>NC_143522.1:4929919-5595919 GCF_031878675.1 Megascapheus bottae
CTCATGGACTTTTCTGCCAGGGCTGGCCTCAAGCTTTGAATGTCAGATTTCTGAGTTGCTAGTATTATAGTCCCGAACCCACCGATGTCCAGTTTTTTGTTGTCGTTGTTGTTGTTTGTAACAAGTTTTTGCTGTGTAGCCCAGGCTGCAATCCTCCTGCCATAGCTTCCAGAATGCTGGTATGATACATATGCACTACTATGCTTAACTTAATAGTTGTTTTCCTAAAAATGGTTCTGTATCTCCCCTTTCCGCGGTAGTGTTGGACACCAATGATAGATTCCTGAGGAAGATCACCATTGGACAGGCTCCTACAGAGAAAGGATACACTCGGACGGTAACTAGTAATTCCCTCACGGGAACTAACGCTTGCTGCTTCTGTCCTTCTCCATCCTCTCCCATACGACTGATACTGCCAGGTGTTGTTCTGCCTTCTCCCTTTTAAAATGGAAGTGAGTAGGTGTGGTACTAAGCATTTCTGACAGCTTTTGCAGTAAATCCCATGTGTCACCTCTGTGTTTTCCCCCAGTGTTCCCCCCCCCACCACCTGGAGGTGGAGAGCCCCAAGTGAATATCCTTGCACACAAATTGATAGAATTTGCTTCTCTTTGTGGCCAGTATGTCTCATCAGTATAGGAAACCATAACCACCATTCAAAGCTGCCATCCAGGAGAGAAAATAATCACCATTGGTCATATTGGAACATTGTGTTAAAAATTGACTGCTGGAGGTCTTGGACTCGTTAATTGCCCATTAACTGTTAGAGGATTATTTTCATTAAGGTGCTTGTGTGGTAATTTGCTACTCTATCCTTTCAAGCTATTTATTTAAACCTTAGAAGCCAAAAGGAATGCCTACTGCAGTTCATGCTTCTGGCTGTCACAAAAGTTCTGCTCTCATCTTTTTCCCTACCTCTAGGCCCAGTTTGATATCTCTGTGGCCAGTGAAATCATGGCTGTCCTAGCTCTCACTAGTTCTCTGGAAGACATGAGAGAACGACTGGGAAAAATGGTGGTGGCCTCCAGTAAGAAAGGGGAACCCATCAGTGCTGAAGATCTGGTGAGTGCCTGGGCATGGCAGCTTGATGACACTTCAGGTTCCTATAAAAGTAAAGCCTTCTGTTGCTGACTTTGCTGGCCCCTCCCTCCCACCCTCAGCTCCCTGCATTGAGGCCTTTATCATGAGTTTTGTTGGCCATGTTTTCTTGCTGATAACTACATTTGGAGTAGTTCAATGGCCAGTTTTCTGATGGTCCTTCCAGGCTGTTTCTTGACCTGTGTATTATTTCTGAACCATATGTATGAGTTTATAGATTAACTTTTTTCCTTTGGTGATGGCAATGGTATTAAGGTTTAAATTCACAGTGTAACACTTGTTTGGCAAGTGTTGAATCATATTTCCAGCCATTTTTTTCCAATAGGCCTCTTTTTTTTTGGCCAATCCTGGGGCTTGAACTCAGGGCCTGAGCACTGTCCTTGGGCTTTCCTCAAGGCCAGCACTCTACCACTTGAGCTGCAGCACCACTTCTGGGTTTTTTCGGTGTATTCGGTACCAAGGAATCGAACACAGAGTGTCATGCATGCTAAGGAAGCACTCTACCACTAGGCCAAATTCCCGGCCTAGGCTTTTGTTTTGCTTGCAGCTAGGGTGACAGGAGACCATCATCCCGCTATTGCTGCTGGTTGAGAGGTTTGTGTGTGTGTGTGTGTGTGTGGTCATGGGGCCTGAACTTGGCCTGGGTGCTGTCCCTGAGCTCTTCAGCTCAAGGCTACCACCCTACCCCTTGAGCCCCACTTCCCGTTTTCTAGTGATTAATTGGAGATAAGAGTCTCAGGTCCTTTTGTGCCTGACTGGCTCTGAACCTTGATCTTCAGATCTCAGCTTCCTGAGTAGCTAGGATTAGAGGCGTGAGCCACCGTGCCCAGCTTGGTTGAGAGTTTTGATAACTTTTTGCCTAGGCTTGTCTCAAACCATGAATCTTCCAATCTTTACCTGCTGTAAAGCTGAGATTTCAAGTATAACCCATTCATTATTCCTGGCCTTTAATTTTTCAAAAACCTATTTATGTCAACACATACCTAAATATTTGGCTTGTGGTAGTGCTATGTATTTTAATTTTTTTTTTTTTTTTTTTTGCCAGTCCTGGGCTTGAGCTCAGGGCCTGAGCACTGTCCTTGGACTTTCTCAAGGTTAGAGCTCTACTACTTGAGCCTCAGCACCACTTCTGGCTTTTTTCTATGTATGTGGTACCAAGGAATCGAACCCGGGTCTTCGTGCATGCTAGGCAAGCACTTTAACCACTAGGCCAAACTCCCAGCCCCGTGTTTTAATTTTTTTATTTTTATTTTTATTTTTTTTGCCAGTCCTGGTGCTTGAACTTAAGGCCTGAGCCCTGTCCTTGGGCTATCTCAAGGCTAGAGTTCTACCACTTAAGCTACAGCATCACTTGCAGATTTTTCTGTGTATGTGGTAGCAAGGAATAGAACCTGGGTCTTTGTGCATGCTAGGCAAACACTCTACCACTAGCTCAAACTCCCACCCACCTTCTGTTTTAAATTTTAATACCCAAACTTTAAATATAGAAACTCATTAATATGAGTTCAAAGATATTGAATCTAAATTGCTTCATACCCAATTATCCATTATCCAATGGAAAACCATTGTTTTATCTTGCTTTGTCACCAATTTGTTTGGATGGCTTAAAAGATATCTGCCACTTAAGAGCTGAAATCGAACTTCTGGGTGATATTTTAGTTCCAGCTATGGGAAATACTTACCACATCTGATTTATACCCATCTTGGCCCAGATGCCAAAGTTACAAATAACGCAGCACTCTGGGAACCAGCACATCTGTGCTCTACACTCATTTTAAGTGACTTCCCCATATCAGTCATCAACAGAGCTTGATTGAGACTTTTGTTTCCACAGTTACATTGCCTTTTCAGAAATTGCATATGAATACCATTTTTATTCTACTTGTTTAACTTCCTTAAAATAGCCAGCAGCTTCTCAGTGTTTCCAAGGGGAAAAACTTAATGGTCTAAGTTCCGGCAAAAATACTAACTACCCAGAATGGAGAGAAGACCTAGAATATGGAGTATTGGTTCCTGCTGGTATGAGCAGATGCTTCATGTGTGTGTTTTGTAGGGGGTGAGTGGTGCATTGACCGTGCTGATGAAGGACGCAATCAAGCCCAATCTCATGCAGACGTTAGAGGTGAGAAGGGTAATTCCTGTATTCTAGATTGCTGCTCTACATGCAGAGCAGAGGGATTATAAAACAGTCTTTTTTGCTGTGCGAGGTGGCTCACACCTGTAATTCTAGCTACTCAAGAGGCTGAGATCTGAGGATCACAGTTCAAAGCCAGCCCAGGCACTAAAGAATGTGAGACTATTATCTCCAATTAACCACTAGAACACTGTAAGTAGGGCCAAGGCTCAAGGGGTAGGGGCAGTAGTCTTGAGCTGAAGAGTTCAGGAATAGTGCCCTGGCCCAGAGTTCAAGCCCATGACCCACCAAAAAACAAAACAGAAAAAACAGTCTTTTTGGCACATGGTTTCCTTGATATGTGGCTATTAGATCCAAACAATACAAGAGTGATGATTCAATATTCAGGTACCTAAGGTTATGGACATGGTCTTGGAGATACAAACATAACTACATAAACATAAAAATCTATGATGGGATATATACTCTATAGACATAATGTTATATAGATTGATATATATCTATGACATACAAACCCTCAATTTAATTTTAATTATTCTAAAATCTATGTGCCAGTGATTGCATATAGAGATTCCCTTCTTGAATACTTGTTTGTTAAATATGACATTTGAAATATGATGTAAAAGTCAGTGTTAATAAAATCTTTAAAAAAATAGGCTTTTCTACTGTTTAGGCTTCTCATTATAGTTATAATTGAGCTATAAAAGAGGTGGCTTTGGGGCCAGGAGTTTGGCCTAGTAGTAGGATGCTTGCCTAGCATGCTCCAAGACCCGGGTCAATTCCTTGGTACCACGTACATAGAAAAGGCTGGAAATAATGCTGTGACTCAAGTGATAGAGCGCTAGCCTTGAGAAAGCCCAAGGACAGTACTCAGGCCCTGAGTTAAATCCCCAAGACTGGCAAAAAAAGAAAAAGAAAAGGGGTGGCTTTGGGACTGAGGACGTAGCTCTATAATAGAACATTTGCCTAACACACACAAGGCTCTGGGTTTGATCACAACATTGCTAAAAGAAATGGTTTTGTGATTTCCCTGAGTGAAACTGTCTTTGAAATTCCCACTGAATTTTCTACCCTTGGATATGTGACATACCCCCAACCCTCCCACCTTGACAGTTTCACTTACCATGGTCTGCTTTCTACAGGGTACTCCCGTGTTTGTTCACGCTGGACCCTTTGCCAACATCGCGCATGGTAATTCTTCCATCATTGCAGACCGGATTGCACTCAAACTTGTTGGCCCAGAAGGCTTTGTAGGTGAGGATTTTCTGACATCAATGAATGAGTAGATCATGGTTTTCTCTCAGTACGTAGGATATTAGAATGGCATTTAAAAAAAAAAATCATAATCTTGGTGCCAGAAGTTTGGCCTAATGATAGAGTGCTTGCCTAACATTTACCTGGGTTTGATTCCTTGGTAGAGTGCTAGCCTTGAGAAAAGTGCAAGGACAGTGCTCAGGCCCTGAACTCAGTCCCCTGGCCTGACTGACACACACACACAAATCATAATCTTGTGGTTACTATGAATGTGTCATATAGAGGGTAGAATGGCACTTTTATAATTGCTCCTTCTTTCTTACAGTGACGGAAGCAGGGTTCGGAGCAGACATTGGAATGGAAAAGTTCTTTAACATCAAATGCCGCTACTCTGGACTCCGTCCTCATGTCGTGGTGCTTGTTGCCACTGTCAGGGCTCTTAAGATGCACGGGGGCGGCCCCACGGTGAGGGTCATGTCTGATTTGGGGAGTGTTCTGAAGGCCTGAAGGAAGTTGAAAGACATGTCCATGTCGCATTAAGCTGCCTGATGTACTGGGTACTAAAAGCAAGGCATGGTCAGAATACCACCTTATCACTCACTGGCATGGCTACGCCCAGCATTTTCAGGAGTAATGCCTGATTTCTGAGGAAAATATCTGATGTCTACATCCCTTCAAGCACTTGTGCAAGACTGTGCTCACAGAAAACTGTTTCACCAACCTATTCTCTGACTGATTTTCTTCCTAAATAGTGGCTGCCAGGCAGGCAGATGTAGGAAGGTGGCAGAGGGAGGACCATGAGGACAGCAAGGAGAATGGCAGAGATGTATTCAGAACTGCTGGGTGGCAGAGAGAAGCAGAGGGTAGACTAGCTTATCTGCTTCAACCTGATGTCTAGTTTTCTGAATTCCTTCTCCTTAAAAACTGTACTTTTGGGGCCAGGAGTTTGGCCTAGTGGTTAAAGTCCTTGCCTAGCATGCACAAAAACCTGGGGTTTGATTCCTTGGTACCACATACATAGAAAAAAGCCGGAAGTGGTGCTGAGGCTCAAGTAGTAGAGCTCTAGCCTTGAGAAAAAGTCCAAGGACAGTGCTCAGGCCCTGAGCTCAAGCCCAGGACTGGCAAAAAAAAACCCAAAAAACTGTACTTTTTACCAAATACCAGTGGCTCCTGGTACATGGCAAGAAGTCCAAAAGACTCCATCTCAGATAAACTAGCAAAGTGCTGGACTGTAGATGAGGCTTACATGGAAGAGTACCGGCTGTGAGGAAGAAGCTGAGCAAGAATATGAGACCCAAATTCAAATCCTATTACTACATACACACAAAAAATTGTACTTTAGTATATTCTAGTATTTAAACATTTTTTTATCGTATTAACATGCAAAGGCATGGTAGTGGTGTTGAAGAATCATTGAAATATGAATGTATCCTCATCTGGCAGTTCTCAAGTGTTTTACCCTCAAACTTTTTTGTTTTTCCAGTACTAGGGATCAAGCCTGTCGTCAGCACATGTTTAGCAAGTGCTCTCCCACTGAGCTCAAGCCTCAGCTCCTCAGAAAGCTCTTTCTAATCTTAATTAATTACTAAAGGCTTTCATGAGCTTTTGTGTGTCAGAGCTTTTGTTTATAGCTATTGATATTTAATTGGAAATGAAAACTAAGCTATATATTAATGTAAAAACATCCTTAAGCTGGGCGCTGGTGGCTTCGCTTGTAAATCCTAGTTACACAGGAGGCCAGAAGTGGAGCTCTGTAAGTGTGTATGTGGGGGGAGGGGTACGGGGCCTGGGTGCTGATCGCAGCTTTGTTTGTTCACAGCTGGCATTTTGTTACTTGAACCACATAGCCCCACTTCTGGTGTTTTGGTAGATGGAGATAAGAATCTCATGGACTTTCCTACTCAGACTGTCTTTGAACCTCACACCTCACATCCTAGCCTCCTAAGTAGCTAGGATTGCAGGCAAGAGCCATGGACTCTTGACTAAGTTCTATTTTCTGAAACAGGGTTTAGGTATTGTGGAAATAAGTTACTGTTTTCTTTTTTTTTTTGGCTAGTCCTGGGCTTGAGCTCAGGGCCTGAGCACTGTCCTTGGACTTTCTCAAGGCTAGAGCTCTACCACTTGAGCCTCAGCACCACTTCCGGCTTTTTTCTATGTATGTGGTACCGTGGAATCGAACCCAGGTCTTCGTGCATGCTAGGCAAGCACTTTAACCACTAGGCCAAACTCCAGGCCCCTAAGTTACTGTTTTCTAAAATGTTTGCAGCACTGTCCATTTCTCAGATGTTCTATATCTGGTTAACTGAAGACCGCTGGGTTCTCATCTTGTGTGTGATCAATTGTGATATCACATGTTGTATAAATGAAGGAATCAGGGTAACAAGGTCCCTAGCTAGGATCTTAGCTTTGTTCAGGAAACCGTGTTGGCCTCGTGGACCTCTGGAAGTCCCAAGGCCCTGGCCCACCCAGAGCGAGCGCAGTGTCCTAACACTCCAGCACACCTCTCCAAATTTTAGGTCTTGGTTTCCCCCAGGGCATCCAAAAGCATTCCCAACCTAGGATTCCCCTTGCCTCTGGTTACTGTAAGGTAGACTCCCAGTCAACAATCCTGTCCCCTATTTCCTCTCACCCTCATATCTGTCAATTTCCTTTCTTCCCAAACCTCATGGGCTAGACAGTAATATTGATGGACTCCTCCCCTGGCCAGCACCACGAGGGGGCTTTGCGCACAGAGCTCTCCCAAGGAACAGAGCTGCTGTCTGTGTTACCTGCAGGAAGGAAGCTATGTGTAAAAGCGCCCTGCTTCCTGCCCAGCCTTCACATGGCCCTCTGACATTTCACCACCACAGCATCCCCCAGGAGTGGGAGAGCCGTAGAAGGGGACTGAACTGGAAGCCACAGCGGGTCCGTGGGTCAGCGCCTTACTCCCTTACTACTCGTCCCTGCGCATGCCGCAGACTCACTAGACCAGGACCAGCGAGCCCGCTGCTGTGTTTGGTCACCTCTGAGTGTGCGCTTCATTGGCAGAAGAAAGACCTGTTGTCTTGCCCTCTTGTGTGCATTGTTCCTGTGCCACCATTGAGCTCCCCCAAGGCATGGATCACCCAAAGGCTTTGCAGGGTGACCTTTGCAAGGTGACAGCTGCCCTCTCCCCTCACTCACCTTTATTTCCTCCCATGGCTGTGTTCTTCACTCACTGTGTCTCTGTCCTACCTGAAACACATTCCTTTCTCCTCCTGGCTTCCTTAATTCATGTCACAGGGCCACCCACTCTACTTCAAGTAGCCCTTCTTGTTCAGTGTCACACTGCTATGTCTCCTAAACATGCAGCCTGCTTACCTGTAACACATGACCAACACTATGTGAAGCTAAAGTCTTAATTGGAAGAAAGAAATGCACCTGACTTTGTTTCCTTTCCTTCCAGGTCACTGCTGGATTGCCTCTTCCCAAGGCTTACACAGAGGAGGTAACTGCTATTCTTTCTAACTGCTTGTCCTAGAAAGCACCCAAGTCATTATTTCACACTTGGTCCCTGGAGGAAATGAGGATGGTTTGATCCAGGGTTGTTCATTGAGTACAGAATGCTAAACTCATGCAATGTGGGAGTGCTGAAGAACGGATTACATGAATAGCACTAAGTCCAAATTAAAGGCTGCCATACAGTAAGTTGTGGTACTAATATCATTTGCCATCAAACATCTCTGGAGCCGCCCATCTGAGTGATTACATAAGAAACAAGCCCTGAGTCCGTTGCTGTCCTGTTAATTCCGTTTTACTGCCTTTTTGGAAGAGTGTACCTTGTCAAACAATACAGGGTTGCTGAAGGCCTCAAATGAAGTATTTCAAAGTCAGCTAGAAAAGAATTTGTTGGTGCCTTGAGTCTGGCTGTCTTCTGAGTTACAATTTGCCTTTTATGGTCATCTGTCTGATTCACGCGTGGGAGGGGAATTCACAGTTCTGGCCCCCCTGCTACCCCACAGCCTTTCCTGTGTCTAATTACAGCAACTGCCCCGAAGTGGCCCAGCTGGTGTCTTTGAAGAAATTCTCCTTTCTTAAGCTGTTCTTAGTCAGTCTTAGGTATTTACCGGTATTCAGTATCCGTATGACCAGTGTTAAAGAATTAAAGGTTCTCCTTAGAGTATCAGGCTAATTCTAATCTTGGTTTATTATGGTCAGAAGGGAAAAGCAAAGAACACATTACAAGATCCTAATTGTTTTCTGCCTGTACCTAATTCCCACTGCTATTTAGGGGATCCAAGCACTAAATATTGCTTTACTTAGGATATAATATATGTATTTTTTTTAATGTTTTGTTTTGTTTTGCCAGTCCTGAAGCTTGATCTCAGGGCCTGAGCAGCTTTCTCGGGGCTAGAACTGTACCACTTGACCCACAGCACCATTTCTGGCTTTTCTTCAATGTATGCAGTACTGAGGAATTGAACCAGGGCTCCATGCATGCAATCTGGTCCTGGAGCTTGAACTCTGGGCCTGAGCACTATTTCTGAGCTTTTGTGCACGTCTAGCAGTTTACCACTTGAGCCATAGCTCTGCTCCACTTGTGGCTCTGTGTGTGTGTGTGTGTGTGTGTGTGTGTGTGTGTGTGTGTGATTAATTGGAGGCAATAGTCTCATGTGTGTGATTAATTGGAGGCAATAGTCTCATGGACTTTCCCACCCAGGCTTTAGACCATGATCCTCAGATTTCAGCCTCCTAAGTAGCTAGGATTATAGTCATGAAACACCATTGTCCCTTCTGAATTTTTGTTTTTGATACATGATTTCGGGCATTTTGTTTTTTTAGTGCTGAGAACCAAACCCAGGGCTCCAGCATCCTAGGCAAGTACTCTTTCTCTGAGTCCCCCCACACACCCTTGATATATTTGTAAACATATAATAGTGACATCTCCATGGTCCAAAAAAATAAAATCAAACACTACAAGAGTATAACACATGTGCTTGGAATTCCTTTAATAATTTGCTGCATATTTTCCAACACATAAAATCTCTCAACTATACACATTTTGTTTGTCCAAAAGTAGCTCTCCAGTTTGCTTCTTTCATTCATCTTGGACAGGCTTCCTGTTAACACAGATGGATGTCCCCTTTCCTAACATCTGCATAGTGGAATTATTATGTATATCATTCTTCCTTGGCTCAGTCTTCTATTGAAGGATTTAGTGTTTGCAATTTTCCCAGTGCATTAAGCTGTGCTGTAGTTAGCATATGAAAAGGTATGGTTCCTCAGTGACTTCCTGTAGCTTTTGTGCCATTTGGTTTTTTGTGATGGGGAGAAATGGGAAGTGATTGTCCTGCCTCTGTTTCCCAAGTAGTTGGGATTCTAGGAAGAGCTAATGGTGGTTCTTTCTTTTTCTGTTGTTTTTTATTTTTGAGATACAGTATCGTACGGTGTAGCTCAAGCAGGACTTGAACTTATTGCCTAACCCAGAATGGCCTCTCTTTTTTTTTGCTGGGGGAGTCAGTCGTGGGGCTTGAACTCTGGACCTTGGTGCTGTCTCTGAGCTCTTTAGCTTAAGGCTGCTGCTCTACCACTTTGAGCCACAGTACCACTTCCAGTTTTCTGCTGGTTAATTGGAAAAGAGAGTCTCATGGACTTCTGTGCCCCAGCTGGCTTTGAACTGAGATCCTCAGATCTCAGCCTCCTGAGTGAGTAGGTAGGATTACAGGTGTGAGCTACCAGCACCTACCAATGACCTCAAATTTTTTATCTTTTTTTTTTTTTTTTTTTTTTGCCAGTCCTGGGCTTGAGCTCAGGGCCTGAGCCCTGTCCTTGGACTTTCTCAAGGCTAGAGCTCTACCACTTGAGCCTCAGCACCACTTCCGGCTTTTTTCTATGTATGTGGTACCGAGGAATCGAACCCGGGTCTTCATGCATGCTAGGCAAGCACTTTAACCACTAGGCCAAACTCCCGGTCCCAAATTTTTTATCTTCCTGTCTCAATTTCAGTCTCCTAAAAATGTGCTCCAGTATCTCCAATTTGATAATTTAGTCCCTTTGTCTTTTTTAATTTTGGGATCTCAACCTTCTAAAATCACAATTTGGAGATACCTTACAGGGTAATATACGATTCTGTATTTGTGTGTCTATGTCTTATGTTTGTGTGTCTGTGTCTATGTCTATGAGTATGCATGTGTGCCAGCCAGTACTGGAATATGAACTTGGATGACTTTTTTGAGGGGCGGGGGGAGGGGTGGTCATGGGGCTTGAACTCCTTTTGGGCGGTGTCCCTGAGCTCTTCAGCTCAAGGCTACAGCCCTACCCAAGGGCCTGGATGCTGTCCCTGAGCTCTTCAGCTCAAGGCTACCACCCTGCCTTTGAGCCACAGCCCCACTTCTGTTTTCTAGTGATTAATTGGAGATAAATGTCTCAGGTCCTTTTGTGGCAGGCCTGACTTTGAACCTTGATCCTCAGATCTCAGCCTCCTGAGTAGCCAGGATTATAGGTGTGAGCCACCAGCACAGGCTTTGGATGAGGTGTTTTTTTTTTTACCTCCTGAGCCACACTTCCACTTCCTGCTTTTCGGGGGTTAATTGGAGATAAGACTCTAGGATTCATCTGCCCAGGTTGGCTTCAAACTTTGATCTTCAGATCTCAGTCTCCTGAATAGCTAGGGTTATAGGCTTGAGCCACTGGCTGAATATTTAGTTCTTTAGATATCATTTGTCTGTTAGCCCTAGGATAGGCTCATGGTTGAGTTCATCAAATCCTTCAAAAGCATCACTGATTTCTTTATATTCCCAGTAGTGCTTACGGGCAGCTGGATAATCAATACCTCTTTACTGTCAGACCCTTTGATCTGGGCTCTGTCTTCCGATGAGCGTTTGTGCTATGTTGAAGAGTCCAGTCGTGTCATTGTACTTGTTGAGTGCCGGAGCCCAGCCGGCAGCAAACTGGGATTCCTGAAATAGGGGGCAAGGACTAGGAAAAAAATAGAAGAGAGACAATCAGATGGGGTTCGGGAGGACTACAGCCCAAGTCAGCAGCCAAGAAGGCTGTGAGCTCAAGACTGCAGCCTCGTTTATTAACAAAACAAGGCTTATATACTTTCTAGAAACCAGGGAACTGCCAGGTGTTACATCCAGATGGTAAATCAGGGAACTGTTGGGCTACATTCATATGGTAAACCTGAGATCAATTAAACAGAACAAGGCCAAAAAACAAGGCAATAAAAAAAAGCAGTTATCTGGTGCAAATCAAAGTACAGTTTGATTCCACTCTGGCTCCCAACAGTTGAGTACATCAACTCTATAAATACAGGTGTGCATATAATTTAGGTAGGGAATCTTATCTCTTTTGCATAGCCAAGAAGCAAAGATGTGGTATATTGATGTCAGACACATCAGCCATGGTGGTTTCAAGATGGCAGGGATGATATAACACATGTCTGCTCAGGGCTGTAGGCTGGGGGAACAGGCCCGTTGCAATGTTCACTCCCTTTGCATGTAAAATGCATTATATTCCTTTTCTTACTTTCTTGGCTCACCTGCCTCCTTAAGTCGACAGCAAATGTTTACTGGCTCAAGGAACCATAGTTGTTCTCAAGTCTTTTCTCTCTGATCCTACAGAGCTTTCATGATTGTTTTGCAGAACCTAGAATTGGTTGAAAAGGGCTTCAGTAACTTGAGGAAACAAATAGAAAATGCCAGAATGTTTGGAGTTCCTGTAGTCGTGGCCATAAATGCATTCAAGTAAGTGCCCAGTAACAGAAAAGGGAAGCTGTGGAAAATGGCCATAAAGCATCTCTGTAGCTAATTGTGCAGTGCTACGTTAGCTTTGTTCTGTCCTACAGTTGTCACAGTTCGTGGTCTAGCCTGTGACATGACAGGTACCAAATGCATCACAGCAAACTTGCCACTGTACCCACAGAGGTCCAGAAGTCTGATTGGGCACCTGGGGGCCTCTCCTCCATTGGGTGAAGTGGATAATACTTAGGCTCCAGTTAACTTCTCTTTTTTGGTCATGTAGAGACCTTTTGTGCTAACGGAACATCATAGCCTGCAGAGTTCCTGGTGGGATGCTGTCTTGACAGAATTGAATGTATTGAGCAAGTTGTTATGTGAGAACTAGTGTGGGTTTTTGGCTTTCTAGTACTGTTTTGAGTTGTGCTATAAT
Organism: Megascapheus bottae; assembly: GCF_031878675.1. Classification (NCBI taxonomy): domain Eukaryota; kingdom Metazoa; phylum Chordata; class Mammalia; order Rodentia; family Geomyidae; genus Megascapheus; species Megascapheus bottae. Next base: position 4,942,533 of record NC_143522.1, read on the forward strand.
GGGACTGGAAACAAAATTTCTCAAAGCTAGTATTTACTGATTTCCAGTGGTATGCTGGGAATGTTCAAGTACTTTACATGTATTTGCTATCTAACCCTCATAATATCCCAGTGAAGTAAATGCTAGGATTCTTTCCATTTCATCCATGTGTAGCCAGAAGTCACCCAAGCTAGTTAATTGTGGAGATGAGAGTCAAACCAGACTGTCTGGATTAATATCCATTTATCACTGGGTAATCCATAGGTATTTTAGTGGCATAAGGAAGACCTGCTGTGTGCCCTCCAGCCATCTTGCATTCACTAACATGAAATATTGGCTTTCCAGGACTGATACAGAAACTGAGCTGGCCCTCATTGGCCGCCTCTCCAGGGAGCATGGGGCATTTGATGCAGTTACATCTACTCACTGGGCAGAAGGGGGAAAGGGGGCCGTTGCCCTGGCTCAGGCTGTCCAGAGAGCTGCACAGGCGCCCAGCAACTTCCAACTCCTCTATGACCTTCAGGTAGGTTACTTTCCATATGCAAACACAGCAAAATCGAAGACACAGTGGGCTTTCTGTGCACGTCTCTCTGTGTGGACCTGTGTTGCACAGCTTCTGCCTTGCAGTCTTATCTCACTCACGTAACATGTATGATCACAGTCTAGATGGACCCTCAGCTTTAGATACCTGTCCTAGAAACTGCAGGTTGCTACTTACTTAGCTAATGGATACTGGAAAACAGCGTTTGGGGAAGCTGGCTCACATAAGACTCTTTGCCAGAAGTAGAGTTACATGCAGAACCAATAAGTTATTGTAGTCTTTTACCTAAGACACCACTCTGTTGTAGAAAATTGGCAAAATGCCATGACATTTCTCAGTGGTAAGGGGAAGAAATGTGCTCTTAAGTTCACTTCTGGGTACAGTGACGCCTGGGTTCAGAGAAATTTTCACATGTAAGCCAAAGCACCTTGGCAGGCTTCATCTTGTTTCCATTAGCAGGTAGATTGCATCAGCAGAAGCAATATTTATTCTCTGGCACAATAAGTTAATTCAGAGAAAGTTGAATATTGTAGGGCTGTATTTTGTTTTCAGTTCTCTGTCCCATGCATTCTGGGACATGATTAGATATTAGTAGACTGTAACAACTGGAAACTTTGTGAGAAACATGGGATATAAATTACAATTAATTCTGCTTGTATGTTCTAGTCTACTTTTGGCTTGGCTTTTATTACTCTAGTGGTTTTTTTTTTCCACACAAGTCCCATTTGTAGGGACTCTATCCACAGTGAAGGAATCCCAGACCTTGAAGGCCAGCTGGAGTCCTGCGAGAAGTAGGGAAACAAGGATGCTAGCCCATTGCTGATGAAGCTTTTCTCTGTCCTAACAAAGAGACCGCACTCTTTATCTGAGTTAGTATCTGCTAGTCTTAAGCACCATCAACCAAAGTGCTTTTGTTTCACAAGTACTATGTATTGTTTGGCATTTAATAAACTCCAGTTATAAGATGCATATGAAAGAAATCTTTAAACAAAAACATTGAATGCTCTCTTTAAACATGTCCATTATACAAAGTCCTTCATAAATTATCACTATTTAATTATTTTATATTTATACATAGATTACAGTTCCTTTCCAAAGCACAACTGATTTTAGCCTTAGTTGCTAAGGAATACAGCCAGATGTATTGACTAATTTTAGTGCAGTGTTTAAATATGTATTATGTGTGTGTACATCTCTCAGTAGATAATATATGTATATGTGCATATTAACATATATAGATACCTTGCTGTATCTCAATAAATAGATAATAATGTTACCTCTGTATAACATTTTCTACTTTTAAGATTTAAATGTTTCTTGGTATTAAAATATTTATAACCCAGTAAACTTCAGATTGTTTACATGTCTATATATTATATGAAAAACATCTTCTGGAGATACTGACCTGGAATGTGGCCATCTCTGAGTAAAGCCACATGTCCAGTCACAGTCTTCCTCTCTTTCCTGCACTAGCTCCCAGTCGAGGATAAAATCAGGATCATCGCACAGAAGATCTATGGGGCAGATGACATCGAGTTGCTCCCCGAAGCTCAGCACAAGGCTGAAGTATACACAAAGCAGGTAGACGCAGAGTGAGCTTGTTCTTTCTCCCTTCCAAAGCAAGTCTTCCAGTCAGAATCTCCTGTCCTCCCAGCCCTGTGAGCCCCACCATTCCCCCCCCCACACACACACAATTGTGGAGCTTGAACTCAGGACCTGGGTACTTTCCTTGAGCACTTTTGCTCAAGACTAGTGCTCTACCACTTTGTGCTACCATGCCAGTTTTGGGGGGTTTTTTTCTTTTCTTTTTTTGCCAGTTGGGGCTTAAACTCAGGGCCTGAGCACTGTCCTTGGGCTTTCTCAAGGCTAGAGCTCTACCACTTGAGCCTCAACACCACTTCTGGCTTTTTTTCTATGTATGTGGTACCGAGGAATTGAACCTGGATTTTCGCGCATGCTAGGCAAGCACTCTACCACTAGGCCAAACTCCCAGCCCCCGCTTCCAGTTTTTGAGTGATTAATTGGAGATAAGAGTCTCACAGGGAGTTTTCTTTGTGCGCTGGCTTCTAACTGGGCCCTCGGATCTCAACCTCCTCAGTAGTTAAGATTACAGACATGAGCCACCAGCACCCAGCTCACTATTTTATTTCTCTGGGTGGCAAAATACTTTCTTCCAAAATACTGGGTGCGAGTAGGTGGTCCAATACCAGATCATTTACTCACAGGTGGGAAATGAGTTATGCAGAAAAGCCACAAAGAAATAAGGAATATCCTACTAGATTTTGATAACTTCTCTGGTTTTATTCTCATGCCTACCACAACTTCTTGTTTATGATGATGATGTAGCCGGAAATTAAGTATTTGCTGTGGAATGTAGTTGGAAGCATTTAATGCCTCACGAAACAGAGATATTTGCTTTTCTTCTATAACTAAGCTGGAGGATAGTGAGGTGGAGGTAGATTATACAGAGTCAGCTGTTTCAGATAAATTGAAGAATTTAACCTTCACTATGTAACGATGTTCTTCATTGCATTGTTGGGTTTTCATTTGTCCCACCCCTGTTCCCTTTCCTCTCCAGGGCTTTGGGAATCTTCCCATCTGCATGGCCAAAACACACTTGTCCTTGTCCCACAACCCAGAGCAAAAAGGTGTGCCTACCGGCTTCGTTCTGCCCATTCGGGACATCCGTGCCAGTGTTGGGGCTGGTTTCCTGTACCCTTTAGTAGGAACGGTAAGTGAGGGCGGCAGGAGCCAAGCTTGCTCATCTGTGCTTCTCATCGGAAATGAATTGCTAAAGCTGTCAAGCAAATGCCAAGTTAGCAGAGTTCATTGCCGAGGAGAAAGCTGCAGTCAGACCTATTATGATTAATACTCTTACCATAGACCCTACTGGTACCGATTCACGTGTAGTGCTGTGACTGCTTCTATGGAATAAAAGATTGTATTTCTCAGGGACAGTTGGCCCTTGATTCAATGAGGATAGAAGACAGGCCTACTTGATAGGCTGGTTAGTGACACTAGTCAGCCCTTCAGATCCATGGGGATTTCTTAACTCCAGATTCAGTCAGCGATGGATTGAAACATTAGGGGAAATGACTCAAGTTGCTGGTGAGAGTAGGATCCTCTTTGGGAAAGAGCAAAGATACTGAGAATCCTAGTTTAGGAATATAATGCCTTTGCCATGATATGTATGGTTTGTCTACCCAAGTGGGCACGTGACTTTGTCTTTATGTCATCTATTGCTAAATCTGAAGACCAATTCTTGTCCCTATTTTTCCTCACACCTTACATTTCTTTCTTCTGGAGTACAGAGATAGAAAGTTACCAGATCCCTGCCGCATGTTTTAGAGAATATTACATGGTACTCAGATGTCAAAATTAGGTTTTTCTCAAGTATCAGTGTCCTGTAAGCTGGGCACTAGTGGTTCCTGTCTGTAATCTTAGTTTCTCAAGGATCACGATTCAAAGGCAGCTCAGGTAAGAAAGACCATGAGACTCGTATTTCCAAGTAACCACCAGAAAAGCAGAAGTGCTATGGCTCAAAGTGGTAGAGTGCTAGTCTTGAGCAAAAGAGCTCAGGGAAGTGTCCAGGCCCTAGGTTCAAGCTCTACAACTGACCCCCTGGAAAAAAAAGATGTTCTGTTACAGAAGATGACTCTTTTTTGTGCGTGTGTGTGTCAGTCATGGGGCTTGAACTCTGGGCCTGGGCGCTGTCCCTAAGCTCTTCAGCTCAAGGCTTCCGCCCTACTCCTGAAGCCACAGTCCCACTTCCAACTCATCTTTTTAAAAAACTATTTTTATAGCTTAATTTTAGAAGTGCAGCTTTAGCTGTCTTCATATCTGGTCTAATCTGGAATGTGTGTATATTCATTATAAATGTATGACATTGTAGCAGACAAAAAAATATACACCAAGTTTTCACTTACAAACCATATGAATTTGCATTTGAGCAGACTTGACAAAGCCACATCTTAAAAAAGAAACCAGGACAGGAAAAACAAAACAAAGAATACAGATATAGGTCGTAAGCATTAAGTTTAGTTTCAGAAGACCTTAGTGGATCAATTTAAGGGTACTGATTATAAAACCAATCAGATTATATAGAGAGATATCTTGTTAGCCCAAGTTAAAGAATACAAATTTATAATACGTTGCTGAAGCAAAAATCCCATGAGCCTGCCTATCTATGGTCTCCTTGAAAGAATATTTGAGATCAGACACCAGCCCTGCTCCTCTTGTCTCTCGGAACATAAGCTGAGGAAGTGGCTGGCTGGCTCCCTGGCCTCCCTGGCACCTCCCTGGGATTGAACGTGGAAATGTCTGCTTGGAGCAGTCTACCCGGAAGGTAGTGCTGAGGCTCCATCTTTGGGTTGCAGAAGGATGAAGGGAATTAGTCTGAGTTGGTAGCAGGGTCAGTGGCTGAGTTTTGAATATATAACCAAAAAAGAAAAAAGAAAAGAAAAAAAACATTTTGTGGACAATTACAATATGATACCCTATCATTATATCCTGGGCACAAGACACAAATGAAGAGTAGAAGAAAAGATCAGTTGAAGTTCATTTTTTTTTATTAAAGAATTTATTAACGTTGATTTTTACATCATATTTTAAATGACAAGTTTAACAAACAAGTGTTCAAGGAGGGAATCTATTTACAATCACTGGGACTTAGTATTTAGCACTTAATCAAAATTAGGCTAAGGGTTTGTATGTCATAGAAACATGTTAATTTATGAAATAAAACATTATGTCTATAGAGTCATAGATTTTTATGTCTATATAGTTATGTTTATATTTCCATTACCATATCCAAAGCTTTGGGTATGCAGTTATTGAGAGTTGAAGTTCATTTTTTTTTTTTTTTTTTTTTTTGCCAGTCCTGGGCTTGAGCTCAGGGCCTGAGCACTGGCCTTGGACTTTCTCAAGGCTAGAGCTCTACCACTTGAGCCTCAGCACCACTTCCGGCTTTTTTTCTATATGTGGTACTGAGTAATCAAACCTGGGTCTTCATGCATGCTAGGCAAGCACTTTAACCACTAGGCCAAACTCCCGGCCCAGTTGAAGTTCATTTTTAAGAATGACTTTTGTATTCTAGATGAGCACGATGCCTGGCCTTCCTACCAGGCCCTGTTTTTATGATATTGACTTGGACCCTGAGACTAAACAAGTGAATGGACTGTTCTAAACAGGTAAGTTATTAATTAGTAAGATTTTTTTCCTCCTTATGTTGCTGTTTTAAAGTAACATCTTTGCAAGTCTACAAAAGTTCAAATTCTAAGCCAGGCACGGTAGCTCATGTCTAATCCTAACTACTCAGGAGGCTGAGATCTGAGAATCACGGTTCAAATCCAGCCCAGGCACTAAGGAACCTGAGCCTCTTATCTCCAATTAACCACTAGAAAATGGGAAGTGGGGTTGTAGCTCCAGAGGTAGGGAGGTAGCCTTGAGCTGAAGAGATCAGTGACAGCGCCCAGGCCCAGAGTTCAAGCCCATGACCCCCCAAGGAAAAAAAAAATCAAATTCTAACATTTTCAAAGCATTTCCTTCTGGGTTTTTGGTTAGTCCTGAGCATTGGCAATAACCAATGACTGAAATACTTCCATATGAGTACAGCTCGGGAAGAACAGTCCCAAGTGGACAGTGCATTTGTAGGGCCTGCAGGATTCCGGCTCCCTCTGCTGGACACCCCCCCCCCAGCCTCAGGGCTTCAGAGTCAATGGCACCTGAGAGGCAAGAACGGCCTACAGTCTGCATAATCTGAAAAGAAACCAAGAATTGGGTTGGGAATGAGCTCAGTGATATGCCAAGGGTTTAGTATATGTGAAGCTGTGGGTTCAGTGTCCGGCAACACACACACACACAAACACACAAAGACAAGAGTTGTGTAACTGGCTCAGGAAGCTAGGTGGAAAGATAATGTAAGACGGTGAATGAACCATTCCCCAATACAGCCAATTGAAGTTCAAAAACATCAGAAATGAACATTCTTGGGACTGGGGACATAGCCTAGTAGTAGAGTGCTCGCCTAGCATGCACAAAGACCTTCCGATTCCTCGGTACCACGTATACAGGAAAAGCCCCAGAAGTAGTGCTGTGGCTCAAGTGGCAGAGCACTAGCCTTGAGCAAAAAGTGTCCAAGGACAGTGTCCAAGCCCTAAGTCAAGCCCTAGGACTGGCAAAAAAATTTAAAAAATAGGGCCCGGGAGTTTGGCCTAGCGGTTAAAGTGCTTGACTAGCATGCACAAAGACCCGGGTTCGATTCCTCGGTATCCCACATACACAACCAAGCCGGAAGTGGCAGAGACGAGACACAACCAAACCGGAAAAGTGGCAGAGACGAGACTGCGACGGCGACAGAGAGCGAAAGAAGCGAGCCGAGCTGAAGTGAACAGAGCCCAACCGAGTGGTGGCCGGACCGAGCAGGACCGGAGCGTGCGGGAGCGAGCCGAGCCAGAGCCAGCGAGGCCGGAGCGAGAAGGGGCCAGAGCGAGAAGGGGCCGGAGCGAGCAGAGCCAGGAGCAAGCGAGAGCTGGCCTGGCCGGAGCGAGCGGGGCCAGGAGCGTGCGGGAGCGACCCGGGCCGGAGCGAGCGGGGCCAGAGCAAGCCAGGAGCAGGGCCGGGCCGGAGCGAGCCGGGCGGAAGCAAGCGGGGCCGGAGCGAGCGGGGCCTGAGCTAGAAAGGGGGCCTAGCCGGGCCGGAGCGAGCAGGGCCGGAGCGAGCGGGGCCAGAAAGAGAAAGGGGCCCAAAAAAAAAAAAAATTTTTAAAAAATAAAGGGCCTGCAGTTTGGCTTAGTGATAGAGTGCTTGCCTAGCATGCACAAAGACCCGGGTTCGAGTCCTTGGTACCACATACTTAGAAAAAGCCAGAAGTGGTGCTGTGGCTCAGGTGATAGAACTCTGGCCTTGAGAAAGCCCAAGTGCTCAGGCCCTGAGTTCAAGGCCCAGGACCAGCAAAAAAAAAAAGGAAAGAAAGAAATGAAAATTCTTAACATTTCGCCAAAGGGGGGAAAAATGTCTTTTTTTGGCCTGGTACTTTGGCTTGAAGTCAGGGTCTTGCACTCTCCCTATCTTCTGGCTGTTTGCTGTTTAATAAAAGATAAGGGTCTCATACTCTTCTACCTGGTCTGGCTTTGAGCCAGGAAGCTCACATCGCAGTATCCCTGGTAGCTAGGATTATAGATGTGAGCTGCTTCTTCCCAGTGAAAAAATGTTTTGCCTGTGAAGTCAACTGAATACCTGTTTTATCAGCAATGTGGACCCTTTAGAGAGTACAGGAATGTCCTTCATATTTGTAAGGGGAATGGTAACATTCAAGAGTGTTTACATAGGGTAGATCTGGGTAGATCTGTTTAGGTGTTAACAAATGTGTAAAGGTTTCCTGCCCCTACTTCTAGGAAAGTAGGTAGCAATGTACTCTGGCAAAGTATGAAGTGAAGCCAAGAAAAGATGAAAACATGAATTTTGAGAAACTGAATCCTGATTCAGAGAGTAATGAAGAGTTCCAACTACCTTGTACACTTGCTCTAAGTCAAATGTAGAAAACGATAAAGGAAGACTTTGAGAAAAATGAGAAAGAGCCAAAAGAGACAGGAGTATCAAAAGACAATACAGGCCAGGCACTGGTGGCTCTTGTCTGTAATCATGAGGCTGGGATCTGAGGATTGTGCTCTGAAGCCAGTTTAAACAAGAAAGTTCACTAGACTCTTATCTCCAGTAAACCAGCAAAAAGCTGGAAGTGGAGCTATGACTCACGGGGTAGAGAAGCAGCGTTGAGTGGAAAAGCTGAGTGAGAGTGAAAAGACCCGAGTTCAGGATTTGGTTCCAAATCTTGGAGGTGATAGCCCACACCTCTGATCTTAGCTACTCAGGAGCCTGAGATCTGAGGATCACAGTTCAAAGCCAACCAGGCAGAAAAGTCCGTGAGACTTTTATCTCCAATTAACCACCTGAAAGCCTGAAGTGGAGCTGTGACTCAAAGTGATAAAGTGGTAAAGCCCTTGACTGACCACACGAAAAACAAAAGGCAATATCAAGCAAAGCAAAAGCTCTTGTATTGCCTGGAAAAGTAAAGTCCAAATGAAAGCAAAATGGTCCTTTGGCTATGGTGAGTAGGGAGAGCCTCTGAGCTTGGTGCTGGGGATATCAACTTTGAAAGAACATAGGTGGTGTGGATCTACAGTTCTGCTTTGCTATTTGCTGTGGCCTTAAACCGCATCCATATGGCTGTTGTATGGCTGCCACTTCTGAACAGACAGCAGAAGTCTTGGTGGTGGAAAGGGTGTAAATCTCTACAGCCGTGGCCATGCAAGTAGGTAATTGTGCTGTGTAGTGAAGAGGAAACACTTGGATGATTAAACAAATATTTACTTCTTTGCCTTACTTTCCAGATCTTCCCTTCTTCTGGAAACTACTTTGCAAGTTTGGCCAGTGTCTGTTCAGGCCTGCTGTAAGGAAGTTTGGAGAAGCTGAGAGACGTCGGCCTCTGCCCTAAAAATCTTCTAATATAAATCTCCTGGGGGATTTCCTCAGAAGCCTTTCTATTCCTGCCTTAATTTTTCATCATCATGTATAAATTAACATAAATCATGCACATATCTTGATTGTAGTCTGCCAAATAAAAGGAATAATTTTGCTATGCTGGTGTGGAAGTGTACGTCATGGTGGGCAGGGACTGGACTGCAGTGTGCTACCATCTTGGGAGCCCATTTGTTGGCCAGTGCTAAGCAAGTTGTGGAATGTACTTTACCTCTGTGTGTTCAAAGGGGAAAGTGAGGGTGTACCTGGGCAGCTCTCTGGGAATATTAATCAGGAGGGGCCTGGAGGAGGTAGAGTACAGAGCAAGACTTGCCTCTTGCTTTATATCTTTCTATATTGTTAATCCCTGCCTTCTTCCTCAAAATACTGTGCGTGTGTTGGTATTGCAGGTTGAACTAAGGGCCTCATACACTCCCTTATATTTTTCCATTCAAGGCTAGTGCTTTGCCACTTAGCCACGTGTCTGCTTCTGGATTTTTGCTGGTAAATTGGTGATGAGAATCTCATGGGAAGACTTTTCTACATGGGCCAGCTTCAAACTGTGATTCTCAAATCTCAGCCTCCTGAGTAACTAGGATTGCAGGCTTGAGTCACCAGGGCCCACCTGTAGAGAGCCCACTGAAGTAGAGGTGAAACATGCTTTTCCACTGAGCAGTAGCTGTCTGAGTCTAGCTCTTTCCTTATCGACTGTCTCTGTTCTCGACTGTGGATACGTATAATTCATATTTTAATTTTTGGTACTATGACTTGGATTATTTCAAAATTTTTCTATTAAAAATAATGTTGCAAGGCTAGGAATGTGGCTGTGGTAGAGTGCTTAGCTAGCATGCATGAAGCCTCAGTACCATATAAACAGAAAAGCTGAAAGTGGCACCATGATTCAAGTGGTGGAGGGCTAGTCAAGCAAAAGAAGCTTAGGTTCACTGACCAGGCCCTGAGTTCAAGCCCCAGAACTGGCTAAAAAATAAATAATACTAATTAATAAGGTTACAGAGTCATAAGGCCCTGGATTTAATTCCCAGCACACAAAAAATAATGTGGCAATGAATAGCCAGTAGTATGAAATGAAATAAAATTCACATTATTGCCAGCTCAGTGGCTCATGCCCATAATCCTAGCTACTCAGGAGGCTGAGATCTTAGGATCAAGGTTCAGAAGCAGCCTGGGTAAAAAAGGACCTGAGACTCTTATCTCCAATTAACCTCTAGAAAACTGGAAGTGGGGCTTGGCTCAAGGGTAGGGCAGTAGCATTGAGCTGAAGAGCTCAGGGACAATGCCCAAGCCCAGGGGTAGGGTGGTAGCCTTGAGTTGAAGGGCTCTGACAGAGGACCCAGGCTGAATTCAAGCCCCATGACCCACAAAAAAAAAAAAAAATCACATCTTTGCAACTTGTGCAAACGCATCTGTTAGATAAAGTGTCTGTTAGGAGTGATGGACAATGTGTTGCCACAAGAATGACCTCCAGCTTCAAAACAGGATCATTGAACTGGCCATGTGTGGGGGTGAATTACATCAGAACAAATTTTTCTACCAGGTCTATATCCTCCTTTTACCAAAAGGTAGACTTAGGGTTGCACTGCCAAATGAACTTGAAAGGGACTGCTTTTTGCTGTCCCTCAGAGCTCTTCCTCCTGCCAGGCTGTTTCCATTTTGCATCCCTCCAGAAGTGAGGGATAACAAAGGTGCTAGAGGCAGAGGGAAAAAATAAAGAGGTCAGCAAGGCTCCTGAATCTCCCACTTGACACGGATTTTGTGCAATGGATCCTTGGATCTTTGCTAGTGAAGAAGTGTCACAGGTCAAGTGGGAACCTGTCTTCAGGACCTACAGAAGAATCAGTACTCGGGGTAAGATTAGTGAGTCTCCAGAGATGGTCCAGCACAGTACCTCTTTTTTTTTTTGGCCAGTCCTGGGGCTTGAACTCAGGGCACTGTCCTTGGGCTTTCTCAAGGCTAGAGCTTTATCACTTCCAGTTTTTTTTTCTGTGTATGTGGTACTAAGGAATCAAACCCAGAGCTTCGTGCATGCCAGATGAGCACTCTACCACTAGGCCATGCTCCCTGCCTCCAGTACCTTTACCTTGGGGCTGGAAGACCCTGGTTCAGCCAGTGTGCTGTGGTTCCCTATTCCCATTCTTAGCCTTCTCTGGTCTATTGAGGCCTTCCTTCCCCTTATTAGCAACGTTACTGATAAACAGGCTCTTAGCTGCACCTCAGAGGCTGTTGCTGTGCACTGAAGATGTCTACATATCCAGCAAAGATGGCACTCTTGTGTGCTGCCAAGTACAGCAGATTGCAGCAGAAAGACTTGGATCTGTTTCAGCTTCCTGTGACCCTCCTGGTGCCTACAACAGACCAAGCCACCACACAACTGGAGCCAGGCCCATCTAATGGAGTGCCAAGGCAAGGGGTCTCTGCAAGGTGAGAATTTGTACCAAGAAATTAAACATTTTGGGTAGCTACAGGCTTGACCTGTGGGTGGATAGGGAACAGACTGGGAGAAATGGTATGATCAATTGAATGCTGTTCAGATAAATATGTAAGCTATTTTATTAGCACACTGTATCTGGTGATGTTAATAAGCTCAGCTGTAAGTAGGATCACTTTCCATCAGGTTGGCAAGACATTTATAGGCCACTTTTTGCTGATAGGCAATGTAGAGCTGCTAAGGGAATAGTAAGCGAGGCTATGGGGACTCACGCCCAGGCTTAACTGTCACTGTGCACCAGGTGTGACAGGCAGGTTTCTTTCATGTGTGAGATACATTTTATGAACATCTGCATCCGGCTGTAGTGATAAAGCCACCATGCAGCATTTATTTATAGTATATTGCAGTGACTGCTTGAATGTAATAAAGGTCAGGGACTGATTACTTGCAATATAACTCAAATAAATTCTCTTAATTTATTCTTTTTTTTTTTTTTTTTTTTGCCAGTCATGGGCTTGAGCTCAGGGCATGAGCACTGTCCTTGGACTTTCTCAAGGCTAGAGCTCTACCACTTGAGCCTCAGCACCATTTCTGGCTTTTTTTCTATGTGTGTGGTACCGAGGAATTGAACCTGGGTCTTCGTGCATGCTAGGCAAGCACTCTACCACTAGGCCAAACTCCTGGCCCCTCTTAATTTATTCTTTATACAAAATACAGTCACTTTTGACCCTAAAGTACATTCTAGCTTCCCCAAATCCCCACCCCCCACTTTTTTTTTTTCATAGGCTTTGCTATGTAGCTCAGGTTGGTCTCCCTTTAGAAATCTGTCTCCAAGCTGGGAGTTTGGCCTAGAGTAGAGTGCTTGCCTAGCATACACGAAGACCAGGATTTGATTCCTCTGTACCACATACACAGAAAAGGCTTGAAGTGATGCTGAGGCTCAAGTGGTGGAGCTTTAACCTTGAGAAAGCCCAAGGACAGTGCTCAGGCTCTGAGCTCAAGCCAGGACTTGCAAAAAAAAAGAAAGAAAGAAAGAAAGAAAGAAAGAAAGAAAGAAAGGAAGAAAGGAAGAAAGAAAGACAGACTTTCTTGTTCAGTGCTTGGATCGTAGCCATCATACCAGTTTTCAGTGTTCTCTTTCTTCCTTTCTATCTTCCTTCTTTCCTCCCTTCCTTTCTCTATCTATCTTTCCTTTTTTTTTTTTTTTTTTTTTTTTTGGTGAGGAGAGGGGTCTTAAACTCAGTCTTGGGGCCTGGACACTATACTTGGGCTTTTGCAAAGCTAGCGCTCTACCACTTGAGTCACAGCACCACTTCCAGCTTTTTTCTGAGTATTTCTATTGGAGATGAGAGTTTCATGAATTTTCCTGCCCAAGCTGTCTTTTTTTTTTTTTTTTTTTGTGGGTCATGGGGCTTGAACTCCATCTGGGCGCTGTCCTTGAGCTCTTCAGTTCAAGGCCACCACCCTATCCCTGGGCCTGGGCATTGTCCCTGAGCGCTTCATCTCAAGGCTACCACACTACCCTTGAGCCAAGCCCCACTTCCCATTTTCTAGAGGTTAATTGGAGATAAGAGTTTCAGGTCCTTTCGTTCCTGGGCTGGCTTTGAATCTTGATCCTCAGATCTCAGCTTCCTGAGTGGCTAGGATTACAGGTGTGAGCCACTGCACCCAGCCTGAGCTGTCTTTTAACTATGATCCTCAGATCTCAGCCTCCTGAGTAGCTATAATTACAGACATGAGCTATGAGCTCCCAGCCTTTTAGTGTTTTCTAAAAGGACAGTTATTCTGCCCTGTCTATCCAGATTCTTTCTTCCTTCCTTTCTTTTCTTTCTTTGTTTCTTTTCTTTCCTTCCTTCCTTCCTCTTTTTCTTTCTTTCCTCCTTTCTTTCTCTTTCTTCCTCCTAAAACTACAAGTTTTCAGATTTGCTATATTGGGTTCGCATGGCCTCACACCTATAGCTCCCAGAAATGCCTCTGAATAAGTCACCCAAGACACCTTTCCTTAGTTCCACAGTCATCCTTGTGTGTGTGTGTGTGTGTGTGTGTGTGTGTGTGTGTGTGTCTGTGTGTCTGTGTGTGTGTGTGTGTGAACAAACACGCTGCTTTCAACCATGATTAGTGTGTTAGTGTGTTTTCCACATAAAAATGATACCAGGCAGAAAGGTGGTAGGTGCTACCCTTGGCTCTGATGAGGACTGGATTGGTGAGGAGGGGCCTCTCCTCCCAGTAGGGTCCTAAAAATGCCGTGAGTTTGGCAAAAACAAAAATAAAAAACAAAAAAACATGGTGGCTTCCTAATGTCCCCCTGCCCTCAACCCCCCCCCCCAAGGTTCCTTTCCGTGTGCATTCAAATACATAATGCGCATTTTTATTTTTATTTTTGTTGGTGATGGGGCTTGAATTCAGGGCCCCAGGCCGCCGTTCCTGGGCCCTTTTGCACAAAGCTCGCATTCTATCACTTTGAACCACAGCGCTACTTCTGGTTTTTGAATGGTTAATGGCACATAACAGTCTCGCGGAGACATTTCTTCCCAGGTTGGCTTTGAACCTCCTCGTAAGATTACACTGGCTATTACTATTATTGTTGTTGTGCTATTCAGAGCACACCTAGCTTTGGTTGGTAAGGGTTTTTGCCAGTGAACTCAGGACTGCCAGCTCTCACCCAGCTTTCTGGTTCACCCGAACTGGAGGTGTGGCTCAAGTGGTACAGCCATCATCTCTCCAGTCCTGCGGTGGGCTGGAGATGATGGAAGTATCCCGGGCTTTCTCCCTGCCCGGGGCTCTGGATTCTGCTTTCCAGCCTTGGTGTCAGCTGGGGGCGGAGGTTAGAAGGAGAGCCCCTGCACGGGAAGGCGGTCCGCCCGGCCGCGTGGCTCAGATGGGGTCCCGCACTGGGGCTTCGCGCCCCGCACCCGGGGCGTGGAGACTGCTCCCACGCGGCGGGGCCCCAGGTCCCCGCCCCGCGCCGCCCCCGGCCCCCTGCTCGGCGCGCATTGGCGCCGCTGCCTGTCGCTCTCCCCGCGCCGCTGGGGAGGGGGCGCCGCCAGCTGCGGTTCGTCCGCGCGGGGCCGCTCGCTCCGCTCCACTGCGGCTCTCCCGCCGCCTCCGGAGCGCACCCCGGCCTGGGGAGAGGGGCTGACCCGGGACCCCGCGCTGTCGGTAAGCGGAGGTGGGACGGGGAGGCTCGCGGGCTGCGCGCGGGTCCGCCAGCCGCCAGGGCGCGGGGTGGGAGGAGGTGCTGGCTGGGCTGGTCGCCCTGGGGCCGCGGGGTCTGCCCGCATCCCAGTCCCCCATGCCGGCTCGGCTTGCCCGCCGCGTTTGCCCTCATTAGCCTTTGCAGGCAACCGTGATTTCGGGGGGAGGGGGGGAAGCGGGACGGGGGGCTTGTGGCTATGATCATTTTAAAGCCCGTAGCTTGGAAGTGGGGCTCCGTTCCATGACATCCGCCCCCTCCTCCTCCCGGGCCGGGAGAGCCCTCTCCGGGCTGCTGCGGGGATGCGGGTGCGTTCCGGGCGGGCGGGACACGGGAGATTGGCAGGGCTGTGCAGGTCGACGGAGGCGCCAGAGCTGCCCTTCCAGAGAAAGGCGCTTCCAGAGCTGCCCTTCCAGGGGAAGGCGCTTCTGTCCCTGCTGTGCGAAGTTCTTCACCCTCTCCAGGCGCCGTCCCCTCCCGCCCCGGCCAGCCTTCGGTTGGGGTGTTCATTTCTACAGAGTGAGGGTGTAGTGCGTCTCCTGAGCTCCCCAAGCAAGCATCCGGACGATGCTAACTAGTTTCAGACGATCCATGTCTAAATGTGACCTCTTTAATATTTCCACTAGCAGCACACCCGCTGCTTAATTTAAAAACATAAACGCTCAGCCCGGGAGAATTGCAGAGATGGTGGGGGGTGGGGGAGAAGAACTAATCAGATGAGGTTCTAACATTTACTGAAGTATCTGTAGAGAGACATGGCGCTCATGCCAGTACTGGGGCTTGAACTCAGTGTCTCCTGCAACTGCTCCTATTTTCTGTCGTTGTGCTGGAATGACCCTATCTTTCTGTTAAAGGCATGAGGTATGCAGTGCCCACCCTAAGCCCATAAAATGTCTTTTCAGGAATCTGTTTCCTTCTACAGTTCATAGAATTAAGGGCTACCCAAATGACATTTCAAAAGCGTATAAAAAGCAAGATCCTTTGCCTAAGTTAAGATTTATATTAGCTAAGTACATAGACTTTTTTTTTTCTTCTTGGCTGGTCCTGGGGCTTGAACTCAGGGCCTGGGCACTGTCCTTGGACATGTTTTTATTTAAGGCTAGTGCTGTGCCACTTGAGCCACAGTGCTGCTTCTGGCTTTTTCTGTGTAGGTGGTACCTAGGAATCAACCCAGGGCTTCATGCATGCTAGATGAGCACTCTACCACGAGGCTATGCTCCTGGCCCTCATAGAGTTTTTGTTGGGTGGTCACCCATATCTCTATTCTTTGGTGCCTCATACCAGGGCATGAGCGTGTGTGTGTGTGTGTATGTGTGTGTGTGTGTGTGTGTGTGTGTGTGTGTAGGGGAGGGGAGGGATGCTTTTTGTTTGTTTTGAGATGATTTCACTATGTCCTTCAGGCTGGCCTTGAACTCCCTGTTCTCCTTTCTCAGCCTCCTGAGTGGTAGAATGCAAATGTTAGTTTTATAATACCAAGAGCTCAGTCTCCTTTGATTCAACTAGGAGTTGATGGGTTACATTATGACTAATTAAATCAATTTTAAACATTGTTTTGATGAACAGATCTATTGCAGTTTCACATTTTCAAATAATTCAGAAGCAAGCAGTCTTGTGTTGACTGTGAGCCCCTTTACCTACTATCTTTGAAGCCTCAGGCAAGCTGCTCCCACTGCAGATGGAGATACTACCACCTACTCACTCTGCAATACAGGGTGCAGGTTAGAGACGTATGTAAAAGTACACTTCGCTGCCTGGTACACAAGAGTTGCTCAATAAATGTCAGCTATTATCATCATCATTAACTCTTACCTCCAGCTGTGTTCAGGTTATGATGGGAAAGGATGCATAGCAGATACGTAAGGGAAAATGTCAAAGCTATGCAAGCAATTTAAGAGTGCAAAGTGGCAGTAACATTAAATTTTCCTAGGCGTATGTATGAAAAGTAGCACATCTTTGATGGACTATACATTTTTAGAATGGGCACCTTATGGTCCAATGAAATGAATACTAGAGAGTCAACATTTCTACTTCTAACTCTGGTTATGACCTTATCTAGCTACACAGTCTTCCACAAGCTAGCTGCCCCTTCTGGAGCTTAATTTTATCATTTGGCTGTACTTGGATAATCTCAGAAGTATTTCAGAGCTTGATGTCTTTAGTAAAATCATTTACTACATGTCATAAAACTTACATTAAGTCACTTACCAATCTGTCCTTTCTTGTGTTGATGCTTATTAAACTTGCAATTTTCAATCATAAGAAATACATAAAGAGAGCCGGGAGCTGGTGGCTCATACCTGTAATCCTTGCTATTCAGAAGGCTGAGATCTTGAGGACTGAGGTTCAAAGCCAGCCCATGCACAAAAGTCTGTGAAACTCTTACCCTCAACAAACCACCAGAAAACTAGAAGTGGTGCTATGGCTAAGTGGTAAAGCACTAGCATTGAGCTAATGAGCTCAGGGACAGTGCCCAAGCCCAGAGTTCAAGCCCCATGACCAACAACAACAAAAAAAGAAATCCATAAAGACAGCACAACCCGGGTGCCATGGGCTCAGGCTTACAATCCTCTTCAGGACCCTGATCTGAGGATCATGGTTCCAAGCCCAGCAAGAACATCTGTAGCAGGGCTGGGAGCATGGCCTGGTGATAGTGTGTCTACCTAGCATGCACAAAGCCCTGGGTTTGATTCCTCAGTACCATACACACAGAAAAAAAATTAAAAAGCTGGAAGTGGTGCTATGGCTCAAGTGATAGAGCATTAGCTTTAAGAAAGCTGAAGGCGAGTGCCTAGGCCTGGCAAAAAGAGAGAAATAAAAAGAGAAAGAAAGGAAGGAAGGAAGGAAGGAAGAGGTTGGGAGTGTTGCCTACTGGTAGAGTGATTGCCTAGAATGCATAATACCATGGGTTTGATTCCTTGGCACCACATACACAGAAAAGGTCAGAAATAATGCTGTGGCTCAAGTGGTAGAGCACTAGCCTTGAAAAAGCTCAAGGAGGGGCGGGGAGTTTGGCCTAGTGGTAGAGTGCTTGCCTAGCATGCACAAAGACCTGGGTTCAACTCCTCGGTACCACATATATAGAAAAAAGCTGGAAGTGGTGCTGTGGCTCAAGTGGTAGAGCTCTAGCCTTGTGAGAAAGCCCAAGGACAGCGCTCAGGCCCTGAGCTCAAGCCCAGGACTGGCAAAAAAAGAAAAAAAAAGAAAAGAAAAAGCTCAAGGACAGTACCCAGACCCAGGCCCTGAGTTCAAACCCCAGTGCTGGCAAAAGTAAATAAATAAAATAAAAAATAAAAACATGTAAGAAAATGTGTAGGACTCAGCAGTCGGGCGCAGTGGCTCCTGCCTATAATCCTAGCTACTCAGGAGGCTGAGATCTGAGGATCAAGGTTCAAATCCAGTCCAGGCACTAAAGACCATGAGACTCTTATCTCCAATGAACCATTAGAAAACTGGAGATTACGCTGTGGCTCAAGGGGTAGAGCAGTAGCCTTGAGCTGAAGAGCTCAGGGACAGCACCCAGGCCCAGAGTCTAAGCCCCATGACTGACCACGAAAAAGAAAAAAGAAAAAGAAAAGAAAGAGGGAGGGAGGGAGGGAGGGAGGGAGAGATTCTTATCTCTAAATAACTAGCGAAAAGCCAGAATTGGAACTGTGGTTCAAGTAGTAAAACACAAACTCTTAAGTGCAAGCCCCAGGATCAGAGCAGGTGCACATGTTTGCACACTCTCTCTCTCTGCTCCCCGCCCCCCCACACAAACTGATGTCAGATTTGCCAAGTAGTACAAAATGAAGTTTTGACAAGCATGATAGAATGAAATCGACTCTTTTTTTTCCTAGAGGAAAAGTTAATCCGAATTTGTATTCTCCAGTCATTTCAGGAAGTTATTTCTACCAAGCATACTTGGTAGACTTTTACACATTTAATTGAAATCGCCTGTGTTAACAAAAATTGGCTCATGGTGAAATTAAACCCATTCTTTTCTTTTTCATCAGGTTGATTTGAAATAAAAGGAGAATGTATCGGGTGAAGAGCTTTCATGAAGAAGTTAAAGGGAGAAATTATAAGCAATAGAGACACAGCATTTGTACACTGGAGAAACTACTTACCTGGAAACCTGGTGGAGTGGACGAAAGGATTGAATTCACTTGGAAGAAACTGTATTTAGGGTCCACCTTCGTGTCATAAAAGGCTGCTGAAGGAAGGGAGGAGAGTGCTGGAAAGTGAAAGAGTGTAGTACCGAAATGGAGACCTCAGTTTCTGAAATCCAAGTGGAAAATAAGGATGAGAAGAGATCAGTACAAGTTTGTCCTCAAAATGAAAGACAGGAGGAAAAAACGCCCATGCTTTGCTTCAAGAGAAGAAAGAAAGCAGGCAAGACAGCCAAGGCACTGAAGGCCAAAGCCAGGTCTGAGGCTGCCCCTGTGGCAAGGAGGTGTCCCCCAGAAACAGGAAGTTGCGATCAGCCACAGCGCCCAGAAGCCGGGGCCTGGGCGTCAATCAAGCGTCTTGTAACACGCAGGAAAAGGTCAGATTCTTCAAAGCAGCAGAAGTCATTTGAGGCTGAAGCACAACTTGAAATAAAGCCTGAGGATGCTGCTCTCTCAACGAAAAAGGCAAAATCCAGACTTCAGATTCCCTGCTTAAGATTCTCCAGAGGGGCACAAAGGAATAAACATTCCAAAATTATAGAAGATTCGGACTGCATCATCAAAATCCAAGGAAAGGCTGAGAGTTTGGAGATCCAAACCCAAACCCAATCAGACGATCAGGTAATCCAAGCTAAGTCAACTCAAGAACTGAGTGAAGGAGTCTCGCAGAAAGATGAGGCGGTGTGTGAAGCAAATGGGAAGAGCAGTGTAACATCTGGAGAGAAGGTGATTTCCGTGGAACTTGGATTAGATAATAGTCATTCTGCTATTCAAGCCGGAACCATAATCCTTGAAAAGGAAGTTGAAGTGACTGAGGAAAAACCAAGTGTTGAATCTCAGCAAGAAGGCCTGCTGGAAAGCTCAGAAACAGAGGTGGCTTCTGTTGCTCCTCCTCAACCTGTAATTCCAGATCAACAAACAGTGGAGGAATCCAGTGAGGGTATCCAAGAAAGCGCAACCAACTGGAAAGACAATGAGAGTAGCGAAATTTCATTGGAGAATAAGCCAGAAGATATTGAATTGAGCCAGGAATCAGATTTGAAAGAAAATGAGATCGCTGATGAAAAACCCAAATTGGACGAAAGCAAAAGAATGGAGCCAATTGCTATTATCATCACTGACACGGAAATCAGTGAATTTGATGTTAAGAAATCCAAAAACGTCCCTAAGCAATTCTTAATTTCAGTGGAAAATGAGCAAGTAGGAGTTTTTGCTAATGATAGTGATTTTGAGGTCAGAACTTCAGAACAATATGATATACTCTTAATAGAAACAGCCTCTTCGCTCGTCAAGAATGCTATCCAGTTGTCTATTGAACAGCTGGTTAATGAAATGATCTCCGAAGATAATAAAATAAACACTTCTACGGTGACTTAATTTTCCATATCCTGGGTGGTTAAAAAAAAAAAAAAGCTTAAAAGCAAATCATTCTACACATTTGTGGAACTTCTTATTCAGTAAGGAATGAAAAGCATTTAAAAGTACAACTCTAGAAGTGCTCAAGAATAAAGTTTAGAAACCTCTTTACCCTGAAATACATTCACTTCTGGATTGGAGGAAGTCAGTACATATTGCAATGCAAAGTGACACACTGGGAGTTGCTAAAATAGCATGTGGGGACTGGAGTGCTTTGGGGAAGGATGTGTTTACTGAGCACTTTCTGTAAGCCCTGCACTCTGTACTGTTCCCTGAGTCACCACTCTGGTTTCCTTTGGATAATTCAACTCTGTATAGATTAACACTGCACCCAATTTTCAAAAACTTTTCTTTTTAACAGTGCATTTTTTTATGTCATGTATAGTTGTGAATAAGGTGAGTTCTTTTTGTGAATGTGTGATTTACAGTTGCTAAACTCCTAAGCAGTAGTCTTATCTCAAAAAAAAAAGAAGAAAAAAGATATTCTGTTTCTCTCATTGTAGCAGAGTGCAGAAGAGACACAGCTGACAAACATGAGTGGTTTTCTTTTCTTGCTCATGTCACTTACAAAAGCCATTCCTAAGTTCCTTGACAAAATAGTTGTCACGTACAATAGCATGGAAATAAGGTGTATTTTCCCTTCTGGGTCTCCCTTTGCTCGTTATACTTGTATGGATTTACTTCTTCATGGGTTTATCTGCTCAAGTTAAAACAAATAGCTGGGTGCTGGTGGCTCATGCCTGTACTCCTAGATACTCAGAATGCTGAGATCTGAGGATCATGGTTCAAAGCCAGCCCAGGGAAGAAAGACCCTGAGATTCTTATCTCCAGTTAACCATGAGAAAACCAGAAGTGGATTGTGGCTTGAGTGGTAGAGCACCAGCCTTAAGCATAAAAGCTCAGGGTTGGCACCCAGGCTCTGAATTCAATTCCCAGAACTGGCACCACAAAAAGGAGGGGGGGATTTAGTACGTTAGATTATCTAAAATGACAGTGTATAAAAGAAACCAAAAAAGTATATGGCTTTTAAAAAAATTAGCTCTCTCATCATAATTTGTTCTTTCCCCTTTCTTCCTTCCTTTCTTTCTTTTTTGCCAGTCATAGGGCTTGAAGTCTGGGCCTAGGCACTGTCCCTAGGGCTAGCATTCTACCACTTGAGCAGCAGTACTACTTCTAGCTTTTTCTGTTTATGTGACACTGAGGAGCAGAACCCAGGACCTTATGAATGCTAGTCAAGTGCCGTATCACTAAGCCACATTTTCAGACCCTCCCATCAAAATTTCTAATTTCCTAAAATGAAAAGGGCATTTTTATTCAGCTATTTAAAGGGAAGCGGCTAATGACATCGACTGCCATGTGTGTGTGTTTTTAAAATAATTTCCAACTTTTTTTCACTATTCCAATGGTCATAACACGTCTCCCTACTTCGCAGTTTGGGGTTCATATTGCATAGTCCCCTATTGAGTGACACTGTTATTACTTGAAACACATGGAATCATAGAAATAGAAAAAGTATAAAGGGTAGAGCAAGAGCTTCCTTGTTGAGAAAAAAACGAACATTTGATGGTTTAAAAATGATCTGGTTGAGTTCTTGAATTACTTATTGATTGCATATAGGAAATAGATGCTATTTTTTCCTATAGTTTCTTTTTTCTATAAATATATATTGTGATCTCTAACAAAAGAAATAAATCTGACTTTGGCATTGAACCAAATAATGGGTATTATAATCAAGATTCTTTGCTGAAGTTGCAAAAGTATTTTCTCCAGGCTTTCCTATCCCTGTGCTCAATTTAGCAAGATGAAGAAAGAAGGAAGAGGAAGAAGAGGAGGAGGAGGAAGAAGAAAAAGAGGAGGAGGAGGAGGAAGAAAAAAGAAGAGAAGGAGGAGGAAGAAGAAGTGGAAGAAGAAAAAGCAGCCGCAAGTGACTCATGTCTGTAATCCTAGCTATTCAGGAGGCTGAGATTTGAGGATCGAGTTTCAAAGTCAGCCCTGCACAAAAGTCTAGGATACTTTTATTGCCAGGTAATCACCAGAAAACTAGGAATGGTACAGTGGTTAAAGTGGTAGAGCGCTGACCTTGCGCTGAAGAGCTCAGGGACAGTGCCCAGACACAGAGTTCAAGCCACGCCCCAAAAAAGAAAAAAGTCTTTTGAAACACATGATCCTCCCCCCCAAAAAATCTATTGCTTTTTATTGTATAACTTTTAAGCATTAAAAAAGAAACCAAAATACTGTTTTATCATCCTTGGAAAAAGCTCTTAAGACAACGTAGGCAGGAAAGTCCATGAGACTTATTTCCAGTTAACTACTTGGAAACAGGAAGCTATGGCTCAAAGTGGTAGAGTGCTAGTCTTGAGCAAAAAAACTCAGGGATAGCACCCAGAACCTGAGTTTGAACCCTCATGATCTGACAATGACAAAACCCTCTTTTCATTCACTATATGTGGTCCTTATAAACATGGAAAGCTACCAGCAAATATTATATTTTTAAATGAATAATCTAAAAACGCTGGCTGATTAAGCCAGGTGTGGGTGGCTCAAGCTGCAATCTAGCTACTCAGGAAGTTGAGATTTTAAAGATCTGTAGTTAGAAGCCAGCCAGGCAGTAAAGTCTGTGAGACTCTTACATCCACTTAACCACCAGAAAGCCAGAATTTGAGCTGAATTTAACTAGCCCTGAGTTCAAGCCCCCAGACCAGGAGAAAAAAAAGAAACTGATTAAGGTTGGTGCATTTTAAGTATTTTGAACAATTGCTTACCATTTATTATAAGAATGGCTCCAAGGCAGTATATATTCTTTGTAAATTTTTAGTAATCTTTTATAACAGGCAAAAAAGAACCCTAGTGCTTACCAGTACTGAAAGTATTTTGGAAAGTTTGACAATATTTATTTGTGATTTTAAAAACCAGATACAAGATAAATATGTGCAGTGAATTTTCTGGTTAAAGTAACATTTTAAGTAAGTAGTCCTAGGTTGGGTTGGTTTTTTTTTTCATCCACTGTGTCTTATAGATATATTTTTGTTAGAATGCATAATGATTGTTTTCACGATAAGAAGTGTATTCAGCTAACATTCATTGTTGAGTGATTTCTCTTCAGTCTTATTTGGTGAATTAAATAAGTAGAATTTTGAAAACAGAACAAAGGGATTAATTGTTCTTGATCTATCTGCTACATGGCCAAATTCTGTTATAGTGGATTTTAAGATAATTAAAATTGTTTCACTGTTGTAGAAATAAACAGGAATCAGATGTCTTAGAAATCCTCGATAAAATATTTTTGTCATAGTAGCATTTATTTTAGGCAATTTAACATTATATGCAAAACATTATGTGAATAATTTCTGATTCAGCTTCCATACAGTTGACATTAAAGTGATGATTAAAAGGTGTACCTTTAATAATAATTTTAACCTGTTGTGATATAAATGCTGCTTTTAATGAATATTTATTAACTACTATGTTTTCTCTTTGAGCTGTTTTCCAAACTGGTAGCCTTATAATCTTAATTGATTTTTGTCAGCATATTATTTTTCTCCTTTTAAGAGTCAAAAAAGATTTGCTTTGCTTCTTTATAACACAGTGAACACGAACATTCTCTGTGGTTTTATGTAGCAGTATTCAGTTAACATTTTTTCAAAGCACTTTATAGGTTATAAAAATAGTACCTCCTGGTAACATTTAAGTAAAGGTAGCAGAAAAACAAAAGAACTTTGAAACAGAAATTATGTGCTCTACCAACTCCTCCACCTCAAAGAATAATAAGCATGTGGCACAAACGAATTCTTCAGGAAAGCTGTCTGCATAATTTTCTTTCAAGGTAATGTATTTGACAGCATGAAGATTGTGATGATCTTAATTGGTCTACTATTTAGTGAAAATTTAGAATGTCTCCCATTTACTTCTGAAAGATTATATTACTTTACCAGTATATTGAGTAGGCTTCTTGCTACAGAATGTTAGAGATAGGGATTGGGGCAGCCAGTCGAATCTAGCTTGCCATGCAGTCCATCCCTAAGTTTCTAACTTCAATTTGCCTTATTTTTTTATAGTGAAGATTTTTTTAGGCATTAACAAACAATGTTAAAAAGAATTCTTAGACTTTAGAATTATCTTGTTTGAAAATATACTTTTAATATCAATTTTACTGAAAAAATTAAAGTCTCCTTTATAATTTCATCTCATGTTAAATACACCAGGGTTTTGACTACTCTGCATGACATTTCTGTATCTTTTTTTTTTTTTTTTTCCAGTCCTGGGCTTGAGCTCAGGGCCGGAGCACTGTCCTTGGACTTTCTCAAGGCTAGAGCTCTACCACTTGAGCCTCAGCACCATTTCTGGCTTTTTTCTATGCATGTGGTGCCGAGGAATCGAACCCGGGTCTTCATGCATGCTAGGCAAGCACTTTAACCACTAGGCCAAATTCCCCGCCCATTTCTATATCTTTTTTTGAAATAATCTCATTAAAATTTAGAGGGCTGGTTGTGTGTGTGCGTGCATGTGCATGCGTGCATGTGTGTGTGTGTGTGTGTGTGTGTGTGTATAATGGGGCTTGACCTCAGGGCTTCAGGCTCCTGTTTAAAAAGCTCAGACTTTTTAGCTGAAGGCTGGTGCTCTACTACTTGAACCACAGCTCCACTTCCAGCATTTTGCTGGTTAATTGTAGATAAGAGTTTCTCTGATTTGTATGCCTGGGCCGGCTTAGAGCTGTGATCCTTAAATCTAAGTCTCCTTAGTAGCTAGGATTACAGGTGTGAGCCACTGGTGCCCAGCTAGTTTTAAAGTTCTTTAGGTTCAAATTCTTATGATGTTTTATTATATGACAAAGTTTCTTACTCTTCAGATTTCAAACTCTCAATTCATAGTCTTTTTTTTTTTTTTTTTCTGGTCCTAATGCTTGAATTCAGGACCTGGGCACTGAGCCTCTGTACTCATGGCTAGTGCTCTACCACTTGAGCCACAGTGCCACTTCAAGCTTTTGCTGAATAGCTTATTGAAAATAAGAGTCTCACAGACTGTGATCCTCAGATCTTAGCCTCCTAAATAGCTAGGATTATAGGTGTGAGCCACCAGTACCCAGCTGGAAAGTGTGTGTGTGTGTGTGTGTGTGTGTGTGTGTGTGTGATGATGATCTTTAATTAGTTATAAAAATATTTTATTAGAATGGGTTTACATGACATTTGGGTTCCCTGTTTTAATTCAGTTTCATTCAGGCTGCCACACGTGCTGATGCCCCCCTCCCTCGCCTTCTCCTTCCAGGGGTGGGGGTTGACCTCAGAAGCTGGGCCAGTGTCAGTGGAAGGTAATGAGAAGGTGAGGATCTGAACACAGCACCGTTTTGAAAGCACTGAGTTTCTAAACAGATAGTTTATATGCGCTCTGATTTGTGACGAGGCTCAGAAAAGGACCTACAGAATGTTAACATATTCACAGAGCTCTTTGTAAAAGCGTTAAGTGGAGGAGTGATTGTGAAGCATCCCATTTTGTATTTCTCACTCAAATCAGTATTATATTACCATGGATTAGATGCTAATATTGAACACTACTCCGTAGAGAAAACGTTTTTAAGCTGATTTAATTTATGAACTGATTCTTAATACAAAATAAATGCTATATTAGCTCATGTTTATTTATCTGCATCTTTTGGAAAGAATGTGGTAAATTCTGTCAATTTCCAAATAAGATCACACTGGTAACACAACTCTCCCAAAATTTCACTCTAACCAGGCACTGGTGGTTCACGATTGTACTCCTAGCTACTCAGGAGGCTGAGCACAAAGGGTCATTGTTCAAAGCCAGCCAGGGCAAGAAAGTCAGTGAGACTCTTATCTCCAATTAACGACAGGAGAAACTGGAAGTGGCATGGTGGCTCAAAATGACAGAACACTAGCCTTGAACAAAGAAGGTCAGGGACAAGCACTCAGGCCCTAGTTTCAAGCCCCAAGACTGATGATTCCCCCCGCCCCCCAAAAAAAATTTCTTTGCTGGTTTCTACTTCCAGCAAGAGAAAAAAAAAATCTCAGACCTTTCAATTAATTGACCCTAAAAGGTAGTTCCAGGTTACTCCATCTGAACTTGACAAAGGAGTTTTGGGGACTTAGGCTCCGTGGTAGAGTAGCACCATGAAAATGAGGATAAAAGTACAATTTGCATTAGCACTTACAACTCATTAGTTGTCTTTCCCATATTATTTTAATCTATGAACTGTTACTAATCTTCCTGGCTTCCCAAATGAATATGCCATTCTGATGTACAAAATAATTTCTGTGATACCTGTTAGAGCTGGATGTTTCAGAATTTCTGCTTATTGTTTACTAAGGCACTGACTTCTTTCTACTAGTATTTACAATGCTAGTTGTCTCTTTCCAGCCCCTGTCCTCATTTGTTTTGTTTGTTTGTTTGCTTGTTTGTTTGTTGTTTTTTTAGACAAGTCCTTGCTAGATGGCCTAGGCTAGCTTTGAACTTTGTACATCCTTCTGAATGCTAGGATTACAGGTGTGAACCACCATGTTCTTTGTGCTAGTACTACGGCTGGAACTCACGGTCACCTGCTTTCATTTTGCTTTTTCTGTTCAGGGCTGGCACTCCACCACTTTGAGCCATAGGGCTACTTCCATTTTCTGGTAGTTAATTGGAGACAAGAGTCTCATGGATGGCCTGGGAATGTGGCTTAGTGGTAGAATTTGATCCTCAGTCCCACATAAACAGAAAAAGCCAGAAGTGGCACTGTGGCTCAAGTGGTAGATTGCTAGCCTTGAACAAAAGAATTTCAGGAACAGTGTCCTGGCCCTGAGTTCAAACCCCAGGACTGGCAAAAAAAAAAAATGTGAGACTTGTCCACCCTGGCTGGCATTGAACCACAATCTTCAGATCTCAGCTTCCTGAGTAGCTAGGATTAATGGGTGTGAGTCACCAGTGCCTGACTTCAAATCTGCCTTCATATGTCTTAAAGGTCTGCTGTAAGGAGCATGGCCATTGCTGGGTCTGTGGGCCACATTGGTCATCAATCATTGTCACAACGAATGCAGCTGCAGGCACATTAAAATACAGAAATCAACAGAAACAATATTATTTGACTTCCACTTCCATTACAGGGTTAAATTTACTCACTTATACTTACAGATGGAATTGCTGTCTGGAGCATAAGATTTTCAATCCAAAGGACACATCTCTTAACATAGGTCATTCCAGTCTGGAGTGCTAGCACTCTATCATCTTGAACCACATCTTGAACCACTCTGGGTTTTCTGGTGTTTAATTGTAGGTAAGAGTCATAGACTTTACTGCCAAGGCTGACTTTGAACCAGAATCCTCAGACCTCAGCCTCCTAAATAGCTTAATTACCAATTAAAAACCAATTACCAATTTAAAAAAGTGGGACATAGAGGTATGGCTCAAATTATAGAGCACTAATCCTTGAGCAAAAGAATCTTAGGGATAGTCAGTGTCCGTGCTCCTGAGTTCTAGTCTCAGAACATGCCCACACGCATACACGACACACACACACACACACACACACACACACACACATACACACACACACACGCACACTAAAAAACCAAAAAGGTAAAAACATAGTTAACCTTTGTGTTTAGGCAGGGCTGTCGTACATAAACTGCAAGGCCCAACTCCAGCATCGTTCATTGCACCAATTGAGGCCCCTGGCCTGGTATAATCTGTGTGGCCATTGTGGGCTGAATGACTTGAGAGACTTTATCAGAGCTTGAGAGAGTCTTCCCTCTGTATGCCTTTCCTCCAGCACTTTCAAAACGCTGTTGTGAGAAAAGGGAACGGGAGCCCTTAGCCCTACACGTTTGTCAGAAAAGAGCAGTGTTGGGAAATGAAAACTGGCCCTGTAAGAAAATATTTTGAGGCTCATCCCCCTGAAATCTTTACATTTTATAACCTTTCCCCTGCCTTTGCAAGTTCTGGGTTTTCTCCATCAAAAAAGTTAAGAGGTGAGGCCAGGAGTTTGGTCTAGCTTGCCCTGCATGCATGAAGACTCGGGTTCAATTCTTCAGTACCACACGTATAGAAAAAGCCAGGAGTGGGGGGTGTCGGGGGGGGGAGGGAAATGGGTACCAAGACATGTGAAAAGGTATCAATGTAGGTGAATTAATGCACCTTCTATCTGGCAAATATCATGTAACCCTTTTACTAATTACAATAAAAAAAAAAAAAAGCCAGGAGTGGTGCTGTAGTTTCAGTGATAAGGCTCTAGCCTTGCGAAAGCCCAAGGACTGGCAAAAAAAAAAAGTTAAGAAGCAAGTCTTTACTGTGTAAAGAACTCCTGTGGCTCCTTCAGATTTCCTCTCCCTTTCTACAGAGCAGTTTCAGTCCCTCGGGTTCTCTCCCCTCCCCCCGCCACATCCAAGGTTAGGACAGAATATTATTTGACTTCCACTTTCATTACAGAATAATGTGGCAGGGTTAACTTTACTCACTCGTCACACTTGTTAGATCTAACAGACATTCTCCAAACCAAGAATCACACAGGTGTCTACCGCAGGGTAGGGCTGCCTTGTACGCCTCCCTCCTGGTGAGCCTGCCCCACCACACACACACCGCTTTTGTCAGTTGTGGAGCTTGAACTCAGGGTCTGGGGGCTGTCCCTGAGCATTTTTTTTGCTCAAGACTAGCACTCTACCACCTTGAACCACAGCTCCACTTCCAGTTTTTAAGTGGTTAATTGGAGACAAGAGTCTCATAGGATAACACTGTCCAAAAGGAAATGGATTCATGGGCTGGGAGTTTGGCCTAGTGGTAGAGTGCTTGCCTAGCACGCACAAAGACCCAGGTTTCATTCCTCAGTACCATATACATACTAAAAGCCGGAAGTGGTGCTGTGGCTCAAGTGGTAGAGCTCTAGCCTTGAGCAAGTCCAAGGACAGTGCTCAGGCCCTGAGTTCAAGCCCCAGGAATGGCAAAAAAGAAAAAAGAAAAGTAAGGTACTCATTACCTGACTTTAAAACCCTCTGTAGATTACCTTAATAAAAACAATAAAAATAAACAAATAGGAAATGGCAGGGTGGCTCAAGTGGTAGGGCACTAGCCTTGAGCACAAAGAGGCTCAGGGACAAAACCAAAGGCTGGAATTCAAGCCCCACAACCAAAAGGCAAAACAAAACAAACAGGGCACCAGTAGTTCACACCTGAAATCCTGGCTACTCAGGTTGAGATCTAAGGGTTGTGATTTGAAGCCAGCCCCGGTTGGCTCAGAAAACACCAGAGGTGGCACTGTGGCTCAAGTGGTAGAGCACTAGCCTTGAGCACGAAGAAGCTCAGGGACAAGTGCCCAGGCCCTGGGTTCAAAGCTTCTGGACTGACAAAAATATAAATAGATGAATAAACAAATGCATGTCTCTCAAATTTAGTCTGGGCTGGCTTTGAACCATGATCCTCAGATCTCAGCTTCTGAGCTGCTAGGATTATAGGCATGAGCTTCTCTGTTCCCAGAAGAGCCAAGGCAGTCCAGTGGGAAAGAATCCTCTCACAACACTATCATTCCTTCAGACGACTGACAGGAGAGACACCAGCTCTTCTTCTAGCCTGAGGAACACTTATTTCTGCTATTTTGATATTATATCACTTTAAATTGTTTCAATACAAAATTTCCACATTGTGTAACCATTGCGAAATGGGCTGATTTCCCAAGTTGGTTGTCAGCTATAAAATAAACCTATGAAAGGCAAAGTACTAGGGAGAATAAAAGGCAGACGATTTACTCAAAACTGGAAGGCAGAAGTTTCAGGTAAAACAACTCTGGTACAGTGGTGGCTGTGAGGAAAAGAAATGAAAAAGCATGAAACACCAATTTGATGCATGACTATGAGAGTTCAGAGGACTGGACTGAAACTCTATGACTTGCAAAAATCCTCAGAAATGGGGGGAAAACAAGATGAGGGGGGGTGGGAGGAGGGAAATGGGAACAAAACATGAGGAGTATCAATGTGTGTGAAGTAATGCACCCTCTATCTGGCGAATATAACCGTAACCCTTCTATTACAATAAAAAATCCTCAGAAATGCTCCTCAGTACTACAAATGTTATGAATATGATATCTTCAAAAGTTATCTTTGCTGGGTGGAGTGGCTCATTCCTGTAATCCTAGCTAGATCTGAGGTTCAAAGCCAGCCTGGGCACAAAAGAACCTGAGACTCTTATCTCCAGTTAACCTCTAGAAAACAGGAACTGGGGCTTGGCTCAAGGGTAGGGCAGTAGTTATGAGCAGAAGAGCTCAGGGAGAGTGCCCAGGTGGTGTTCAAGCCCCAAGACCCCTCCCCCCCAAAAAAAGTTATCTTTGAAAGACTTGGAAAAAAATCATATTAAGTGAAGTAAGCCAGACCCAAAGGAACATAGGATCAATCATTTCTCTCATTTGTAATAATTAATAGTCATTTAGGATTCTCCTAGCAGAGGATTACAATAGTTCAAAACCTGGGTACATAAGGTCATATAGGATGAGATTAAATGTGTCTATTCTTTTTTTTGCCAATCCTGGGGCTTGAACTCAGGGCTTGAGCACTGTCCTTGGGCTTTTTCAAGGCTAGAGCTCTACTACTTGAGCCACAGCACCACTTCTGGTTTTTTGTTTGTTTTTTTTTCTTTTTGCCAGTAATGTTTACATGTAAATATCTGAACATAGTTCATCATTGAATAGCGTGTTAAGAATAACACTAAATTTGCAGATAATGTACATCCTTAAAAGGTACATTGGTGCCACCTTTTGGCCAGATTAAAATATACACAAATTATAACTCCAAAATCTCATTTTAGCAAGGCACTAGTGGGCACACACTTGGTATCCTAGCTCCTAAAAAGGCTGAGTCTGGAGGATGATGGTTCCAGGGTAGCCTGGACAGAAAAGTCAGCTAGACTCCATTTCCAAAATAGCAGCAAAAAGCAGAGCTGGAGGTGTAGATCAAGCAGTAAAGTGTCATCTTAACAAGTCCAAGACCCTGTATAAAAACTCTGGTACTCAAAGAAATTATTTTTTCTTTGCCAGTCCCTGGCTTGAGCTCAGGGCCTGAGCACTGTCCTTGGGCTTTCTCAAGGCTAGAGCTCTACCACTTGAGCCTCAGCACCACTTCCGGCTTTTTTCTATGTATGTGGTACAAGGAATGGAACCCAGGTCTTTGTGCATGCTGGGCAAGCACTCTACCACTAGGCCAAACTCCCGACCCATAAAAAAAAAATGATTTTAAGCCACTACGTGTGTGTGTGTGTGTGTGTGTGTGTGTGTGTGTGTGTGTGTGTGTGTGTGTGTAGGTCATGAGGCTTCAGCTTAGCTTTGGCACTGTCCTTGGCTCTTCAGCTCAAGGCTACCACCCTACCCTTGAGCCAAGCCCCAGTTCCCATTTTCTAGAGGTTAGTTGGAGATAAGAGTCTCAGGTCCTTTTGTGTCTGGGATGGCTTTGAACCTTGATCCTCAGATCTCAGCCTCCTGAGTAGCTAGGATTACAGGCGTGAGCCACCACGCCTGGCTAAGTTACCACCACATTTTAAAATCATGTGTGTGTTGGGGGGTGGGGGTCTTGAACTCAGTGCTTAGGCAACATCCCT
Organism: Megascapheus bottae; assembly: GCF_031878675.1. Taxonomy (NCBI): domain Eukaryota; kingdom Metazoa; phylum Chordata; class Mammalia; order Rodentia; family Geomyidae; genus Megascapheus; species Megascapheus bottae. The sequence continues at coordinate 4,974,335 of NC_143522.1, forward strand.
GAGCTTTAAATTTATTTTTTTCTTTTCTTTTCTCAACATTAGTACCTACGATTGAGCCACATCTCCATTTCTAGCTTTCTGGTAGTTTATCAGAAACAAGAGTCCAAGAGCCTTGACTTTCCTGCCCATGCTGGCTTTGAAAGGTGATTCTCAGATCTCATTCTCCTGAGTGGCTAGGACTATAAGTATAAGCCACCAAGTCCCTGCCTCACTTTTTAATCTTTGAAAAGCTGAAATATGAGTTTTTCTTTACTGTCATTTCATAAATGGAGAACATCAAGTGTTTCTTCTTTGGCCCTTTCCCCATTTCTCCCTGCTTTTATCCTATTATATTAAAATAAAGCTGTGCTTAAACTCATACATTGTGGGTTTTTTTGTGTGTGTATCTGATACTTTTGGAGCTTGAACTTGAGGCCTGGGTACTGTCCCTCAGCCTTTTTTTTTTTTTGCCAGTCCTGGGACTTGAACTCAAGGACTAAGCACTGTTCTTGGGCTTTCTCAAGGCTAGAGCTCTACCACTTGAGCCACAGCACCACTTCCAGCTTTTTATACAAAAAGTGTATATAATATATAATACGGAGGAATCAAACCCAGGTCTTCGTGCATGCTAGGCAAGCACTCTACCACTAGACCAAACTCCTGACCCCTCCCTGAGCCTTTTCTTTTTTTTTTTTTAACCAGTCCTGGGGCTTGAACTCAGGGCCTGGGCACTGTTCTTAGACACTTTTTTCTCAAGGCTAGCGTTCTGCCATTTGAGCCACAGCACCACTTCCGGTTTTTTCTGAGTATGTGGTACTGAGAACTCAAACCCAGGGCTTCATGCATGGGAGGCAAGCACTCTACCACTAGGCTATGCTCCTGGCACCCTGAGACTTTTTAATATAAGGCTCTCAAACCACCAGCTGATCCATAGTTCCACTTCTGGCTCTTTGGAGGTAAATAACTGGAGTTGAGTCTCACGGAGAGCTGGGCACTGGTGGCTCACATCTGTAATCCTGGGTACTGAGGAAGCGGAGATCTGAGGATCTCAGTTCAAAGCCCAACCAGAAAACCAGAAATGGAGCTGTGACTCAAAGTGATAAGGCACTCATGACAACACCCAGACCTTGAGTTTGAGCCTCCAAACCACCAATTAAAAAAAAAGTCTCATGAACTGTCCTGCTTGGGCTGGCTTTGACTTGTGACCCTCAGATCTCAGCCTCCCGAGTACCTAGGATTCCACAGGTAATCACCAGCACTCAGCTTTGACATTTTTTTTTTTTTTTGCCAGTCCTGGGCTTGAGCTCAGGGCCTGAGCACTGTCCTTGGATTTTCTCAAGGCTAGAGCTCTACCACTTGAGCCTCAGCACCACTTCCGGCTTTTTTCTATGTATGTGGTACCAAGGAATTGAACCCGGGTCTTCATGCATGCTAGGCAAGCACTTTAACCACTAGGCCAAACTCCCGGCCCTGACATTTTTTTGTGAGACAACTTGAATTGGTTTTCACATGTGCATAAAATTTCTTGTAATTGTGGAGGGAAGCGGAGAAGCTGAGGAAACACCTTTTCTCTCACATGGTAGCAGAAGATGGGTGAACTAGGGCCAGAACAAGAGTCTCACAAATAAATGAATAACTTAGTGTTTTCTGCAGCTGATCACAGCAGCCTGTCTGCTGAATTTCCTGCCAACCTTAGTCCCCTGAATAAAAAAAATATTTTTTTTGGTGAGTCATGGGGCTTGAACTCTGGGCCTGGGCACTGTTCCTAGGCTCTTAAGCTAAAGGCTACCACCCTACCCCTGGGCCTGGGCATTGTACCTGAGCTCTTCAGCTCAAGGCTACCACCCTGCCCATTGAGCATCAGCACCATTAATTGGAGATAATAGTCTCAGAGACTTTAGTGCCTGGGCTGCTTTGAACCGTGATCCTCAGATCTGAGCCCCTGAGTAGCTAGTATTACAGGTGTGAGCCACTGTGCCCAACTACACCTGAAACTTTGTTAGGTAAGTCCAGCAATCAATGTCAATTTCAGCTCAAAAACAGTTACAGAAAATGAACCATCAAGTCTGGGAGTAGTAGAGTGCTTGCTTAGCATGCACAAAGACCCGGGTTCAAATCCTCAGTACCACATACATAGAAAAAAGCCAGAAATGATGCTTTGGCTCGAGTCATAGAACTCTAGCCTTGAGAAAGCCCAAGGACAGTACCCAGACCCTGAGTTCAAGGCTCAGGACTGGCAAATAAATGAAAGAAAGAAAGAAAGAAAGAAAGAAAGAAAGAAAGAAAGAAAGAAAGAAAGAGGGGGTGGGGCGGGAGGTTGGATTAGTGGTAGAGTCCTTGTCTAGCATGCACGAAGATACTATGATTGGATAGGAAAAGATAATAAATATTTTAAAAAAAGGTTAATCTGGGGCCAGGAGTTTGGCCTAGTGGTAGAGTGCTTGCCTAGCATGCACGAAGACCCAGGTTCAATTCCTTGGTACCACATACATAGAAAAAAGCTGAAAGTGGTGCTGGGGCTCAAGTGGTAGAGCCCTAGCCTTGAGAAAGTCCAAGGACAGTGCTCAGGCCCTGAGCTCAAGTCCAGGACAGGCAAAAAAAAGAAAGAAAGAAAGAAAGAAAGAAAGAAAGAAAGAAAGAAAGAAAGAAAGAAAGAAAGAAAATGAACCATCAACCCTATGAACCCTTTCAAGATAAAAAGAGACTTAAGTTGTTTGGGAAGGAAATGAGGATAAATTGATAACTTTGGGCTTGGGCTTGGGCATTGTCCCTGAGCTCTTCAGCTCAAAGCTACTGCCCTACCTCTGGAGCCACAGCCCTACTTACCATTTTCCAGTGGTTAATTGGAGAGAAGAGTCTCATGTTCTTTAGTGCCCAGGCTGGCTTTGAACTGTGATTCTCAGATCCAGTCTGAGATAGGTGGGAGCCACTGCACTCGGCTAAACTAATTTTTTAAACAAATATTAAAGGCATCAGATTCAGAAATTAGAAACAGAAAGTAAACTAAAGGAAAAAGAAAAGATCAGTTAGTTCCCCCCCCACACACACATTTCCTTTTAGGTTAAGTTACAAGAATAGTGAGAGAGAGAAGCTGCTCTGCCTTTGTCTTCTCCTTTGAGATATGAAAAAGTTGCAAGGTTTCTTGAAAGAGTAAAGGAAAACAACCACCACCAAAAATCTTGACACACTCATCTAAAAAAGGGAGCTCAAAAAGCCCAGCAAATATGGTAGCTCATACCTCTTAGCTGAAATCTGAGGATGAAGGTTTGAAACCAGCCCAAGCAGAAAAAGTATGAAAGACTCTTATCTCCATTAGAGGGGGTGGGGGGGTGGGGGGTGGCAGGGGTTGAGAGAAGGTCAAAGTAGAGCTGCTGAGCACACTCTGGAGCGGGAAACACTTGGCCTTCCCTCCTTTCTCCCTACTTTCATTCTCTTATTCTGATCTTTGTTAACACTTCAGAATAAAATAGAATTTAATTTGGAAAGAAGAGATCATATATCATATCATATTAATAGCAATCCCCAATTTATTTGTGTTCTTTAATTACTGGTAACCATCATAAAATGTATTTAAGCTTTCAGGTAGGGTTGGACACATGTTGCTATGATATTTTGGGCTGGACAGGTCTTCGTTGTGGGACTTTCTGCACTGTGAGACATTTAGCAGCACTCGACCTCTGCCCAGTAGTTCCAGTACCAGTAGCAACCTCCCTGTGCTCTATCCCCGTACCACTCTGAGCCAGGGCATTGTCCCTGAGCTTTTCAGCTCAAGGCTACCGCCCTACTCCTTGAGCCACAATGTCACTTCTGGTTTTTCTAGTGGTTAATCGGAGATAAGAGTCTCAAAGACTTTAGTGCCCAGGCTGGCTTTGAACCGCAATCCTCAGCTCTTAGCCTCCTGACTAGCTAGAATTATAGGCATGAGCCATCATCATGCCTGGCCTGCTCATGCTTGACTTTATGGCAGAAAGCTAACAATCTACTATTGAGTCACACTTCCATTTCTGGTTTTTTGTTTGTATATACACTGGTCCTGGGGATTGAACTTAGGGCTTTGGCAATGTCCCTGAGCATTTTTTTTTTTTTTGCCAGTCCTGGGCTTCAGCTCAGGGCCTGAGCACTGTCCTTGGACTTTATCAAGGCTAGAGCTCTACCACTTGAGCCTCAGCACCACTTCCGGCTTTTTTCTATGTATGTGGTACCGAGGAATTGAACCCGGGTCTTCATGCATGCTAGGCAAGCACTTTAACCACTAGGCCAAACTCCCAGCCCATCCCTGAGCATTTTTTTTTGCCAGTCCTGGGCTTGAGCTCAGGGCTTGAGCATTGTCCATGGACTTTTTCAAGGCTAGAGCTCTACCACTTGAGCCTCAGCACCACTTCCGGCTTTTTTGTATGTACGTGGTACCAAGGAATCAAACACGGGTCTTTGTGCATGCTAGGCAAGCACTCTATCACTAGGCCAAACTCCCAGCCCTCCCTGAGCTTTTGTGCTCAAGGCTAGCACTCTACCACTTTAGCTACAGTTCCACTTCTGGCTTTTTTGATATTTTGTTATAAATTTTTACAAACTTTCCTGCCTGGACTGGCTTCAACTGCAACCTTCAGATCTCAGTCTCCTCTGAGTTGTTAGGATTGGACATGTGAGCCACTAGGACCCAGCCACTTCTGGCTTTCCTGTGGTTAACTGTAGTTAAGAGTCTCATTGACTATCCGGATTAAGCTGGCTTCAAACTACAATCCTCTGATCTTTGCCTCCTGATGCTGGCTTTTTGCCTGGAGATTTCTGGCTAATATACCCTGGTTAATGATCATTGTAATAGATTATGTTGCTGGAGGCAGTAGAGTATAAACAAGTGAAAAAAAGAAGAAAGCAAAAAACTTCTGGGAAATGACATCAGTTTTCTTTCCAGAGAAGTTGGTTAGAAAACATTTACTCGGATAATACTCTTCTCTTGCTAAAAATTGTCCACTGCTTTTTTTTTTTTTGAGGGAGGAGGGTTGTAGGGCTTGAACTTGAGGCCTGGTACTGTCCATGAGCAATTTTTTGCTCAGGCTAGTGGTCTTCTACATCGTGTTTTCTGATTGTTAATTGAAGATAAAAGTTGCATGGACTTTCTGCCTGGGCTTGCTTTGAACCGTGATCCTCAGATCTCAGCCTCCTGAGTAGCTAGGATTACAGGCGCGAGCCACTGTGCGGGGCTGATCACTGATGCTTTCTTGCATCACACCTCAAAATATTACCCAACAGATTCCTTACTGCAATGCAAAGCAGACAACATTTAGCAGACACTGCTGTAAAATAAGAACACAATCTATGAATGGAGTAAAACTTTAAGTCACATTTTATTTGTGTTGATAAAATACACGAACTCCACTGTTTCCATTTCAATTAGAGGATATAATTAGAGGAACTTTCTAAATTCGTAAAGCAATTCATCATAAATTTGGTGGAAAAGCTCAACCACACAGAATATTAATGATTTCAGGCTCCTCTATTTGCTATGTATTTTGAAATTTAAAGACTGATTCATTGACTTCTCTATTTCGTACAAGTTTTTGTAATCCAAGTTTCTTTTAAAGTATTTTAGTTTATACTTTGATCTATTCTGACATTAAATGACTATTTGGCAAAGAAGAATTGATGACATTGGATGTCAATTGCACTGGAACAATATCTATGAGTAATTAAATGTGACACAGACACATATGGAAACACAATGACCCTTCCAAGTCTAGAAAACAATAATCACAAGTTTGGATTACTTGTGTTTAAGACATACAGGCTTGGGATTGTGTAACCTTAACAGTTTTCAAAAGACCACTACACAAATATAATTCTGCAGACAATAGTCATTTACAGCAATATCACTCTTAAGATTTTAAAAACAAATTATGATAAAATGCCATAGACACATTTAGTAAAAACACACAAGAACACCAATTACATTATGAAAACTTTAAATGTTTTTAATCTTTTAATGTTTTATCTTAATTACTATAAAATGATATTTATCACCAAGAATGTAAGATTCAACATGAAGGATTTTTCTATACACGCTGGGAGCATAGCCTAAGTGGTAGAACTCCAACCTAACAAGCATGAGACCTTAGTCCAAATCCTAGAACCATCAGAAATAATCATAAAAATGTATTTGTCTGTATAAACCAATTTTAATGGAGTTACATATTTTTACTTTCTTATTTTAGTGGTATGAAGTTTGACTCAGGGCCTCAATTTTGCTTGGTTTACTTTCTTGGATGGTACTCATCACTTGAGCCAGGACTCCAGCCCTATTAGCTGGGGTTATTTTGGACACGGAGTTTTATATACTTTTTTCATATACTTTTCTGCCCTCACTGTGATCTTCTTAGGTTCTCTAGATCTCAGTCTCCTAGTGTAAGCCACTGGCACTGGGCTTGAAATATATATTTCTACTAAGCCAAGCCCTGACCCAAGCAGGGTTTTTTTGTTTTTGTTTGTTTTTCCCCAGAGCTGGGGCCCAAACCCAGGGCCTTGCGCTTGCCAGGCAAGGGTGCTTCCACTAAGGAAATATATTATTTCTTATATTTCTAGAGTCTCTTTTTTTTTTTTGGTGGTGGTTGTGGGGCTTGAACTCAGGTCCTGAGCACTGTTCCTGAACTCTTCTGCTCAAGGCTAGCACTCTACCACTTTGATTCACAGCTCTGCATCCAGCTTTTAAGTGGTCAATGGAGATAAGAGTCTGCCATGGCTGGCTTTGAACGATGATCCTCAGACCTTGGCCTCCTGAGGAGCTTGGATTACAGGTATGAGTCATCAGGACTGAGCTATTTCTAGATTATCTTTTACCATGATTCATAGGCATTTCCTTCAGCTTTCATTTAAAACTCATCTAATACCATTTTTAAAGAACATTATACTTGCTCCATTTCCTGTCTTTACTATTTAGATCATTTGCATCAAATAAATCAAGTGTTATTTATTCACTGGGATATGAACTCAGGACATAAGTGCTATACCTTAGCTTTTCCACTCAAGGCTGGTTACTTTACCATTTGAGCCACAGCTCCACTTCCAGCTTTTTGCTGGTTCATTAGAAATAAAAAAGTCTCATGGATATTTCTGAGGTGCTTTGAGCTGAGATGCTAATATCTCAGCCTCCTAAGTAGGTAGGATTACAAGCATGAGTCACCAGCACCCAGCTTTCTTCAACAGTGTTTTGTTCTTTCATTATGAGAAAACAATTTGGGAAAACTTTCAATAACATTGAAACTGGCAAAGTTTCATTTCCAAAAATGCCAGAAACCTAATATCCTCCTTAAAAAGGCTAAAGAGAAGTATTAATTGCAGAATACAAATCAACTTCTAAAAGATATGTAAAAAAGAATTTTTGAATTGCCATTTAGTTAAATATTCCTTCATGCCTACTTTCCTGTTTTATTTTTTGTTGCTGTTGTTTTTGGAGGTACTGGGGCATACTTGCTAAGCAGATACTCTACTATTTATGCCACAAATTCAGTCCCTAATATTTTCAAAGTTACAGTTTGGAATACCAAGCTACAGAGTGTGTTCTCTTTCATTCTTTCCTTTTTTGTGTGTGTGCTGGTCCTGGGGCTTGAACTCAGGGCCTAGATGATGTCACTGAGCTTTTAGTTTGCTCAAGGTTATTGCTCTAACACTGGAGCCACAGCTCTACTTCTGGCTTTTTGGTAGTTAACTGGAAATAAGAGGCTTCTGGATTTTCTTGCCCGGGCTGGCTTCAAACTATAATCCTTAGATCTCAGCCTCCTGAGGAGCTAAGATTACAGATGTGACTTCCTGAAAACTAACATCAACTCAAGCAGTCTAGAAAATCATGTCACTGGGGACAGAAAAGCAATTTTTTTTTTTTTGCCAGTCCTGGGCTTAAGCTCAAGGCCTAAGCACTGTCCTTGGATTTTTCTCAAGGCTAGAACTCTACCACTTGAGCCTCAGCACCACTTCTGGCTTTTTCTAAGTATGTGGTACCAAGGAATTGAACCTGGGTCTTCGTGCATGCCAGGCAAGCACTCTATCACTAGGCCAAACTCCCGGCCCCAGAAAAGCATTTTATTTTCCTTCTTTCTTTTTTTTTTTTTTTTGTGCTGGTCTTGAAGCTTGAATTCAGGTCTTAAGCCACCGGTCCTAAAAAAGCTTCTAGCCTTTTGGTAATTAGAGGTAAGAGTCTCAGACTTTCTTGCCTGGACTGGTTTTAAGCTGTGATCCTCAGATCTCAGCTCCTGAGTAGCTAGGATTACATATGTGAGCTACAGGTATCCACCCAGCTTATTTTCTTTAAACCTAAGTAAACCTCAAATTAGGGCTGATTAGTGGCAAAGAGACTACCTAGCAAGTGTAAGCTCCTGAGTTCAACTTCAGTACCACCCAGATAAATAAGTTTCAACTTTTCTTAAGGTCCCTAGGAAAAGCTCTAGATTAAGGTAATGAGGTGTTAGTGAATGTAGATAAATCTGAATCCCCATCTCTTTTTATATCTGACTCAATAAGATTTTGTGTGTGGGGGGAGGGGGGGAGTCAGCTATGGAGCTTGAACTCAGGGCTAGGTGCTGTCCCTGAGCTCTTTTTGCTCAGGGCTAGTGCTCTACCACTTTGAGCCACAGCTCCACTTCCAGTTTCCTGGTGGTTATCTGGAGATGAGTCTCATGGACTTTCCTACCAGGATAGCTTTGAAACATGATCCTCAGATCTCAGCCTCCTGAGTAGCTAAGATTATAGGCATGAGCCACCAGCATCCAACAAGATGATTCTTTTTTGTTTTTGTTTTTACTGGTATAGGAGCTTTAACTCTGTGCCTCAAAGATTCTCACTAGGCTTTCTTGTTCACAGCTGATACCTTACCAGTTGAGCTAACCCTCCATCATTTTGCTGGTTAATTTAAGATAGTCCTATATACAGTGATATACAGTGGGGTCTTAATCTTCTGAGTAGCTAGGATTACTGGTGTGAGCCAGCTCTTAAGGTAGGGGTGTGTGTGTGTGTGTGTGTGTGTGTGTGTGTGTGTGTGTGTGTATGTGTGTGTATGTGTGTGTAATTAGTAGGGACTAAACTCTGGGCTAGCACTTGTTTGGTTTTTTGCTAGAGAACTGGTTATTAGTGTCTCATAGATTTTTCTGCCTGGACTGGCTTCCAACCATGATCCTCAGATCTCAGTTACCTGAGTAGCTAGAATTACAGTGTGAGCTACCAGCACCCAGCAGTCCTCTCTTTTAACTTTCAAGTGTTGGTTCCAGGATTTGAACTTAGTTGCCTCTTAACTAGCTAGGATTGTAGGCATGATATATTTTCTTTTTAAAAATGAGGTATACTAAATATTAAGTAAATAAAAACTATGGAAGATGTTACAGGGCTAGTAAATAAAAAGTTTAAACTACCTGTGATTTTGGTATAGCATAACTATGTCTTAAAACTCACTTTTAAGCCAAGAGCTTTCCCTAGTGGTAAAGTGCCTGCTTTGCAAGCATGAAGACCTGGGTTCAATTCCTCAGTACCACATACATAGAAAAAGCCAGAAATGGTGCTGTGGCTCAAGTGGTAGAGCTCTAGCCTTGAGAAAGTCCAAGGACAGAGAGCTCAGGCCCTGAGCTCAAGTTCCAGGACTGTCAAAAAAAAAAAAAAAAAAAAAAACCTCCAAAACTAACTTTAAAAGTATAACATAGGGGCTGGGAATTTGGTCTAGTGGTAGAGTGCTTGCCTACCATGCATGAAGACCCGGGGTTCGATTCCTCGGTACCACATACATAGAAAAAAAGCTGGAAGTGGTGCTGAGGCTCAAGTGGTAGAGCTCTAGCCTTGAGAAAGTCCAAGGACAGTGCTCAGGCCCTGAGCTCAAGCCCAGGACTGTCAAAAAAAAAAAAAAAAGTATAGAAGCCGAGTGTGGTGGCTCACGCCTGTAATCCTACTTGGGAGGCTGAGATCTGAGGATCAAGGTTTAAAGCCAGCCCAGGCACAAAAGGACCTGAGACTCTTATCTCCAATTAACCTCTAAAAAACTGAGAAGTGGGGCTTGGCTCAAGGGTATGGCCGTAGCCTTGAGGTGAAGAGCTCAGGGACAATGCCTAGGCCCAGTTCAAGCCCCATGACCCCCCCCCCCAAAAAAGTATAACAGATACATATTAAAATAATTACCAATCTCCTCTGACAGAACATACTTAAAAAAATAATCCTTGGGCCAGAAGCATGGCCTGGTGGTGGAGTGCTCACCTAGCATACATGAAGCCCTTGGTTCAATTCCTTGGTACCACATATACACGCAAAAAGCTGGAAGTAAGCTGGGCACAGTGACTCACACCTGTAATCCTAGCTAACTCAGGAGGCTGGCATCTGAGAATCATGGTTCAAAGCCAGCCAGGACACTAAAGTCCATGAGACTCTTATCTTCAAATAAACTACTAGAAAACCAGAAGTAGCACTGTGGCTCAAGGGGTAGGATGGTAGACTTGAGCTGAAGAGCTCAGGGACAGCGCCCAGGCTCAGAGTCCAAGTCCAGAATTCAAGCCCCATGACCCATAAGAAAGAAAGAAAGAAAGAAAGAAAGAAAGAAAGAAAGAAAGAAAGAAAGAAAGAAAGAAAGAAAGAAAGAAAGAAAAGATATATACGTATGGTTAATTAAAAAAAATTCAGTACTGGGTATTAAACTGAGGACCACAAACAAACATGCTTGCCGAGCTACTACTGAGCTACATCCCCAGTCTCTAGAATATTGTCTAAATTTTTTTTCTTATATTTCATCATATTCAAATTTATTTTACTGATTCTGCAAGCTGGAAAAGTTTAAAGAGATCCTGTAAATTACTCTGAGATTTCCATATTTCTACTTCTGATTTTTTTCCTTTTTGGTCACTTCATCAGTTGGTTATTTTCAAAATAAGATCCCTTTATGTGTGGTTTGTGTTCTTATTCTTTTGATACTGGGATGGCAGGTGTATACTGTAGTATCACTGCAACCAGCTATTGACTGAAATGACAATTTATATGCCCAGACTGACCCTGAGCCACCACCTCCTAATCTCTACCTCCCAATCTGTTAGGATTAAAGATTTCAGTCAGTAGGCCTGCCCTGCCTTTCTGATGTCTAACATATGATTTAATTATAAGAAGTTTATAAAGCTAGACTAACTGAAAGTTAATTTAATAACCATAGATCAATACTTAAAACTATGGATACACTGTTCTTAAAAGTCAATAGAATTTGAGGAAAATAATTTATGAATAAAAAATGCCTTGGAGTGAAAATTCTGAAGAAGCTGCTACTCAACTAGGATAGTGTCCACATTTTCTTGTGTGAGTTCTGACTCTAAGGCACAAGGCAAATCTAAATGTTCTTGTGACAAGCGAGCACTTTTCAAGGGGACATCAGACCAGTTGTCCCAATAGGGCTGAAATCTCTGCGCCAATGTATTACCCAATCTTTGACATCGGTTGTATCGATAAGATTTACCTTTGTGTATATACATGTGTTCTAGTAACTGACTCTTTCGAAGAAATTTATGACCACAAATGGTACAGCTGATTTTTCTTTTCCTTGAAAAAGAAAAATTACAGTTCAGTTCTACTGGCTCTGTGTCCTTGGAGATCAAAGACACCTGACTGATTTGTAAAGGCTCTGCAGTTCCTCGATTTGAGTGGTCAGGCTGATGTTCGTTCTCCTTGACAATGAAGGAGCTGAGCCTGCTGCATTCGAGAGCCTCGCTGTTTTCATTAAGTGGATGGACTTCACCAAGGTCATTACTTTCCAGAATGGAGGCAGGAACACCGAAGGGGAGTGATCCAGACACGTGGGTATGGAGATGTTGTCTTAGGTTATGACGGGATTCGAAACGCTCCCCACAGTAATGACATACGTGCACTTTGATACCATTTTCTGTAAAAGAAGGGCCTGTTACCTCTGGCAAGGGAGTGGGGTGGCCCTGGGAGATCATAGCCTCTGGATCACATTTCTCCTGCTTGATTGACACTGGGGGCTTCTGGGGCTCCTCCAAAGCCTGAGTGGAAGGATGGGTCCTCTGCTGGGCTGCAGTGCCATCATCCAGTCCAATGGCAAGAGAGAGCTGCAGCTGGGCGTGGTCACCCTGGACAGCCCCTCTGTTTCCACTGGTGTTGGCAGGAGTGTCTTTCACCTCCAGCCCTTGTTTGACCGTTGTTTTGTGGGTTGTTGAAATCTGAATGCCATACAGATTTGAAGACTGCACTGTCTCTGGGGAGAAGACTTGATTCATTTCTGTTGCAATATGAGAAAGGTAGTCAGCATGAAGAAATCGAATCCCTTCTTCTAGACGAGTATGATCCACAATCTGTTTTGGCCCTTTCCCCGTATACATAATATGCAACAAATAGCTGAATATGTCAGGTTGGATGTCAGTTGGTTGTATTTTTATGCATTCACTGTTAAAATAAAAACAGACCCACACAATATGAATCACAACTTAATAGTCTTGTACTTAGCAGTAAAATATTAAGTTAAAGCAATTTCTTGGAACACAATCACAAATGCATACTGTTTCATTTTGTGTGACTTTTATGGCCTACTAATAAGCTTTCATGTTCAATTCACTGCCTTCAGAAAGAAACTCAGATCCCTAAGCCATATGCATTATACTAGGTACTTGGGGTGGAAAAATTTAAAATAGATGTCCTGCTCTTAAGGAATTTAACCATCTATTAAGTACATAATTAAAAGAACTGGTCATAGGGACTCCTATAGATGACAATGTTCAGCGAAGCATTAGTACTACAGATAACAGGTGAAAAAAAATCTGAATTCCATCAAAAGATGAATGGGTTCAGGGACGGGAGTTTGGCTTAGTGGTAGAGGGCTTGCCTAGTACTCACGAAGACCTGGGTTCCATTTCTTAGCACCACATACATTGAAAAAGCAGAAGTGGTGTTATGGCTCAAGTGGTAGAGATCTAGCCTTGAGAACAGTGCTCAGGCCCTGAGTTCAAGCCTCAGGACTGGCAAAAAAAAAAACCCCAAACAACAAAACAAAAAAACAGTGAATGGGTCAACAAAATGTGGCTTATATATACAATAGAATATTATTCAACCATCAAAAAGAATGAAACTCTGGTGGTGCTGATGACTCACACCTGTAATCCTATTCAGGAGGCTAAGATCTGAGGATCATGGTTCTAAGCCAGCCTAGGAAGGAAAAGTCCATAAAACTCTTATCACCAATCAGCCACCAGACCAAAAAAACACAACAAACAAAACAAAAACACTGTGAAACTCTCATCTGTAATTAATCAGCAAAAAGCCTGGAGTAGAGTTATGGTTCAACTAAAAGATTGTCAGCCTTGAGCAAGAAATCCAAGGCCTTTGTGTTCAAGCTCCAATACTGGTACCGCCCCCCACCCCACCCCGCCGTCACCCAAAAAAAGGTGAAGTTGAAATGAGCCAGATGCTGTAATCTTAGCTACTTTGGAAGTGGAGAAGAGAAGGATCATGGTTCCAGGCCAGCCTATGCATAAATAAGAGATCCTGTCTCAATTCGCAACTGGATTAGTAGCATCTGCTAGTCATCCTAGCTACATGGGAAGTGTATAGATGAATACAGTTCAGACTGGCCAGGGCATACATGTGAGACCCTATTCAAAAGATAATGAAGGAGCTGGGTAGGAGAACTGAGGTTCAATGCCAGACTGGCCAGGGAAAGTCCATGAGACTAATCTGCAATTAACTACCTCAAAAAGCCAGAAACAGAGCTGTGATTCAAGTGGTACAGTGCCAACCTTGAGCACAAAAGCTCAGAGACAGCCCATAGGCGATGAGTTCAAGTTCCAGGAGCAGTGAAAAAAAAAAGGGGGGGGGGAAAGGGCTGGGAGTAGGAGTGTGATTCAAGAAGTATAAAAATATATGCACACCTGTGCATACACTCACATATATCACAAGATTTAAAATTTTTTATTTACAAAAACATATCCTTACCTTGTTTGGTGAATAAATATCATCTTAAAATAGTTAGAAAAAGCGGCAAGCACAGCTCTGTGGGCTTTGAAGTATACATCTCCAATAGCAACTGTGCAATCACATAGAAAACCAAATTCTCGCTGCATGTTCAACTGTTGCAGAAGGACAAGGCTATGGCTAGTAGTATCCATTGTGACTCTAAGAAAAAGAGCACATAAATAATATAGTTTTGATATATATAAAATTTATTTTCAAACCAAAGATACCTAAGCACCATGAACCTAGGAAACCTAAATTTATTCAATAAATTCAATACTGTTAATTTACCTCAAACCTAGCTAACATTACCTTTTCCCCCTTATGACAACTGATACAAATTGCTAAGCAGTACATTATGGACTGTAGTTAAAAGGTAGTGTGTGTGTGTGTGTGTGTGTGTGTGTGTGTATGTGTAGGTGTATGTTTAATCTATGTAATAATGTTTCTTTTTCTTTTCCTTCCTCCTCCTTTTCCAGTGAGGACCAAACCCAGAGCTTTGTACACACTAGCCAAGCATTCTACCACTGAGCTACAGCCCCCAGCCCAGGATCAGGCGTTTCCTAATTTAAAAAATGGAAATGAGATAATGATCCCTGCTTCAAAGTCAAATGAGATAACTTGGGCGGAAATCATGTTGTAATGGAAACTGACTGAAATGTTAGCTATAAATGTGAGTACCATGACAGGGAGTTCTGTCTGGGCTAGGGCAGTCACTACTCTCAGGGATCCTGTTGCCTGGAGGACAGACTTCCCAATGATTACAAAATGTCCATGGGAACTTATCACAGGAAGTTCAGGAACTCTTAATACATGAGGCTCAGGAACCCCTCAAGGAAGAGCCTAAGCCCCGACTTCATCTCAACTATGATAAGCACACCAGTTCCTAAAGGAGAAGGCAGAAAAGGCAAGTGGGAGGGCAGGGAGGAATCTTGCATTAGGAAGAAAAGGCAGAGGAATTCTGGCCAAGAGGCCTATTCTGAAGAGCATTCCGGCATTCCAGGCAGGTGAGAGGCTGCACTGTACTACCTTTATTACCCTAGTTGGCAGAGATCCCTGGATGGTTGGGAGCAGATCCTTTGGAAGGATGAATCTTTTTCTTTCCTTTTTTTTTTTTTTTGGTGGGTCATGGGCCTTGAACTTGTTCTGGGCTTTGTCCCTGAGCTCTTCAGCTCAAGGCTACTGCCCTACCCTTGAGCCAAGCTCCACTTCTCATTTTCTAGAGGTTAGTTGGAGATGAGAGTCTCAAGTTGTTTTGTGCCTGGTCTGGCTTCGAACCTGGATCCTCAGATCTCAGCCTCCTGTGTAGCTAGGATTATAGGTGTGAGCCACTGTGCCCGGCTGGGGGGAATGAATCCTTTTTTTTTTTTTTTTTTGCCAGTCCTGGGCTTGAGCTCAGGGCCTGAGCACTGTCCTTGGACTTTCTCAAGGCTAGAGCTCTACCACTTGAACCCCAGCACCACTTCCACCTTTTTTCTATGTATTTATCCCGGCCCAGGGATAAATCTTTAAAAAGGGAATGATGTGGGACTGGGAGTTTGGCCTAGTGGTAGAGTGCTTGCCTAGCATGCATGAAGACCTGGGTTCAATTCCTTGGTACCACATACAAAGAAAAAACTGAAAGTGGTGCAGTGGTGGTAGAGTGATAGCTTTGAGCTGAAGAGCTCAGGAACAGCGCTCAGGTCTAGAGTTCAATCCCCACAATAAAAAAAAAGGGGGGTGGGTGGGGAATGATGTTCCCCACTTAGCCAGACAGATCAAGGTCTAAGCATGTACAGGGAAGGGTTAGGAGTCTGGAGACAGAAGGAGGTGCAGAAGGTTAGCAATGATATAATAAAAGTAGCTAACATTTAATAGAGCTTTTCACAGTTTTAAATTGAGCTTCTTCCCACCCCCATTTGCTAGCAAATTACCATTTGGCCCATGCCCCCAGGTTTGCTCATTCTAAAAACAAGAAAGGGAATACTAAATGTCTCTTATAGCTCTCTTATGGGAGCTAGATGGAGTTATAAGTGATTTGCTTTCTACTGGTTAAGTGGGAAGGCAAAGAAATCAAACCCAAGCTTGAAAGCCCAAACTTGCTTCCTCCTTAGAGCTCCCCAGTTTGCAGTGGCATAGACAGCAGAAGGATGACCTGTAAAACACCACCTGGGAAACTCCTGGTTAAACAAATGTGATGAATATCACTAGTACACAGTAATTTTACTGTGAAAAAAAATAGAATATAGGGGCCGGGAGTTTGGCCTAGTGGTTAAAGTGCTTGTCTAGCATGCATGAAGACCCGGGTTCAATTCCTCGGTACCACAAACATAGAAAAAAGCCAGAAATGGTGCTGAGGCTCAAGTGGTAGAGCTCTAGCCTTGAGAAAATCCGAGGACAGTGCTCAGGCCCTGAGCTCAAGCCCAGGACTGGCAAAAAAAAAAAAAAAATAGAATATATTTTTTCCAAAATTACATATTGAATATATTGATATGAAATAGATCTAAGATACATTAATAAGTAAAAAGTATAGCGTAAAATTGTATAGGGAATACTCTTTATATAAAAGGAATAGAGTATATATGTATGTATTTATTTATTGTCAGTCGTGCGGCTTGAACTCTGGGCTTGGGCGCTTTCCCTGAGCTCTTCAGCTCAAGGCTATCATTCTATCACATGAGCCACATGGTTTTCTGGTGGCTAATTGGAAGTAAGAGTCTTACACACTTACTTTTGTGACTTACTTTTGTGCCCGAGCTGGCTTTGAACCTCCATCCTCAGATCTCAGCCTGCTGAGTAGCTAGGATTCCAGGCATGAACCACCAGCACTGGCCAGAGTATTTATTTATTTAGTGCTGGTACTAAGGTTTGAACTCAGGGCCTGAGAGCTGTTCTTTAGCTATTTTGCTCAAGGCTGGCACTCTGCCACCTTAACTACACTTCAACTTCTGGCTTTTTGGTGGTTAATAGGAATTAAGAGTCTCATGTACTTTCCTGCTTAGGCAAAAATCAGATCTCAGTCACCTGATGAGAAGGATCACGGGAAGGAGCCTCTGGTGCCTATCGCAGTTACTTTTTGTGTGTGTGCTGGTACTAGCTTTTTGCTAATTAATTGAGGATAAGAGTGTCATAGACTTCTGCCCAAATTGGTTTGGAACCAAGATCCTCAGATCTCAGCCTAACAGTTACTTTTTTAAAAAACAAAACAAATTTACTCAATAAATACTCCTCAAAACAAATGTAGCAATAAATATTTAAATTGGAAGTGGCCCTGTGGCTCAAGTGGTAGAGTGATAGCTTGAAGTGAAGAGCTCAGGAACAGCTCTCAGGCCCAGAGTTCAAGCCCCACAACTAACCAACAACAAAAGTTTGAATGCAAAACACTGTACAAGGCTTGTAGAAGGAAAAAAATGGCATAGATGCTAAAAGCAAGAAGGTTACAGGTAGTAAGGGAGATAAACCTTATTAAGTAAGATGAAACAATAATCAGTATGAAATAGAAGTGTTCACCCATCACAGCAGTTCAGAGAACATGTGAGGAAGAGAAGATAAGATAAGATAATCCAGTAGGAGACTAAGACCTTCAAACTAGTCTTACTTAAACAGACATGAATGGGGGATGTGATCATTTAGGTAACATAACAGAATTCAGTTTGACAGAGAAAAAAACAGTAAACAAAAGATAGGTTCAGCTCAAGGGGATACTGAAGAAAGGCTAATATGTAGTTGTGTTTGCAATGAGTACAGCAGATGTTTGCATAAAAACAGCATCAGTTACTTATTCTGTACAAAGGTGAAAAGTGCAGAAGTGAATGCTTGGATCTTGCAATCTGACAGTTTAAAGTTTCCAGCTCTGCAGCTAGTGAGCTGCAGGACACTCACTGTACTGTCTGAGCCTGTTAGATTTACAAAACATGGGTAGTGCCCATACCTTAAAGTGTTATGAGTTTAATCAGATGATACATACAATAACTTAAAAGCAGTCAAGCCCATGTTAGTAGTATTGTGTTACCAACCCCAAAGCCTATGAATTGATATGGCAACACATAAAAAAAGATTATCAAGGTATGTAGAAAGGATTGTTAAAACACCTTTTGCCAAGTTTATTTGTTCATTAAGTAAGGTAAACCCATTTGTCTTTTCCTCAGTAAAGTCTGAAACACACACACACACACACACACACAAACCCCTTAGGAGGTCAGGCACTGGTGGCTCTTGCCTATAATTCTAGCTACAAGGGAGGCTGAAACCTAGAGGATCAAAGTTCAAAGTCAGCTGGGGGGAGCAAAATCTGCAAGACTCTATCTTCAATTAACCAGCCAAAGAAATAGACTACAGGTCTAGTTCTAGTGTACAGCACAAGCTATTAAAAAAAAAAAAAGGCCCTTTGAGGGGCTTGAGGCCAAAAAATGGAATGGTTAGGAGCCTACTACAATAGCCAAGTAATAGTTGGGAATGAGGGGCTGAGAATTTGGACTGGTGGTAGATTGCTTGCCTACACAAAGGCCTGGGTTCGATTCCTCAGGACCACATACATAGAAAAAAGCTGGAAGTGGTGCTGTGGCTCAAGTGGTAGAGTTCTAGCTTTGAGGAAAGCCCAAAGACAGTGCTCAGTTCCTGAGCTCAAGGCCCAGGATTGGCAAAAAAAAAAAAAAAAAGAGAAAAGAAAAAAAATAGTTGAGAATGAGAATGAAGGAATACATAACAGAGGAGGCATACCAGACACCTTGACAGCAGACTAGACATGGTCTAGACCTGTGAAGGCAGGTCTCAACTGGGTAAATGGGAGAATGCATTCACTTTTCAGAACGTGTTAGAGATATTGATATAAAGGTGAGGTCCCACCAGAGCTGAAGCATAGAAACTGACTTTAGTAAATGTTCATTCTGGATACAAGGAGTTCAAAGTGTTCGCTCCAGGACATGGAAGTAGAGAGCCAAGTGTCAGTGGCTCATGCCTGCAATCCTAGTGCTCGGGAGAGTAGACCTTTGGGAGTGCTTAGGCCCTGAGTTCAAGTCCCATGACTGGCAAAAAAAAAAAAAAAAAAAAGAGAAAAAAAGAAAGAAAGGTGCAATGAAACAGAGGGAGAAATAAGAAAACTGTCACTGAGGGAAGAAGGCAAGGTGGGAAAAAGGCAATAATTCTGGGGGCAGGCGATGGCAATGATACAATGAAGAAAAATGAGGTTGAGGCCCACTAAAAACACCTTTAAGTGTGGGGCAGAGATAACTGGTAGCCTCTGACAAGTTCAGGAAAGTAGCAAAGACAAACTATTTGACTCAAAGGAACCTTAGAAAGCAGCTGGGTTCAGATAGGATGGAAGGTCGAAGGAGTTGCAGATCTAAGGAAGATCTGTGGGCTGGAGGAAGCAGTCTAGAGCCACAAGCAAGATTTACTGCAGTAGTTATTTGTGATAAAAAAGAAGGATCTGTTCCTGACTGAAGAAAAGGACTAGGGCCAGAAGAGCATGTAACCAGAAGAGTCTTGGACTTCAAGGAAGCCTGGAATAACAAACTTGACACCCACGTAGTGTATTGATCTTAATAGAGTTCATAAAGATTTCAGATTTCTATTAATCTACTCTCAAATTCAGACTTTGTCATTTATAACTGACTAAGGTGATACTTTATGACTTCAGAGATTCTAAATTCAGGTCTAAAATGTTCATTTCACTTTCTGAGATTTTGCTTCTCTGCTATGATTTCCTATTTATTCATAAGTTTACTTTGCTTTCTTTCCTTGTACATTGCCATGATACCTCTTTTAAGTCTTGTATGTTAACCTTCTAGTCATGTGGCATTAATCTCTACAGATTAGGTGACTTTTTTTGGGGGGGGGTTTCTTTTGTTCAGTCTTAGGGCTTGAACTCAGGGCTTGGGCACTGTCCTTGGACACTTTTTGCTCAAGCCCAGCACTCTGCCACTTGGGCCACAGCGCCACTTCTGGCTTTTTCTGAGTATGTGGTACTGAGGAATCGAACCCAAGGCTTCATGTATGCTAGGCGAGCACTTTACCACTAGGCTATACTCCTTGACCTAGGTGATTGTTTTGTTCTGGTTGTTATGGCTGGTCATTTTAGATTAAATCTTAAAAAGTGTGACTATGGACTGTGGATTCTGCAAGATTGCTCCAAAGAGTGATATTTTAATTTTTGTTAACTAACTTGGGCTGGATTTACACCCCCTTATGTACCCTCCATGTGGGGCAGCAGCTGGCATCTCTGTTCAGCTTTTTTAGCCTTAGATGTATTATTTGGATACTGATCTTTTGTATACATATAAGATGTCCCCTTTACTTCCCTACTTGTATTCTGAATGCTGGTCCTTTTTCAAGCAAAAGGCTGTTAGCTCTATTTTAGTCATTCCATGCCACCACATGGACCTTTCCCTCAGACTAAAAGCCACAGAACTGGAAACATCTATGGCTATGGAGCTTGAACTCAGGGCCTGAGATTTTTTTGCTCATGGCTAGCACTCTACAACATGAATCACAGCTCCACTTCTAGCTTTTGCATGGTTAATTAGAGTCTCACAGACTTTTCTGTCATCGCTAGCTTTCAGATCTCAGCCTCCTGAGCAGACAGGATTATAGGCATAAGCCATCAACACCCAGCACATGTACTCTTTTTGTTGTTGGTGGTGGTGGTTGTGGGCCTGGATGCTGTCTCTGAGTGCTTCAGCTCAAGGCTACCACCCTATGTGCCACAAGTACTCAATTTTAAAATCTTTTCTTCAAACAAAAGCCATATAATGAGTGATTGTTGTCCTTATTGTACTATGTTATCTATCAACTCTTTTGCTGTCCCTTGGTTATCTCATATTGTTACAGTATTTTACCTTGTTATCTGATATGTTGGATATATGTGTATTTGGTTATTTGAAATTGGATAGGGAAGGAGGGAAAACAAGACGGGGGGGGGTGGGGGGAGGGAAGTGGGGACCAAGACATGAGAAAGGGTATCAATGTATGTGAAGTAATGCACCATCTATCTGGTGAATATAATGTAACCCTTCTATTAATTACAATAAAAATATATGGGAAAAATCTTTTCTTCAACTTTATCATTTTAGTCTATGGAACTTCAGTAGGAATCAATCAGTTATCATTCTTTATCAGCTGTCCTAAAAACTTTTGGCTTTAGGATCCATTCAAACGGTAATAAAAAGTATTGCCTGGAAGTGGTGCTGTGACTCAAGAGGTAGGACAGTAGCCTTGAGCTGAAGAGCTCAGGGACAACGCCCAGACCCAGGGTTCAAGTTCCACAACCAAAAAAAAAGTATTGCCTAGTGGATAGGAGATATCTCAGTAGTAGCATAAGCAAGGTCCTGGGTTTGACACTAAGCACTACTAAAAAAAAGAAAAAAGATTACAAAGAGCTGAGTAGCTGGGATTACAGGCTAAGTACACTGAGAAGTTGGATTTACAAAAGGGAGATCCTAGTCAGACACTAGTGGCTACACAAGATGCTGGTATCAGGACTGGGAAGCCGGCCTGGACAGGAAAGTCCAGGAGACTCGCATCCCCAATTAACCAACAAGCCAGAAATGATGGTGTGGCTCAATCAGCTCCCAGGCCCAGTTCAAGTTCCAGTAATGGCTTAACAAAAACAAAAAAACTTTTGCCATTTTTAGACGACATAATCCTATTTTATCTTGGCCAACAGTTTCAATCCACTGCAAAACCATTAGACTTTCATTTTCTTTTTTTGTACCAGGACTTGAACTCAAAGCTTCATATTCTCACTTGGCTTGCTTGCTAGCTCAGATGGCACTCTGCCACTTGAATCATGTTTCTAGCCTGGCTTTTTGTTGGTTAATTAGAGGTAAGCGTCTCTTGAACTTCTCTGCTAGAGCTGAAAACCACAGGGTCTTTGAATCTGGACACTCTAGGTCTCAGTCTTCTAAGTAGTTAGGATTATAGGCATGTGCTACTGATGACTAGCTTAAAAAAAAAAACAAACAAAAAAAATATATATATACATACACATACACACACATTGGCTAGTCATGGAGCTTGAAAATTCAGGCCTGGGCACTGTCCTTGAGCTTTCCTCAAGGCTAGTGCTTTACCACTTGAGCCACAGCACCACTTCTGGCTTTTCTATGTCTGTGGTACCTAGAAACCAAGCCCAGGACTTCTTGCATGCTAGGCAAGCACTCTACCACTAGGCCAAACTCCAGGCCCTTAAAATATTTTCTAATTATTAGCTAAGTTTTTCTTCCTCTCTTTTTCCTTCTCCTTTCTGCTGGGGATTAACCCAAACCTTGTACATGTACTCTACTACTGAAAAAAACTCTAGCCCTAGCTAGGCTTTTTATATAACCTTTGCTTGTCATTTAACCATTCATGTTACTTTTTTGTGCCATGTGGAACAGCCAACATTTCCCACAAATATAGTAAGATCTTAAACATTACATTTAAGAATTTTTGATAGAAATTTTAAGATGTGGGAGAGACTGTAGGAAAACTTGCAAGAAACAAAACTTAAACTTGTCTGTCATCAAAATAACATTAATAACAATAGGCTTAGTACTAGCAATTAAAAGACAACAAAAATTTTATTTACCTTCGAAATGTAGTAACTCTTGATTAGTTCAAACTAAGATGAAACAAGCTTATACTAGTCTTTATATGTTTAATCAGTTGTTCGTTTGATAATCAGTAGCATTGGTTTTGTTTAAAAAAAATCCACTGCATTGGACTGTACACTCAAGTCTAAGTAGTCAGAAGAATGTTCTGGATTACACTGCTCTTCATTCTTTCGGGATATTAAGAATCCTTAAAAAATTTTTTTTAAAAAGGCAAAATGGAGGGGCCGGGAGTTTGGCCTAGTGGTAGAGTGCTTGCCTAGCATGCACGAAGATCCGGGTTCGATTCCTTGGTACCACATACTTAGAAAAAGCCAGAAGTGGTGCTGAGGCTCAAGTGGTAGAGTTCTAGCCTTGAGAAAAATCCAAGGACAGTCCTCAGGCCCTGAGCTTAAGCCTAAGACTGGCAAAAAAAAAAAAAAAAGGCAAAATGGAATAAAGGGATTAATATATCTCCTTTTAGGGGCTGGGAATTTGGCCTAGTGAAAGAGTGCTTGCCTAGCATTCATGAAGACCTGGGTTTGATTCCTCAGTATCACATACATAGAAAAAAAAAATGCTGGACATGGTTCTATATGTCAGAGTTTTAGCCTTGAGAAAGCCCATGGACAGTGCTCAGGCCCTGAGTTCATGCCCCAAGATTGGCAAAATAAATAAATAAATAAATAAATATAAAAAAATATATATATATATACATATATTAAGGAACACTATTATTTTCTTGTATCACTGAGATTTGATGATTAACTATCATTAAGACAAGAAAGTTGTCAGGGATATATTCCAGGATTTCTGATCTACTTACTACACTATAATAAATACTATTTCAAGTACTATATTATAAAAGGCATAACTTTTTACCAGTCATGGGGCTTGAACTCAGGGTCTGGGCATTGTCTTTGAGCTTTTTTTGCTCAATGCTAATGCTCTACCACTTTGAATCACAGTGTACTTCCAGTTTTCTGGTGGTTAATTGGAGGATAAAAGTCTCACAGACTTTCCTGCCAGGGTTGGCTTTGAATTGAGATCCTCAGTTCTATTTTTTTTTTGTGGTTCATGGGGCTTGAACTCAGCCTGGGCACTGTCTCTGAGCTCTTCAACTCAAACCTACCACCCTACCCCTGGGGCTTGGGTGATGTAACTGAGCTCTTCAGCTCAAACCTACCACCCTACCCTTGAGCCAATCCCTACTTCCTGTTTTCTAGAGTTAAATTGGAGATAAAGAGTCTCAGGTTGGGCTGGCTTTGAACCTTGATCCTCAGATCTCAGCCTCCTAAGTGCTAGGATTAGGGGTGTGAGCTATGCCAGGTTCTCTCTCTCTCTCTTTTTTTTTTTTTGCTCAAGGCTAACTCTCTACCACTTGAGCCACAGCTCCACTTCCAACCATTTTGAAGTTAACTGAAGTAAGAGTCTGGGCTGACTTTAAACCTTGATCTTTAGATCTCAGCCTCCAGAATAGAGTGGATAAGTTTATAGGCATGAGCAACCAGCAATTGGCTGAAAAAAAATAAAAAATATTAGATACTTTTACAGTATCTAAAAAATCATACAACAACTCCAAATCTGAAAATAGGGTAGAATCAGTCCTTAATCCTGGGCATATTCTTATGAAACTTGGAGATGTGAGAGAAGTAGATGTAGATGATACAGGAAGAGCAGTATGCTCTAGTAACTTTTCTTTTTTGCCAGTCCTGGGCTTGAGCTCAGGGCCTGAGCACTGTCCTTGGACTTTCTCAAGGCTAGAGCTCTACCACTTGAGCCTCAGCACCACTTCCAGCTTTTTTCTATGTATGTGGTACCGAGGAATCGGAACCTGGGTCTTCATGCATGCTAGGCAAGCACTTTGACCACTAGGCCAAACTCCCGGGCCCTGCTCTAGTACCTTTTAACTCAACAAGTAAACATTAGTTTGGGCCTCCTGTCTTTTGGCAGACACCAACAGCCTTCTCCATCTCTAACCCTGCCATAGCACCAGACCAACAAAAATGGTAACACAGAGTACAAACTTCAAACATAACTTAAAAAACAAGACAAAATACAGCAACAACAACAATAACAACAGAACCCTGTGAAAATTCTTAGTGTATATATATATATATATATATATATATATATATATATATATATATATATAAACACATATAGTATTTCTGACAGAAAAACTAAGAACTCAATGCTAGTAGACCTAGAACACAGTGAGAAGATCAATGATTATTTCAGGAAGTAAGTCAACCAACACTTCCTTTGGCAGAGAATCAGAGTTTCAGAAAATAAAACATCTGTATATAACTGGTATATAATCAGGGAAGAAATAAATTAGAAAAAAATTCAAAAACTTAATATTATTCCTCCAAATTAGAAAAAAGTATTTTTCAAAAGCAGGGGAGGAGCTTGTAGCTATTAACTCAGGCCTTTAATCTTAGCTACTCGGGAGGCTCAGATCTGAGGACTGGGGTATATAAAAAAAAGTCCATGAGACTTTTTTTTGGGCGGGAGGCAGGGTTGGGGGGGGTAGGTCCTGGGGTTTGACCTTGGCACTATTCCTGACCTATTTTGCTTAATTAAGGCAGCACTCTACTACTTAAGCCATAACCCCTTTATGGCTTTTTGGTAGTTGATTAGAGATGAGTCTCATGGACTTTCCTGCCCGGCTGCCTTCAAACCATGACCCTTAGTTTTCAGAGTAGTTAGGATTATATAGGCTTCCAATTTACACACAGAAAAGCTGGAAGCAGAGCTGTGGCTCAATGGTATAGCACAGCCTTGCGCAAAATGCACAGGGACAGCACCCTCGCCCTGAGTTCAAGACCCAGGACTGGCATTGAAAAAAAAAGTGTAGGCAACACTGGTGGTTCATATCTGTAGTTCTACCTATTCAGGAGCCTGAGATCTGAGGACTGCAGTTCAAAACCAGCCTATGCAGGAAGGTCCATGAGACTTTTATCTCCAATTAATCACCAGAAAACCAGAAATAGTGCTGTGGCTCAAAGTGGCAGAGTACTAACCCTAAGCCAAAAAAGCACAGAGACAGGGCCCAGGCCTTGAGTTCAAGCCCCATGACCAGGGGGCACTGTATGTGGAAAAAATAGAAGTATAAATAAAATCAAGTAATAATCCTCAAATTTATGATTGCTTCACTTCTTCCTCCACTATTTCAAAAGTTCAAATAGCAGTATCTTTCCTATTATGGAGAGAACAGTACTATTTTGAATATCTACTTTTTTTTTTTTTTTGGCCAGTCTTGGGCCTTGAACTCAAGGTCTAAACACTGTCCTTGGGCTTTTTTCAAGGCTGGAGCTCTACACTTGAGCCACATCACCATTTCTGCCTTTTTCTATGTATATGTGATACCAAGGAATTGAACCCGGGTCTTCATGCATGCTAGGCAAGCACACTACCACTAGGCCAAACTCCCGGCCCCCTGAATATCTACTATTATAAAGAGTAATATTATATCCAAAGCCTTGTGCTAAATGCCTTATATACACAATCTCTTTCAACCTTCAGGGTTGTATCATTTTCACCCTTGGTATTTTGCAGATAAGGAAGACATTTATATTTAAGACACACAACTAGAAAATGTCATGAAGCAGAGATCAAAAAAGCCAATTTAACTGTTGCTTTTACTAGTAACTAGCAAACAGAACAGTATTTTTCTTAGTCTTTTTCTTTCAAGGGCTAGAGTTTGCATGTTCTGTGGAATAAACAAGCAGAAAGAAGTGGTGTAAAAGTACTTTACATTTTCAAGATCAGAGCACCTGCAATTTTTTTTAAGCAAGGAAAATCTACACTATGAAATTTCCAACTCTTTTCTGGCCATTATTACTGAAATGGACAAGCTGGTGAAACACTACCTACAGATTATAGTGAATAAATCACTTTGATTCAGTAGTAGGGAGAGCATTATGCAATACTTCCCAGCACTGCCATGGCCAGGATATTTTATGGCCAGGCCCTTGGGCCCCTCCTCCCCAGCTAGACAGCCTGGCTCCTTAGCATTCCCCTCAGGAGATAGGGTGGAAGCACATAGCTCCACTTTCTAAACGTAGAGGGCAGCTGAAAGGCCTCTCTGGGCAACCACAGGCGCCAATAAATCAGCCACAGGCGATTCTCTCATTCCCTTCCCGGTTTGAAGTGGGAGCTCGATATAATGCAAAAAGAGCAAGGACTAGACTCGAAAGATAAGTGATCTAGGCTTAAATTCCTCTGCAAATGATTACATCAGTCAGGTAAATCTCTCTGACCTCATTTCCTCAGGCTTGTAACATTATTTGCAATACAGACAAGATCTCGTTTTAGTAAGATTTGAAAATTCACCTTGAAAGCAGTGGGAATGGAAGTTGGCCTACTCAAAGTACTTAAGTATCAAACTTGAGAATTCATATAGAGTTCTTTATACTATAACCCAAAAGCCGTTTAGAGTGGGGTCTGGACAAAAAAGTAGGGTGGGTTTTGTGGTTTCCCTTTCTTGCTATCTATCCCCAGATGTTTTACGACTTCCTGAGGGCATCTCTAGCCATGAGAACTGAGTTCATGTCTGGCACATCAGCAGCACACCATAATGGGCAAAGAAGTCTTCCTTTATCGGTAACTCAAACACATTCAGACTGCTCGAGAGAATCTGACACTTTAACCAAAAGGAACAACCAACTGTCTATGATTCTCGCAGACAGACAGCAGGACTGAAGAGATGTGTGGGAAGGGAACTGGATGGGAGAATGGGTTCCAAAATCACTACATACAGCCAGCTTATCTTAGAAACCGAGCCACTTCAACTGGCCAAACCCGATTCTCTTACTGAACAAGTGTAATCACCTCTGGTGGACACTGCCCAGAGCAGGTTTAACTGGCACTTCATTCTTGGTGCAGTGGTGAATGCCACGCCAAAGTGATTAAAGACCTCAAGTTCAGCTATTGAGAGGTGAAACCTTGACTAAGCAACAAAGCGCTCATCAAGTCTGTAAATTGCGGAGGAGGAACTGGATTTTATACATATGAAATTGGGCGAGATTCTCAGAATGCTACGAGAATCAACAAACAGCCCTGTCGAAAGGTTTTGAGTTTCAAAGGAAAGAATGCCAAGTTGGATCCCTTTGCGATGGAGGAACACCGGTGTTAATTTATAAAACGTTTGTTGGCTGTGGTCAGTTTCGAGATAGGCGTTGCCAAAGCAACTGATAACAGCTTGATGTCTTCAAATGATGAGTGCTAGGAAGGCGATAAGATGGTTCAGGCTTCAAAAATGAAACCCCGGGTTTGCATGGGAGCTAAACGTTAAAAAAGAAAAGAGAAATGAACTGCTGGGATGGGTGGGCGTCCTCCCCCAGAAGCTGGGAGCTGAGACTCGGGGGGCGGGGGGGACAGCGGTCGTTACGTCCCCGAAGCCTGGGCCAGCAAATCCGCGCGGGCCCGGGCGCCCAGGGGAAGCCTCCGGCCTCTCCCAAGCGGAGTCGCACCCGGCCCGCGGCCGAGCGGCCCCGCGCGCCAACCCCGCCAGCGTCAGGCCCCGGCGGCCCGCAGCGAAGGGCAGCTCCGGGTCTCCATTCGGCGCCGCGCTCCATCGCGGTTGCCATTTTCCTCCTGCGCCCTGACTGCTATCTCAAACGGACCAGAAACACCCTTCTCCCCAGCTACTTGCATCGGTCCCGCGACCCGCGCAGCTACCGCTGCTGCTGCCGCCGCCGCCGCTGCCGCCGCCGCCCCGGGTGGTTCGCGGCGGGAGGGACAGAGCCCGGAGCAGCCACAGGGGCTGGGCCGGGACGCTTACCCAGACTCCGCCGCGGCGGCGGGCCGGCTCCTCCGTGCGGGAGGGGCGGGCTCCCGCGCCGCGCACGGCACGCAGAGGCAGGCACCGCTCACGCACCCCGGGGCCCGCTCTCGCGCGGCTTTCGGCGCCGGCTGCCGTGCGGTGGAAACACGTGACCGTGCGCCTGGTAGCCGGGGAGCCCGGGCGCCGGAGCTGGTGTGCGTGCGTACGTGCGTGCGTACGTGCGCGCCAGCCCGCCGGAGTGGCCGGGCGGGGGTCGGCCCGCGCTCTGGGTACCGCCGCCACAAGTCCCCTGTCGTGACTCTGGGCGGAAGCGTGGGGACGAGTCTGAGCGTCATGGGCTCCCCACACACAGCCGCGTGACCCGGGGGCTTTCCTCGGGGTGTGCAAAAGCACGGGCTCCCCTTCAGTCCGGGCGGGGGCGGGGAGGATGCGCCCGCGTGTTCGGCGGGACCGGGGTGAGGGCGCGGGGCCAGCGAGGCCGAGCGGCGGCGGGGTGGGGAGGCGGGCTGGGCGGGGTGGGGCTTGGCGGGGGAAGTGACTCAGGCCCCGAGGCGGACGGGCCCATGGAAGGCGGGGTGGGGGGAGCGTGGGGGCATGGGCGGCCCCCCGAGCACCCGGGGGCGTGCGGTGGGGGGCGGGCCGGGCTGCGGAGCCCTGCGGGGCCGGGGTCCCCCATCTGGACTGGGTGGGGCAGCGGCCCCGCGCCCTTGGGGAGTCGGGAGGAGCCCCGTGCCTTCCAGCTGTGCAAACAGGAGGAGGTCCCCAGCCTAGCCCCAGGAGGAGAGGGAGAGGGGTGGTCAGGCCGCCCCGCGCCGGCCCCCGCCGTGCGGGCCGTGCCAGCCTCCCCCGCGCCCGACGCACAAACTTGTTGCAACAAACAGGCGACTGCGGGTGCCCCTAGCCGCCAGCGGCGGAGTGGGTGGGCGGGCGAGAGGGAGGGGAAGGCTGGCGGACGCCGCGGCGAGCTGGTGGGCAGACCCGGAGTCGCCGCGTAAGCGGGGCCGGCTCAGTGCGGTGCGGCAGGCGCGGCTGTGCGGCAGCGGAAGTCCTTTGTTGCAGCGCAGTCCCTGGCAGAGCCGGAGCGTCTCCGCGCCGCCCAGCCCGAGCGCCGCGCGCCGCCGCCGCCACGGCCGCTCGCCGTCCCCGCGCCGCCGCCCGCCTCGCCCGCGGCCGAGTTGCCTTAAACTCCCTAAAATCTCCGCAGCCCTGGTTCCTGCTGCGGCCGGTGAGTATTTGCCAGCTGTGGGGCTCATTTGCGCAACTTTAGTCCGGTCGGGAGGGCGACGGGGCCGCGGGGCCTGACAGGAGCGCGGAGCCGGAGCGACGCCCGACCCGTGCGGGGGAGCCGGAGCACGGCTCGGGGTGAGGACTCGGCGACGGGCGGCTGTGGGCCGCCCGCTCCATACCGGCGCCCGGGTCCCGAGCGCGCGGCCTCCCCGAGTCGGAGGCGAAGCCCGGGTACCGACGACTTCGCAAATTAGTTACCGTCCTCCCCCACCCCCATTGCCTTTATTTTATTTTTTGGGGGGGGAGGGGAGGTGGTGTTGGGGGGCGGGAGGACTCGGTTGATTGACGGGCCCGGAGCCCGCTTCTCTCAACTTACAGCCGCGGCCGGGCGGCGGCGGCGGCGGCGGCGGCGGGTGGGAGGGGAAGCGTCCCGGAGCCCGAGGCCGCAGACTTGGGCGAGCTCCGAGGGTGGAGGCGTCAGGGCCGCGCAAATTCTTGCGTCGCGCCTCCCCCTCCCCCCTCCCCCGCCGACACACTTGGGTTTTGTTCGGTTAAAAAGTAGTAGGTCCGGGGTTTGGGGGGGCATCTGCTGTGGGAAGAAAGTGTGCCTTCTTCCTCCAGCGGGCGCTCACCAAAGTTTTGCTCGAGTGTCCGGGAGCGCGGTGTCTGTGGATTCGGAGCCGGTGGCGCTCCAGCGTGCCGGCGGGAGCCGGGAACAGCCCCTCCCCGGGCTCCTTCCACCTGGTCGAGCGTGCACGCGGTCTGGGGGCTTGACAACACACTTTTTGCAAGTTAGGAAGAGGCTAATGGAAGTCCTGGATTTCTGAGGGGAGGGCGTGGGTACGTGTGTGAGGGTGTTTTCTAAGCGCTGAAGGTGTGCGCAGGTTTCCACTGGTTTCCCTGCTGTAAGCGTCAAGACAGGAACAACTTTCCCTTCGACTTTCGAACTCGCCCCGAGTTCCTGAGTCCCTCCCCTCTCCTCACTCCCCTTCCCCCATTCCCAAGAGGCTTGCCCTTTAAGCCTGACTTCGAACCCTTGATCCTCTTTCTTGCCTCAGCGCCTCCATTAAGTCCCTCCCTCGCAGTCCCTCTCCCTACGGTTACAGGCATGTACCATTACAACCGATGACACGTGATACCATTTGGAATTATATAGTTTTGGGACCTCGTGGCACTTTCAAGCAAATTTGGGGAGAGAGTGCAAATCTGATGACAGCTTTAACCACAATCTCCTTTGGAATGGAGAAACTTAGATTCTATGAAATTTTGTCAGTGCAAACGGATATGATCAGAAGAAATGGTGAGGATGGGATTACAAGTGGGTGAAGCCTGAATTATGACTGGTTGGTGATCATTCACCCAAACCTTTTTTGTGTGTGTGTGTGTGTGTGTGTGCGCCATTTGTGGGGCTTGAACTCAGGGCCTGGGCACTGTCTTTGGACTTTTTTTTTTTTTCAAGGCTAGAGCTCTACCATTTGAGCCACAGCACCACTTCTAGCTTTTTTCTATGTATGTGGTGCCAAGGAATCGAACCCGAGTCTTCATGCATGCTCGGCAAGCATTCTACCACTAGGCCAAACTCCCAGCCTCAGAACTTCTTTTTTGAGTTAGATTCTGATACCTAAAGTCTCAGTAATAGCTGAATGGTTTGGGGATTGACAAAACATAGCCTCCTCTTAAAGAAACAGAGAAGTATAGTATGAGGAGAAAGGCCGTTCCAAAGCCTTGTGTTAACAGTATTTAGCAGCAGAGTTTCTCATTAAGACCAATTTCCCACCAGGTATTACACCAGTACTTGGGAGGCTAAGTGAAAAGAATTGAAAGTTCCTGGTCATCCAGGGCTACAGAACTGGAGACCATGTCTCAAACAAAAAGAGAGACCAAAATTTCATGGTCTTAATTCAGTTCTTTCCATCTCTCTACAGTCTACTTACTGTTTTGGTGGGTGGGGAGCTGGGGGGAAGTGAAAGGAGAGATGGTGCATCATCATAGGAAAAAGAGAAACCATGTTTTAACAAGACCTGATGTGGAACAGCCACATGCTCTTGACCTCGTGTTTTCTGTTGCTGTTTCACTGTATAGCTCAAATTGACCTTGAACTTGCTTCTCCTCCTGTGTGTCTCCTTAGTGCTGGGATTACAGGTCTGCTGCCACCACACCCAGATTCTGACCTTGTGTTTCTGTTTCATGTTTCTATTTCACTCTACCACTAGGCCAAACTCTTGTCCCCAATCTATTGGTTTTATGTATTTAATCAATGTGTATTTGTGAAACATTTGCTTGAGAATTCACTTTGGTCTCTATAGAATGTTCTTTGCTGGGGCCCGGAGTTTGTTCTAGTGGTAGAGTGCTTGCCTAGCATGCACAAAGACCCATGTTCGATTCCTGGGTACCACATACATAGAAAAAGCTGGAAGTGGTGCTGTGGCTCAAGTGGTAGAACTCTAGCTTTGAGAAAGCCCAAGGACAGTGAAGAATGTTCTTATGCTTGGATCTCTGGTGATAAAGTAGTGAGATTGGGTCATTTTTCTTAAAGTCTATGAACCAAATTAACTTACTCATGCCTATTATTTCTCAAAGTAGAAACACTTTAAAATTATGAGGTCCATGCTTATTGTACAAATTCAACCTACAGTAACATGAAATACAAAAGAGTCAACCTGATGCTGGTGACTCACCCCAGTAATCCTAGTTACTCAGGAAGTTGAGGTCTGAAGATTGTGGTTCAAACCCAGCCTGGGAGGAAAGTGTGTAAGTCTTATCCCCACTTAACCCCCCCCCCAAAGCCAGAGGGGGTGCTGAGGTTCTGGTAGCAGAGCACTAGCCTCAAGCAAAAAAGCTCATGGACTAGCCAGATGAGCCACTAGGCTCATGCTTATTAATGGCAGGAACTCAGGAGGTTGAGATGGGAGGATAGCAGTTCAAAACCAGCCTAGGCAGGAGTCTGAGACTCCTTCCTTATCCAGAAGTGAAGCTGTGACTCAAATGGTAGAGCAGGAGTCTTGACTAACAAAGCTGTGAGTTCAAGCCCCAGGATCTGTGCATACATGAACACATACAAAACTGAAAGTCATTCTAACTCCCCTTTCCAGAGCTAATCACGGAACAGGCAGTTCCCTGTTTTAAGAGCAAGAGAGGCACCACTTGAGAATAGCTGTGCTTCTTTGTGCTTGCTCCTGGGCTATCATGTTCTCTACACATGTTCTGTATTACCACTTAGGTTGGTGACAATGGCCAGGTAGATTGTTTTGCATTGTGCTGATTTAACTTTCTATAATTAGCTATGAGCTATATAGTTAGAGATGAGAGTCTATGTGTAATAGAGCTACCGTTTTAGGTTTGCTCTCATGAGTATTCCTTGGTGGGCTGGTCCTCACACTTCATTAATGTTAATATCCAGCTTCTAATGGGTTGATTTATATCTTACATCAGCCAGACTTGCTAATAAACCCCTCACATATGAAAAGTTCCCCAATTTATCATTGGGAATAAATATGAATGCTTGTTATAGAGATCTTGCATATGATGTCCCTGTGCTGATAGGGAATGGTAGTATCCTGATTAGTATACAGAGGTAGCAAGCTAAATATTGTGGCAAGGAAATTAGAGAAAAGAGGGGCATGAATGCCTGTTGTTTCCAGATGTTCCATGGGGAAGGCTAGAATTAAGGAGCCATGCAAGGACTCTGGACTGAAAGCCACTTATAATAGGTGTATTTTTTTTTTTTTTTTGCCAGTCCTGGGCTTGAGCTCAGGGCCTGGGCACTGTCCTTGGACTTTCTCAAGGCTAGAACTCTACCACTTGAGCTTCAGTACCACTTCCGGCTTTTTCTATATATGTGGTACCAAGGAATGGAACCCGGGTCTTCGTGCATGCTAGGCAAGCACTTTAACCACTAGGCCAAACTCCCGGCCCAATAATAGGTGTATTTTTAAGATAGATTTCTGAATATACTTTTGTTAGGTATACTTATTAATGACAAGACACTTATTCCTTAGGCTGTCACATTCAGGGAAGTTAGTATTTTAAAAACAAAGCCCCCAAATACAACATTTAACCACAACATTATCTGAAGTGTTGATGATGTGAATAGTATATGCACTATTCTGTCTTTAAATTTTAAGTTGTTTCCAAAATAAAATTTGAAGCTTGATGCCAGTGCACACACCTGTAATCCTAGCTGTTCAGGAGGCTGAGATAATGGGAATGAGATAAGCCAATCCTGGGCAGGAAAGTCTGTGAGACTCTTAATCTCTAAGCACTCCAAAAGAATGAAGTGGATCAAGTGGTAGCGGTAGCGCACTTTCCTTGAGCTTTAGGAAAGCTGGTTAGCACCAGGCGCGGTGGCTCACGCCTGTAATCCTAGCTACTCAGGAGGCTGAGCTCTGAGGATCAAGGTTCAAAGCCAGCCCAGGTGCAAAAGGACTTGAGACTCATCTTCAATTTATGAGAAGTGGGGCTTGGCTGTAGCCTTGAGCTGAAGAACTCAGGGACAGCACCCAGACCTAGAGTTCAAGCCCTATGACCCCCAAAAAGAAAAGCTTGAGGGCAGCATACAGAACCAGGATCAAGCTCAAGTATTGGCATAGTAAGTTAAAAAAATAAAATTTGAAGGCTGAAGCATAGTTCTGTAATAGAGCACTTGGCTACCATGTAGGAAGTCTTGGGTTCCATCCTCAATACTATAAAAGGCAAGCGCGCGCGCGCACACACACACATACACACACACACACACACACACACACACACACGGAAATCAAGTGAAAATGTAAAGAATGAAAGATTTGTTTGGTAGCTGTCTGTGTGAGATATGTGATCCTTTTTGGAGATACCTGCCAAACTTCAGCCCCCCCCCAACCTTAAATCTAGTATTAGAGGCAGACATGCTCTGGTGGGCCTTAGGAGTCAGCAGATAGAAGAGGACATAGCACTCTGCCTGCCTGCAAGATGGGGCATTAAGAATGATGTTAGATTGATGAAAAGAGGTGACTATAAAAGACTAAAGGGCAGCACAGTTAATAGTCATGACCAAAAGGAGTGAGTGTTGTATACTTTACAAAAGCTAAAACCTAGGATATTCAGTCAAGTCAGAGTTTTGGCCTTATCCTCTACTTGGACTCAATGAGCAAATAACCAGTGGACCTAGTTCTTCATTCACAAAATGAAAATAATTTTAAAACTGCCGATTAGGAGAGCCAGGAGTTTGGCCTAGTGGTAGAGTGCTTCCCTAGCATGAATGAAGACCTGGGTTCAATTCCTCAGTACCATTAGGGGGGCCAGGAGTTTGGCCTAGTGGTAGAGTGCTTCCCTACCATGCATGAAGACCTGGCTTCAATTTCTCAGTACCTCATATATTAAAAAAAAGAAAGGCAGAAGTGGTGTGGTGGTTCAAATGGTAGAGTGCTAGCCTTGAGAAAACCCAAGGACAGTGCTCAGGCCCTGAGTACAAACCCCAGGACTGGCAAGAAAAAAAAATGCCGATTAGAGCAACTGTCAGAATCAGTTGAATAACATAAGAGAATTGCTCTTAACTTTTCAAGTACTATATGAAAGTTGTTGAACTATGTGGCTTACTATGTGGCTTGCCTAGCATACATGAACCCCTAGGTTTGATTCCTTTGTACTACATACCACATAAACAGCCAAAAGTGGTGCTGTGACTCAAGTGGTAGAGTACTAGCCTTGAGCAAAAGCAGCTCAGCAACAGTGTCCCAGGACTGGCAGAAAGAAAAGGAATGAAGTTACTACTGAAAAAGTGCCAAAACATTGATTAGTAATATAAAAACCTTGATTCATTAAAAAAAACAAAAAAAAACTGAGGGTCAAGCAACTATTAGAGACAGTACCCTGGTCTTAAGACCTTATAATAAAGCAGAGGAGCCAAATAATGATAACACCTGTCTTCTTCTTTTTTTTTTTTTTGCCAGTCCTGGGGCTTGAACTCAGGGCCTAGGCACTGTCCTTGGACATGTTTTGCTCAAGACTAACATAACACTCTGCCACATGAACCACAGTGCCATTTCTGGCTTTTTCTGTGTATGTGATACTAAGGAGTCGAACCCAGGGCTTCATGCATGCTAGGCAAGCACCACTAGGCTCTACTCCTAGCCACAACAACAACTTCTTTAAGTAGCATCCCTGCTTGGAAGATACATTCTTTGTTACCCTATGTTGCATGTATAGTAGACTGCACAGAAGAAAGGCATCTGCCTCCCCTTGGGAATCAAAGAATTTCTCAAAGAGAATGATTAGACATGGAAAACATTCTAACAAGCAGAGGAAATAGCAGGAAGAAGGGAGGTTTTCATTGTGTTAGGTAATATGGACTGAAGGGAAATCTTAAAAGAGATTGCTTAAAAATGAATCTATATTTCTTTTTTTTTTTTTTTTGCCAGTCCTGGGCTTGAGCTCAGAGTCTGAGCTCTGTCCTTGGACTTTCTCAAGGCTAGAGCTCTACCACTTGAGCCTCAGCACCACTTCCGGCTTTTTTCTATGTACGTGGTACCAAGGAATCGAACCCAGGTCTTCGTGCATGCTAGGCAAGCACTTTAACCACTAGGCCAAACTCCCGGCCCCTGAAGCTATATTTCTAAAGATGAACACATTTTATGATCTTGTTTATTGGCTTCATTTCATTGAATTTGAATTAAAAACAAAAAAACCTGGGAGCCACAAAATTGATGGGGCATAATACTTTTTTTATTTTTCCCTGCCAGTCCTAAGACTTGAACTTAAG
This sequence comes from Megascapheus bottae, assembly GCF_031878675.1. Classification (NCBI taxonomy): domain Eukaryota; kingdom Metazoa; phylum Chordata; class Mammalia; order Rodentia; family Geomyidae; genus Megascapheus; species Megascapheus bottae. Next base: position 5,010,576 of record NC_143522.1, read on the forward strand.
GCCTCTGTACTGTCCTTGAGATTTTTCACTCCAGGCTAGCACACTACCAAATGAACCACAGCTCCACTTTTGGTGGTTAATTGGAGGTAAGAATCTCATCACTTTCTTGCCTTAACTGGCTTTGAACCACTATCCTCAGATCCTAGCTTCCTAAGTAGCTAGGAATATAGGCATGAGCCACTGGTACCTGGCAGCAGTACATTTTTTTATTTTTAAGTTTTGTTATTGTAAAGATGTTGTATTGTGGGATTACTGTCAGGTAATGAATGCATTTCTTTTTAGGCAGTGTCACCCTTGCAATGCAGATCTGCTGAAAGAAGGATAATGGATTGCCCTCATTATTGCTGCCTCACTAGTTATTCATAGCCCAACATCAGGGAACACTTACTATTACAAAGTAACAAAAAATAAGTCAGATTCCTTGCCCATATGTTGCTTACAATCTAAGGGAGACCAACAGATGAATCATTGTAGCCATTTCCTACATATATATATATATATATATATATATATATATATATATATATATAGTTTTGTGACCAAGGACACTGCCTCACAAACTCAAAATGCTAAGAAAAGCCATTATGCTTTCATAGGGATTGAATCACAAATTGAGCAACCTACTCAAGGTCACATACCTAATAAGTGGCAGAGCTAAAATTTGAACCCTGGTGCTTAGTCTAGTCAGTCTGTGATTTTATGCCTACTTTATATTGCTTTTTTGGCTAATATATAGTGCAGTAAGTAAAAAATATGAGATGCTATTTAATTCTGAAACAGTAGGAAAAGAAGTTGCTGCAGAGGTTTTTAGGAGGAGGTCATATACTGGTTCTTAGATGATTTGAAGGGGGTTCAGACGGAAGAACTAATCAGCATGGATAACACCAGAGGTAAGAAAGTTTGATGCAGGAAGTAGAAGTAGGTACTATAAGAATAGATGGGGGGAAGTGGTCCTGTGGCTTATATGGTAAGAGCACTAACCTTGAGCACAAAGAGGCTCAGGGATAGCACCCAGGCCCTGAGTTCAAGCCCTAGGATTGGCCAAAAGTGAGAGGGGGGGTGGGGAGGGTGGGGGGGAAGCACTGCTCATTTGTACCTAAGGAGTTTATATATTAGCTTGAGGATATAAAGAGAGAGGAATTGTAGCAGGGGAACTGACTTGGCCTAATTTGTGAGTGTGCGCGTACACATGCATTTACCTGTCTTGGGGCACAAACTCTCAGGGTCTGGGTGCTTTGCTGTCTGATCTTTTTGCTAAAGACTAATACTTTACTACTTGAGCTACAGTTCTACTTATTGTTGGTGGTGGTTAATTGGAGGTAGGAGTCTCATGGACTTCACTGCCTGGACTGGCTAAAACATGATCCTCGGATCTCAGACTACTGAGTTAGCTAGGATTAACATGTGTGAGGAACTGGTGGCAGGCCCAATTTTTTATTGTCAATCAGCAGACAGTGAATGGTATTTTGTTGAGTCCTCAGTTGCAGGACTGATTTGAAGCTTCATGGGAAATGGACAGGTAGGAGGGAAAGGACAGAATAAAGAGCAAATTTGAGAAATAGTAAGTGGGAAAATTGTCAGGACTTGATAGTTAGGAAGTGAGTCCCCCTACCCTGAGTAGCTAAGACAGAATGTAGAGGGAAAAGAAAAAAAAAAAAGCCCAAACAGTGGCTGTACAAAATGAGAAAGGAGTACTTTGGAATAGATAGTACTGCAGAATGCACCCTAAAAACACAAATGCCACATGCAAAAAGTCACTTCCTGGTAAACCTGCTTTTAGCTGAGAGGCCTGAGTAGTTTACATGGTGCCCTCTGGTGGTCCACAACAGTATTCTACCCCCTTTTTAGAATATATGGCTGAAAATACTAATACTGAGGGAAAGATTATTCCAAGATTCTTCCCTCTGTTTTCTGTGTGGATGAATTCACTTCCTAGATTTATACTTCAAGCTAACTAAAGAGTCATCTTACTTATTTATAAGTTATCTTTTAGGTGACTGTGGCAATCCATTGACCTGACATGAAGCAAAAGAGGACAATTTGATTGCCTGCTAATGAAGTACAGAAATTAAAATCTAACATCTTCCTCATAGAGCTCTTCCCTAGGTCCTCACAGAAAATTAAATTAGACTTAGCTTTGTTTTGTTGGTTCCACAACCCATACCATACTGAAGTGGTGAGCAGCAGATTATATACCTTTCAGAAGTAATTTGTCAGCTTGACAAGGAGACAAAATACCAGCAAACCATAGTCTCCAAAAGCATACATGACAAGTACAAGGACATTTCAGTTGGGGTGGCCAACCACTCTTGCAAATATGTCCAGCCAAACAACCTGATAACAGAGAACAGAAAGAGGTTGCACTATTAAAGGAGCTGCATTTGCACAGGAGCTGGAGAGCCCTAGACCAGCATCAGGGAGACATAATCTTGCCCGATAGCCACTAAAATTAGATGTGACTTTGAGCATATCACTGAACGAACCTTCAAGAGCTTCAGTTTGCTATCTGGTATACAAAACAAACCAGGCTCAAATGGTAGAAAAATGCTAAGCTAAAAATGCCCAGGCCCTACTAGTAACATACACATAAAAGCACATTGAACCTGATTATTTCATAGTTACATATAAATAGTGTCATAGTGATATTTTTGAAAATTGTACTTGAATGGAAAAGGCAAAAAACCCATTTATGTCTAGTTTATGTTAGAATCCTTTGAGGATTCTATAGTTAGTTGGGTCTTCAAAAAGTAGAGAAAGTTTCCTGATAGTTATCTTAAGTGGTAGAGCTGGTATTTATATCTAGCAGTGCCTGCTTCCTAGAATGGCTTTTAATTCTCTCATTTAACAAACATGTACTAAGTGCCAACTGTGTGGGAAGTGTGTGCCAGGCACAAGGAACACTAAGGCTATTAAGCCTCATTCCTGTCTCCCTGTCCTTGAGGGCTCAGTACAGTAGACTGTACTGTACACTACTGCTCCTTGGAGTCTGTCAGTCACTAATGACATAATATAGCATTGTCAGGATTAACACATAGCTACAGTATGTTTTAACAGATTTAGGGTAGGAGCATGAAATTGAGCCACCATTTACAGGATTGTTTCTATGGAAATATGTGTTTCAAGTTACAAATAACTCAAAAATAAGTTTTGGAACAATTATAATTTCAGAACTTACAGCGCTAAGTACTGAATCTGAAATCTAGCCAGAATGCTAGGCAGAAGTAGTGAATAACATTTTCTACACTTGATTGAATGTCACTTAAGTAACTTATGATAAAATGTTACCTTTAGGAGTCTGTACCTCTGAAGAATTTAATTGGTTTTAGATATTGGCCTGTATACTCTGGCAAATGGTATTCAAGGAAAAAATTTGCTGATATGACATTTTTATAGGTGGTAAAACTGTCAAGACTATAATTTTGAGCTCAAGTCATATTGCTCATATTCTAATCCTGAGAAATCTTCTTTGAGGTAAATACATGGACATACATATACACTGTATGGGTCATTTTTCATTTCTATAAGATACCTAAGGCTCAGTAACTTAAAAGTAGCGTATGTGGCTCATGATTTTGGTAGCTGAAAGTCCAAATAGTATTGGCTTTAATGAGGGCTTCTCTGGTTATGTTACCTCATGGAAAAAAGGTTCCAACACCTCTTAAAATTGAGAAGGAAGTTTCTGACATATAAAGCTTTTGAGGGTACACTTCGCATTATCCAAACCATGGCAGTCTCAGTCTGCAAAATGGGTCTTAAAGCCAGGTGCTGTTGATGCACATCTAATCCCAGTTGTTCAGGAGGCTGAGATTACAGAGTATTGTGGTTCACATCTAACTGGGAAGAAAATCCAGAAGACTCCTCTATTTCCAAAAGTAACTAACAAAAAGCCAGGCTGGAGATATGACTCAAGTGGTAGAGTGACAGCCAGGCAAGCAGGCTGAGAGAGTGTGAAGCCCTGGGTTTGAGTTCTGGTACTGGCAAAAAAAATTTTGTTTTTTGAAAAAGGTCTTAGGATAGTATATACTTTGTATGGTTTGTTATAGGATTAAACGTTAGCCGGTGGCTCACGCCTATAATCCTAGCTACTCAGGAGGCTGAGATCTGAGGATCAAGGTTCAAAGCCAGCCTAGGCGCAAAAGGACCTGAGACTTATCTCCAATTAACCTCTAAAAAATGGGAAATGGGGCTTAGCTCAAGGGTAGGGTGGTAGCCTTAAACTGAAGAGCTCAGGGACAGCACCCAGGCCAAGTTCAAACTACATGACCTCCCCTCCCCTAAAAGAATTAAGTGTTGTGTGTGTGTGTGTGTATGTCTATGTAAAATTATACATGTATATAGTCATTTATCCTACTTTCAAAACCTTCAGTCTTCCTGTTATTACTTTAAAAAAAAAATCTTCCATGGGCCAGGAGTTTGGCCTAGTGGTAGAGTGCTTGCCTAGCATGCATGAAGACCGAGGTTTGATTCCTCAGTATCATGTACATAGAAAAGCCAGAAGTGGTACAGTTGCTCAAGTAGTAGATTGCTAACCTTGAGGAAAAAACCCCAAGGACTGAGCTCAGGTCCTGAGTTTAAGCCCTAGGACTGGCAAAAAAAAAAAAAAGAAAAGAAAAATCCATTTTTATTATTTTAAAGTAGTATGTACAAAGGGGTTTCAATTTAATGTCAGTCTGAGTAAATTGCATCTTGATCAATATTATCCCTGTCCATTATTTTCTAGCCAACCTCTTGCCTAGTTCTCCCAGTTACCTACATATCTGTATAAATACCTGAAACATCTTTCCCATTGCTTTCTGTTCTCTAATCCTATTCATTCACTAGCATCTCACCAGAACAGCATCTGTTCTGTTCTGGTATAATTCATGGTTTTCTTTTCTTCCTTCATTTTCTTTTCTTTTTCTTTTTTGTGGGTCATGGGGCTTGAACTTGGCCTGGGTGCTATCCCTGAGCTCTTTAGCTCAAGGCTACCACCCTACCCTTGAGCCAAGCCCCATTTCCTGTTTGCTATGGGTTAATTGGAGATAAGAGTCTCAGGTCCTTTTGTGCCCAGGCTGGCTTTGAATCTTGATCCTCAGATCTCAGCCTCCTGAGAAGCTAGGATTACAGGCGTGAGCCACTGCCCGGCCTGGCCTGTTTTTTTCTTATGGGAGATAAGAGTCTTACAGGCTTTCTTGCCTGGACTGGCTTCAAACTGTGATCCTCATATCAGCCCTTGAGTAGCTAGAATTACAAGTGTGAACCATTGGTACCTGGCTAGGATCTCTCTTTTGTGTTTTCTCAGTGTATTTAGTTTATAATCCCAGCTACTCAGCTCTTCATAATCTTTTTTTTTTTAAATAGTGCTTTAGAGTTTTTAAATATTTGGAGTTCAGATTTTCCTATTAGGAGTGCTGACTCTATACATAAATCCTTTTTGAGGTCCTGATATAACTACAAGTGGTGCAGAAGTGGGTACTGAATTGGGAGTCTTGTGTTAGCTCTCTTCCAGACCATACAAATGATCTTGAGGCCTGAAATGTAATGCAAGTCTCATACAATTTGCAATGATTGTTTTTCTGGAGTCTCTTGGAAATTCCTTTTCAGTTACTTATTTATTCACTTTTATCCTTTTATAGACCTTTTCATTTGCCCCAGGTAGTATTATCTGCAGTTTAAAAGATTTAGTCATAGAGGAAATGATTTCTGAAATCTTACCACAAAAAGCAATTTTCTGAAATGACTTACCCAGTATGTTTTGGGAACACAAGTGTTCATTAAGTTTACATGGACATGTATGGATGAAACTACATCTGTAGTATTGAGTTGGGATGGATAACGGCATCTCTCCAGTGAACATGAATTAAGAACCCATACCCACTATACCCAGGAAGTGTTTGCCTAGTACTTTGTAGGTGGACATGAGTCTCTTTTGTAGTCCTAGTGCCTGCTTTACCACATCTAACCATCCTGATACATTTGTTTATAATGTTAGTGGTCTTTGCCTCTATGAAATTAAGAATGTTGAATCAAGATCTAAGCTAGATCTATGTCTATATTACTTAGTTGTGGGGCTTGAACTCAGAGGCTATGAGCTAGTCCTGAAGCTCTCTGTGCTCAGGACTAGGACTCTACCACTTAGCTATTGTGCCACTTCTGGGTTTTAGTGGTTAATTGGAGATAAGTGTAATGAACTTTTCTGCCAGGACTAGTTTCTTTTTCTTCTCTTCTTTTCTTTTTTTTTGGCTAGTCCTGGGGCTTGAACTCAGGGCCTGAGTACTGTCCTTGGGCTTTCTTAAGGCTATAGCTCTACCATTTGAACCACAGCACTACTTCTGGCTTTTTTGTAATGTATGTGGTACTGAGGAATTGAACCCAATGCTTTGTGCATGCTAGGCAAGCACTCTACCACTAGGCCATGCTCCCAGTTCCTGCCAGGTATAGTTTCTGTGACTCTCAGAATCATAGGATTATAGGCATGAATGTGTTTATAATAAGTTTTTGAAGGTTTTTGTTTTTGTAGTTAATATTATTAAGGATGTCAAGAAATTGAAAAGGCAAACGTAAGAGTTCAAGCCCCATGACCAACCAAAAAAAGAAAAAGCAAACTTGGAGTTTGAAATTACTTGATGAAAGTAAATGGTTTGGTCCGTGAGTGTGGCCTAGTGGTTGAGTGCTTGCCTAGCATGCACGAACCTTGGTTTGATTCCTTGGTACCACATGTACAGAAAAAAATCTGGAAGTGGTGCTGTTGCTCAAGAGGTAGTGCTAGCCTTGAGAAAGCTCAAGGACAGTGCCTAGGCCCTAAGTTCAAGCCCAAGGACTGGCCAAAAAAAAAAAGTAAATGAGTTATAAAAATTGTCTTCAAGAGATAACATTTTAAAATCTCTCAAGAATTTGACTCTTATTCTTCCATGCTCTATGGGTGAAACAACAATTGCATAATGACATTGCCTAGAAACTGTAGGGTTAACATTTAAAATTAAGCCTAGCCCTTTAGTTTCCTGTGCTATGATGAGATGGTAAATACTGGTAGATATATGGAGGATTCATATCCAGCTCCATGGTACACAGACCCTGTGTTCTTTTTTTTTTTTTTTTTTGTCCTGAGCTTGAACTCAGGGCCTAAGCACTGTCCTTGGGTTTTCTCAAGGCTAGAGCTCTACCACTTGAACCACAGCACCACTTCTGGCTTTTTTTCAATTTTTGTGTCAGTGAGGAATCGAACCGGGATCTTTATGCATGTTAGGCAAGTACTCTACCATTAGGCCAAACTCCCGGCCCACCTTGTGGTCTTTTCTTTACAGCATGATACCTTCTTCTATAGAGCGTACACTTTACTAGATGCATGCTGAATCATGTATTTATGGTATCCTGGGGATTTTGTCCATGCTGCTGCTGATTGCAGTACTTAATATAGTGCTTAGTACTCAAAAAACATTTGTTGAGACTGCATGCTGTGGCTCATGCTGCAATTCATCTACTGAGGAGGTATAGAGGATTATGGTTCAAGGATAACCCAGGCAAAAATGTGAGATTCCCAAGCCAGAAAGGCTAAATTTACATGGGATAATAGGAAGATCGACACCCAAGGCTGGTTCTAGGCATAAGCAAGAAACCCTGTTTCAAGCAAAAACCAATAACAGGTATGCCACCTGCCCCATAAATGTGTACAGATCCCAGGACAGCCAATAACAAAGGTTATCTTAGTGATCTTTTATATTTTTACTAATTTGAGTAGTGTATATAGCTTCAGATGTTCTTCTATAATTGGAATTCTATGTGACAGGCAGTATATTTTACTCATCTATAAAATACCACGTTTGAGGCTATTTGAGGTGAAGTATTCTTACCTTGAAACTTGGGGTCAATGAGGATTTGAACCCAGCTGCATTGCGTGTAAATGAGGCCAGTGCTCTTTGCGCTGTGCTGTGTACTACACTGTCCTCAATAACATTTCCTTCTTGGCTTTAGTGTGATCATTCAGAATTCTCCAAGTTTGTTTCAGCTTTGAACAACTCCTAACTAGAAAGTAAGTCTTTTCATTTCCTTTTTTTTTTTTTTTTTTTTTAATGCTGGGGGGGCTTGAACTCAGGTTCAAGGCATGGTGTTTCTCCACTTGAACCATACCTCCACCTCTGACTTTTTCCTGGTAATTAGAGATAAAAAGTCTGTCAGACTTGTCTGCCTGATCTGGTTTCAAACCTGGATCCTCAGACATCAGCCTCTAGAGTAGCTGGGATTAAAGGAGTGAGCTACCAGGGCTTTATATATTTTTGTATAATTTACATAATTAAAAACTATATAATTATGATTATAAATTATATAGGTTTTATATAATTTTAATTGTAACAGTTTGTATTTCTGCTTGAACCTCAATCCTGAATCTTTCTTTTGTTGTCTTTCATAAACATTTTTGAATGTTAAAAGGCTGGATACTAAGAAGATTTACCTCACTTGCCTTGTTAGCAGGCACTCAGATGATAAATCACATGTCGATGAGTATGTGCATATGTTGTTCTGGAGGTGGGTGCATGGTGAACAGACATCTTCACAGTTTGGTTACAGATAGCCTATACAGAGGTTTGAAAAAGTTTACCAATTTTAAATCTTTGTTGTTGTGGTAGCCCTGGGGCTTGAACTCAGGATCTGCGCGCACTGTCCCTGAGCTTTTTTGCTCAAAGCTAGTGCACTGTCAGTCGAACCACAGTTACACTTCCAACTTTTTTTTTTTTTTCATCAGTTGTAGGGCCTGAACTCTGGGCTTGGGTGCTGTCTCTGAGCTTTTCAGCTCAAGGCTAGCAACTCTACCCCTTGAGCCTCAGCACTACTGGTTAGTTACTGATAGTTAGTTGTAGATTAAGAGTCTCATGGACTTTTGTACCCAAGGCTGGCTTTGAACCAGGATCCTCAGATCTCAGCCTCCTGAGTAGCTAGGATTGCACAGAAAAAGCTAGAAGTGGCACTCTGGCTCAAGTGGTAGAGTGCTAGCCTGAGAAAGGGCAAGGACAGTGCCCAGGCTGTGAGCTCAAGCCCACAGGATTGGCAAATAAGAAAATAAATAATAATAATAATAATAATAAAGTGGGTGGGGCTGGGAATATGGCCTAATGGTAGAGTGCTTCCCTGGCATGCACAAAGCCCTGGATTCAATTTCTCAGTACCACATACACAGAAAAAGCTAGAAGTGGTTCTGTGGCTCATGTGGCAGAGTGCTAGCCTTGAGCAAAAGTGCTCAAGGACAGTACCCAGGCCCTGAGTTTAAACCTCAGAACTGCCCCCCCCCCCAAAAAAAAGTAGCAACTGCCAAAAAGGAAAAGATAATTCAGGTACATATTATTGGGTTTACTACATTATAATAGAAATCATTCTTTAATTATAGTAGGAAAGTTATACAAGTCACAGTTGGTGACAAAATTGCTTTATTTTTAGTGTTCTAGGTATCTTGTCTGACTTCAATATTTTTGTTTTATATAGGTCTCTAATTAATAGAAGATGGCAAAGCCTTCTCACAGCAGCTATGTCCTTCAGCAGCTAAACAACCAAAGAGAATGGGGTTTTCTCTGTGACTGTTGCATTGCAATTGATGACATTTACTTTCAAGCACACAAAGCAGTTTTAGCTGCTTGTAGCTCCTATTTTAGAATGTTTTTCATGAACCATCAGCACAGTACTGCACAATTGAATCTCAGCAACATGAAAATTAGTGCTGAGTGTTTTGATCTCATTTTGCAGTTTATGTACCTAGGAAAGATTATGACAGCACCGTCTAGTTTTGAGCAGTTCAAAGTGGCAATGAACTACCTACAGCTGTACAATGTTCCTGACTGTTTAGAAGACATACAGGATGCAGATTGTTCTAGCTCAAAATGTTCATCTTCTGCTTCCAGCAAGCAGAACAACAAAATGATCTTTGGAGTAAGAATGTATGAAGACACTGTGGCTAGAAATGGCAATGAAACCAATCGGTGGTATACAGAACCAAGTTCCACAGTAAATACACCACATATCAGAGAGCCAGAGGAAGAATCTATACAGTTAGGTAATTTTCCTGAACCACTATTCGATGTGTGTAAAAAGAGTTCTGTGTCCAAATTATCTACTCCAAAAGAACGTGTGTCACGACGCTTTGGCCGGAGCTTTACTTGTGATAGCTGTGGCTTTGGCTTCAGCTGTGAAAAGCTACTAGATGAACATGTGCTGACCTGTACTAACAGACATTCATACCAAAACTCAAGATCCTACCACCGAATAGTAGACATTAGAGAGGGGAAAGACAGTACCATCAAAGCTGAATTTGGTGACAAGGATTCTGCTAAACCATTTTCTGCACAGACAGACAAGTACAGGGGAGACACAAGCCAGACTCCTGATGACTCGGCTTCCACCACTGGCACCAGAAAAAGTAGCACAGTGGAGTCTGAAGTAGTCGGTGAAGAAAAAAGCAGAGCGGCTGAAAGGAAAAGAATTGTTATCAAGATGGAACCTGAAGATATTCCTACTGATGAGCTGAAAGACTATAACATTATTAAAGTTAATGATAAAGACTGTAATGAATCCACTGACAATGATGAATTAGAAGACGAGCCTGAGGAGCCATTTTATAGATACTATGTTGAAGAAGATGTCAGCATTAAAAAAAGTGGTAGGAAAGCCCTAAAACCTCGGATGTCTATAAATGTTGATGAAAGAGGTGGTTTAGAAAATATGAGGCCTCCTACCAACAGCAGTCCAGCACAGGAGGACACTGAAAACGCATCTTGTGAGCTGTGTGGACTCACGATAACGGAGGAAGACTTGTCCTCTCATTACTTAGCCAAACACATTGAAAATATCTGCGCATGTGGTAAGTGTGGACAGATTCTTGTGAAGGGCAGACAGCTTCAGGAACATGCTCAAAGATGTGGAGAGCCTCAAGATCTAACAATGAATGGTCTAGGAAATACTGAGGAGAAAATGGACATGGAAGAAAATCCTGATGAGCAATCTGAAATACGAGATATGTTTGTTGAAATGTTGGATGACTTTAGGGACAATCATTACCAGATAAGCAGTATCCAAAAGAAGCAGTTGTTTAAACATTCTGCTTGTCCTTTTCGATGTCCTAATTGTGGCCAGCGTTTTGAAACTGAAAATCTGGTGGTTGAACATATGTCTAGTTGCCTAGACCAAGATATGTTTAAGAGTGCCATCATGGAAGAAAATGAAAGAGATCACAGGCGAAAGCATTTTTGTAATCTGTGTGGAAAAGGATTTTACCAACGGTGTCATTTAAGAGAACACTACACTGTTCATACTAAGGAAAAACAGTTTGTTTGTCAGACATGTGGAAAGCAGTTTTTAAGAGAACGCCAGTTGCGTCTGCACAATGATATGCACAAAGGCATGGCCAGGTATGTCTGTTCCATTTGTGATCAAGGAAACTTCCGAAAACATGACCATGTGCGGCATATGATTTCTCATTTATCTGCGGGTGAGACTATATGCCAGGTCTGCTTTCAGATATTCCCAAATAATGAACAGTTGGAGCAGCACATGGATGTTCATCTGTATACATGTGGAATATGTGGAGCAAAATTTAATTTGAGGAAAGATATGAGATCACATTATAATGCCAAGCATTTAAAAAGAACCTAAGTGGTATTCTACTGTACTAATGTCTAGTTGATAGATGAAAACACCAAAGCCAACAGGATATGAGTTATTTAGACATTGATTTTATAAGATGAATTGTTACAAAAAAAATTTCAAGGCCCTTTTACCTTCAATATTTTTGTTTAGGACCTTAAGTATCCATATTTTAGGTGTTAAATGTTTTATCACTTTTGTTGTTTCTTAATAGCATTGTTTCTAGTTTTCTTAGCTGTGATGAAATTTAAATGTAGACTCTAAGTGGCTGTTACCCTTTTAGTGACTATTAAACTTTAGTTGTTTTTTTTTTAATCAGTAAGGTGATTACTATTTTCCTTTTTTTTTTTTTTTTAAGGTTATCCTATGAAACGTCAAGCCCAGCATCACTGGCCATTCTTGTTTTAAGTTTTAGCTTTTTTCTTTTGGTCAGTTTTGGGCAGTGGGTTAACTACATCATTCTCCCTTATTAATGAAATTCATAGTCTTAAATTGACACACTTATTAGGCAAGTTAGGTGTACTAAATCTAACCTTTAAGGTTGACATGGGCTCACACTTGGCCTAAGATGATTGATGGACCTGAGGAAATTCCTATAAATGAATGCTTCCTATAATTGATAAAATATTTATCATTTAATAATCACATTTAAAACTTATATTAAGTGTAAATCCCAATGACTTTCCCTCACTTGAAAACTTAGTGGGGATAAGCCATTTTGCTTTGTGATATTAAATTTAACTATGATAGTTAATTTTAATTAAAAAGACATCTTGTATTCATTAAAAGTATTTTAATTTAAAATATTTTGATTTCTAAAGTGTGTTAGTTTGTCACTTATTTTGTTTATAAATAGATTTTAATCTAGGAAAATGACATCTAAAGAAAAATGAATTTTCACGTTTTAAATTACATACTTTTGGAACTTTAAGATTTGAGAAAGCTGCCATGTATATTGATAAATCTAATAAAATAATGAAATCAATTATTAATCTGGTTGTTCTATAAAAAGTAGAGTGCACAAAATTTGTGTTGTGTTTTATACTATATGATTTGAAGATGTGTTGTGACAAATGCAGTTTATCACCATTTTTCATTTTTTTTCCTGTAAAGGCTACAAAATTTGAAAACTAGTAAGATAATCATAGTATATAAATGGAACCAACTTATATTTTTCAGATAAAGTAGTAGTATTGCTAGTTTTTTACGTAGGGTCTGCAATGAGTACATGTAACTTAAAACACTGGCAAAACTGACCCACCAATAAATACATCTACTGAATGCCTTTTAATGTGAATTACTTGCAATGTAATACCCTTCTCGCAATGTAAGGAATTTTAATTAACTCACTTAAAAAATACAATTTGTAGGCGGGTGCTGTGGCTCACACCTGTAATCCTAGATACTCAGGAGGCTGTTTCAAAGCCAGACCTAGCACTAAAAGGTCTGGGAGACTCTTATCTCCAATTAACCACCAGAAAACCGGAAGTGGCACTGTGGCTCAAGAGATAGGGCAGTAGCCTTGAGCTGATAAAGCTCAGGGATAATGCCCAGGCCCCGAGTTCAAGTCCCATGACCGACAAAAACAAAAAAAGCAGTGAGTATAAACAGACATTTAACAAGACTGTTTTTATTCACATTTTTTAAGATACACAAATCATTTTCTGTATAATTTGCATAAAAAACTGCCAAAAGTTGAGAAACATTGGCTATTACAGATTAGTTGAAAATATTGCCACACAATGAGCACAGAGATTTGTTGGGGTCTGTTAAAATGTTCAGTGAGGACAGAAATAGCACAGGAGCCATTTTAAAATTAAAAAAATATAATGGGAGCAAAGAGAGCTACCATTGAAAGTCATATGGTTAACAATAAAGTCCTATGGTTAATAATTAAGTCATCTTTGTCTTGGATAAGTAGTCTATCAGATAGACATAGTTAAGTCTGAAATGTAACTTAAAATGAAATCTAGGAAACCCATGTGTATTCTGCTAGGAACCGGAGAACCGGATAAAAGTTCTCTAACAAAGAGAGACCAACAGAGATGCAGTATGAGAAAACAAACTCAAACCAGATTTTCAAAACATACAGTATCTCCTTGGGCATAATTTTCTTTGGGGTCACTTTTTTCCACCCTCATCAAAATTTTTTTTATAGGGGATGGGAATGTGGCTAGGTGGTAGAGTGCTTGCCTAGCATTCATGAAGCCCTGGATTCGATTCCTCAATACCATATAAAACAAAAAAGCCAGAAGTGGCACTGTGGCTCAGTGGTAGTGTGCTAGCCTTGAGCAAAAGCTGCTCAGGGACAGTGCACTTCTTTTTATTATTATTAAAGAATTTATTAACATTGATTTTTGCATCATATTTCAAATGACAAGTTTAACACACAAGTGTTCAAGAAGGGAATCTCTATAACTGCACTTTTTAAAGAAAGGATTATTCCAACAGGAAGAGGGTTTAATTCACATGACCTCTAGCTTTACCTGATATGAGAAAGTTTCACAGAACTGCAACTCATAATGTTTTCTGTGATTTTGTGTTATGCACAGACTCATATTTGTCTTAGAATTAACCACAGGGTTGATGGAAGGTGTAAGTGTTCTGATAGAGGAAGGTTCATTTAAAGACTACCTGGCTTTTAATATTGGGAAAATAAAAAAGTACCTAACCAGTTTCCTTTCTCTCCTGAGATGGAGTTAGCTGTAACTTTTTTGCTATTACTTCCTACTCTGTTTGAAGAGAATGAATTAGACTGGAAGTTGCCTGCTGCTTTTTTTTTTCTCTTCAATCATTTAAAACAAATCGTTAAAAAGTTATACAAGGAAGTTAAAATTCCATACCTCAGGTTGTTAAGTACAATGCAACTTGATCAGTTGCCCTTCCATTGTCCTCCACATTTTGGGGGGGTGGAGGGCAGGGTGGCATTTCCATGGCTTAAACTCAGGACCTAGGTGCTGCCCCTGAGCTTTTTCTCTCAAGGCTAGAGGTCTTATCACTTGGACTCCAGCTCATTTCCAGAGTGTGTGTGTGTGTGTGTGTGTGTGTGTGTGTGTGTGTGTGTGTGTGTGTGTTAATTGGAGATAAGTTTCACAAAACTGTACGTGTGTAGTTAATTGGAGACTTGGCTTCAAATCATGTTCCTCAGATATCAGCCTCTTGAGCAGCTAGGATTACTGGAGTGAACCCAACACCTGGCTCTCCCTCCACTTATTTCCTTCCTTTTTTCCTCCCTCCCTCCCTCCTTTCCCCCGTCTCTCCCCCCCTCCCCACCTCTTCCATCTCCCTTTTCCTCTCTTCTGGTACTAAGAGCCTCCTCTGCCTGTCCAGCTTGTTTGTTCCTCACTAGTGCTCCACCTCCAGCCCAGCTTTTTTGTGTTTGTGTGTTGGAGGGGGTCATGGGGCTTGAGCTTAGCCTGGGCACTGTCCCAGAGCTCTTCAACTCAAGGCTACTGCCCTACTCTTGAGCCAAGCCCCACTTCCCGTTTTATAGTGATCAATTGGAGATAAGAGTCCCAGGTCCTTTTGTGCCTGGGCTGGCTTTGTACCTTTATCCTCAGATCTCAGCCTCCTGAGTAGGTAGGATTATAGGTATGAGCCACTGTGCCCAGTCATCATTTTGGAGGTGGTCTTGATTTTCCTTCCTAATCTGGCTTTGAACCTTGGTTCTCAGCCTCATAAGTAGCTAGGATTACAGGCATGAAACACTAGAGTCCAGCCTGTAGTGTATAGCTCCCAAATCTTTAAATTTCAAAATCTTTTTTTTTTTTTTTTTTTTTTTTTAATGCCAGTCCTGGGCTTAGGCTCAGAGCCTGAGCACTGTCCTTGGGTTTTCTCAAAGCTAGAGTTCTACCACTTGAGTCACAGAACCACTTCTGGCTTTATTCTATGTATGTGGTACCGAGGAATTGAACCCAGGTCTTCATGAATGCTAGGCAGGGACTCTACCACTAGGCCAAACTCCCGGCTCCAGTTTTTTTTGTTTGTTTCAGTCCTAGAAACCAGAGCATATTAACATGACGGGCAAGTGTTCCATCCCCAGCCCTCCTGTATTTTTGCCTTTTGTTTTGGCCAGTCCTGGAGCTTGAATTCAGGCCTGAGCACTGTCCCTGAGCCTCTGTTCTCAAGGCTAAAGCTCTGTCACTTGAGCTACAGTTACTTTTGGCTTTTTCTGTGTATGTTGTATTGAGCAATTGAACCCAGGGCTTCATGAATGCTAGGCAGGCACTCTACCACTAGGCCCTGCTCCAGCCCCCAACACTGTTTCTAACAGAAATCCTAAGGATATAAAGTTAACACCTAACAAGTTTGCCACCAATTTTTTAAGTTTTAGTAAACTGTTCAGTTTAGTTCAGTTTAGTTTAGTTCAGTTTAGTGAACTGAACTAAGAACTTCAGAAAGTACAACCAAGGCAGCTGAAGACTTGGACTCAGAAATTTTAATTTCTCAGGCATTATCTCACTATATAACACACCTCTCAAATGCTGAGATTAGATAGGCATTTTGCCATCATGTCTGGACTCCTGTATTCTTAAAGGGATTCAGAGAAATGACCCATAAGAGTAGAATATGGCACATGTTTAGTAACTAATAATTTGTGGAGAAATTAACTTAGAAAGTATTCTAGAGGGACTAGTTATAAATTTTTTTTAAAAATAAAGACAGTTTGCTAGGGCAACAGAACGTTAATTAAAAGGAACAACAACATGTGAAGAACCACGTTTCCCTATAGCTAAAAATATGGCGAAAGGTGGTAGCTGGTGGCTCATGAATGTAATCCTAGCTACTCAGGAGTCGCAACTCTAAGGATCATGATTCAGATCCAGTCCAGGCAGGAAAGTTAATGAGACAGATTCACCTTCAATTAACTACTAGAACTTTTTTTTTTTTTTTGCCAGTCCTGGGCTTGAGCTCATGGCCTGAGCATTGTCCTTGGACTTTCTCAAGGCTACAGCTCTACCACTTGAGCCTCAGCACCACTTCCGGCTTTTTTCTATATGTGGTACCGAGGAATCGAATCCGGGTCTTCATGTATGCTAGGCAAGCACTTTAACCACTAGGCCAAACTCCTGGCTAGAACTTTTTTTTGATGGGTCATGGGGTTTGAACTCTGGGCCTGGGTACTGTCCCTGAACTCTTCAGCTCAAGGTTACTGCCCTACCCCTGGGCCTGGACTTGACCCTGAAAGGCTACCCCCCTACCATTGAGCCACAGCACAACTTCTGCTTTTCTATTGGTTAATTGGAGTGAGTGTCACGGTCTTTAGTGCCTGGGCTGGCTTTGAACCATGATCCTCAAATCTCAGCCTCCTGAGTAGCTAGGATTATAGGCATGAGCCATCGCACCTGGCTTACTAGAAAACTTTTAAGTAGAACTGTGCTCAAAGTGTTAGAGCTCCAGCCTTGACCAAAAAAAGCTCTAGCCTAGGCTGAGTTCAAGCCCCAGGAACAGCATAATCTCCCCTATACCCCCCCCATAAATACAGCTGAAGCCAGGTGGCTCACCCCTCTCTAATCCTAGCTACTCAGGAAGCTGAAATCTGAAGACTTTGGTTTGAAGCCAGCAAGGGCAAGAAGTTTGTGAGATTCTTATCTCTGATAAACTACTCAGAAAAAGCCCCTGAAGTGGCTCAATGGTAGAGCACTAGCCTTGTGCAAAAAGAAGCTAAGGGACAGTACAAAAAAAAAAAAAAAAAGGCTGGGTACTAGTAGCTCACACCTATTAGCCTAGCTATTCAGGAATCTGAGATCCATATTACAACAATTGTGGCTGACTAAAATGTAAAAATTACAGGTAAGATTAATAGGAACTAATTTTATTAATTTCAAACATAGAATGCCTAATGCAACAATGGTTGTGGGCATGCCAAGGATATACCGATATATTCTAAAAAGTGGGAGCAGGTGATGCGGGTTGATAAGTTTCTCACTGCTCAAGTAACATTCCACTATATCACTAAGTAGCTTCCATATTTAATAGATCTATAGAATTGCTCCTAAAGAACCAGTAACAGTTGTGATATTAAGTATAAGACTTGCATCGGCATTGGTGGCTCATGCCTGTAATCCCAGCTATTTAGGAGGCTGGGATACTCGGTCAATCCAGTTTTGAAGACATATCCAGTTAACCACCAGAAAACCGGAATTGGTGCTGTGGTTTAAAGTGGTAGAGCTTAAGATGAGAGAAGAGGCTCAGTGTCCAGGCCCTGAATTCAAGCCCCATGACTGACAAAAAAAGGTGTAAGACTTGGTATTGTTAATGAGAAGCTAAATGAGTACCAAAACTAAAAACGAAACAACAAAAAAACTGTCCTGGCTCCTATTTTTAATCCTATCAACTCAGGAGTCTGAGATCTGAGGATCATTGTTCAAAACCAGCCTGGGCAGAAATGACTATGAGACTCTTTATCTAAAATTAACCATCTAAAAAGTCTCACAGACTTTCCTCCTCAACTGGCTTCAAATCACAATCCTCAGATCTCAGCTTCCTGAGTAGGTAGATTACAGGTGTGAGCCACTGGTGCCAGCAGTTCCTGACATTTATGTTCCAGACTTGGAAACTTGTAAGCTCGCCATACTAGAATTCTCAGCTCTGCACCCATTTGTTAGTACTCTGTACTTAGTACTCTACAGGCATAATTTTAATTCCTCAGTCTGAGGTAAGTATCATACTAACTTTCTAGATGATGGACTGATGTTTAAAGGGACTATTTTTCCCTAAAATCACTCAGAAACTATATATTAGGCCTGGGTTTTTGAACCTAGAACTCTACTTAATCTGCATTTCTGTGCCAGTTAGTTACTGCCCCACCTACCAGGTATAAAGCATGGCCTTTTCAGCATAGGAACACGATAAAGGTCCTGGGAAGCCGTACTCCTAAGACAGGCCTGGTAATGCCGATGATAATTGTGGGCACTTAATGAACATTTAAGCAGTGTGAGAAATACTAATAATGAGTGGAGAATAAAACTTTTACAGACCATTGGTCAGATTGATGTGTTAGAAATAAACATTTTGGCTGGATGCTGGTGGCTCATGCCTGTAATCCTAGCTACTCAGGAGGCTGAGATCAGATGATTGTGGGTTCAAAGTCAGCCCCGGCACAAAGACTCATCTCCAGTTAACCACCAGGAAACTGGAAGTAGTGCTGTTGCTCAAAATGGTAGAGCACTAGCCTTGAGCTGAAGTGTTCAGCGACAGTGCCCAGACCCTTGACTGACCAAAAGAAAAAAGAAACATTTTGATGTTTGACAAAGGAAAAAAGGCAGTGTCTTTGTCGCCCATTTTTCAGGCCCATAGTGAGTACTTAGTTAATTAAGCTACTTGGAACCTGAAATCTGAGTATAATGATTCAAAGCCAGCCAGGTCTGAACAGTCCTTGTGAGACTTTTTTTTTTTTTTTGCCATCCCTGAGGCTTGAGCTTAGGGCCTGGGTACTGTCATTGGACACTTTTTGCTCAAGGCTGCTACTTGGGTCACAGTGCCACTTCCGCCTTTTCCTGTGTATATGGTACTGAGGAATCAAATCCAGGGCTTTGTGCATGCTAGGAGAGCACTCTACCATAAGCTACACTCCTGGCCTTACTTGAGCCTCTTTATATCACAACCACAAAAAAGCAGGAATTAGAGCTATGAGTGAAGTGGTAGAGTACAAGCCTTGAGCAAAAAAGCCAAGGGACAGCACTCAGTCCCAAGCTCAAGTCCCAGGATCAGCATGCGCGCACAGGCACACACATGCATGCACGTAAGTGTACACGCGCACACACGTACTCAGCCTGGGCGCTGTCCCTGAGCTTTTCATCTCAAGACTACCACCCTAACCCTGGGCTTAGGCTTTGTCCCTGAGCTCTTCAGTTCAAGGCTACCACCCTACCCTTGAGCCAACCACCATTTTCTAGAGGTTAATTGGAGATAAGAGTTCAGGTCCTTTTGTCCCTGGGTTGGCTTTGAACCTTAATCTTCAGATCTCAGCCTCCTGAGTAGCTAGGATGATAGGTGTGACCACCTCCCTTGGCTTTTCCTTTGTGTTTTAAAAATTATTTAATGCTCCTGTCTTTGTTTTTGTTTGCCAGTCCTGGGTTTGAGCTCAGGGCCTGAGCACTGTCCTTGGACTTTCTCAAGGCTAGAGCTCTACCAATTGAGCCTCAGCACCACTTCCAGGTTTTTTCTATGTATGTGGTACCAAGGAATCGAACCCCGGTCTTTGTGCATGGCAGGCAAGCACTCTACCTCTAGACCAAACTCTCGGCGCAAAAAATTAGTTATTTTTGTGTGTGTGCCAGCCCTAGGGTTTGAACTCAGGGCTTGGGCACTGTCCCTCAGCTTTCTTACTCAAGACTAGCACTCTACCACTTGAGCCACAACGTTACTTCCAACTTTTGGTGGTTAATTGGAGCTAAGAGTCTCCCAGACTTTTCCACCTAGGATATATGCTACTGTGCTAAATCTACTACTTCAATGATTTTGGTACCATCTGTGAGATGTTATTTTTCAAGATGGAGAAGATTCTGTGAACAATGTCTAAGGCTCATTTGCATAACTCACCTTCCACTGCTTTTTCTATTTACTGCAGTGATATTTTAGTTGGTAATATGGCATAAATTCACAAAAATAAAAAAATTTAGCTCCATACACATGCTCTCTAGCAAGAGGCAAAAAGGCTAGAGTTTGGAATGCTATGTCTGTAAAAGACAATTGGTAAATATAAAGAAAATGGCAGTAACAGCTTGTAAATTCGTGTTAGTTTTGAAAAATTACTTTATATTCACACAGGTAGTTTAACAGTAACTTACTTATTTCTTTATATTCAGGAGAACCAAATCATAAGAGTTAACAATGAAAACTTTTCTCCCTTCTCTCATTAGTCTACTGAATTTGCTGGCAAAAAGGAATATTACAATACTGAGCACAAATCAAATGTATTAATGTATCCTCCATCCCTACACTAAGAAGTCACAAGAAAGGCTAATTTGAAGGCCAACAAAAATGTTAGACAATTTCATGCAAGAGCCAGAAATGTTAATGGTGTTATGTGAGAAAATTTGTATTGCACTACCTATTGGAGAAAAGAATCTCACTATATAGTCTACAAGGTTTGCTCTTAGGCTTTACTTAAAAAGAAATTTTGAAAGAAGTGGTGCTGTTGCTCAAAGTGGTAGAGCACTACCCTTGAGCAGAAGAGCTCAGGGAAAGTGCCCAGGCCCTGAGTTCAAGCCCTACAACTGACAAAAAAAAAAAAAGTATTTGAGCTGATACTGGTGGCTCACCCCTGTAATGCTCGCTACTCAGAAGGCTAAGATCTGAAACTTGTGGTTCAAAGCCAGCCTGAGCAGTTGAGACTGGTATTACCAAAAAAGCCAGAAGTGGAGCTATTTTTCAAGTGGTAGAGTGTCAGCATTGAGCTAAAAAAGCAAAAAACTCAGGGGTAGCACCCAAGTACTGAGTTCAACCCTAGGAAGGGCACAGTACTTAAACAGCAGAGCTCAGGATTCAGGTTATTTTTGCTTGCTTGTTCGTATGTTTGTTTTTGTTTTGTTTGCTTTTTTGCAGTACTGTGGTTTGAATTCAGAACTTTGTGCTTGCCAAGGAAGGCTCTATACAATGTTCCAGCACCAGAGCTCAGTTTTTGATGAAAGAAACAATTTCAAGCACCTAGGTTATAAAAAGTTACTTTGTCTTTCAAATATTTGTTCCCTGATGTGAGGAAAACATAAAAGAGAAAGGTCATTTTTTTTAAAGTGAGGATCTTTGTTACTAGCATAAAGCCAGGAGTTTGGCCTAGTGGTTAAAGTACTTGCCTAGCATGCATGAAGACCCAGGACTGGCCAAAAAAAAACCCATAAAAAACAACAAAAAAAACCCCCAAACCCCATATATGTATATATATATATATATGTATATATATATATATATATATATATATATTTCCCCCCCCCCCCCCGCAGGAATCAGTGGGGCAGCTGAGGAGAGATACAAACCAACTAATTAAAAGGAAAATGTGCCCTCCCTTCTTCCCTCACTTCTCACTGCATGCACTTGATTTTCTTTTGCAGAGCATGCAATACAAATGCAGTACTTTAGAAGGCAGTATTAGTATGATGGCTTGAGACTACAGAGTGTGAGCTTTACATTTTATTATATCTGTTTCAAGCAGAGCTTTGCCACTACTAAAAACACTGTAAAACTTTCATTTTGAAGGAAAACAACTTTTTCCCTCCTATCTTTTTTTTGACCTCCTTAACTTTTTGACCTATCCTTTTTTGTTCCATATTTATGTGCCTATCCATTCTAGCTTAGACTATGCAAAAATAAAAGGTTGCCTTATGGTTGAAGAATTTTATTAGTAATAATATATTTGAAAAGTACAATGAGTTAACAAATAATTACATAAATTTAAATTTTAGGACCTATTCTTTGTTCCTATTCTCTAAATGTGCTAGCCTGGTGCCAAAAACTAAGACATTCTGACCTACAAATATGTTGTGATTTTGTAGAGCAGTTAATTTGTAATATTATTTTTCTTGAGTTTTGTCTTTTTCTGTGTGGCAGTGGTGAAATAGGGCCTTCTAAATCCCTGGAGAAGTGACAGATCTGAATTTGGAGAGGACATGGGGAAGACTCAATCTTCATATCAGGTCTGAAGTGGCACCATCTTTTCTGTCTTCCTGACAAACTTCATCAACTCTAAAAGTTCCAGTTTGCAGAAATCCAAGAAAATTCAATAAAAATTACTTTGGGATCACTTTGTTGAAACATAACTGATTGACAGTGACTTTCCTAGCATTTGTGGAAATCTGCTAAAGAATATAGTTATCTGAAAATTCACATGACATCAGTGGTTAAAGCTACACTAAAATGAACTTTATATACTAATTATATTCAAGGGTCCCTTGAGAAATAAGAGGGCTTGCTAGGCTATGTAAATATGTCATAGAGATAATCACATATCTCTGTAAACACACATATAATTCCAAACTTAAAAATAACCAGAATTATATCTTATGTATTATGCAATGTTGTTAGGCAACTTAAAACAACTATACTCAAAATGTGTAGCTTAGAATATAAGTAAAAAGAATTTTGTACAGTGAAACAGATTTTAAGGCCAACATTTTAATAAAATAATCCATGTGTAACACTTGCCCCTCTTCCTTTTGTGCTGTATATTCGGTCACATGTTTGAAGCTCTTTTTTTAAGGCTGTTAACTTAAGAGTATTGTTTCAACAGTTTTAGATTTTCACAAATCAGAGACATATTTTTTTCTGAACTTAGCAATATAGCCTAATAAGGTAGAATTAATTTGTTAAACAGTTCCTGTCCACAGTAATATATAATGCCATGCTACTCAGTTTTGGATTTCAAGATAAAATTCAACTAAGTACTTCATGAAACAATGGTTAACATGTTCTTAAAAACTTTTCAGAGAAAACATATTAGTAATATTTTAACCTGCTACAAATGCTTTGCTATGGAATATACACACAAATATATATCTTAACCATATGCCTCTTATAGCCACATTATCCTTATTGTGAATATACTTGTATATTTTTACTTTTGGTTAACTGCATTCAATTCCTTATTAGTATTATTTTGTGAAATATCAAGATGTTATCTATTTTTAGAAATGCCTATTTTATTTTTATGCCTAGTTCAAATGTTTTAAGAGAGTTACACTACGATCTATTGTAAGGTATAGTTAATAATATACAAAGAAGTTGAGTTACTTAAAATTCTAGATGTAAGGATAGTAACGAATATTCATTCTAACAACTGGACTAACTGAAAATCAAAGAGTTAAGATGGGATAGTGGGTATAGAATGGAGAAGGGAGACTTCAAAATGCTTTAAAAGTCTTAGATATTAAAGTCTAAAAAAGTATTAGACTTAAACTCTTGGGAACATATACAATTGCAGGCTTTTTGAAAGAGGAAATCTAAAAGATAGAAGACTATGTAACTAAAGGTACCAATCAATATAGAAATAACTCAATAACTTTGACTAAACTTCTATTGAATTAGATTTACTAAAGAAAAGTGGCTTTTGACTGTACTAACTAATTAATTATAAATGGTATAAATGCACGCATAATATGGTTTTCTATTAGTATAAAATTGACTTTTTGAATTATAAAGTACTTTTGTTACAATTTAAATCTATTGCTTTTACCTAATAAAATTTCCTCCTCTATGTTCAGAAGTTGAACTGTCTGTATGTTACTTTATACTTATCCTTTTTTTTCTTTTCAACTTGGCTCTTTTAAAAAATAATTGGGGCTGGGTGCCAGTAGTTCACACCTGTAATCCTAGCTACTCAGAAGGCTGAGATCTGAGGACCAAGGTTCAAAGCCAGCCAGGTCTGAACAGTCCCTGTGAGACTTTTTTTTTTGCCAGTCCTGGGATTTGAACTCAGGTCCTAGGCACTGTCCTTGGACACTTTTTGCTCAAGGCTAGCACTCTGCCACTTGAACCACAGCACCACTTCTGCTTTTTCTGTGTATGTGATTCCGGGGAACTGAACCCAGGGCTTTGTGCATGCTAAGCAAGTATGCTACCACTAGGCCATTCTCCAGGCCCTCCTGTGAGACTCTTTTTATCTCCAATAAATTACTCAAAAAAGCTGGAAGTGGTGTTGTGGTTCAAGTGGGAGAGCGTCAGCCTTGAGCACAAGGGATAGTGCCCAGGCCCTGAGGTCAAGCTCCAGGACTGCCCCCCCCCAAAAAAAAAGGTTCTGAGGAGCTGGGTGTTTGTGTCTTACACCTATAATCCTAGTACTGAGGAAGCTAAGATCTGAGGATAGTGGTTCAAAATCAGCCTGGGTAGGAAAGTCCACGAGAGTCTTATTTCCAATTAACCTCCAGAAAACTGGAAGTGGTATTGAGCAGCAAAAGCCCAGGGACCTAGCTAGGAGGACAGGCGTGAGCCACCAAGCCGGCCTTGTAAACAATTTTTATGGCTGTATAAGAATTCATAGGCATGTATTATAGTTTATGTAATAATTCTCATATTTAAAACCTTTGAATTTTTGTTATTGATATTGTACTTATATTTTAAATTATTTCTTTAAGATGAAACCCAGAGAGTAATCTTAAAGGGTATGGTCACTCTTAATAAAAATATTGTCATGGGGCTGGGAATATGTCTTAGTGGTAGAGTGCTTGCCTAGCACGCACGAAGCCCTGGGCTCAAGTCCTCAATACCACGTAACAAAAAAAGCCAGAAGTGGCATTGTGGCTCAAGTGGTAGAATGCTATCCTTGAGCAAAAGAAGCTCAGGGACAGTATCCAGGCTCTGAGTTCAAGCCCTCAGGATTGGAGGAAAAAGTCCAAAATAATCAGTTACTATTCCATAGCTAAAGAAGTTTATTGTTATTTTTATTATAATCAAAGTGATATACACCTGGGTACTAGTGACTGATGCTTGTAATCCTAGCAATTAAGAAGGCTGAGATCTGAGGATGACAACTCAAAGCCAGCCTGGGCAAGAAAGTCTGTGAGACCCTTCTCTCCAATTAACCAATTATAAAAAAGCCAAAAGTGTCACTGTGGCTCAAGTGGTAGAGCACTAGCCTTGAGAAAGCTCATGAATAGCTAAGATTTTAGGCTTCAGCCACCAGCACCCAGCAGAGGTTTTTTTTTTATATATATATAATCAAAACATACAGCAAGGTGCTCATGGCTCACACGGGTAATACTAGCTACTGTGGAAGCTGAGATCTGAGGATCATGGTTCAAAACCTGCTGGGATCTGTGAGGTTCTTATCTCCAATCAGCCATCAAAAAAGAAAGCCAGAAGTGAAGAGCACAGATGCCCCATTGAAAAAATGTGGTACTTATGTACAATGGAATTTTACACAGCCATTAGAAAGAATAAAATGTCATTTGCAGGTGAATGGAAGTAGAACAAATCATGTTAAGTGAGGTAAGCCAAGCTCAGAGAGACAAACACATGTTCTATGAAATTAGATCTAAAATACACTGGGATATGATAAATTATACAGGATTCTAGATACAAAGAGGATATTCTCAAGAAACACAAAAAGGTGCACAAAGCCTAAGTGCCTCTTCATATTAATATAATATATACATCAAAATGAACTCCAAAATAAAGGAAGAGACTCTTCTTGTTGTGTTGTTGTTCTTCTCCTGCTCCTCCTCCTCCTCCTTCTTTTCTTTTTCTTGCCACTCCTGGGGCTTGAACTCAGGTCCTGGGCACTGTCCCTGAGCGTCTTTTGCTCAAGGGTAGCAATTGACCACTTAATTCACAGCACCACTTCCAGCTTTTTCAGTGTATGTAGTACTGAGGAACTGAACCCAGAGGTTTGTGCATGGTAGGCAAGCACTCTACCACTAAGCCACATTCCCAGCCCCTTTTTTCTTTTTTTTTTTTTCCTGGTATTTTTTTATGTTCTTATTTTTTGGATGATTCTGTCTTCTTTTCCTTATACATGGTATATTCAAGTGTAACCTTTAGGAGGTTTTGTGAGAAGAGTAAAGAATGCAAAGGAAAAAGGTGAAAAAGTGCAGAAGTGGAGTTCACTGGACACTGGTGAAAGTGAGCTATGTAATTGTGAAAGGAGATGGGAGGGAGGGACTGGGGAGAGCGAGGAACAGAAGATACTTTTTGAAAGGAAAAATACTCATATCATTGTAATCCTTCTGTACATCACCTATATAATAATAAGATAAAATTTAAAAGGAAGCCATCAGCAGAACTGTTGCTCAAATGATAGAGCATTAGCCCTGAGCAAAACAGTTCAGGGAGTGCCCAGGCCCAGAGTTCAAGTCCTAGGATTTGAACTCAAAATAAAATAAAAACATAGATACTACATCTTTTTTTGGGGGGGGGAGAAGAGGAAGGTCATGATGCCATGTGAAGTATGAAACATGAAATCAGATGAAAAATTAGAGCAAAAATATATAAAATGAAAATACAGAAATAGTTGCTGTGATTTCAGAAAGCTGTGTTAGTTGAATGTCATAGATTACAAGATTTGTAATAACTGTGTACAGAAGTAGGGCACAGTTAGAACACAAAAGAACCTCTCCATTTAAAGCTCTAAGTTTAACATTTGTGTGGGAGAGGTTTGGGCCTGCCTGATTTTTTTTTTTCCATGTTGCTTTTTCTGAAGTGTGAGAGGGCTGACTTGAATATAAGAGACTTGGGAGAGTTTGTACTTCACAATCCTGTCAGTTGTAGTTGACTCCCTATTCCTAAATCATATTAGTATTGCTTTCCAGCCCACTATTCTCTTCCTTTCTTCCCTTCTTTCTCTTCTCCCTCTTCCTTTCTTTCCCCACTCTTGTGGAACAGTCTCATTGTGCAGTCCATACTGGCTTTTAACCTTGATCCTCCTGTCTCAGTTTCCAGCTTACTGGCATGCGCCAGGGACATCATGCCTGGCTAATCCCTGTTTTCTTAAATAAAAATAATACTAAAGACAAGAATTTCCAAGAATAACATCTGAGAGATCAATGCAACTAGTTATGTAAGTATATGTGTACATATGCTAGCTTCAGTTAGAAATATTTCCTTAAATTTTTCCTTAAGCATTTTCCTATTATATTTTTTCTCCCTTTCAGTTGTTTTCATGGAAAAGGTGTGAACTGTGGTTGAAACTATTTTCAGAGTGTGGGTCACTCATACCTGTAATCCTCGCTACTCAGGAGGTGAAGATCTGAGGATCTCAGTTCAAAGTGAGCCTGGGCAGGAATCAATCACCAGAGAAAATAAGACATGGTGCTGTGGCACAGAGTAGTAGAATGCTAGCCTACACTGAGCAAACAAAACAAAATATTAAATACATACACACAGGGATGAGGGGAGGGAAACCGGGACAAAAACATGAGAAGGGGCATCAATTTGTGAGAAGTAATGTACCAATTCCCTGACAAATGTAATTGTAACAACTCTATACATTACCCTGACAATAAAACACATGCACGCCCACGCGCGCACACACACACACACACACACGCACGCACACATTCACACACACAAAACACCAGGGGCAGTGCCCAGGCCTTGAGTTCAAGTTCCACACTGGAACAACAACAACAAGAAAAACTTCCAGTACTGTCTCACACAACACTCACATGAACCTTACCAGCCTGCTTGAAGCACTGCCTTGCCCTCTTTTATCTTCAAAGAAAAAAACACTACATAAAAAGGTAACAGAGCCCCGAGTTTGGCCTACTGGTACAGTGCTTGCTTGCCTAGCATGCAGGAATACTGGGGTTTAATTCCTCGGTACTATATACATAGAAAAAGCCAGAAGTGATGTGGTAGAGCTCTAGCCTTGAAAAAAAAAAAAAATCCAAGGACAGGGCTCAGGCCCTGAGGTCAAGCCCAGGACTGGCAAAAAAAAAGGGGGGGGGAAGGACAGCAGATGACTCATGCTGCCTATAACCCTAGCTGCTCAGGAGGCTGGAAGCTGAAGATCTTGGTTCAACTGGAAGCCAGCCTGGACAGAAAGTCTGAGAGGCGTTTGTCTCCAGTTAACCAGCAAAAAGCTGAAAGAGCTGTGGATCAAGTAGTAGAGTGCAAAATAAAAGCAAAATAAAAGCGCCAGAGATAGCACCCAGACTCAGAGTTCAACCCAAGAAGCCATCAAATTTTTTTTTTTTTAAAGTTCCTACATGTATGCTATCCATATGTGGAGAACTTTTTCTGGATCTCTATCTTTCACCTGACACTCACCTTCAATTTAGACCTCTACTACAACGACGTGTTTTCCCAGTCGGGCACTGGGACTTGTAACCCGAGCTGAGTGGGGGGGGAGGGAGATTGAGATCTGAGGGTCCCAGTTCAAAACCAGCCCAGGCATGAAGATCCATTAAAAAAAAAAAAGCCAGAAATGGACCTGTGAATCAAGCCGTAGAGTGCCAGCCTTTGACTCGGAAAAGGCCAAAGAAATCGGCGCGCAGGGCCCGAGCTCGTCACAGTACTGGCACTAAGAATTAACATTATTTTCTAGCGACCTGTTGGCAAACTTCAGTACCTGGTTTAGTCCCCAAGAAACCCTCAGGGACACAGTTCCCACGGACTGCTTCCTCCCCCCCCCCCCCGCCCAAATACCCGACTATCAACCTCTCCAAGGCAGATCCTTGTTTCTTCCTCCCGCTCACAGTTCAGCCCTCGTTCGAGGCGTTAGGGATGGGAAGAACTCGGCGCCCCCACCCCGCGAAGTGTCAGCTGTCTCTCTTCCAGGTTGCCTTTGGAAGCCTGCGTCCCTCCCGTCGCCTGGTGCCCGGTGGTACTTTCCAGAGCTACCTTCATCTACTCTCTCCACCTGCCCTCCTCTAGCAAGGACGCCCCAACTGCACACTTCACCCGAGGGAAGAAAACCCTTCGCCTCCCGCGCGCGCGGTCATAAACACGACTGGGTCACAAAGGCGATCGCGTGTGCCCGGCTAAACGCCGGGGAAGCGAGGCGGCAGCGCGGGGTTTGGGATTGGTTTCCGCGCGAGGAATTCAGAAGCCGCGGGGGGAAGCATTTAAGATGCAAAACTAGGAAAAGCAGCGCCGAGCACCGCGAGCCGGGCCGGGTAGGTTAAGGCAGCGGGCCCGTCGGGGTTAGGAAGGCTGTGCGGGTGACGGCTCTCGCCCCCCTCCCCCCTCCCCGCTTCCGGACACGTGACACCCCCGCCCCACCCCGCACCCACTCAACCTCATTTTTACATTCTGTCCCCGCCTAGGGGAGCCGCTCCCACGTCCCAGGCAGGCCCGGCCTTGTCCTCTCCCTCTGGACGGCACCGGTTCAGGCCGTATTTATTGAGTATAACCGACCCTGGACGAGTTGCTCCACTCCTGCGAGCTACGATAGTCCATATACCCCGTAACGATCCCCACTTAAAGCCTTAGCGACCGAGCCAACAGTCCAAGACAAGTTCGCCAGGTTCCGCTCCCGTTCCAGGCTCCCTCCGCGCGCCACACCCCAGCCCTTTCTTTCCCACCCTCCCCCTCCGCCTAGGAATCTCCGCTGTTCATTGGCTAGCTCCCCTGCCAATCGGCTGGGCATTGACGAATCCCGCTTTAGAAAAGTCCACGCTAGTAGTGGGCGGGGCAAAAAGCGAGTAAGGTTGGCCTTGGGGGCGCGCGCCTAACGCCCCCAAGCGGCCGGCGGCCCCGGGAGAGGAGCCTCATTTGCATAACGGCCGCCCCTGGGTTTCCTGGCGCGGGCTGGGGTCCCGCCCCTCACTCCACTAGAGGTCTGTTGAGCCCGGGGCGGATCCCTGGGAGCCAGGCAAGCCGGAGGCGGGGCCGGCAGGGCTGGTGGGGGCGGGCCCGGCCGCAGATTGGCTCCGGGAGTTCGCCGGAGGCAGCGGCGGCGGCGGCGGCGGCGGGGAGGAGGCTTTATAAGAGCGGGCCCCGGCGCCGGGGAGTGGGGAGTGAGTGAGGAGGAGGAGCTCGCGCGCGCGGGGCGGGCGGCCGTTAGGTGGGCGCCGCGGGGGGCCTCCTTCTTCCCGACTTCGCGGTCTTCACGTCGCTCGCTTGTTGGGTTGCTTTCTCAGTCAAGATGTCAGCCCGCGGCCCGGCTATCGGCATCGACCTGGGCACCACCTACTCGTGCGTGGGGGTCTTCCAGCATGGCAAGGTGGAGATCATCGCCAACGACCAGGGCAACCGCACCACCCCCAGCTACGTGGCCTTCACCGACACCGAGCGGCTCATCGGCGACGCCGCCAAGAACCAGGTGGCCATGAACCCCACCAACACCATCTTCGACGCCAAGAGGCTGATCGGGCGCAAGTTCGAGGACGCCACGGTGCAGTCGGACATGAAGCACTGGCCGTTCCGGGTGGTGAGTGAGGGGGGCAAGCCCAAAGTGCAGGTGGAGTACAAGGGGGAGATGAAGACCTTCTTCCCGGAGGAGATCTCCTCCATGGTCCTCACCAAGATGAAGGAGATCGCCGAGGCCTACCTGGGGGGCAAGGTGCAGAGCGCCGTCATCACGGTGCCGGCCTACTTCAACGACTCGCAGCGCCAGGCCACCAAGGACGCGGGCACCATCACGGGCCTCAACGTGCTGCGCATCATCAACGAGCCCACGGCGGCGGCCATCGCCTACGGCCTGGACAAGAAGGGCTGCGCGGGCGGCGAGAAGAACGTGCTCATCTTTGACCTGGGCGGCGGCACTTTCGACGTGTCCATCCTGACCATCGAGGACGGCATCTTCGAGGTGAAGTCCACGGCCGGCGACACCCACCTGGGGGGCGAAGACTTCGACAACCGCATGGTCAGCCACCTGGCGGAGGAGTTCAAGCGCAAGCACAAGAAGGACATTGGGCCCAACAAGCGCGCGGTGCGGCGGCTGCGCACGGCCTGCGAGCGCGCCAAGCGCACCCTGAGCTCGTCCACCCAGGCGAGCATCGAGATCGACTCGCTGTACGAGGGCGTGGACTTCTACACGTCCATCACCCGCGCTCGCTTCGAGGAGCTCAACGCCGACCTCTTCCGCGGGACCCTGGAGCCCGTGGAGAAGGCGCTGCGCGACGCCAAGCTGGACAAAGGCCAGATCCAGGAGATCGTGCTGGTGGGCGGCTCGACCCGCATCCCCAAGATCCAGAAGCTGCTGCAGGATTTCTTCAACGGCAAGGAGCTGAACAAGAGCATCAACCCCGACGAGGCGGTGGCCTACGGCGCGGCGGTGCAGGCGGCCATCCTCATCGGGGACAAGTCCGAGAACGTGCAGGACCTGCTGCTGCTCGACGTGACCCCGCTGTCGCTGGGCATCGAGACGGCCGGCGGCGTCATGACCCCGCTCATCAAGCGGAACACCACGATCCCCACCAAGCAGACGCAGACCTTCACCACCTACTCGGACAACCAGAGCAGCGTGCTGGTGCAGGTGTACGAGGGCGAACGGGCCATGACCAAGGACAATAACCTGCTGGGCAAGTTCGACCTGACCGGGATCCCCCCGGCGCCCCGCGGGGTCCCCCAGATCGAGGTCACCTTCGACATCGATGCCAACGGCATCCTCAACGTCACCGCCGCCGACAAGAGCACCGGGAAGGAAAACAAGATCACCATCACCAACGACAAGGGCCGCCTGAGCAAGGACGACATCGACCGGATGGTGCAGGAGGCGGAGCGGTACAAGTCGGAGGACGAAGCTAATCGCGACCGGGTGGCAGCCAAAAACGCGGTGGAGTCCTATACCTACAACATCAAGCAGACGGTGGAAGACGAGAAACTGAGGGGCAAGATTAGCGAGCAGGACAAAAACAAGATCCTCGACAAGTGTCAGGAGGTGATCAACTGGCTCGATCGCAACCAGATGGCAGACAAAGACGAGTATGAACACAAGCAGAAGGAGCTTGAAAGAGTGTGCAACCCCATCATCAGCAAACTTTACCAAGGCGGGCCTGGCGGCGGTTCCGGAGCCTCCGGGGGACCCACCATCGAGGAAGTGGACTAAGCTTACACGCAGTCAGCAGCAGCGTAAAGCTCTTTTCCTTTCTCCCTCCCCCTCCCCCTTTTGTTTTGGTTTCTTTGAAATATCCTTGTGCCAAGTATGAGACCTGTTGTTGGAAGTGTATGCCTATGAAGCGAAAGGTGCAACAACTTAGTTTATAAAGTTTTATCCTTATAAAAGGTTAGTTCCAAAGTTTGATTTTGAAAAAAAAAAAGGTTTCTCTTTAATGCATTTTGAGTGCTGATTTGAGTATTTCTTGGTTAGTGCATGGAGATTTGTTTGAGATGAGAAACCGACGTTTGCACACCTGTCCTGTGGAAGCTTGGTAACAAGATATAGAGAAGCTTGAATTGTTTATTTTATGTATGACTTTAAGACTAAAGCAAACCTGCAGTAATCTTAAGGACAGGTATCTTTCTGCAAACAAATGCATAAATGCAAATTTAAAGTAAAGTTGAACTTGATCTCAAAATTACTGTCTTGGAGTTTTCAATTTTCCCTCTCCAATGTTTTACTTACTGAACTTTAAGATAGTAGAATAACAAGGACGTTTTTCTAATCCAGTCTTCTCTAATTCTCAGATGAAGTTCCTGCCTTGAATTACCTGCAACTTAAGGGGAGAAGCTGGGTAAACTTTTCTCCTCCTCTGATACCAGAAACCTGAATGAGGTTTTGTAGTGCAGTCCAACTCCTGAGACCTGTTTAGGTGAAAGTCCACCTGAGTATTCCAGGAAAAAATCAAGCCATATTTTGGGATTTAGTATAAAATGATTTTCCTCTACAGTAAGAAAAATGGGGCGAGGAGTTATCTTTTAGTAGCAGCCAAAGTATTGGGAAAACAAGTTGTTTTTGTGTGACATCCAGAGACAAGAGACAAGAGTTAGCCTTTAAAATGTCTTACGATTCTGAATCTAGTGAAACTTGTTTTAACTTTTAATTTTCTAATAAAAGTCCTGAACTTATGGCAAATTCTATAAGAACATGTTGTAATTATGTAAGAACAGTTGCAATTTTACTGTCTTGGAGTTTTCGAAAGATTTGGAAGTGTACATATTTTTTCTCCTCCTTTTCCTTTTTCCTCCTACTCCTTCCTCTTCCTTTCTGTTTGGAAGTGTTGGGAACTGAAAGCATGAGAGTATAAGCCTCACTTTTCCTATTTAAAGAGCATAATGGCTTTGCAATACTTGCCTTAAGTTGCCGGAATAGATTTTTTTTAACTTTTAAATTATTTTTAAGTAGATTTATTTTTTAAGGTGAACTACAAAATGATAGTACTATGCTTTATTCATATCCAACTTGGTAATTTTTGCTATATCTGATTTGAGATTGTTACAGGTAGAAATTCCTCAGACCTTTGAAATTCATACTCTGTGTTTAAGCTTTAAAGTTAGTCACATCCTCTGGAGAAGGAGGTTAGATTCGAGTCTTCTTCCTCTTTTTCCTCCTCTTCCTCTTCTTCCTCCTCTTCTTCTTTGAGTCCTAGGGCTAGAACTTAGGGCCTGGGCACTGTCCTTGAACTTTTTCAAGGCTAGTGAC
The DNA here is from genome assembly GCF_031878675.1 of Megascapheus bottae. Lineage (NCBI taxonomy): Eukaryota > Metazoa > Chordata > Mammalia > Rodentia > Geomyidae > Megascapheus > Megascapheus bottae. The sequence goes on from NC_143522.1 coordinate 5,044,135, forward strand.
CCCTTGAGCCACAACACCACTTCTAGCTTTTTCTGTGTGTGTGGTACCAAGGAATCGAACCCAGGCTTCATGTATGCCAGGCAAGCACTCTACTACTAGACCACACTTGCAGCCCCTGGATTTGATTCATTAGTGAAATAATACTTCTGCTGCCTTCTGATTTATTTTTTTAAGGGGGACTTGGCAAAAATATTCGTAAGGCTGATTTGAAAATGTATTGTTTTAACCTAATGCCCTTCTTTCACTACACATAGATATTTGGTAATTTCTTTTCAAATGGTAATGGTTTGCCTCATTTTGCTCATAATAGTGAATTATAGAAGCTATGTTTTCAATTTGGTAGTGGATCCTATTTCATGCAGAAAGATTAAATTTTGGGATATTTATTTACTATTTATTTAGACACTGGCCCTGGGGCCTGAACTCGGCCTGGGTGCTGTCTCTGAGCTTTTATGCTCAAGGTTAGTGTTCTACCACTTGAACCACAGCTCCATTTTGTGTGTGTGTGTGTGTGCGTATGTGTGTAATTGAAGAGTCGCATGGCCATTTTTGTCCAGGCTGGCTTTGAACCATGATTCTCAGATCTCAACCTCCTGAGTAGTGAGGATTATAGGCATTAGCCAACACCCAGCACTGGAGTGAATTTTAACATGATTTTAATACAATATTTATATTAATTTTTTCTAGTCCTTTACTTTTTAAAGTTTTTATCCCTGCTCTGCTTTCAAAAATATAATAGATTCTTTCCATAAATGCTATTTGGTCTTAGTTTGACTCATTCTAAAACTCAATTTAGAAGAAATTAGCCTTTGTAGTAATCTTTGATTCTATGACTTGGCTTCCTATAACTTACTTAGTATTACACTAACCTCAGTGTATTAGATATTCTATTTGCTGTCACTTTGAAAAGTAATTTGTAAAATTAGGCTTCTTAAGTTTCATTTTGTTTTGTTTTAACTTAAGCTTACATTAGTTATGCAAGGGGAAGATTTCTAAGTTTTTTTAAAAAATTTAAACCTATCTCCTCAATTTAGATACAAACATTACTGAGATAAAACCACCAAAGTAGCCATTCAGTGTTCCAGGAGTCAGTTGAAACTGGTAACTTAAGAACTCTTGGAACTCCTTAGCAAATACTAAGCCAGCCATAGTCAAATAACAATGGAAAAAGTACTTGATGTTACCAGCCAGGTAAATTTCAGTTCACTGATTAGCATCACTGCAACTTAAAAGTAATGAGTTACTTACTTCATGACTAAAGCATATACATATATATATATATATATATATATATATATAGAGAGAGAGAGAGAGAGAGAGAGAGAGAGAGAGAGAGAGACAGGGAGAGCGCATATGTGAATGCTGTAATGCTATAACACACATATGCACACATATGCATGCACACACATGTACACACATGTATACACACATACATATACACGTACGCGTGTGCGTGCACATACACATGCACATGCACCTGTAATCTAGCTACTAAGGAGGCTGAGATCTGAGGATTGCCATTCAAAGCCAGGAGGGGCATCTTAATCTCCAATTAACCACCAAAAATCTAGAGGTGGAGCTGTGGCTTAAGTGGTAGAGCACTAGCCTTGAGCAAAAATGCTCAGGGACAGTGCCTAGGCCCTGAGTCAGAACTAGCACTGAAAAGAGAAGAAACAGGATATTCAGTTGGTTTTTGTGTGTTTATAAATAGGCATAAGTAAACTTTTGAGTTACAAAATTTGCAGAATTAATGATACTGGGGCTTGAACTCAGCCTCATGCTCTTGCTTGGCTTTTTGCCCAAGACAGGTGCTGATTAGATGGATAAGAGTCTTCTAGGATTTGTTGGCTCAGCATGGCTCTGAACTGAGAGCCTCAGATCTCAGTCTCCTGAGTAGCTAGGATTGGCTACTGACACCAGGTTGACACAATTTTTTAATATACATATATGTTATTAAAGTGTTGTACAGAGGGGTTACCATAAATCAGGTAATGAGTACATTTCCTTTTTGAGGCAATTTCACCTCTTCCTTGGCTTTCCCCATTTTCTGCTTCCATCCCTGCTCACAAACAAAATAGCAAATATGTGAATCTTGAGAAATAATTCCATTTTATTATTGGTATGACTCTTGGAATGGACTTATTTTAGAACATTTGCAGTTCTGAAAGTTAAGTACCTTGGAGCAGATCTTTCCCTTAGAACAAATCATTTGCATTTTTACTCCTTTGTATAGAGTAGGGTTTTTTTTTGTGTGTGTGTGTTTGTGAACTGAAGATTAGGGAAGCAAGCAATCATGAATGGTGGTGTTTGTTCAACACTTGAAATTGCCATTTTATTTTTTGTTTTTGAGACAGCATCTCAAGTCATTACTTAGTCTAGACTGGCCTCAATTGAACTCATTATCCTCCTGTGTCATCCTTCCCCAACGCTGGGATTTTAGGTGCTAACCACATTTCCTGCCTCAATCATTACTTCTTGTTTTCATGAGATTTTTTTTATGTAGACTTAGGACATGTATCTTTATAATTTTTTTCAGAATATAAACACGAATTATACTCAGTTAAACACATTGGGCCAAAGGTCTGAGACCAGTTACATGCTTCTAAGTTATATGACCTTGTGGAGTTTGTATTGACTAAGAAAAACACATTTCTCTTATAGGGCATTTGAATTATTAGATATTTAGAAGGTACATTTTTCCTTTTCCTTTTTGCAGTAGAGGGGTCTGCATTCAGGACTCTGGGGTTTTTTTCCTGCCCCTGGAGCTTGAACACAGGGTCTAGAAGTTGTTCCTGAGCTTTTGGCTCAAGGCTATAGTACTCTGCCACTTTGAGCCACAGCTCTACTGCTGGATTTTTGTGGCTAATTAGAGATGATTCTTGTGGACTTTTTTGCCTGGGCTGGATTTGAACTGTAATCCTCAGATCTCAGCCTCCTTTAGTAGTTTATGGATATGAGCCACTGGCGCCCAGCTAAAAAGGTACCTTTGTATCCCTACTTTATAACCTGACTTTTTTTAAAGGAAAAATTAGTTTTTCCTGAAAAATTATAGTTCCTGTGTTGGTGAAAAGTATGCAGTAAGATAGGAAGGTTGTTTTTTAGAAAAAGCAATGATTTAGAACTACTACACATAGGGGCCGGGAGTTTGGCCTAGTGGTAGAGTGCTTGCCTAGCATGCATGAAGACCTGGGTTTAATTCCTCGGTACCACATACATAGAAAAAAGCCGAAAGTGGTGCTGAGGCTCAAGTGGTAGAGCTCTAGCCTTGAGAAAGTCCAAGGGCAGTGCTCAGGCCCTGAGCTCAAGCCCAGGACTGGCAAAAAAAAAAAAAAAAAAAACAACCCAAAAAACAAAAAAACTAAACTACTACACATAATCTCTCTTTTATTGTAAGGAGCAGGGAAGTGTTCCTTTAGAAAGTAGAAAGTTTTGTTTTTAGCTACTGGCAATGAGTCCATATTGTATCACATGCAAGACAAGGTAGCAGTTGTAGTTCAGGCTAGCCTCCTGTTCATCATCATCCTCCCTCATTCAAAGAGATATAATCTGTAATCCCACTATGTAATCTGTAATTATAACCTGCACAGGTATTTGTTACTTTCAATACATAGTTTTTTTTTTTTTTTGAGGTACTGGCATTTGAACTCAGAGCCTCATGGCTTGCCAGCATAAATAATTGATTTTTTTTGTTGTGGTTGGTTGTGGGGTTTGAACTCCAGTCTGGGAGCTGTCCCTGCACTACCACTTTGAGTCACAGCTCCACTTACAATTTTTGAGTGGTTTATTGGAGATAAAATCTCATGGACTTTCCTGCTTGTTCTGCTTTGAACCAAGATCCTCAGATCTCAGCCTCCTGAGTAGGGTTTCAAGTATGGGCCACCAGTGCCCAGCCATAACTATTACTTTTTAAATCTTAGGCACATTACATTAAGTTTACACCATAATGAGGGATGTAAGATCTTTGGTTTTCTATTACCACTAGATGCATTTGGAGGGTAAATTGAAGTTTACTGAGCACACACTAGTAACAAATGTGACATGACTAAATTCCATCCAGATTCCTTGGAACTTTATCTTATTTTCTAGAAATTCTCATCCCAGGTGTTATACATACTGTTTGGGGGAGAGCCCTTGGTATGTAGGTTCTCATTTCTTTCCAAGTTGTAAACAAGGGTGTCCGCAGGTGCAGGCTAGCACTGCCAGTCCTTTTGAGCCAATCTGACAACACAGGAGAAGACTCGGTTGAGTAGAACATGAATCTTGGAATTATATAGATATTTTTGCCAGTATAAATAGTGATTGTTCCCAAGTAGATTGGGAGGGTAGAGGACGCAGCCCGGTGTCTGCTATCATCATAAAGAGTATGTATGGAGTGTGTACTCACTACTATGCAGCACTTCCTGCAAATTAACCATGGGGATGCAGAAGCAGACTACATGAACATTCTCAATCACAACCTCATCTACCATTCCTTACCATGATGTTGGAGAGTAAAATATGCACCATGCTATTACAGAAAGAAAGCAATGTCTCACCCCTGTAATCCTAGCTACTCAAAAGGCTGACATCTGAGGATCAGGGTTCAAAACCAGCCCAGGCAGGAAAGACCATGAGACTTGCTCCAAGTGATAGAGCACTAGCCTTGTGTGAGGGGGTGGGGGTCGGGGAGGGAGCTCAGGAACAGCGCCCAAGCCCTGAGTTCAAACCTCACAAGAGGGGAAAAACAAGTACGAGGGGAAAACGTGGGCGTAGGAATGTCAATTGGATGTGCACCGACCCCAAGCCTTTTTTTTTTTTTAATAAAATGTGTTGCACACGAGGGCCCTCCCCCGCCGGGGCGGGGGAGGGAGGGTGCGGACGCGGGCGGTAGCCCGGGCAACGCGCCGAGTCGCCCAGCCTGGCCCCGCGTCCAGGGCGCCTGGGCGGTTGGGAGCCGCGCCTCCCCCGCGGGCGGGAGCGCAGCGGCGCCGGGCTGCGAGCCGCGGGGAGGCGGAGCCCGCGCGTCGCCAGGACCCCTCGGCCTAGCGCTGCGTCCTTGCCCCGCCGCGTCCTCCGCCTGCGGACCCCAAGGACGGGTCGGAGAGGAATGAACTCCGCAAGCGGTCAGACTGGGTCGCCTGGGTCGCCATGAACTACTTGAAGGCCAGGCCTCCTCCCCCGAGCGGGCTCTTCTCAGAGGGGAAAACGGTGGGTCGCCCTCGCCCGCAACGACGACGCCGACTCCCGGCACCTCGGCGCTGCCTGCCTGGCGCAGACGCCGCTCCTTCCTTCATTGCCCCTTAGAGGAGAGTCTTGGCTCAAAGGTGGACGCGGAGGCCGCCTTGGACGAGTTGATTTTGTCTACAAGGCTGCGGGGAGCCCTGAGTGTGTGCAGTCTAAATTTCCTCCCTCCATTTGCATTCCCTACCAGTTCTCCCCTTTTCTCCTCCTCCTCCTTTTGATTGTGTATTTTTGCCAGTCCCGGGTCTTGAACGGAGGGCCTTGGTGCTGTCCTCGGGCTTTCTCAAGGCTAGAGCTCTACCACTTGAGCCTCAGCACCACTTCCGGCTTTTTTCTATGTATGTGGTACCAAGGAATCGAACCCAGGTCTTCATGCATGCTAGGCAAGCACTTTAACCACTAGGCCAAACTCCCGGCCCTACAAAGGGGGCCAACCCACCCATCCCCTCAAATTCTCCTAGTTCCATTTTTACATATGTGCGTTGAGTATTGTGACTGCATTCACTGACCCTTCCTCTCCCCCTTTCCTACCTGGCTTGTTTCCCACACACACTCCTCCCCCCCAAAAATTATTCCTAAAAACAAAAATGATGAAATTCTGGCTTGTTAAACCACAAGGCACTGTTAAGGCACTACTAAGATTCTGGTAGGAATTAGAATGGTTTATTGGGAATATGGGTTGTGAATGAAATTTTATTTTTGCTGCAATTTATCTTTCAGCCATGGGGATTACAATTAGGGATGTGGTACTGGAAAGACGAAACCAAAACCCTTGAATTCAAAAGGTAAATTTTAACAAAACTTTACTTGAGATTTTATTTAAAAAATAACTTGTGCTTGGGATGGAAAATGAAGCAATAGATAAGAGCATGAAGAATAAAACAGAGGTGAAATGTCCCCCACCTGAGCTGGTCACTGCGCTGAATGGCCTCTGAAACCTCACCTTCCATCAGCACTGTCCTCAGATTCCTAGGGCCAGTTACTATGTCAATCTATTTTATCAGCCTTTGATAATAGTTTATAGGAAAGGAAGCAGGTTTTAAAAGGCTCGTTAATTTGAGGAAAATGCAGGGACACATTTCACACAGCTCAGAGGAGACCAACATAATTTAAATCCAGGGGAGACAGTATTTCATTTGGCATTTCTGTTCTCTCTCCTGCTCTACAGAAGGGAACCGCTGGGTGGAGCTGGGAAGACCCCAGGCTTCTTTTACTTGATAGGAAAATAATGGCCATGGCCATGATCTAAACAGTGTGATCGATGAAGGATAAATAATACAACCTTGTCTTGATTAGGATGATTGTATTAAAGGACAGATGGTAAAACAGTCTGTACATTCCAGACATCCAGTTAGAGCTATTGGAATATGTCAAATGCTTGAGGGGTTTGAAGATTTTGTTGAAGGCTCTAAATGGTCAGTAGAAAATACTAATAATATTAGCCAGTCACGGTGGCTCATGCCTGTAATCCTAGCTATTCACGAGGCTGAGATCTGAGGATCAAGGTTCAAAGGCAGCCCCGGTACAAAAGAACCTGAGACTCTTATCTTCAAGTAACCTCTAGAAAAGGGGAAAGTGGGGCTTAGCTCAAGGGGTAGGGTGGTAGCTGAGAGCTGAAGAGCCCAGGGACAGCCGAGTTCAAGCCCATGATATCCCCCCCAAAAAAGTACTAATATTTCTCCGTCTATATCACAGTCAACTTTTTTAGTTGTGTAATAAAAATTGGCATATTCTTATGAAAATTCAAACAATGCACAAGTATGCAGATGCAGAAGTTCTCCCCCCACCCCATTCCCACCTGTCCTGGGCCTAGGCACTGTCCCTAAACTTCTTTTTCTCAAGGCTAACACTCTACCACATGTGCCACATTGCCACCTCTGGTCTCTTCAGTTTCTGTGTTACTGAGGAATCAAACTCGGGGCTTCATGCATGGTAAACACTACCACTAAGCCACATTTCCAGTCCACAGAGCTCTTCACCACCTAACATCTCTGCCCTTCTTCAGAGGTAGCAACCATTAACATTTGGTATCCTTCTATTTTTTTTCTTGCTCCCACCCCAGGTATTTAAGCATACTCATTCATGAACCCATTCCTTATAACAACGATAAGGGAAACACCAGAAAGAATGAAAAGCTTAGAAATCATCCACTTCAAACTAGGTGCCAATGGTCTAAAAAGAAAAGCAAAGGTGCCTCATGTCTGTAATCCTAGCTACACAAGAGGCTGACATCTAAGGATCATGCTGAGGCCAGCTTGCCAGGAAAGTCTATGAGACTCTTATTTCTAACTTAACCACTAACAAGCTAGAAGTGGAGCAGTGACTCAAGTGGTAGAAGGCTAGCCTTGAACAAAAGAAGTTCAGGGACAGCACCTAAGTCTTGAATTCAAACTCTAGAAAGGGGGGCGAGTGGGAGAGGGAGAGGGAGGGTGGGAGGAAGAGAGAGTGGGAGAGCAGGGAGAGGGAGGAAAGGAAGGGAAGGGAAAGGGATGGGGAAGGGGAAGGGGAAGGGAAGCTTGTATCTAAAAGCTTCTCGCCTCATAAATACTAGATACATTTTTTTTTTGCCAGTCCTGGAGCTTGAACTCAGGGCTTGGGCACTGTCCTTGATCTTTTTTTGCTCAAGACTAGTGCTCTATCAATTGAGCCACAGCACTTTTCTGTCTGGCTTTTTCTGTTTATGTGGTACTGAGGATTGGAACCCAGGGCTTCATGCATGCTAGGCAAGCACTCTACCACTAAGCCCCATTCCTAGCCCAAGATACATTTATTTTTCTATTCTGAGATTGCAAACAGAAGAGTTTGTGAATGGTGGTGTTCCAGAGGCAGCTGAGGCATGAACACGTGGGCACTGCGTGCCTGCAGGGATGCAGACTGCTCATAACCCAGTCCTGAGATTCTGCTCATTACACGATTAGTTTCCCCTTGGGAAGGAAGGGTCCAAGTTCCTTATTATCTCATTTCTTTTGCAGTTTTGTACCTGCGATAGAATACAGGGAAAAAGGAAAGAAAGGCAAAGCAATTCACTTTGCTGAAATGGATGGCTCAACTTCAGAAAGGTGACTTGACTTCTTATCCATCTAGCACAGCTGACTGAGCCTCTCAGTGGAATCTCCTAAGTCTACGTATGTTAACAAAGCTCCAGTCACCCTAGACTGAAAGGACAAAAACCCATCAAGGAAAAAAATTCAGTTTTGATGGGAATTACAAATATTCCCTGCGTGTCTCTGACATAACTTGGCTATTTTCACTTTTGCTTATTTCTTGTAACTACTATAGGGGCTTGAACTCAGGGCCTGGGCACTGTCACATAGCCTTTTTGCTCAAAACTGGTGCTCTACCACTGGAGCCACAGCTCCACTTCCAGCTTTTTGCTGGTTGATTGGAAATAAGAGTTTCACAGATTTTTTTTTTTCTGTCTGGGTTGGCTTTGAACCAGGATCCTCAGATCTCAGCCTACTGAGTAGCTAGGATTACAGTTGCAAACCACTAACACCTGGCCCACTACTTTCATTTCTTACAGCTTTCCCCCCCCCCCAAATCTGAAAATGGTAGCTATATCAGAATTAAAAGATTATTTAGTGATCCTGGGTATGGAATCCAGACCACCACATGTGCAAGGCGCATGCTGTACCACTAAACTCCATCCCCAGCCTTCTAGGTGATTCAAATGATCTAGTTCCCATGTAGTTTGTGCTTACATTTGTTTTAGACAGTATGCATACCTCCCCTCCTACCCTGACATCATAAACATAATGTTCTGGAATGATCTACATTCAATGAGGTCGATGGTCCATGCAGAACTGTCAGATCTCCCCTCCCCTCACTCTTGCTCTCTCATTTGCCAGTCCCAGGGTTTGAACTCAGGGGCTGGGCTCTGACCCTGAGCCTCTCTGTGCTCAGAGCTAGTACTCTACCACTTGAGCCACAGCACCACTCCTGGCTTTTCCTGTTTATTTGGTACTGAGGAATCAAACCCAGGGCATCATGCATTCTAGACAAGACTCCACCACTGAGCCACATTCCCAGCCCAAGGATCTCATTAGGTTCCAGTCCCATGCTTCATGCACTTCAGGATAGATTTAGATACAACTAAAATCTTCACAAACCCTAGTAGAGACTGTTTTATTCCAAAACAGGTTGTCAGATAAAAGGCATGTTTCAAGAGAGGAGAAGTCATTGAAAGGCCTGGAGAAACGAAGCCAGCAGGGGACAGTCACACTGGATGATGTTAAGTGTGAGACTCTCTGTTCTTCACAGATGCCATTGGGTTGTGAACCTCTTACGCATCTCTAGGTCACTCCTCTAATCGTTCATCTTTTCTCCTTTCAGTTGTTGCTTTACTTTCATTAGAAGCTACTGAGATGCAGCGTATCTGTTCTTTTACGACATTTCTAAGGTATGTCATGCTTGAGCTCTGTATTTCTTTTTTTTTTTTTTTTTCTTTTTGTCGGTTGTGGGGCTTGAACTCTGGGCTTGGACACTGTTTCTGAGCTCTTTAGCTCAAGGCTACTACACTACCACTTGAGCTACAGCACCACTTCTGGTTTTCTGATGGTTTTTTGAAGATAAGAGTTTCGTGGAATTTCCTTTCGTGCCTGAGCTGGCTTTGAACTGTGATCCTCAGATCTCAGCCTCCTAAGTAGCTAGGATTATAGGCATGAGCTACCAGAGCTGGCTTCTGAGCTCTGTATTTCTTCCCTTCTTCTTTTGCAGTCATTTTTGTCTGATAAGTGACAATAGTATGATCTTTAGAGAAGGAGCTCCAGGTTCTTCTCAGCGCTCAGTGTCAGGGTCCAGAAGAGGAAGTCAGAAGTCACGGAATCCCTCTAGTCCCAGATTACATAGTGCAGAGAATACATTGTCAGAATCCCATCCAAGCACTGCCCAAACATCCAAGGATAAGCTATTTGCTGGAGAGCAGTGTTCTCTGCTAGTCATACTTTATAGTTTCAACAGTTCTAGTATGACTTGGGGTGTTTTTTTACCTTTCTTAAACATTGGTTCTGGGCTGGGAGCATAGCCCAGTGGTACAGTGCTCACTTCACCTGCATGAAGCCCTGGGTTCGATTCCTCCATATCATTCCTCTGAGCCTGTGGTGAACACTTTACCTGAAAGGCCCTGTTCCACTGCAGCAGCAAGGTCACCCTCCACACAGGCACAGCAGGTGGTGGCCATGCCAGCAGGGAAGTCAGCAGGTTAAATCCAGAGGTTTTTTGCAACATCTCCCGTCCTACTGTGATAGAATGGACTCATATTTGTCTGTGGTGATAACTCGTCAGCACCCCTTCTCAGGCTTCTTCCCCGCCCTGTCTCATTTCTCCACTCCCCAGCAGATGTTTCCAAGGTCATTACCACATCAACTATTTACCCTCAGGTCTTTGTTTCAGGGTCTGTTCTGGGGAAACCCAACCAGAGACAATGAGCTATTAATATGGTGTGTGTGTGTGTGTGTGTACCTTTTTTGGGGTTTGAACTCAGGCTGAGCACTGTCCCTGAGCTTTATTTTTTTCCTCAAGGCCAGCACTCCACTACTTGAGCCACAGTACCTCTTCTAGCTTTTTCTGTGTATGTGATACTGAGAAATGGAACCCAGGGCTTTGTACATCCTAGGCAAGCACTCTACCACTAAGCCACATTCCTAGCCCTTCCCCTTACAATCTTTTTTTTTTTTTTTTTTTGCCAGTCCTGGGCTTGAGCTCAGGGCCTGAGCACTGTCCTTGGACTTTCTCAAGGCCGGAGCTCTACCACTTGAGCCTCAGCACCACTTCCGGCTTTTTTCTATGTATGTGGTATCGAGGAATCGAACCCCGGTCTTCATGCATGCTAGGCAAGCACTTTAACCACTAGGCCAAACTCCCGGGCCCCATTACAATCTTGAAAAAGAAAAACCTGGTCAAATGCCAGTGGCGCATGCCTGTAATCCTAGCTCTTCAGGAGGCTGAGACATGGAGGATTGAGGTTTGAAGCCAGCCCAGGCAGAAAAAATCTGAGACCTTCTATCTCTAATTAACCTGAAAAAATGTTAGATTGGAGGCATGGCTAAAGTAATAGAATACCAGCAATAAGGAAGGAAGCTGAGTTAGTGTAAAGGCCTGAGTTCAGGTCCCAGTATTTTCCCAGACACAAAAAAGTTAAAACAAAACCCAAAACATAGCATTGCAGGTCAGTGCAATGTTTCTGGAGAGCAAGACATGCACATTTAATATACACAAACACTGTGTTCTAGCAATTTCACTTATGCCTGTCAATTATTTGTTCTGTGGACAAGCTCTATAGAATTTGAAACATACCTTTATGACCATATCTGTAACATTCGTAAATACCTATGTATCAAGAGAGAACTAATTAACTAAGTTACTATACAAATACAATATATAGCTGTTGAACAGAATAAGGAAGGATTATATATTAAATGGTAGAAGAGAGTCCATGCTATAATTGGAAAAACAAATGGCAAAGAATCATATCTATAGTACTATATACTATTGATGATCAAGGCAAAATAAATAGCCTTACAGTCCTATCTTCATTTACATGTATTTTGGTGAAAGAGAATGTTACATGTGAATACCTCTGCTTTTTGCTCTGGTTATTTGAGATAGGGTCTTGTTTTATCTCCCTGTCTGCTTGAACCATTATCCTCCTATTTATACTTCCTGTTGTAGCTGGAATGACAGATGCACATGGCTAAACCCAGTTAGTGGTTGAGATGGAGGAGTCTTGTGAACTTTGTGCCTGGGCTAGCCTCAAACTATCATCCTCAAGATCTCAGCCTTCCTAATAACTAAGATTACAAGTGTGAGCTATACCTGGTTTCATTTTTTTTTTTTTTGCCAGTCCTGGGCTGTGCAAACTCAGGGCCTGAGCATTATACTTGAACTTTCTCAAGGCTCGAGCTCTACCACTTGAGCCACAGCACCACTTCCAGTGTTTTTCTATTTATGTGGTACCAGGAATTGAGCATGCTAGGCAAGTACTGTACCATTAGGCCAAACTGCTGGCCACCTGGTTTTATTTTGGACTCCTAATAGTAATTGTGACACTAAATAATAGAATGGTGACAAAGAGGTGGGGGTTTTACTTCATACATTCCTGTGCATTATTTTTGTTGGTTGTGGGACTTGAATTCTAGGTCTGGGTGTTGTCCCCAAGCTGTTCAGCTCAAGGCTACTGCCCTGCCCCTTAACACACTGCGCCACTTCTGATTTTCTAGTGGTTAATTGGAGATGAGAGTGTCATGGACTTTTCAGTGCCCTGGCTGGCTTTGAACTGGGATCCTCAGATCTTAGCCTCTTGAGTAGCTAGGATTACAGGTGTGAGCCACAGAACCTTGCTTTCCTGTGCATTTTTAAGACAATGGAAGTAGTACTTATGTAATAAAAACAAAAATTAATAACCACAATTATTGGAATTTAATGTCTGATTATCCAAAAATAAATTCTTTTTTTTAATGAAAATCAGATGTCTTGCATTATCAAGAATATAATGGAGGGCTGGGAGTGTGGCCTAACATGCATGAAGCCCTGGGTTCAATTCCCTGGAACCATATATACAGAAAAAGCCAAAAGTGGTGTGGTGGCTCAAGTGCCAGAGTGCTAGCCTTGAGCAAAAGTGTCCAAGGGCAGTGCCCAGGCCCTGACGCCAAGCCAAGGACGGGCAAAAAAAAAAAAAAAACAAAGGAATACAGTAGATACAGCCAGGTGCCAGTGGCTTATGCCTATAATCCTAGCTACTTAGGAAGCTGAGATCTGAGGATCAAGGTTCAAAGCCAGCCTGAGCATAAAAGTCTGTGAGACTCTTATCTCCAATTAAGCATCAGAAAACTAGAAGTGGCACTGTGGCTCAAGTGATAGAGCGCTGGCCTTGAGCTGAAAACTGATAGAGCAGGCCCAGAGTTCAAGCCCCACGACTGACACCAAAAAAAAAGAGAATATAATAGATAGAACTTTAAATGGTAAATTCCTTTTTTTCTTTCAAATTTCTCCACAGAAATAAGAATCTTGACAGTTTTCTCATGGCATTATTATACTATTTATCTTATTACTTGGAAAAAAACTCACTGGAAAAGAAACCTAAAAGCTATATGGTGTAAGTAGATTTGGCAATGTGTTTTAAAATTTGTCATTGATAGTTACCAAGGGTGAATGAATGATGGAATTTTAAAAAATTCAGGTATAGTGAGAAACATTTTACATCTTTACAGTGCTCAGGGCCTAAGCACTGTCCTTGGGCTTTCTCAAGGCTAGAAGACTACCACTTGAACCACAGCACCACTTCCAGCTTTTCTATGTATGTGGTACCAAGGTGAACCCAGGTCTTTGTGCATGCTAGGCAAACACTCTACCACTAAGACCAAACTCCTGGCCCCAGCATTTTACATCTTTAAAGCACACTGAATAATTCATATGGGAATTACCATAACAAAACGTTCCAACTGAAATAGACCAGTATTGCCCAATAATTAGACTTGGAACTCCTGCACTAGATGCTGTCCTTTAGCATTTTTGCTCAACTCTAGTGCTCTATCACTTGAGCCATAGCTTCACTTCCTGGGGTTTTTTGCTGGTTAATTTGAGATAATCGCCTCTCAGATTTGTCTTCATTGGCCATCTTCTAACCTTGATCCTTAGATCCCAGCCTCCTGAGTAGCTAGGATTACACGTGTGAGCCACTAGGGTTTGTCTCACTACTTTCATTTCTTACCCTGTTTTGCTGGTTCGTTGGACATGAGAATCTCTCAGTCAGATTTGTCTGCCCAGGTCAGCTTAAAACCTCAATCCTCAGACTTCAGCTTCTTGAATAGCTAGGATTTTAGATATGAACAACTGGCATCTGCTAAATTCAATTTATTAGCTTTGCAGCACATGTGTTAATACTAGAACTATATTAATTGGCTGTTTTACCTTTTTTTTTTAAGTAAATCTTTGAAGTCTGGTATTTCTTACATTTACAGCCCAGCCTCATAATGACTACTACATCAAACTGTGCAGATACAGATTGTTTTTATATGCTTTTGATGCTTACAGAATTCTTGCTAAAGGACTTGTAAGCATTTAATACAAAGAACTAAGGTGGTTTTTTTGTTGTTGTTTGTTTGTTTTTGCTAGTCCTGGGACTTGAACCCAGGGCCTGAGCACTGTCCTTGGGCTTTCTCAAGGCTAGAGCTCTACCACTTAAGCCACAGCACCACTTCTGGCTTTTTCTGTGTATGTGATACCGAGAAATTGAACCCAGGGTTTCATGCATGCTAGGCAAGTACTCTACCACTAGACCATGCTCCTAGCCCTGTTTTTGTTGTTGTTGTTGTTGTTTGTAAGGGGGATGTTATGAGGGTTTGAACTCAGGGCCTTGCATTTTCTAGGCAGATACTCTTCTGCTTTAACCACATTCCTATCAACTTTTTACCTTTTTTTTTTTTCTTCAGTTCTGGGGCTTGAACTCACGGCCTGGGCACTGTTCTTGGGCTTTCTCAAGGCTAGCACTCTATCATTCAAGTCACAGTACCACTTTTCGTGTATGTGGTATGGATGAATCAAACCCAGGGCTTTATGCACACTAGGCAAGTACTCTACCACTAGGCTACATTCCCAGCCCCACCTTTTTGCCCTTTTAAAGTTATGTTTTAATAGGTCCATAAGTTTTTTTTGTCCACAATTGTCTCTTTTCACCTTAAGCCCCCATGTGGCTGAATAATAGGCATGTATTATGATACTGGGCTTTGTTAGGGTCTCTTTAACCTTTTGCTCAAACTGGTTCCAACTCTACGCCTCCCATTTTCTGCCCTCCCAAGTAGTTTGAGTTAATAAGCCACTGAGACTGGCAAGAATTTTTTTTAAAATAGTGGATTTGGACAAAATGGCATTCTATATCATAGTAAAACCTCCGAGGTTTTCTTGTGCTACTTGAAAAGAATGTGATGTCTTTAGGCAGAAATGGTTCAGAGACTTACACCCAGATAAAAAATCAGGAAACTTGGAGTGTAGAGCAGAGCCGTGCCGCTCAGACTTGGTGACCTTACACAAGCCATGGAACTTTCCACATACCCAGATTGCCCTCCCCCAAACATGTGGAAGCAACCCAATGATTTCACTGGTAGGAATGTTGGGAAGAGCCATTAATGTACTGTAGACTTTTTAAAATGAAAAACACTTTGAGGAAAATAAATAAATATTTCTGGCAAGTGTTGTAAAGCCCAGATGCACTTCAATAGACATGTGGATCAAAAAAAATGTGGTACCTTTGCACAGTGGAATTTTACACAGCTATTAGAATATTATGTCATTTACATGGTAAGATAAGTCAGTCTCAGAGAGATAAATGGCACAGTTTTTTTTGTGCATGTGTATTTTTTAAAAAAAATTGTCCATCATGGGGCTTGAACTCTGGGCCAGGGTGCTGTTCCTGAACTCTTCAGCTCAAGGCTATCATCCTACCCCTTGAACCACAGCCCCACTTTCCATTTTCTGGTGGTTAATTGGAGATAAGAGTCTCAGGTTCTTTAGTGCCCTGGCTCTCTTTGAACCATAATCCTCAGATCTCAGCCTCCTGAGTAGCTAGGATTACAGGGATGAGCCACTGCGCCTGGCTGGCACAGTTTTTGTCTCATATGTGGAAGATAGTCCTAGCCAGGACTCTGGGCATTCACACACAGTTACCAAAGGTGGACACTCTGAGGAGAGGAAAAGCTCAAGGCTGTGTGCCTCTGACCATCCAAAAATATTTATCGAAATAAACTTTAGGAAATGGAGACAAAAGAACCAAAAGAACCAAATAAATCATTCAAATGCTGCTTCTTCAGTGAAGCCATCAGAGTACTCAGCAGGAATGTTATTTCAGGGTGACATTTCACAGGAGGGATCTGTGTTCCTGGTGACCAGCCAGCCAGCTGTGGCTTAGAAGGCTTGAGGGTTTTAAGTATCCCCAAGTCAGACTGAGTAGACTTTGGTGGCATTCTGGCTTGTTATAGTTTTATATGGTCAGTTTGAATTTTGTATGTTTTGTTAGGCTTATTGCTAATCTAACAGACTTGTTTTATATTTCAGTTTATAACAGAAAAGTTTCTTAATTATTTTCAAAATGCACTACAAAGAATGACAAAAATGAACCAGTCCAAGTCTTAAGATGGTTGATTTTATTATTCTATTCTAAAACAAACTACAGTATCTTTCTATTTTTATGTGACCTGTAGTCAGTCAGTTGACTAATTATTATTATTATTATATTTTGCCAGTCCTCGACCTTGAACTTGAGGCCTGAGCACTGTCCTTAGGCTTTCTCAAGGCTAGATCTCTACGATTTGAGCCACAGCACTACTTCTGGCTTTTTCTTTTTTTCTTTTTTGTGGGTCATGGGGCTTGAACTTGGCCTGGGCACTGTCTCAGAGCTCTTCAGCTCAAGGCTACCACCCTACCCCTGGGCCTGGGCAGTGTCACTGAGCTCTTCAGCTCAAGGCTATAGCCCTACCTTTGAGCCAAGCCCCACTTCTCATTTTCTAGAGGTTAATTGGAGATAAGAGTCCCTTTGTGCCCCGGCTGGCTTTGAACTGCAGTCCTCAGATCTTAGCCTCCTGAGTAGCTAGGGTTACAGGTGTGAACCACCGTGCTCAGCTTACTTCCGGCTTTTTCTGTGTATGTGGTACTGAGGAATCAAGCCTGGGCAAGCACTCTACCACTAGGCCAAACTCCTGGTCCTGTAGATGTGTTTTGTCTGGCATGTAGTACTACTTATTATGACTTATTATGAAGGAATTAAACACAGATTACATTGAAGGAAAAAAAATGGTTTCAGTCAAACTAGGTTAGTAAATGTATCATGTCCTAAAATAGTTCCTGTTCACTGGAGAGAGGGGGGTTGGGTTTTATAGCATTTAGAGCTTACTTTATTCCAGAAACTCATTTTTTTCCATTTTGAAAGCTTTTCATTACATGTGGTGTCTTATACTTTGGAAACCTATGTCATCCTTAAAGCCTTATCACTCCCTCTCATAATATACCTTCACACAGTCTAGTTATTCACTCAGCAGGAGCAGGAGTTTGTCCTGTGTAGATGTTTTTTTTTTTTTTTTTTTTTTTTTTACAATCCTGGGGTTTGAACTCAGAGCCTAAGCACTGTCCTTGGGCTTTCTCAAGGCTATAGCTCTGCTACTTGAGCCACAGCACCACTTCCAGCTTTTTTTATGTATATGTATGTGGTACATGAGGAACTGAACCCAGGGCTTTGTGTATGCTATGTGAGCACTCTACCACTAGGCCAAACTCCTGGTCCTGTAGATGTGTTTTGTCTGGCATGTAGTACTACTTTACTATTTCATTGCCAGGGCTTGGAATTAATTGTGAACAGTATCATTCTTTATTGCACTGCAGAAACTTTAAAAATCAGGCTTTCAGACATGCTGCAACCTAAGAACTGATTGTCTTTTAATGAGTCTGTTTGCAATTCAGTTGGAGCTAGGACTGTGTTTTCATAGCAAAGCAATTTCATTATAGTTGATGTCAAAGTTCCCAGAATAGTGGTGGGTAAATGCTTCCCTCCTGGCACAGGTAGGCTCAGAGCTGAGAGCATGCCTGTGCTCCGGCATGGTACCCAAACTTGAAAGGATGACATTGGCCCGGAGAAGCAGCGGCAGCAGTGTTTCTGAAACTGCTTTAGAAATAGGAATGCATCCAGGTGGCTATGGTGGCTCAAGCCTGTAATCCTAGCTACGTGGGGGGTGAAGATCAGGGGCTCATGATTTCAGGCCAGCCTGGGCAAAAATGTTAATGAAGCTCCATCTCCACCAACGGCTGGGCACAGTGGCTTACCTTCATACCAGTTACTAGGAAGCATGACAGCTAGGGTGCTCGTCACCCCAGTGACACAGGAAAGCACAAGCAGGGGGCACATGGACCTGGCCCACCTGAGCATGAGGCAAGACCCCATCTCAAAAATCACCAGCTGGGGCCAGGAGGTTGGCCTAGTGGTAGAGTGCTTGCCTAGCATGCACAAAGACCTGGGTTGGATTCCTCAGTACCATATACATAGAAAAAAGCCGGAAGTTGTGCTGAGGCTCAAGTGGTAGAGCTCCAGCCTTGAGAAAGTCCAAGGACAGTGCTCAGGCCCTGAGCTCATGCCCAGGACTGGCAAAAAAATAAATAAATAAATAAAAATAAAATCACCAGCTGGGAGAAGGGCAGGTAGAGAAACAAAACAAGGTTCAAACTAGTAATTCATCAACACAAACCAACCAAACAGAACCCACTAAAAAGCCCAAGCCAGCAGGAACTTGAGTTACCAGCTACTTTAGCACCCAGTATTCCATAATTTCTTAGCTGGAAGGGTTCTGAAGAGCTAGGACCAGCTGTATATAAAACTGAGGCCATCTAGGGGGCATAAAGTATAACAATGTATACACAAGTGAAAATTCACCATAAACTTGAGATGCACATTCCAGGGAATGATAAGGGACTTTGACAATTTGTCAGTGCCACAAAAACAAATTGATTGGTATGTGAAGTCTGTGGATTCAGGAGCATTTCTTTCAAAGTAGTTTATGAAGCTGACATTTTGTTCATCAGTATAGGCATTTGCCCCCAATTAACCCATGTTGTTCCCCCCCACACTCCCCTCCAGGGGCTTGGTAGAGAAAAAAGAAATGGAGCTGGTTTTGAGTAAGTTGGAAGCAGCCCAGAAATACTTGGCAAAGAAGTACTGTTACCTGGTGCTGGGCCTCGGCATGCCTGACAGGCATCACATGTCCTGTGGAAAGTGAGTCACTTTGTCATCACAGTCTTAGGACCCAGGCCCCTTGGCTTCTGGTGCCTTGAGACAGTGTTGTGCTTTCTATTGTTTAGAATAATGGGGCTCAGTGAGAATCTGAGTGGGGTGTGATATCTGCTTTGAGGAAGCCAAGGGTCTATGGAAGGAATTCCAGAGTCTCTACTGACAGTTTAAACACTGTCCCTGGTGGGAGATTAAATGACTCGATGGCCTAGTGGAATCTTGCTCTCAGTGGGGCAATATTTCTGCTGCCAGACAGGGTGGAGGCAGGGTGACTGCCAGTGTTGGGGTAGGGTAGGGTTGGGAGATGCAGTGGCTGCTTATTTTTCATTGTGAAGAATGGCTGCCAAGCCAGCAGTACTGAACTGACACCTGTGACCTTGGGGTGACAATGTCTACACAGATGTAATTAAGACAGAATAAGAACACACATCATGGGAACATTTGGGATCACAGCATAACAGATTCCAATCCTTAGCCCCAGAAGACCTAAGCAGGCTCACAAGGCTACAAGCCACACCATAGCAGAGCCAGAAACTAAAGCCACAACAAACAGCAGGACAGAGCAAGAGCTTGGTACACAGTGTCCTGACATTTTCAGGAAGCTCACTTATACGTTGTCTGGGTACTTTTCTGCGCTCTGCATTTCCAGTGTTCTTTCTTTCTCTCTTCTGGGTATGCCATCATTTCCTTGCCGTTTCCCATAGCAGCCATGTTCATTCTGCAGTGTGTAACAGGCCCATTTACCACTTACATAAGCCATGTCCACCTTCATCCAGCCTCTTGAGTCCTCCTCCATTTCCTGTGGATACAGTCCCCAACAGAGCCTGTTTTACTTTGCTGTCATTCATTATTTTGGGGGTGGGGTAATAGCAATTGCACCAAGGCATTTCACCATGGTATTTTGCATATGCATACATTATAACTTAATAAGACTAGCTTCTGCTCTGGGTTTTGGTACAAGATCTGTTCTTAATTAAATACATGTCTCTGGATTTCAGTCTCACCTTCAGTTCTCTTGCTTGTCAAGTGAGTAGAGCACTGACTATGTCATAGGGAAAATAAGAGAACTAAATATGAGTCAGGGTGAAGGGTACAGCGTATTTCTGAGCCTGTCGTGAGGCAGAACATCATGGTGGAGAGGGAATGGCAGAACAAAACTGGTCCCTTTCTGAGGCCCAAGAAGCAGAGAGAGGAAGGAACCAGGGACAAGACTCACTTCTTTCCCAGGGACCTGTGCATCCACCTACACCCCACGGCTGGAAGTTGCCTCTGTCTTCCAGTCACTATCAGCGGGCAATCTAGCCTTTAGCCCATGGCCCTTGGGGACATTTCAGATCTCAACCACAGATCATGGTTCTATTTGGTTTCTGGAGTGGGAGAGGGCGAGAGCTAGATCACTAAAGATTGAGATTTCTTTCAACCTGAGGTGATGGTTTGTTACATTGCAGGGAAAAAATATCAGACACACAAAAAGACTGGAAATTCTTTGAGGTAAGTCATTTTCTGAGGGTTTTGTGTATGTACATGTGTGTGTGTGTGTGTGTGCACATGTGTGTACATGTACAAGTATATGTGCCAATACTGGCAAATTAAATTCAGGGCCTCATATTTTCACTTGGTTTTCTACTCAAGGATGACACTCTACCATTTGAACAACACTCCACATCTGGCTTTTTTTTTTGGTTAGTTGGAGATAAGAGTGTCTTGAGCTTTTGCTGGCTTTGAACTTGGATCCTCAGATCTCAGCCTCCACTAGAGTTACAGGCATGGGCCATTTCGTTATGAAAGATGGTGTACAGTCATCACCAGTAACCATTTGTTAGGCACTTATTTTCAGAGTATCTTTTCTAAAATGAAGAATGCTAGTGAATTCTCGGTTTCCCTTGGAATTTCAGTCTGACTTTCACCCTGTGAAGGTGTGGCAGGGAAAAATGTACAGCTTTTCAAGGCTGTTGAGAGCTTGGGTTCTCTGAGCTTAGAAGTCTTCTAGAAACGGGAGAGGGTTTTTTTTTATGTAATTTCTGAGGCTTGTGATTTAAAACTCTGCTTTTCCTTTGTAGTCCTTTTATACTTTCTGTACACACATAGCTTGGATTGTCTTCCGACGTCAAAATCTGACAGAGATTGAGGATGAAGTAGGAAGGCTTTTCCGTACCAACATGTTCAACATTCCTCGAAGGAAGCGTGAAGATGCACAATTGGGAGGAGAAAAGAAGCGCATGACTTTGGTACAGTTCAGGTATGACCTCTTTTGTCTCCCCCCTCTCTCTACTTCTTGTCTTTATCCATACCCTCTGCTGGCCTCAAATTTGAACCCTCCCACTCCAGCCTTCTAGGTAACTGGGACTGCAGGCATATGCCTCTGTGCCGAGTCCAGTTAGGACCTCTTGACTTTTCTACGATAAAGAATGTTGGTCAACAATGGGACAATGTGACCTATGTCACCTTTTCCCCTTGCAGGAGAATGATGGCAAAACGCCCAGCAATTAAAAAAGCCATGGACTTGCGCTCTCCAGTCTTGTCTACCCTGCTACCATCTCTCAGAGAGAAAGCTCAGCACATCATCGAGAGAAAATACCAGGCAGGCACCAAACCTCCAGCCCATGCATCCAAGCATGCGATAAGTCCAGACTCCGTGCCCACGCCAATGTGAGTGGACCCAAGAGAGAAACTGGAGGGTCCTACTGCTGCCTAGGGCGGGGGCCGGGGCTCGGGTCCTGTTCCTGTGCCAGAAAGATGAAAACACCTGTTTCTCCATTGCCTCCCACCACACTGCCCACTCTTCTCCATGTGTTTACTGGCAGGAGCCGGTAACAGACACTTCCCCTCCCTCCCCTTGTATCTCCAGTTAATCACTGGAAAGCTGGAAGTGGGACTGTGGCTCAAGGGGTCGGGTGGTAACCTTGAGCCGAAGAGCTCAGGGACAGCACCCAGGCCAAGTTCAAGTCCCACAACTGGAAAAAAAAAAGTGTGTATTAGTCTTCACTTTACTGCACACACACACACACACACACACACAGCACAGACACAACCACACTATGTACTTGAGTCTTTGTCCTTGCTGTTCTCTTTACAGAGTGGGCATCCTGGGGGAGCCTCGGTATATGTTCAACCTGCACACGCTCACCCCCATCGACCCGGAAGAGAATGTGAAGCCATCTGGAAGAAATGCTTCCCTGATAGAGAGGAATAACCTGCAGGTGCAGCAGTTCCTGGACACGGCCCAGCGGACCCTGTCCTTCCTAAACCTCAAGTGACAGCTCCTCTCGGATTAATGCAGGACTACTGTGCATTACTATTATTATTAAAATGTTTTTAAGATTGTTCAAGTTCTTTTTGGCCCAAGTTATTTTGTTAAAAAATTCCAGAATGTTCATTTTCCTATTTTTGCTAGTTTTGTAACTTGTTGATTCCCTTACTTCAACATGACTATTAGATTAATAAGTTAGATCAGTTCTTGTGTGTGTGTGTGTGTGTGTGTGTGTGTGTGTGTGTGTGTGTGTGTGTTACTGAGGTATGAACTCAGGGTGAGGTGTTTTTTGTTTTTTTTTTTTTGCCAGTCCTGGGGCTTGAACTCAGGGCTTGGGCACTATCCTTGGACACTTTTTGCTTAAGGCCTGCACTCTGCCACTTGAGCCACAGTGCCACTGCCAGCTTTTTTTGTGTATGTGGTACTGAGGAATGGAAGCCAGGGCTTCATACATGCTATACAAACACTCTACTACTAGGCCAAACTACTGGCCCAAGCACCCTACCTTTTTTTTTTTTTTTTTTTTTTAGTGGGACAAGGGGCTTGAACTCGGCCTTGGCACTGTCCCTGAGCTCTTCAGCTCAAGGCTACCACCTACCCTTGAGCCAAGCCCCATTTTCCATTTTCTAGTGATTAATTGGAGATAAGAGTTTTAGGTCCTTTTGTGCCCAGGCTGGCTTTGAACCTTGATCCTCAGATTTCAGCCTCCTGAATAGCTAGGATTACAGGCGTGAGCCACCGTGCCCGGCAAGCACCCTACCTTTTTAAAGCCAAACTGCCAGCCCTTTTTTGCTCTAGTTATTATTATTATTTTTTTGCCAGTTCTGGGGCTTGAACTTGGCCTACGCACTGTCCTTGGACACTTTTGTTCAAGGCTAGCACTCTTATCACTTGAGCTACAGTGCTGCCTTGGGCTAGCCTGGCCTTCAACCCTCCCAATCTTGGCCATCTGCATATAGAAATGTGCCACTGTATCCACCTATTACTTGAGATGGGGGGCTCATAAACTCCTTTTCCAGGTTGGTCTCAAACAGAAATTTACCTGATTTCCGCCTCTTGAGTAGCTAGTGAGCTACCACTCCTGGTTCAGTTAGCTGGTATTCTAATGGAATCCTTTGGTTTATTCAGTTCTAAGTTTATATTTGACTTATGGGAGAGCAGGTACACATGTGAACAAAAATTTCATAAAGCCAGGCATGGTGGCTCACACCTGTAATCCTAGCTACTTAGGAGCTACTCAGGAGGCTGAGATCTGAGGATCACAGTTCAAAGCCAGCCCGGGCACTAAAGAACATGCGATTCTTATTTCTAGTTAACCACTAGAAAATGGGAAGTGGGGCTGTGGCTCAAGGGTAGGGCAGTAGCCTTGAGCTGAAGAGCTCAGGGACAATGCCCAGGCCCAGAGTTCAAGCAACATGATTGAAAAAAAAATTATAAAAGACAAACTAAAATAGTTTAATATTAAATCTCATTTTATGACTTCAATATTATTGACATTGGGATGTAAAAAAAAACGTGTTTCACTGAAAAGCTTTTAGCATATATGATCCATTCTTTTTATTCATTCTGTAACAAAGATGTCTTTACTTTTTTATGAGATAAGATTTAAAATATAGGAACTTGTTCTAAATGGCATCCAGCCGTTTTGTTCATAGTTTCCCTGGCTGGCTACTAGAATGCAATGTTTCTCTGCTTAGCAGTAAGTGATAGGAATGTTGGTGAGGTTGCTGGTGAGGGCAGAGCGCTCACTGTGGCTTCTAGCCACAGGCTTGTCTCCATGGACAAGCCTCAGCTTCCCGAGAACATTGCTGTCCTGTATTTAGAATAAATCCAGCTCTGGTTGTCCTCTAGCAACTGAATCGCAACCCATCATCAGTATTTCTTCAGATTTGGAAATGAATCTTGGCGGTTTCCTCATAAGGAGTGCAGTTTAGATAATCAACTGCAGTTCTTAGAAAGGATTAAAATGTGAACTCAGCTCACCACGCCCCAAACATCTAGAAAGCCAGAAAAGTATATTTATGGGAAAAGAGCTTTATATAAATACTTCCTTCAGTGACCCATACAACAGAGTTGAGAGCAAGCATCTTGTGTAGGGTAGATGATACCAAATTTGGTGGAGTTGTTAACACCCCAGCCAGTGAGAACCAAACCCTGTAAGACCCTTCCAGATGGGCTTTGACAAATTAAAAATAGAACACAATTCATGCCACAAATTTGAGATAGGAATTGTTGTTTGAAAAAGACTGTCCTAAGCACAAAATCAATCAGCAATAGAGACGTACCAGGAGACAAAGGAACACGGTGCTAGAATTTTTATCTTGAGACAAGGCCTGCAAGGGCCTTCAAGCCATCAAGCTCTTGATCTTTCTGCCTCAGTCTCCTAAGTGTTGGGGTTATAGGCAGGTATGACCATGCCTGGCTGGTTCCAGGAATATTAATGAGGGAAAGATAACTAGAACTCCAGAGTTCCTTTCCCATATATGGCATTGATAAGGTCTTAACTGGAGAACATTTGTATCCAGTTTTAGGCTTTAAAATTTGGAAAATCTTTTTAAAAATTTAAGCATGCCCTATAATATAGGAGTAACAAGATATGGAGGGGGAAAGATGGAGAAATTATAAGCTAACTGGAATTAGCTACAGAAAGAAAACTCAGAAATAACTTCAAATATTCACACTAAGATCAGAAGAATGTTCAGTATATTTTGCTCTCTTGGATGAAGGACACAGCAGAAGTTAAGGTTTGAATATGTAAACCTTCAGATTATACTGAATTCAAATACATGCTCACTTTGGGCAGATCAGAGGTCTGGTAACTTAGTATACAACATGTGCTGTCTACAGTGTGTGGACTCTGAATCCATCCTACCTGAGCTCAGGTCCCAGCTTTGCTCTACCCCTGTGAGCTCTTGAATAGGTTACTTCACTTCAAGCTGCCTCATTTTCCCTATCAAAGAAGTGGGGAGAAGTCTGCCTCTTAGGTTTGTGGGGAGGCTGGTCTGGGTTGAGGTGTGGCAAGTGATTATTACTAAGGATAAGATTTGTAGAATGGGGTTCCCTGAGGGGAACCTTGAGTCTATTCTGGACATGTAAAAGACTGTCCTAAACATAGGGTTGAATTTCTACCTCTAAGTCTGCCAACAACACACAGTGTCTATGTGAAACATCTCCTTGTTTTAATCATCCTTATAGTCATCCTTTCAAATCTGCCACATTCTATCACATGTTTCTATCAAAAAATTAGAAGTTTTACACCCTTCCCCCAGCTGGAGCTGCTTTGCTCACAGCATACAAAGTCAGCCACATGGCTCCATCTCAAACGTGGATGTGGTTCTGACTTGTTCCTTGGCCTTTGAATATGACAGCAGAATTAACAGTGATCATAGCAAACCGTGGATTATACTTATGCCTGAGTTCTGTTAGTGAGCCACTTTGATTGAAATAAATTCTCTTCAGTTCAACTCACCATCATTGAGGGCCTGTGTTTGGCCCTTAGGAACACAAACAATTTGTCCCATGACTTCAGAGATGTCACAGTCTGGCAAGAAAGAGAAGAATCAGGAACAGTTTGTTTTAAAGCCATTATAGATACCCTATTACAGATGCAAATAGCTACTGGTACAAATATCTTTACTGATGATTTTTCATGGGGAAGTCATCTAGGGTCAACAGAAACCCAGATACTTAGGTAGACCTTGGAGAAATCAGAGGTGGGGAGAACGGGGGTGGGGAGGGTTAAGGGAAGGCAGTCTCCTAGAGTTTGTACTCAGGACTTGTTAGGCAGGTGTTCTACCTCTTGAACCACATCCCCAGCTTTCATTATTATTTTTGTGCCAGTCCTTGAACTCATGGCCTAGGCATTGTCCCTGAGCTATGTTTTGCTCAAGGCTAACCCTTTACCACTGAGCTAGTGCTCCACTGCAGCTTTTTGGGAGCTAATCGAAGATTATCGGGCAGACTTTTCTTCCCCAGGCTAGTTTCAAACTGTGATCGTCAGACCTCAGCCTTCTAAATAGCTAGGAGTACAGACATGAGCCACTGGTGCCTGGCTGAGTCATTTTTGCCCAGTGTAGGCCTCTCTGTACCTCTCATGCTACTGGGATGGTAGGTGAATGCTACCATGCATAGTTGGGGCGGTTTTTGTTTTTTCTATGTTGTTGCTGTTGTTGTTGTTGTTGTCCTGGGACTTGAATTCAAGTGTACTACTTAAGCTACAGCGCCACTTCTTGCTTTTGAATGGTTGATTGGAGATAAGAGTCTCATGGACTTTCCTACCTGGTCTGGCTTCAAACCCTGATCCTCAGATCAGCTTGTTGAGTAGCTAGGATAATAGGCATGAGCCATCATCGTCTGGCCTCAGTTTAATTCTTTTGAAAAACTAGGCTCCAGTGGCTCCCATCTGTAATCCTACCTACTCAGGAGGCTGAGATCCGAAGATGGAAGTTTGAAGCCAGCTGGGGGCAGGAAAATTCATGGAGACTCATTTCCAATTAACCAGGAAAAAATACTGGAAGTAGAACTGTGGCTCCAGTGGTAGAATACCAACCTTGAATGGAAGAGTCCCAGGACAGCCCCAAGGCCCTGAGTTCAAGCCTTAGTACTGGCAAAAGGATCTCAAAGGGGACCAAGCAGCATAGAGGCTCAGCAACTTCCGGCATCACTGGCAGGAAGTGGTTTCTCCTGTGCTGGGTTGGGGAGAGGCAGCTGAACCAAGGGTCAGTGCTTTTCTAGAACACAGGTCAAGGCTTATGTTCCAAACAAAAGACAGATGGCCCTTTGTCCATGAGGAACTAAATGATACCCAAGGCCCCAGGAGAAATCGCTGGTGCCTGTCAGAAGATGCCACACCCTCCTCACATGCCACGTCTGGCCCTGAAATGAGAATGTGTTGAAACAGTCCAGAACTCCTGCCATCTCCCCTGCTTCCACCCTTTCCCCAGCTTTGGTGTTTGGTTTCATAGTGCCAAATAAAAACCTCACTGATTCAGCATTTTGGGATTCTTGGAGATGAACAAAGAGAAGTCTTCCTTTGTAATACCTTTCAAGAAGTGTTTGGCAAACAAATAAAAGAAGTAAAAAGTTGTTAGAAGGGAGGGAGGATTTGACCCAATTAAAATAATAAATGTATTTAAAAGACTTTGAGTAGGTTGATGAGTTAGTCTCTGGTAGTCAACAGTTGTTCTTTAAAAATATTACCAGGCACTGGTGGTTCAGGACTAATTCAAGCTATTTAGAAGGCTGAGATCTGAGCATTGTGATTTCAAGCCAGCCCAAGCAGAAAAGTCTGTGAGACTCTTATTTCCGATTAACCTGCAAAAAGCCCAGGCCCTGAATTCAATTGCAGAACAGGCATACACTGACTAACAAAATACTGAAAGACTTGGCCCTTTTTAAAATGGAAAAGAGGGAAGAAAAGATTGTATCTGAGTTTGTTTAGGAACATCTCTGTGATTGATTAACAATGTCTGTTCTAGACTCAGGAAGGGAAGTTTAGTAATAGTCCAGTAATAGGGCAGATATTTACCTCCTTGATAATACTTAAATCTCTTGTAGAAACAGATGTATAGAAAACAAACATATCACTAAGCCAAAAGAAACATTAAACATTAAAGAAGCATTTATTATACTCCAGACCTATGTTGAGGCTGCAATGCTTTAGACTTTAAATAGACTTTTCATTTCTGAGAAGCATACAAATGGAGAAATAGAATCCTTTAGATATTAAGTGGATAAATACCATACAACTAGGAGTGGAGTGAAACCTATACCGTTTGGTTGGCTACAAAGCTCATATTTTAATTAAGATAGGCCTCTCTTGAGAGTAAAGTGAATCATTAACTGGGCTCAGTTGGCATGAGAATACTTTCTATTAAAATAGTTTCAATGAAAATAAAGCTTTATTCTCAGTGGGAACAAAGCATACTCAATACAAAAGAAGACAGAAAAAATAAGGTGAAAAAGGTATGACAAACGAAAATCAAGTAGTAATATTGTAGCAATATCTGATATAGTCTAAACCACCCAAATTAGTTAGCTACCTATAACAAGGACACTTTAAGTATAAAGATGACTAGATTCAACTACGTGCTGGTGATTTTTGCCTGTAATCTTAGCTGCTCAGGAGGTTGAACAACTGAAGGATTGAGGCTTGAGATCTACCTGTGCAGTCAAGTCCTCAAGACTCTCTCTAAAATAACCAGTTAGAGTGGTAGAGTGCCAGCCTATGCAGCAAGCCAACCAAACACAAAGCCCCAAGTTCAAACTCTGAAAAGATGACTAGATTAGAAGTATAAAAGATGGGGTTGGGGGCTGGGAGTTTGGCCTAAAGGTAGAGTGCTTGCCTAGCATGCATGAAGACCCGGGTTCGATGCCTCTGTACCACATACATAGAAAAAGCCAGAAGTGGTGCTGTGGATCAAGTGGTAGAGCTCTAGCCTTGAGAAAGCCCAAGGATAGCACCCAGGTCCTAAGTTCAAGCCCCAGGACTGGTAAAAAGAAAAGAAAAGGAAAAGAAAAGAAACAGAAAAGTAAGAGTAAAGAGGAGAATAAATCATAATAGGAATATGAAAAAGGAAGAGGAAGAAGAGGAGGAGGAGGAGGGGGAAGAGGAGGAGGAGGAGGAGAGGGAGGAGGAGGAGGAGGAGGAGGGGGAGGAGGAGGAGGAGAATATTAGCCAGGCACTAGTGGCTAATGCTTCTAATCCTAATTGCTCAGGAGGCTGAGATCTGGGGATTGCAGTTTGAAGCCAGCCCAGGCAGGAAAAACCATGGAACTCTTCTTGCCAATAAATTACTGAGAAAAAAAAAATGAAGGGTACTGTGGTAAAGTATTAGTCTTGAGCAAAAGAAGCTCAGGGACAGTGCCCAGGCCCAGAGTTCAAGCCCTAGGACCAGCAAAGAGAAAAAAAGAAAAACAAAAGAAGGACTATTATCTAAGTAAATACATGCCATTATATGTTACATAATGAAAAAGGAAGCTGGGTGCAGGTGGCTCCAATCTGTAATCCTAGCTATTCAGGAGGCTGAGAGCTGAGGCTCACAATTTGAAGCCAGCTGGGATAGGAAAGTCCCTGTGAGATTCAATTAACCACCAGAAAACTGGAAGTGAAGCTGTAGCACAAAGTAATATAGTGCTAGCCTTGAGTAAAAGAGCTCAGGGGCCAGGAGTTTAGCCTAGTGGTTAAAGTGCTTGCCTAGCATGCACAAAGACACAGGTTCGATTCCTTGGTACCACATACATAGAAAAAAGCCAAAGTGGTGCTGAGGCTCAAGTGGTAGAGCTCTAGCCTTGAGAAAGCCCAAGGACAGTGCTCAGACCCTGAGCTCAAGCCCAGGACTGGCAAAAAAAAAAAAAAAAAAAAAAGAGCTCAGGGACAGTGCCCAGGCCCTGAGTTCAAACCTCATGATTGACAAAAAAAAAAAAAAAGAAAAAGAATGAAGAGATTTATCCATTCTACGTATATATGTAGACAATAATAAAAAATTCAAAATACATAAAACAAAATTGATCCACCTGAAACAATCCATTCAGATGGAAGGAGATCACAGCAGAGCAAGCAGACAACAAAGCATATACCCAAATAGTTCAGAACAGCTCTACCAATCAGCAAAAACCAACTGCCATTTATTGATCACCCCACTGTACTATACTGTAGATGAACACAGAAGACCCCTCACTATAACCAGGGCCATAAATAAACATTTACAAAGGAATGAAATCAAAGCAGGGTCTCTGGCCAGAATAAAATTAAGCTAGAAAGCAATAAAAGGAAGACATTAGAAAATCCCTTACATGGGAATTAAATAACTGGTGTCTCAATAGGCCTTGGGGCAAAGAAGTAACTTCGAGGAAAATCAGAAAATGTTTGGAAGTGAACAAAACCATCTAACATGCTAACACTTTATAAAGTCAACCTGGTTTGAATTAATGCAGTCTGTCTGCAGGTTATAAAATAATGTGCCATGGGAGAGATTTTACTACAACATGGAAGGCAAGGGCACTGTGCTGTCCTCGGTCCTCAGAGTGAGCAGCAGATGAGCATTGTCTGGATACCTTGCTCCTCTCTCTGCATCCTGACTCTGTTCTGATTTGGGAACACAGGTGCTTTTTTTGCGGGGGGCTTGGGGGGGTTGTCTTAGAACTTGAACTAAGGGCCTGGGTGCTGTCCTTAAAATCTTTTGCTCAAGGCTAGAGCTTTATCGCTTGAACCACAACTCCACTTTCTGGTTTTCTAGTGGTGAATTAGAGATAAGGGTCTCATGGACTTCCCTGCCTGGGCTGGCCTTGACTCATGATCCTTAGGTCTCAGCCTCCTGAGTAGCTAGAATTACAGGCTTGAGACACTGGTGCCCAGCTTATGAATTTTTATATACATGATGGATATAAACTTAAGTCTTTATGATTCAGAAACTTCACTCTCAGGTATTTAAGAGTCAGGGGTAGGGATGTGGTTCAAGTGGCCGATCACTTGCCTGGTATGTGTAAAACTGTGGGTTCAGTTTCCAATTCCACCAAAAGAAAAGAAAAGAAAAGCAAGAAAGAAGGAAAAAGAAAAAAACTTATGCAAGTATCAGCAGCACGTTCTCAGATAGCTGTCTAAGAATGTGAGAATGATTGCCTCCGCAGCCTGTGGTTCTGAGACTTATCTCTCTGTGGGCTGAGGAAGTGGCTCAAGAGGCACCTGTTTAGCTGGCGGTGTAACCATTAGATGAGTTCAAATCAGAAAAAAAGACAGTTAATTTCTAAATTCCTAGCCAATGCATTAAAAATATCCCAGGAAATTTAGAACCATTAAACAACCTTTGTCCTTGTATCTGGTAAGAGAAGGATTCAAGCAAAACGCAAATATAAGTAAAGGTAAAAGGAAAGTTTATTAGAACAGTAATGTGGAGAGAAAGAGCTCATAGCATAGACTTGTTATGGAGATGAGGGTTTTTAGCCCATCTCAGCCATCTTGGTTATCTACAACTGAAGTCCTTAAAGATGGTTTTCTCATTGGTGGGTCTCCTTTCTATTTCCTGTGGAATCAAAGACTTACATTTCCTTATTGGTCTTTAAAAAAATTTTTTTTTGCTTGAACTCAGGGCCTAGATGCTTTCCTGAGCTTCTTTTCCTCAAGGCTAGCATACTTTGAGCAAAAGAGTAACCTTTGGTTTTCTAGTGGTTAACTGGAAATAAGAGTCTCACAGGCTTTCCTGCTTGGGCTGGCTTCAAGCCATGATCCTCAGATCCTAGCTTTCTGAGTAGCTAGGATTACAAGAATGAGCCACCAACACCTGGCTTTCTTTTATATTTTTTATTTCCTCATTCTTTTGTAGCCCTCAACCACCAAGTTTTCGTTTGTCAGCTTATTCTGCACATGTAGCTGTATAGGTCACAAGTCCAAATTCGCTGTTTTTCTATTAACTTGTATCAATAGAAGTCTCTGAAATTAACTCCCAATAATGCCCCCCAAAAGTAGTAAAACAATTCACACTATGTCTGTACAGAGCTCCTGGCAGCTTTGCTCATAATTGCTCCAAATTAGAAAAAACCCAAGTGGCTCTCACCAGGTGACTGGATAAAGCTGCATCATCTATTCAAGGAAAGACTGCTAGGTGAGGCAGAGGGATGAAACAGCAGAGAGAGAATCAAAACATTGTGCCGAACAAGAGAAGCGAAAGGAATGTTCAACAGCCTCTTCCATTTGTGTGAGACACTAGACAGAAAATCTGATTGGTAGGGACAGAAAGCCAATCAGTGACTGGGGAATGGGGCGGGTGGGGTTAACGGGAATTAGTGAGGCAAGAGAGATAGCTGGGGATACAGGAAAATTGCTTTCTTTTTAACAAATAGCAAAAGGATCAGACTCAAAAGTGAAAGCCAGAAAAATAAACTGAAAAAGCAGAGAAGCTTCCCTTTTCACTATACTTTTTTTTAAGTTATGAAAATTATAGGATTAGAAACAGGGAGACAAGCTATCTAAATGTCTTATCCTTTAAAACCTAGCAGGGAACCAGGAGTTTGGCCTAGTGGTAGACTGCTTGCCTAGCATGCACAAAGGTTCGATTCCTCAGTACCACATACATAGAAAAAGCCAGAAGTGGTGCTGTGGCTCAAGTGGTAGGGCTCTAGCCTTGAGAAAGTCCAAGGACAGTGCTCAGGCCCTGAGCTCAAGTCCAGTCCTGGCAAAGACAAAAAACAAAACCAAAAAAACCCCTAGCAAGTCCTATCTAAATCTTATTCTTTGGAATGGTGAAAATCCAGGAATTTTTCTTGGCTAGGTAAAGACAGAATGTACAGCAACAGCCCCAAGGTCTGTATGTTGTGAGTGGACCTCCCCCACCCTCCCCCACAGCTCTTCTTCTTTACAGGGGAAGAGTTAGCAGACAGTTGTGTGCTGTTGCAATTCTAGCTACACAAGAGACTGAGATCTAAGGATCATGGCTCAAAGCTAGCCTGGGCAGAAAGTTCTATTATCCCTCCTCTGCCCCCCCCCCCAAAAAAAAGAAGCTAGAAGCGAGGCTGTGGCTCAAGTAGTGGAGCAATAACCTCCAGAACACAAATCAGGCCCCAAGCTCAAGCTCCAGTACTGATACAAAAAAGAAAAGGAAAGAAAAAAAGTTAGCTAGTGGATCACGGGTATTCATTCAGCTCAAAAGCTATAAAAGCAACTGATAAGACAGAGCTGCTATTTTGAGTTTTGAACTCCTATCTCCTGCCTGGGAGCAGGAGATGCTTCTGTCTTTTAAATTTTTCTCTGATTTAACCCTGTTGATTAAATCCTTATTAGAACATTTCCCTTGTAAGATTCTTCTCTTTGTGAGACACTCTACCATACTTTTCTGGAATGAGTGCTTCAAACAAAGCGGAAAGTTTACATGAGGCCAGCAAATGCTATCCCTGAGCACTCCCTGTGGACATGCCTTTTTCCAGAACCTTTGGAGAGTGCACCCGAGGAAATCTCTGGACTGATGCTCTGGGAGCCCAGATCTATAAGGACCTCTCGAGAAGTCTACCTCCTCACCCATGGGTGTGACTCCCTCATACCCGTCCCATGGACGGAAGGAGGAAGGCATGGGCTCACTCCATAGGGTGATGACTCCTTTTTAGAGGGACACTCCTTGAGCTGGCATCTCTGAGAGCCATCACCTTCCTTGGGGGATCCCCTCAAAATCATGGAGACCATAACAACTTCCTTTTTGGTACTCCCTGATACCCCTCATGGATCATAAGTAGCCCATGGCTAATTTTCCTGCAGTAGGTCATTTATGAAGCTAGTTTTGTGGGAGAGGGAAAGGAGCCATCTTTGATAGGCTTTGATGTTAGGCTCATGGGAGAAAGGTGAGCCTGAGTCCAGCCTCTCCCAGGGATCACGGATCTCTAGATGCGCCTGTGCAGGCTTCAGGAGAGACAGCAGATGTGGCCAAGGTATCATTTCTGACCAGATCCAATAGAGAGTTTCTGCTTCTTTCCTTCATCCTGGGTCTATTCATCTACCAGATCTGTTTTCACCCAGACCAGCCTGCCCTAGGAACAGGTTCCCTGGCTTGGCTCCAGTCCATGAACAAACCGGCCATTCTGGTTGAAACCTGGCCCAGCAGGCCCAAACCACTCACAGTAGCAGGCTTTGTGTTTGCAGACCTCACCCTCTTGCCTTCTCTAACTCCCCACTCACAGACAGCAGAACAAACCAGGCATGTGTACTCCATGGACCCCTGCTGCCCACCACAGGAACCGGATGTGGCCCTGAGAACACAGAAAGGCCTGCCCACAACACATGCTTATTGGTACTTGTAGAAGCCAGGATGTCTTTTCTTCCATGACAAAACCTTTCTTCTCTGGGCTGGCTTCCTTTGATCAGGTTTTCTTGGGCCTGTTGGTAGCCATGCACTTACCTGGCCTCTAATTACTGCTCCCACTGGCTTCCCTCTATGGCAGTTACTGAGCTGGGACTGCAAGAGGGGTTGCATGTTTTGTCATCATTCTGCAGCACAGGCCTAGAACAGTAAGAGCCAGACTCTGGTGGCTCACAGCTACCAAGATCCTAGCTTCACAGGAGACTGAGATCTGAGGATCACAGTTTGAAGCCAGCTTCAACAGAAAAGTCTGTGATACTCCTATCTCCAAGGAATGGTCAAAAAGCCAGAAATTGGAGGAGTGGCTCAAGAGTTAGAGTGTCAGCCTTGAGTGAAAAAGCTTAAGAGACAGCACTCTGGCCCTGAGTTTAAGCCCTAGTATGGGCAAAACAAAGGAAAGAAAGAAGAAGAAGAGAAAGGAAGGGGAAAAAAAAGTGTGTGTGGGAATATAACCTAGAGGCTTTCTTTCCTGTAATCTCTGCCCCTTCCAGGTTCCAGTCAGTCTGGGTTTTGCGGAAACTGCATATCTGGCAAAGAGTTGACAGGTCCAAGCCCCTTCCCAGAGTGCCACCTACCTCCTGGTTTTATGAGAAGAGTGGATCAGATGATGAGCAAGTTTCTACTTTAACATTCCCTCAGTCAGCAAAGAAGCAACCCTCCCTCCCCACACCCCTGCCCCCCAAGCAGAGGCCAAAACAGTTCACTGCACAGAGGCTGTCCCCAGAGCCCACCCCTTTCCCTATACACCGAACACATCATCTCTCTAGACCTTTGTGTCTTGGGAAGAGCAGGGGTATAACCAACTCCAGAGAGGGCACTTCAGATTCAGCCACCTGAAATTCAATGTGTTGCATTTTCACTGTCAGTTTTGTGGATTTAGCAGCTAGAAGTTTCTGTGGACCAAGGGCTCAGAGAATGAGAAGAGGAACTGTTGAACTGAATCTAAAAAACAAAAACCAGGTGAGCTGACCACTTCTGGGCTCTCATGCTGTGGCTACTCCTTGACTTTGAAATTCTCCCAGACTCTGTCACCTGGTTCAACTAAATAGGAGAAGCCTGTTGGACTTCCAGTCTCCAGGAGCAAATCTGGGACTCCGGAGGGATTGCTAGGATTATAGACCTCAGCCCCAGGCCCCTGGACGCTCACTGCTTTTATACACACATGTGAGGAGACAGCCTAGCAATGTGAGCCTCACCTCACAGCCAGGTGTGAAAAAGACAGAAATGACCTATAATCTCCTCCAAGGGGATGCCACCAACAACCTAAAATCACCTACTATGCACCACCTCCCATATGACAGAAAAAGCCATGCCTTTAACGTGGGGCCTTTGGGTGCCATTCTAGATAAACTATCCGGAGAGCATCTGTTCTCGGAGTGCTATCTGTGTGCGGCCTTCAAATCCCCACCTCCTCCACAGCTTCCAGAAACTTCACAGAAGGAAAATAAACAAGAAGTGCACATGTGCAGCCTAAAAACTGAGAGCCTCTGGTCAGACTCTGCACAGTGTTTGCTTGCCTTTGACCTTGAGTGTCCCCTGAGTGTCAACTCTGAGCCAGTTCTCCTCTCAGCTCTCCAGCTTCCCCACGCTAGAAACTTGGCTACTCTTCCCCTCTTTGATCCCCAAGCTAATTAAGCAATCCCAGCCCAGCTCTGCCTGGATCCTGGGTGGAGGAAGAGGAGGCAGCGGCACCGCCCCTGCCCCGTTCTCAGGGTTAACTCTGAGGAGGCTGGCCCAAGCCTGTCCAGTCCTGAAGCTCACACAATTGTGCTCCTGAGACAGAGGCCTAAGCCACTATACTGGGTTAGGGGGTGGGTGAGGAAAACAACTTATATGTTCATCTGTATTTTGTCTCTGAGACGGAAGATTTAAAAATATTTTCTTGTCATTATAAATGTGATGTACAGAGTGAACACAATGACACAAGTCAGATGATGGGTACATTCCCTTTTGTACAGTCTTTTCCCCTTCCTCACTGTCTCCCAGTAGGGCAGACACCACTAGTAGGGGGAAATG
This sequence comes from Megascapheus bottae, assembly GCF_031878675.1. NCBI lineage: Eukaryota > Metazoa > Chordata > Mammalia > Rodentia > Geomyidae > Megascapheus > Megascapheus bottae. The sequence continues at coordinate 5,080,223 of NC_143522.1, forward strand.
GTGAAAAGGGAAAAGAATCTCCCAAAAGCAGGGTATTTCCATGATTGGTTTATTTTACTCTGTATCCACAGTTCTTGATAGTCTGAAGGCACTAAATAAATGCTCACTTAGCAGGGCATCAGGGGCTCATGCCTGTAATCCTACCTACTCAGGAGGCTGAGATGTGAGGATCATGGTTCAAGGGAAGCCTAAGAAAGAAAATCTGTGAGACTCTTATCTACAATTAATCCCCCCTCAGGAAAAAAAACAAAAACAAAAACAGAAATGGAGTTGTGGCAGAAGTGGTCGAGTGCTGGCCTTGACCTTAGAGACAGTGCCCAGGCCCTAAGTTGACACTGTCCAAAAAGAAATGGACTCATTACCTGACTTACAAAACTGTAAGTCTTCTGTATATCATCCTCACAACAAGAAAAATAATTATGGAGATAAAGGCTCACTTGTTGAACCAGGTACTTACAAATTACCCCGCCAAAGCTAGAATCCTTTCTAAAAGCTGGCAATCTGTGAAGCGCCATGGAAAAAAGTTTGCAGAGCCTGAAGTCTGGCTCGTCCCATCCACATAACGTTTATTGAGCAACTACAATATACAATGGGACAATTCTAGAGACTTAGGGTACAGAAACAAGTAAAATACGATCCCGGTTGTCAGAGTCTTTAAACAAGTGAAAGTCCAGGCTTGGGCAGCGTCAGAGAAGCAATCTCAAGAACTGGGTAAGACTGCAGGTCCTGGATTCAGGTTGACAGAATTGTTGGCATTTCTTTATGTCAGATGGTCATCTATGGAGGTGGAACAGGGTCCAGTATCACTGGCTTGTGCGCATCCATGGAGCCAGAGCACAGGCGTGGCTGCAGCTAAGGTGAGCACGGGAGTCCCAGAACAGGAACAGTGGGTGATGGGTGCCAGAAACTCTCCTCCACGAGAGACTCAAGCTAGGCCTTCTGGAATGGGAGGGTGTTGGCAGGTGCGCAGAGGGAGTGTGCACCAGATGACGTGATGAGGAGAAAGATGAAGTCCAGTGGGGGAAGGGAGCCCAGGAGGCCCTAGTGAGCTCAGCTCAGAGGCTGTGGAGGAGACCCCAGGGAGCACCTTTTCACACCCCAAGCATACAGAAGACACCCCACAGCTGGCGAGGGTTGGGCGATCCCCATGAAATGTCCGTCCACTGGAGGCAGGGGTTGGACATGACCCGAAACTGCCCAGGTGCCAGCTCTTACTCCAAGCACTCACCTAGATGAACTTGCTTGGCTCTTGCAACTAGGGTGAGGTAGGTTCTATTCTTATTCCCATTTTACAGTGGAGAAAGCAGGGCTCAGAGAGGTTACCTAGGTGGCTTGTGATCACAGTGCCGGGGAAAAGGGCAGGCCACTGGTAACCTGTCAGCCTGGTCCAGGACTGAATTCCCTGGCCATCGGGCTTGTGTTTAGAAGTGTGACAAGGGGTGGAGAATTCCGGGTCTTACTGCATGCGGTATGAAAAACATTCTAATTTTCTTTGTCAGGAGTACTAGAGTCTAGAGACTGAATATCTGAAGATTATCTGGATCTGAAAACAACAACAACAAATAAATAAATAAATAAATAAATAAAACAGGCACTGGTGGCTCGTGCTTATAGTCTTAGCTACTCAGGAAGCTGAGATCTGAAGATCATGATTTAAAGTGTGCCTAGGCAGAAAAGTCTGTGAGACACTTATCTCTAATTAACTAGCAAAAAGCCAGGATGAAGCCATGACTTAAGTGGTAGAGCACCAATCCTGAGGGAAAAGGCCAAGAGATGGCCTATGGCTCTGAGATCAAGCCTTTCTACCAGCATGAAAACAATACAAAGCCAAACACTACACATGCCATTCTTTGGTGTTGGTGGGTCTTCTATCCTAGACATCAGGGTCCAGGGCACCTCTGTAAACTTGCTGGGCTGGGGCAGGGGCTGGCTGGGGAAAGCAGGCAGGGGGCAGCTGGCTATGGGGGCCAGGCTGAGCAGCCAGGACAGCCTCCAGGCATTGCTCAGTCTTTCCAGCTCAGTGCTCCAGCAAGGAAACACTCATTTCAGACCCTGAATCATCTCTTGCTATTTCTTTACATGTTTTTGCAAGAAAAGAAGGCTTTATTTGGAATGATTTTCTAGTATCTTATAAATCAAGAGACACACAACAGACTCAGAGGAGCTACAGAAATTTACAGACACAAGCGGCTATAAATATGAACTAGTGCCAGCGTCCCCACGCAAGGCATGTAAATTACACTCCTGAGAACGAACAGAGTGCAATTAAAGAATTGGTCCAGGGCCAGGAGTGAGGCCTAATGGAAGAGTGCCTGCCTAGCATGAACAAAGCCCTAGGTTTGCTTCCACGGTATCACATACACAGAAAAGTGGTGCTGTGGCAAAGCACTAGCCTTGAGAAAGCCCAAAGACAGTGCTCAGGCTCTGAGTTCAAGCCCTGGAAAAAAAAAAAAAAACAAAACCCAAAGCATACAAAAAACAACAGCCACAAAAAGCGAAGTATAAAAACTGGTGCAAGGAGAGAGATTAGAGATCTAGTAATGGAATGTAGTGACTTTGTGTTAAAAATTGTTGAATTAAATTAATACTTGGATAGGATGCCAAACTGAAAAATGTGGGGAGTTCAAGCAATGAAAGAGAGCAGCCTTACCTCTCTCCACACCTTAAAGATTTCTGCTTTTATTTGTTCCTGTCAGTTGTGGAGCTTGCACTTAGGGCCTGGACACTGACTCTGAGCTCTTTTTGTGCTCAAGGCTAGCACTCTACCACTTTGAGCCACAACTCTACTTCTAGTTTTTGAGTGGTTAATTGGAGGTAAGACTCTCATAGGGACTTTCCTGCTTAGGCTGGCTTCAAATGGTGATCCTCAGATCTCAGCCTTCTGAGTAGCTAGGATTACAGGTGTCAGCCACTGACATCTGGCTAGGTTTCTGTTGTTTTTCTCTGATAGACAAAAATTAAGATACACCATTATCCCTGTGAACTATAGCTTCTTCTTCCCTCCCTCCTTCCCTCCTTCCACTTAATCTAGGGGTCTCAACCTGTTTACTCACAGCTGGTACTTTGCCACTTGAAACATGCCTCCAGTCCAGCTTTTTCTGGTTAATCAGAGATAAAATCTCATGGACTTTTCTGACTGGTCTGGCTTTGAACCTTCATTTTCTAGGTGTCCACTGCTCGAGTAGCTACAATTACAAGTATGAGCCGCTGCTGCTTGGCTCTGCCAAGTTCCGTGATCATTTTTGTGTTTACTGCGTCAGTTAACACCGTAACTTTGAAACAGACTTAAATCTCTATCTCTTGATCGCCCAACTTTTGGCAGGCTCTGTTGTCTTCCTCCCGCACAACTGAGAAATGGACACTTGGCACAGGTGTCTCTTGCCCTGCCCACTTGGCTGATGAGTTCAAGAGCAGTGGATAGGTCCAGATCAGCTCTCATGCCCTGCACGACACCACACAGTGCGCACAGCTACTGCGGTTCCTGACACATCTGCCACTGAATGGGTCATATGTTATTTTTACCGCTGTCACTATGCAAAAGGAGCAGTTGCCCACCCAGTGTGGTTGCGTAAAATGTAATGCCAGCCGTCGTCAGTTAGAGGCTGGAAGACACTAGGTTCAGCCTGAGCTCCTCCAGAGAGAAGCACTGTCTCAAAAACAAACTAACAAAAAGCACTGGGCACTGGTGGCTCACACGTGTAATTCTAGCTACTCAGGAGGCTGAGATCTATCGTGATTTGAAGTCAGCCCGATCAGGAAAGATAACGAGACTCTTTCTTATCTCCAATCAGCCACCAGAAAACTAGAAATGGAGCTGTGGCTCAAAGTGGTAGAGTGCTAGTCTTGAAGAGAGAAGCTCAGGGACAGCGCCTAAGCCGGAGGGGCATTTACAGAGTGCTGTGCAGATTGCTGGAGGTGTGGGCCCCTCATTCTCTGGGAAGCAGGGCTTTGAGGGCTCCTCCAGGTATCTAACGGCCACAGGACGGTTAGGTAGATGCCATCCATTTCTTAGGTTCTTTGCCCAATGCTGTCATTCAACAGCACCCTGACAGCAATGAAGGCTCTTATGTGAGCAGCTATTTAGAGCCCCGCCTCACCCCTGGCAGTGGGAAGACCCGGGCTGGTGCGCCCCCTCTGGGGGAACATGGATGACTGTACTTGTTCTCACTGATTGAAACCCCAGATCAGACCCAGGCTCCATGAAAAACGTTGTTTCTCAGCTCTCCCAGCTGCTCTGCTGTTTCATCACAACACAGCCCACACCAGCAGCCCCACACTGGAGTGCTAGAAAATGGTTCCCAGGGGGCTCTCCTTCGGGAGGGGGCAGGGATGTGGCATTTGCCAATTCCCACAGCATAGATATTCCCATTGTAGGCGGCCTGAACCTCCCACTTGACCTGACTGTGCATGGGCCTTGAAGAGGCACCTGCGGTTCCTTAGCAACATGCCAGCAGCAAATCACTAGAAATAGCCTCAAAAACAGAAGGAAGCATATGCCAGTGGTTCCTGCCTGTAATCCTGGCTCCCCAAAAGGCTGAGATTGGCAGGATAGTGGTTCAAGGCCAGCTCCAGCAAAAGCTCATGAAATTCCACCTCGAAGAGCTAGACAAGGTGACAAGTGTCTGCTATAGCTGAAGAAGAAGCGGCTCAGGCATGTGCCTGGCAGGAACAAAGACAACCAGCACAAAATAGGCCTGGAGGGATGGCTTGCTAGTAAGTGCTCAAAGACCTGCGTTCAAATCCCAATATAAAACGCATAGGCAAGAGTGGTGCTATGGCTCAAGGTGCTAGAGTGCTCGATTTGAGTGAAAGAGTCCAGGGATAGAGCCCAGGCTACAAGTTCAAGCCCCATAACTGACAAAAAAAGAAAGGGGAGGGTGAGTAGTGGTGGTTCATACCTAGAAGCAAGAGTCTGAGCAGCATGTCTGGGTTAGCACTGAAGCACGATCCTCAGATCTCAGCCTCTGTAATCCTCAGGATTATTGATGTGAGCCACCTTCTCCTGGATCTTACCAGGGGAACTTTCTCCTCCCCACCTCTCGCTCTCTCTCAGACTTGACCTGGATACCTGATGCGTTTCCTCATTGGCTAGTGATCTACTAACTGAGCCATGTCTCCAACCCTTAAAAGAACCTTTTTTGGGGGTACTAGTTCTGGGGCTTAAACTCAGGGCCTGGACATTATCCATGAGTTTTTGTTCTCAAGGCTAGTGCTCCATCACCTTCAGCCAGAGCTCTACTTCTGGCTTTTTGACTCTGGAGATAAGAGTCCCAAGGACTTTACTGCCTAAGCTGGCTTTGAACTGCAATTCTCAGAGCCCACAGCTCCACTTCCAGTTTTTAGGCTGGCTGTGAACCTCTATCTTCAGATCTTAGCCTCTTGAAAAACTAGGGTGGTAGGTGTGAGCCACCAGAGCCCAGCCCAGAGGAAACTTTGAATAAAGGAACTTGGCAGGCAAAGCTGAGCTGTGACCCAGTTGCTTCAGTGGCGTCTCTCCTACCCTGAAGCATGGAAACCTGTGCGGTAAATGGGTGGAGTGCAACCAAAGCAGGAGGTAAGGAGCTGGGGTTGAATGCATTTAGAGGTGCCAAGCCCCAGCTCCATGGAAACCAAATGCCACAACCAGCCTTGACTGGGGAGGCCTTTGAGCAGGCCAAGCTGCCTGTGTGTGCTGGACACCCCGTCCTCGGCCGTCACGTGAGGACTGATGTGCTAATGCTGTCCTCCCCTGCCCTGCTTGGAACTCCAGGGCAGCTAAGATGGCACTGGACCTGCAGGAGGAGCTGCCAGGAGGCAGATCCATGCAAGGACAGGTGTGGCTGCCAATATGAAAGGACATGCAGTGCCACCCAGGGTTTAACTGCCCTGCCACTTCTCCCACAGCTTGAGTGAATCTCCTCCCTCACCAACATTTTTTTTTGTGTGTGTGCCAATCTTGGGGCTTGAACTCCGACCCTGGGTGTTGTCCCTGGGCTTTTTCTGCTCAAGGCCAAGTGCTCTACCACTTGAGCCAGAACTCTACTTCTGGCTTTTTGACTCTGAGGTAAGAGTCTCAATGACTTACTGTCCAAGCTGTCTTTGAACTGTGATTCTCAGAGCTCAGCATCCTGAGGAGTTAGGAACCTGGCTTGTAAATCTCCCTCTTGAATGCTGACCACTTGCTGGTTTCCCTGGCACTTTCCAGGCCCATGCTGATTGTAGGTACAGACAGGTCATCCTTGGAAGCACAGCATTTCTCACATGGGCGTTGATGAGAAGCCTGGAGTGAGGGAATACACTGCACAAATGCTATCATTGCATTTCAGTGAAAGCCTGAGAGAAAGATTAGGAGGCTTTGGAGATTTCCAGTAACAGGTCACTTCCCCAAGTCTTGGTATGTTGGTTTACTTTGGTAGTAATTGCGATATGGCCAAGTAGAAAGAGCAGGGAGTTCTTTGCTTGCTTGCTTTGGTGGTGCTGGGGTTTGAACTTAGGCCTTCATGCATGCTAAGCAAGCACTCTCTACCTTAGCCAACACCCCTTTGTATTTTGACAGGATCTTAGTAAATAACCCACTCTTATCTGAAACCTGTGATCCTCCTGTCTCCTGAGTGCTGAGATTACAGGTGTTTGTCACAAAATTAAAGAATAGAAAAGATCTGTCTAGGGGCAGTTTATTTGACTAAGAATACACGAAGACTCAGGTTTGATTCCTCTGTACCACATATATAGAAAAAAACAGAAGTGGTGCTGTGGCTCAAGTGGTAGAGCTCTAACCTTGAGAAAACCCAAGGACAGTGCTCAGGCCCTGAGTTCAAGCTCTACAATTAGCAAAAAGAAAAAAAGAAAAAAAGAAAACAAAAACAAAAGGAAAAAGAAAAAGAAAAGTTCTGGCTACTGCTTATAAATCTGATCTAATACAAGAATACAATGTATCTGTAGAGTCCAACACTCTGTACACAATAGACATTTAGCAAATGTTATTATGAAATTGTAACCCCATTTGTGCATCACTGCTATAATAACACTTTAAAACAATTCTTTTTCTTTGTAAAGCTTGGTGCTGGTAGCTCATACTTATAATCCTAGCTACTCAAAAGTTGCAACCTGAGGATCATGGTTCAAAGTTAGCCTGGGCAATAAAGCCTTCAGATTCTTTTTTTTTTTTTTTTTGCCAGTCCTGGGCTTGAGCTCAGGGCCTGAGCACTGTCCTTGGACTTTCTCAAGGCTAGAGCTCTACCACTTGAGCCTCAGCACCACTTCCAGCTTTTTTTGTATGTATGTGGTACGGAGGAATCGAACCCGGGTCTTAGCGCATGCTAGGCAAGCACTTTAACCACTAGGCCAAACTCCCGGCCCAAGCCTTCAGATTCTTATCTTCAATTAACCACCAAAAAAAAAAAAACCCCAGCAGAAGTAGAGGTGTGGTTCAAGTGATAGAGTGCCATCCTTGAGCACAAAACTCAGGGACAGCTCTCAGACCCTGAAGTGGAGCCCGAGGACAAGCACCAAAATCAATGTGATTGGTTTTCATATAAAAATGTTTTAGAGGGGCCGGGAGTTTGGCCTAGTGGTAGAGTGCATGCCTAGCATGCATGAAGACCCGGGTTCGATTCCTCGGTACCACATACATAGAAAAAAGCCAGAAGTGGTGCTGAGGGTCAAGTGGTAGAGCTCTAGCCTTGAGAAAGTCCAAGGACAGTGCTCAGGCCCTGAGCTCAAGCCCAGGACTGGCAAAAAAAAAAGGTTTTAGGGGCCGGGAGTTTGGCCTAGTGGTAGAGTGCTTGCTTAGTATATATGAAGACCCAGGTTCTATTCCTCTGTGCCACATACATAGAAAAGCTGGAAGTGGTGCTATGGCTCAAGCATTACTCTTGAGAAACCCCAAGGACAGTGCTTAGGCCCTGAGTTCAGTCCCCAGGACTGGCAAAAAAAAAAAAAAAAGAGTTTTAGGTTTTCACTAGAAAAATCACCAGAGTTTCTTGTCGTGTTTACCTGCACTTTGCCTCATGCACTGTTTTCCTAGATTAGCCCCTCGTTTACACACTGGTTGTGCACCCAAGCTTGACACATTTACAATTTTGATGAGAAGGTCTTGGAAGCTTGACAGTCTTTCAGAATCAATCTGAGTATAATGTCCACACAGGGGACCTCCTGTCCATATGTGACTACACAGATGAAGGCTGGGTGTGGAGGAGAGATGTTCTCTCTGGGGTTTGAGTTGAACTGGCAATGGCTGCCTGTGGGCATTAGGTGCAGACCTGGCCAAGTCCCCATTGGTCCTGAAATGCCTTCCTCATAGCACACAGCTGCTACCTTTGCTGACTTCCACAAGTGCAGGATTGTCCTTCTTCCCAGGTGCGCTGCAGGTGTGAAAATCAAGGATAACACAAATTGTTAAATAAGATAAAATACAATGTATACATAGGCAAATTTTGAAAAATGGAGGGCTGGAAGTGTAGCTCTGTGATACAGGACTTACCTAGCATGCACAAGGCTATGGCTTCCAGCCCCAGTGTACCTCAATTAAGAAAGAAAAGATGCAGGAAGATGCTGTGGTCACTATGTCCCCACAAATCTATCTTCATGTCTCCAGGTTTCTGCACAACTAATTGGTTTTGCTGGTGTGGGAAACACTGCCACCCAGTGGCCCTTTTGGTGTCAGCTAACCTAGCCCTCCCAATGGTGTTCCCAGTTTTTCCCTGTACATTTATGTGTATGTGTGTAGGTCCTGGAATTTGAACTCAGGGTTTAGGTGCTGTCCTTGAGCTTTTTTTTTTTTTTTTTTTTTTTTTTTTTTTTGCTCAAGGCTAGCTCTCTGCCACTTGAGTCCATAGCTCTGTTTCTGGCTTTTTTTTTTTTTTTTTTTGCCAGTCCTGGAGCTTGAACTCTGAGCCTGAGCCCTGTCCTTGGGCTTTCCTCAAGATTAGCACTCTATCACGCCAGCCACAGCACCACTTCTGGCTTTTTCTATATATAAAGTACTGAGGAATTGAACCTGGGTCTTCGTGCATGCTAAGCAAGCACTCTACCACTAGGCCAAACTCCAGGCTTGCTTCTGGGTTTTTTGATGGTTAATTGGAGTCACATAGACCTTCCTGCCCGGGCTGGCTTTGAACAGGGGACTCCTCAGATTTCAGCCTTCTGAGGAGCTAGGATTACAGGTGTGAGCCACCAGCATGGAGCCCTCCTCTCTTTTATTCCCTTTCTTTTCCTTTTAAATAATTTTCCTCTTTTATTTTCTTTATGTCTTGTTTTCTTTTTCTTTTCTTTTTTTCCCAGTCCTGGGGCTTGAACTCAGGGCCTGTGCACTGTTCTTAGACACTTTTTGCTCAAGGTTAGAGCCCTGCCACTTGAGCCACAGCATCACTTTTGACTTTTTCTGAGTATGTGATACTGAGGAATTGAACCCAGGGCTTTATGCATACTAAGTGAGCACTGTACCACTAGGCCACACTCCCGGCCCTCCCCTTTTTTTGTTTGAACTTGGGGCTTTGCACTTACCAGGCAGGTAATCTACCCTTTGAGCTATGCCCCTGCCCTGTTGCTGCCTTTTTCAGTAGCCTCGGTGAGAAATTGCTTAACAGACATCATCAGCTAGACCTTATTTTTAACCTTTAAGAGCAATATATAAAACAAAAGTTCCAATAGTTACTTCCTAATATTATCTATTTGTCTTATAATTATATCCTCTCCCCTCCCCCCACCAGCCCTGCAATGAAAGCAACCAAATGACATTAGGATAGATGAGAAAAGCAGATTCTTTTTCTCCCTAGTTTTACCCTTACCAAGCCTTAATTCAGTAGCACTATCTATTCCACATGTTTGTTGTAAGGACTTAAAAAACACTGGCACATAGTAAATGCTAAACCAACAATGGCCATTATTTTTACTTTGTTTCTAAACTTATATGACATTCTATAAACATAGTGATATCAACTTCAGCCTCGGCTCTCTGGCTGGGTTCCAGGAGAGGAGATCATGGGACTTCATTGTCCCAGGCCTCTGGACCTGTTATTCCAGGCTTACCATGCTTTACTGTCCCAGGATTCCTGAAAAAGCAAAGCAAACACTCTACACCCCATCCAGAAAACACCAAGAATTCTGCCCAGAGTGTGAAAAACCACAATTAATCCAGTGCAGAAAAAAAAGAAACCTACAAGGAATTATTTTTTCAATTGGAAGGCAGTTTCACTTTAGCACTTCCATTTCTGGACTTAGAATTTTTAGTTAAACTTTAATTTATGAAAGCTTAGGTATGATCCAACAGCACAGAGAAGAAAAACACCTTGCAAACAGATGGAAAGAAAGGAAATCAAACTAATTTGCAAAGCCATTTAAGGGAAAAGCTCTGGGTGGCGGGGAGAGGGTGGCACGGAGTGGATCTGGGGCTGTAGGAAATGACAGAGATTCCAAATAGGAAATTCGTTTTGCCAAATATTTGTCCAGCCAGACAGAGGAGGGAAAGAAACCAAATGAGAGAAGACGAGAGGATGAAGTTTTGTAGGGCCAGTGACCCCCTCATTCCACAAACCCAGTACACAGGCCCTGCCTGCAATCCTAGTTTTTCTGAGGATCACAGTTCAAAGCCAGCTCTGGTAGACAAATCTATGACTTATCAACCCCCAAAAAGCTGGAAGTAGAAGTTTGGTCAAGGAGTGGTGTGCCTGCCTGAAGTAGAAAAAGCCAAGCCAGAGTGCAAGGCCCTGTGTTCAAGTCCTAGTGCTAACACTCAAAAAAAAAAAAGTGTTCTGTAAGAAAACTCTTGATTGGTTTCATCAAGGGTCCTCCAGCCTGACATGAGAACTCCACGTGATGGATGACAGGGAATTGGGTTTACAGGTGCCATCTTGTCTTCATGGTAGAGGCTGGGAAGTTCCACCCCCAGATGATAGGCATGCCTAAATTCCTAGAAGTAGGGGCTAGGACTTGGGTGATAGGTTACTGGACCTGTCAGTCCTGTGCCATCAAACTGTGAGTCCCTGAGTTTCTTGTGACCCTGCCCCCAGATCCTCATCCTATTTAGGCCCAGACCAGCTCAGGTACCAGGATGCCATGTCTTGTGTCTGTGTCTCTTATCTTCTGGTTTTCCCCTGGTCACCATAGCATCTCACTTCAGCTCTCCATCGGGGTTGACCTGGTTTGTTGGTATTGTTTATCTGTTCTCTCTTTCCTCCCCTGCTCTTATGGTTCAGTTTTCTAACAGTGTTAAGCATATTTGAGGGCTACCAGTCTTTATGACAGGCGTCTACCTGTTATAAAGCAGTTGCCAGCATTCCGATAAAGACTCCCAATTCCACCTCTCAGAATGTACCTACTCTGTTCTCTTGAGAATGATTTTCCACACAATGCAAGGACCTAAAAGAGAGTGGGGTCACAAAGCAGAGAGAACTTCCCTGAGCTTGGAAGGCTTCTCTGGTCAGGAAAACCCCCTTTGTACTGTGGTGTAAGGGAAAACAACATTGATTGTTGTTAAGCCATTGGGAATCTGGGTGACAGCAGATGGCTTTAGTTCACTGACCAATATTCAATTAGGGCTCAGTGTCAGAATATGCAGGAAAAGCTCCAAAGAATTGACTTGGTCAAGAAAGGCCTCTTCCCTTCAGGGAAGCTGGAATTTGAACAGTGGGTGGGGCTTTGGGACAGTCCCTGGGGTGGAGACTTGGGGGCTGATACAGCTGGAGGAGCCAGAGCATCCAGTTTGCTAGGGACAAGTAAGGATGCTAGGCTTCTGTGGAGCTCCCACTGGGAAGGGAAGGAGTTTGGAAAGGATGGGCTAAGGGCTGCGCTCAGTAGATCCATCACCCAGGGAGGGTAGAGATGACCTGACTGGGGCACTTAGATTCTTCTACTCTGACAACACAACTCCATCTTCTTCCTTCTGTCTCCAAATTACAGTATCTACTTAGAAGAGAATTTATGAAGCCTGATGAATAGCTTCACTTTTTAATTTTTTTCCCTTTGAACTCCCAGATGTTCTGACCACATTCCAGTTTGCAACCATTCCCAGCCCTTCCCTGAACTGTCTGGTTCCATTTCTAATTCCGCCCAGGGAACATTCCTATTTCCTGCTGAGAAATGAGAAAAACAACCCTGCTTCCCAGAGGGTGCTGCTGCACTTCAGCCCGGAGGACTGCAATCTCCATTTTAGGAAAAGTGTTTACCAGGGAAATGCTCCTGAGTCTCCTGGGAAATAACTCAAGATCTTTCACTTCCATTTCCCTTCCTACTGGCTGGAGAAGTGAGCCGGTAACCTGGAAAGTTCACTAACTAAACAATTCCTTGAAGAAGCATGTGCAGACACAGGTATCTGAAACAGAGACAAGACAGGTAAAATTATAGGCTAGGAGGGAGGTAATAGAAGAGTGAAATAAACCACCACACACCAACCCAGCCTACCTCCTGTATTAAGGTTTTCAGCCATGTCTGCTCATTGATAAGTGGCTTGGGCCTGTCGTTTGCATGGCCACAGCAAAACTGAACAACTATAACAGGGCTACTATGGTTCTCATTAGCTTGCCAACCCCCACCCTGGAGTCTTAAAGGAAATACTGTAAGGGCCTGGGTGCATGGCCTACTGGGAGTGTGCTTGCCTAGCATGCGTGAAGCCCTAGGTTCGATTCCTCAGTACCACATACACAGAAAAAGCCTGAAATGGTGCTGTGGCTCATGTGGTAAAAGGCTCTTCTTGAGAAAGCCCAAGGACAGTGCTCAAGCCCTGAGTTCAAGCTCCAAGACTGGAAAAAACAAACAAACAAAAAAACCAACAACAGCAAAAACAAAACAAAAAAACCTGTAAGGTGTGCATGAAGGAGTGCAGTGGAGTCCTCTTGGAGGATTTTCCATTTTATTGTTGCTTGTTTTTGAGCTGGTCCTGGGGTTTGAACTTAGGACTTGGGTGCTGTTTCTAAGCTTTTGTGCTCAAGGCCAGTACTCTACCATTTTGAGCCACACTCCACTTCTAGTTTTCTGGTAGTTAATTGGAGATGAGAATATCATGGCCATTTCTGCCCAGGCTGGTTTTGAACTGTGGTCCTCAGACTCCTAGGTAGCTAAAATTACAGGTGTGAACCACTGGTGCCAGAGTGGACAGCACCTTTGATAATACAGGGCTCCTCCTGTAGCTCCTGCCTAGCATATTATGGGAAGGAGAAGTATTTGAGCAGGAGCCCATGGCATTAGGGAACAGACACACCATGGTGGGCCATATGTCATCAGCCATGTGCTTTATCCGCTACTTTTTATCCCTTTCTACCTAACAGTCCCCCCTTCTCTCTTAAGGTCTTTGGCATTGGTGGCTCACGCCTGTAATCCTAGAAACCCAGGAGGCTGAGATCTGAGGATCGCAGTTCAAAGCCAGACCAGGCATGAAGATCCCTGAGACTTTTTTTTTTTTTTTTGCCAGTCCTGAGACTTAAACTCAGGGCCTGAGCACTGTCCTTGGGCTTTCTCAAATGGTAGAGCTCTACCACTTGAGCCACAGCACCATTTCCAGCTTTTTTTTTTTTAATGTGTGTGGTACCAAGGAATTGAACCCTGGTCTTTGCACATGCTAGGCAAGCACTCTACCACTAGACCAAACTCCTGCCCCACCCCCCCCCCCCAGACTCTCATCTTCAATTAACCACCAGAAAACCAGAAACTGTGCTGTGGCTCAAGTGGTAGAACCCTAGGCTTGAGCTGAAGAGCTCAGGGACAGTGCCCCGGCCCAGAGTTCAAGCCCCACAACCAACCAAAAAAAAAAAAAAGAAGAAGATCTTTGACTGTAGCAGGAGAAGATGCTGCTGCAGAGAAGATTCCCTTGGTCACAAAAAGATCAATTCTCTCTGCTCACCTCTAAGTGGAAAGATGAGGCCTCCATGCCCGTGTTAGGCAACAGTATGACACTGAGGCTCCAGACACACCGCTCCCAAAGGACCCAGCTGACTATTAAAAAAGCTAAGCTAAGGACTCGGTATATCTCTGTCACTTAGGGATGTGGTTGGGAATGCGTTTCGGAGGTTAGGGCAGACAGTGGTTTGTAGGGGAAGGCAGTTCACTGGGGAATGCCCAGGGCAATGCACAGAAAGGTGTCAAAAAAAAGATGTCAAGGCCAGGAGTTTGGCCAAGTGGTAGAGTGCTTGCCTAGCATGCACGAATACCTGGGTTTGATTCCTCGGTACCACATACATAGAAAAAGCTAGAAGTGGTGCTGTAGCTCTAGTGGTAGAGCTCTAACCTTGAGAAAAAAAAACAACAAAAAAGGTTTTCAGAGGGGGGGGGGAGGAAATGGGGACCATGTCATGAGAAAGGGTATCAATGTTTGTGAAGTAATGCACCTTCTATCTGGTGAATATAATGTAACCCTTCTATTAATTACAATAAAAAAGAAAAAGAGATTATCATATTGCCCATTTGTTTTCTATTCCTCCCATTGCAATCACTACGTCTTCACATTTCCTCCAGCTGACAAAATTTCAGCCCTAAGTAGTTGGTCATTGTCACAGTAATGCTGTCTAATAAACTAAGCCAACAATCACAGCATCCAACAATAAATGATTTTTATTCTTGCAAAAAAAATGTCAAAGTCACAGCCTTCTGACCTTTAAACTACAGTCTCCACAAGAAGGTGGAGTGGATGAGCCTGATTCTGAGGCAGGGAGTAGTCCTTGAGAGGGTGGTCTTGGAAGTCAGACTGAGGCAGCTCTGGACCCTGGAGGGTAGCACAGAGTTACTTTTGAGAGCTGGTAAGTACCTCCTTCCTTTAAGGGACCCTACCTATATGATCCTGTCCACTGCCTCCTTCACGTGTCAGCGTAGGAGGTGAGCAGAAGATTCGAAACCAGCCAATCAGAAGTCATCCCTGGGAGTTCTGCCTTTATAACATGAAGCTGTCTTTTCTTAGGGTGGCCAAATTGACCCTGTGTGAGCCTTGAGCTGTCCAGGGCCATATTGAAACTGATCCAGTAACAAAGTCTTGGTCAGTAAAAGAAAGTCAACATGTATGTTTCCACATTATAGCTCCATCCAGCTCACAGACATATGTCTAAAACTTAGGGGGAGAGAAAAAAGATTGTGAATAAAACCTGAATTGTATCAGTAAAATGCTAAAACAAACAAAAAAAACCCACCCTACCACCAACCCTTTAGGTCCCTTGAAGAGCAGAAACTCAGCTTTCTGTCACTTCATCACAGTGAAGGTGAGGGGTTCAGTGAGTTCTTCAGAGCACTACCTCAGGTTTCTGCTTGGCCTCAGACACTGACCCCTAGTGGCAAAAATAGGGACTGTCAGGAGACCTTGGCATTTCCAAACAAGCAATACCAAGGGCAAGCATAAACACACTTCCTTGAGACAACAGTCTTGTTCATGTATCTATTAGAAGGGAGACCTGTCTCCCTTCTCCTCATCAGCAAACACATTCCTTACTTTCCTTAGGGTGAGAGCTCGAGGATGGTTACTTCACAGAATCTGCAAGTATGTGCTAAGAAGAGGTAGACCTTGGAGCCTTCTTCCTGCTTTCCCTTTGGTAACCATGGGCTGAGGTGGCTTGAGAACTCAGGCTACGTCTGGCTGAATAAAGTTGCTCACCAAATGGCTAGTGCTTTAGTTTTCTATGGCTGCATAACTAATTACTTAGACATCTTTGAGACTTAGAAGAATATAACCCCTTTTCCTCTCACACAGCTCAGGAATTTGGGTGTAGGGTAGTAACTTAATACAGCATTTCAAACTCAGGGGATGCAGCATGATATCATGGAGGGATCTGGGATCCACCTCTCAGTACTGTCATTCACAGGACTGGCAAACCATGCAGCTTATAGGGCAGGTGGCATCAGTTCTTGCCACATGGCAAGTCCAGAAGACTGTTGGAATCCTGTTTTTCCCCAGATCATCTCAATTCCCTGAGGGAGAGAGATCACAAAGGCATGTATACCCTCTTCTTGCCAGGTGAAGTCAGGAGAATTCTGCCTTAGCAAAGTCTATGAGATCCTATTTCAAAATAAAATGCAAGCAATAAGACTGGGGCATAGCTCAAATGGTAGAATACTTGCCTAGAAAGCACAAGGCTCTCTATTCAACTCTCAGTACCAAAGATGTGGAGCAGGGGCAGTGGGTGGGGAGATGGTGCATACCAGCAAAGGCTCATGATGTAGTGGCTGCGAAGCCCTGAAAAGCACTTGAAGGTTTTGTTTGTTTGTTTGTTTTTAACAGACCTGGGCCTTGAACTCAGGGCCTGGGCACTATCCTTGGGCTTTCTCAAGGCTAGAGCTCTACCACTCTGGCTTTTTCTTTTTTCTATGTATGTGGTACTGAGGAATCGAACCTGGGTCTTTGTGCATGCTAGGCAAGCACTCTACCACTAGGCCAAACTCCTGGCCCCACAGTTGAAGTTTTAGTGGAAATCTCTAAAAGAAAGTCAGGAAGAAGGAATTGCGTTATATAGTATTCTATACAATCCTAGAGTACTCTTCATTTACCAGTTTTTCCCAATTCCCATTCATTATAGCAACTGCTCCTCAAAAATCTCTCCTCTTCCAAGCTTACATCTTCACATCATGGCTCTCTCCTCAACTCAAGGATGTACTCAAGCCAACCTTTCTCAATTGTCAGTTCTTGTCTTTCCCTTGAAGCTCCAGAAACTGTGCAAGCAGTCACCAACAATCCTGGATGGGGCATAGAAAGTGTAGACAAAATGAAAGCTGTGAAGAATGATGTATTAGCAATACACACACACACACACACACACACACACACACACACACACATATCTATTTTTATTTATTTATTTTTCTTGTTAGTCATAGGGTTTGAATCCAGGCGTGGGTGCTGTCCCTGAGCTTTTTTTTGTTCACTTGGAACCATAGTTCTACTTCCAGTTTTCTGGTGGTTAATTGGAGATAAGATTCTCACCAAATTTCATGCCTGGGCTGGCTTTGAACCTTGATCCTCAGCTCTCAGCCTCCTGAGTAGTAAGGATTACAGGCTTGAGCCAGCAGCACCCAGCTGGAGTAGCAGTTTTGACAAGAATTTGTCATGCATTTCCAATGCGTCATGCATTTCTCCCGTGGTGACTTGTATATGAGTTCACTCAATTCTCATGGAAACCTGAGAGCGCTGAGACATTATCACCTGCATTTTTCAGATGAGAAAACAAGGCATAAATACATTGTGTAACTTGTTGACAGTCACAATGGGAGAGCTGGGATTTGGGCCAGGTTGGACCAGAGAGGCCCTGAAGATGATCTGGAAACTAGCAGCATGCATTTAGATGATGGGGAAGGAGCCATGCCAGAGGGGAAGGTTGGTTCAGGAGAGGATATAATACTGTGTGTGTGTGTGTGTGTGTGTGTGTGTGTGTGTGTGTGTGTAATCACTGAACCCAAATAAAACCTAACAGCTGTGTTTATATCAATATCAAAGGAGAGTGTATTGCAGCAGGAGCGACAGTGTCCCCAGCCTCATGTGACCCAGAGCTGGGTAAATACATGGCTGACACAGAACCCATCATAGGTGGCAATGCTCTGGTTGTCGGCCATGCTGGAATTGCATGTGAATGCATGTGGATATAAATGGTTAAGCAAAACTTTACAAACCACCAGAGGAAACAAGGTTCCTCTTGCAGGAAGCAAGGAACAGAACATTTTCTAAAATAAGTATCAACAGCTTAATTCTTCAGAAATAGAATTTGTAGCCAGCTGACGGGCTCAGGCCTGTAGTCCTAGCTACTGGAGGCTGAGATCTGAGGACTGAGGTGTGAAGCCAGCCCAGGCAGGAAAGTCTATGAGACTGTTGTTCCCAATTAACCACCCCAAAGCTGGAAGTGGGGCCATGGGTGAAATGGTAGAGCACCAGCCTTGAGGTAAAGTGTTAAGGATTTGTGACATCTCTCCCGTCCCTGTTCATGTCCTCTTTGTTCAGTATGTTTAACCTTGGGGCTTTGGCAGGTCTTGGGGTTTGTATCTAATCACTCAAACAGTTTTGAAAGGGGGACCAGAGGATTTCACATAGACAGCCTGCTTCTGGATAAAGCCAAGTTTTCAGGCTGCGGCTCAGTGGGGCGTGGTAAGGTACGGTGGTGCTTGGTAGTGTTTGGAGCTGCTGGCATCAGGTGAGTGTGCATTTCAACCAGCTACTCACACCTCAGTGTCTTTCCACGGGACACATGACCTCTCAGTCTTTCTTTCCTCATCTGGAAATGGAGACGGTTGCCCTAGAAACTTCTAAAGGGCCTCTGGCGGCGGGTTTGTGAGTCCAGGAGGTCAGAAGCAAGGATCACATGGTTGATGGACTGTGAGTCCCACAGGTAGTGTCCTTGGGAGGGGAGGGGGGTCAGTGAGGCCTGGTGACTTAGTTTCCTCTTATCTGTGTAAAACACACAGGTCACACTCACAACTAGCTTCAAGTAAGAATCCTTCCCTAACAGTGCTAGTGTTTGACAGATTGGACACAGGATCAGCCTCAGCTGACGTCACACCCAGGCATTGCCTTAGCCCATCCTGGGAAACACTGTGATATAGGAAGGTGTCTCAGTAAGGCTGGTAACATACCTAGCACCCGGGATGAATGAACATACGCTGTCTGGCTCCAGGTCTAAGGGAGGAAGTACATATATACAGGTACCAGTGCTGAGGCCCTGGGCACTGTCATTGAGCTTCTTTTGCTCAAAGCTAAAAAGCTCTACCACTTGAGCCAGAACTCTACTTCTGGCTTTTTATTTTCTTGCAGGGAGAAAGGGGGAGTTTATTAGAGATAAGAATCTCATGGACTTTCCTGTCTAGATGGCTTTGAACCACAGTCCTCACATCTCAGCCTCCTGAGGATACAGGTATGAGCCACTGGTACCTGGCTGTAAAAGATTTTTAACAGTACCTGTGAAGGTCCCTGGAGTAAATGCTTCAAGCTCAAGCTCTGTGGGTCTTGCTCTCTCCCATTATTCTCTCACCCCACCCCCATGTTTCTCCTCCCAGTTGTTCTCTGTCAGCTTCATTGTTTAACCCATCACCCAGCTTCTTGCTCTCATACCTGCCTGAGCATGCTCTGTGAGGCCTTACCCTCCTCTTATTGAAGGCCTTCCAGCTACCGAGTCCCCTCTCATGGAGAAGACTGAAAAAATGCAGCCTACCTTGTCTTAATACATCTCTGTGGATCTTTCTACAAGGTCCATGTCAAGCTCCTTGCAGATAGGGCTCTAGTCCCACTGAAGCTGTCCACCAGTAAGGAGGTAAATCAGTCATGAACCTCTGTATCTGGTCCACTGACAGCACTACTTCCGTGAACACCAATCAAGAGGCAGTCTGTAGGCAATCCCAACAGCACCCATCACTGTGCTCTTTACAATGTCATGAAGGATGATGAAGGTTGAGGAGCTGCTCTACATTGAAGGAGACAAACAGGAATGACAGTCATGCAACCTATACCAATTTGGATATTGGCCCCAAAACAACATAAATAAGCCAGGTCATCTTAGCTACTCAGGAGCTGAGTTCTGTCATGGGTTGAAGTCAGCCCAGGGCAAAAAAATCTGTGAGAGTCTTAATCTCCAATTAGCCACCAAAAATATGGATTGGAACTGTGGCCCAAGTAGTAGAGAACCAGCCTTAGGAAAAATGCCAAGTGAGAATGAAAGACAATGAGTTCAAGCCCCGGTACTGGCACAAAACAAAATGTATGTGGCATTTGGGCCACATGGTTTATGGGTTAGATGGTTATTGAATTTGTGCCAGTCTCCTAACTGTAGAAGTTGGGTTATGGTTATGTGGGAATATGCTCTGGTATTTGGGAAATATACCATCAAATATTAAGTGGGAAAAGTCCTTCTGCCTTTGAATGCAGGATAAATGACTCAAGTAGAAGAATGGGCTTTCAAATCCAATACACTTGGACTGGCATTGAAGGCCAAAGCTGCTGTTTCCTTATCTGTAAAGTAGAACTAAATTATCTACTTCAAAAGATTGCGTGTGTGTGTGTGTGTGTGTGTGTGTGTGTGTGTGTAAAGGGGCTTGAACTCAGAGCCTCTATTCTTGCTTGGCTTTTCCACTTATGACTAGCACTCTGCCACTTGAAAAACACCTTGATTCCAGCTTTTTGCTATTTCATTGGAGATAATAGTCTTTCAGATTTCTCCTCTGGGTTTTGAACCTTGTCAGATCTCATTCTCCTGAGTAATTAGGATTAGAGACGTGAGCCACTGGTGACAAGGCAGATGTTTTAAGAATCCAATGCAGCTAGGTATGGTGATGCACATCTGTAATTCCAGAGCTCAGGAGGCGGAGGCAGGAAGATTACCTGCTCAAAGCCAGCCTAGAGCATGAGGCCAGTCTGAGCTATAAAGGTGAAAAACTCTCAGGAAAACAACAAAAGCGTTCTGTGAGATGAGGAATGTGAAGCACTCAGCCTAGAGTGAATTCATCCTTCGTTCTCATGGCCTGCTATGGCTCAAGGGGACACATAACTTTCTGTCATAAACGCTGCCTTCCCAGCTTCATGGCTGAGAGCCTTTCAGGACCCCTCTGCTATGAGAAAATGTCATAGCAGGCTGATCTGCTATGAGAAAACATCATCATAATTATGGGCATTGTTGTTCTTTGGGAATAACCTCTGGTCAGAATTGTATATTTTGGCCTGAAGTCAGATTCCCAAGCTAAAGCGCTGAAAATGAAGACAGTGTCACAGTCTGGCTTTCCTGGCCTTGTGGCAGCCCAGGGCTTGACTGAATTTCCACTCAGCCTCTCGATAGCACTGTGGACTTAGAGGTAATTTTTCTCAAAGCTCCTCATTTCAGGAGATCTGGAGAGCTGCCAGCCATGCCTGGCCAGCTCCCTGAAAGCTGGCAGAGAATGGAAGTGTATTTCTCCATGGAGCAAAGAAGAGACATGGGTTCAAGCCTGACAAACCACATTGAGTGGTTCTTCCACTTGTGTGCCTACTTGGGCCTCCTGGGAAGCTGTTTCCAGGAAGACAGAGCTAGAGAAAAGGAGCCAGGTGGGGGATCATTATCTTTCATTACCTACTGTTACTAATTAGCCTGCTCCAAAGAGCAATAGAATAAGGGGAAAGAGGAGTATATATACATATATTATATGTATTATATGATATATATATATATTTTTTTTTTATTTTTTTGCCAGTCGTGGGACTTGATGTCTGGGCCTGAGTGCTGTCCCTGAGAATTTCAGCTCAAGGCTAGTGTTCTACCAAGTTGAGCCACTCCTGGTTTTCTAGTGGTTAACTGGAGAAAAGAGTCTCACTGACTTTCCTGCCCGGGCCTCCTGAAGTCACTAGAATTACAGGCATGAGCCACTGGCACCTGGCTAGAGAGGTAGAGTTTAAGTAAATGGTTCATGCATTCATGAAGGCTGACTGGTCCACAAACCTACATGGTGGCCTGGTAGGCACAAGACTCAGATTTTTCAGTTCAAGTCTAAAAGCTGAGTACACCCTGGAAGTAGAGGTGTAGAGTGCCAGTTTTGAGCAAAAAAATGCTAAGGGAGAATGCCTAGGCCCTGATTTCCAGTTCCAGTGCCAGCACTAGGAAAGAAGGAATAAAAAAAGAAAGAAAGAAAGACTGCAAGCAAGCAAGCAAGTAAGCTGGGTGCCAGGGGTTCATGCCAAAATCCTAGTTACTCAGGAGACTGAGATCTGAGGGTTGTTTCAAAGCTATCTGGGGAAGAAAAGTCCATATGAGACTAGTACCTCCAATTAACCACTCAAAAACCAGAAGTGGAGCTGGGGCTCAAGTGGTAGCCTTGAGCACAAAAAGGCTCAAGGACAGTACTTGGCTCCCTTGAGTTCAAGCTCCAGGACTGACAAAAAAAAAAAAAAAGAAATAAAATGAATGAATGAATGAGTAAATAAATAAGTAAATGAATAGAAACTACCTAGCAGAATATGGCTTTCTTGGATAAAGCTCATCTACATTATGATTCTGCTTTGCTCAAAATCCATAGATCTAAATGTTAATCTCCCGTAGATATCCCAGTGGAGACAACCAGAATGATGTTTGACTACATATCCAAGTACTATGGCTTATGTATAAAATGGAACATTTCATCTAGTTTCAACATGCATATTGCATACTTCCACAAACTTCCATTGGTCAGAGCAACTATGAAGTTCTACCCACAAGGGGTAAATGAGGTCCTTTTCTTATTCTAATAAGGGCATGAAGTATGTGGTAACACAGGCTTGTAATCACAGCTCAGGAAGTAGAGATAAGAGGATTGAGGTCTAAGGCTATCCTAAGGAAAGTTAGCATGAAATGCTGTCTAAAAAAACAAACTAAAAGCAAAAGGACTATAGGCATGGCTCAACTAATAGAGCTTGCCTAGTAAATATGAGGCTCTGAGTTCAAACCCCAGTACCAGAAAAAAAAAAAACCCAAAAATCTAAAAATCGCAACTTACAGAATGCCACATATATTGGTGTGGCCTCTTTGGAAGATCCAATCTGTCATAAATGCCCAAGTGTAATGCTAAAGAAAGGAAGCTCATTTATAATATAAAATTAAGTCTTTTAAAATGTAAGTTTCTAGCCAACTCTGCACTAGAAGTTAGAACAAAGTCCAATATCCTGTCTTGTCCTGTCCTTGCGTGCAGTCATTTTGAGTGTGAGTGCATACACGCAGGCAGATACAGGATGTTGTGCTGGCAACTCCAAAAACACACATGGTGTTGCTATGGATGTTTGATTTTTTTTTCCCCCAATGGATCTGTAAAACTCTATACAAAACAATGGGCAGTGCCCCATTAGCTTACTTAACAGTACTTAGGGAAGAAATTTAGGCATCTAAAACTAGGCCGGGCCAGGTACCAGTGGCTCACATTTATAAACCTAGCTACTCAGGAGGCTGATATCTGAGGGTGGAAATTCAAAGCCACTCTGGGCAGAAAAGTCTCCATGAGACTCTTATCTCCAAGTTACCACTGAAAAAACTGGAAGTGGGGCTATGGCTCAAATGGTAGAGCTCTTGCCTTGAGCAAAATAAGCTCAGAGACAGTGCCTAGGCCCAGAGTTCAAGCCCCTGGACAAGCAAACAAAACAAAATCCCACAGTATAGCTAAGTACCACTGACTCAGGCCTGTAGTCATAAGCTACTTTGGAGGTTGAGATCTGAGGATTGAGGTTCAAAGCCAGCCCAAGCAGGGAAGTTTGTGAGACTCATCTGCAATTAACTACTGTAAAAGCTGGAAAGGGAGCTGTGGCTCAAATGATAGAGCAGTAGTCTTGAGCACAAAACTCAGGGACAGTACCCAGGTCTGGAGTTCAAGTCCCAGGACTGGCACCAAAAACCAACCAAACAAATGAAAAAACAAAACAAAACAAAAAAAAAGCCTTAACATTTCATTCAGGATCCGTCTGTTCAACCTAATATATCTACGCAATTCTTGTCCCTGGGTTTTTGCACAGGTCATCTGACCAGCCCCATTCTTCCCCAGCACTATTCTGTCTCACTCAGGATCTCTTCTCAGAGCCTCACCCAGCACGCATAGCACAAGCTCTTCTTGTACAAGAGGCTTCTCCCCTTCTAGTTTTTTTTTCCCTAAGGACAGGGAGTGATGTGGATATTCTGATATATTACCTTGTATCTCCCTGAGGCACCCAGCACAGAACCTTGGTCAAAGTAGATTAATTCAACAGGAATAAATATTACGAATTCCATGCCTTGGAAAATGGCAACTTTAACCTCCAAACTTTCACAGCACTGAGAATTAGTAGCTAACATGTTCAGAGTTTCCCTTCCCGTGACAAACTTGAACAATTAAATGCTGCTTTAAACAAAGAGGCACTCATGTTTTCATAGAGAATGTTGGTAACCGCTGCAGGGAAGGGAAGGAAAGATGTGCAGGTCTGAGTAGTAGAGTGGGAGAGCAGGGGATGGAGGAAGACAATTCTCAGTCTTAAAAAGGTGTGGCCCTGAGTCCTTTCAAGTAGGATCACATCAGCTCCTATAGTGCGTTTCGCAATTATCATCGATGGACTCAATGGGACTCTGTGTAGAGCACACACTTAGCAGCTGTGAAGTCCTGGGTTTGATCCCTGGCATCTGATTTTAAAAAAATCCTCCAGCTTTATGACTTGATCTCTATTCACATACATAGCCATCTCTAAATATTCCAGTAAAGCATTTCAGTGACTAAGATTACCAGAGCATTTGCATGGACTTTCTCTGCATCTAAATGGTGGGAGCTTTAAGAAATCTACTGAGCTAAACACTGGTGGCTCACACCTGTAATCCTAGCTACTCAGGAAGCTGGTGTTTGAGGATCAAGGTTTGAAGCTAGCCCAGGCAGAAAATTTCATCAGACTCTTATATCCGATAAGCTACTCAGAAAAAGTTGGAACTGTGGCTCAAGTGATAGTGTGCTAGCATTGAGCAAAGAGAAACTTAGGGTTAGGGCTCAGGCCTAAATCCCAGCCTCAAGACCAGACTGGGTGCTGATGGCTCTCACCTGTAATCCTATGTCTTCAGGAGCTAGGTGAGCGATCAGGAGATCTGAGATCTGAAGATCACAGTTCAAAACCAACCTGGGAACCAGCCCAGGCAGAAAAAATCCCCATGAGACTCTGATCTCTAGCTAACCACTCAAAAATCAGAAGTGGAGCTATAGTTCAAAGTGGTGAAGTGCTAGCCTTGAACAAAAGAGCTTAGGGACAGCACCTAGGCCTTGAGTTCAAGTCCACAAACAAACAAACAAATCTACTGAATTACAAATGGTTCATGTCAGATGATTTGGGAGTTTTTTGCTTGTTTGGAGATCAAGTCTAGGAGTGATGCTTCCAAAGGTCTTGGTTCTTGTTCAGTGGCCTGGCCCATGCTCGCAGGATTCATCTCTTTGCAGGACAGAGTCATAGACTCTAGACAGTCCCATCCTCTGGCATTTGTACAAGTGCATTAAAAAGCCCAGTTTTTAAAACAGGTAAAAATGATCTATTTGTAAAAGCCAGGTACTGGTGGTGACTCATGCCTGTAATCCTAGCTATTCAGAAGGCTTAGTTCTGAGGTATGGGGTTCAAAGCCAGACTGGGCAGAAAAGTCCCTGAGATTCTTATTTCCAGTTAACCAATAGCTAGGAGTGAAACTGTGGCTCAACTGGTAGAGCATCAGCCTTGAGTGGAAAAAAACTGAGAGTTCAAGCCCCGGTATCAGAGCACCTGAGCAAGGCACACATTATCTGTTTACAAATATCTAGCAACCAAGCTTATCTGGTTACCAAGGAGCTTTTGGCTCCTAGCACAACAGCTGGAGTGCGGGTCGGGGGAAGGGTTAGAAGCACTGACTGAGAAAACAGCCTGGTTGGTGTTCAGGAAGTTAAATGTAGACTTGCCATACAACCCAGCAGATTTACTACTAGCCTACATCTGAGAGAACTGGAAGCACAAGTCCACTCTAAAACATGGTCGTGAGTGTTCCTAGCAGCTACATCCCTGACTGCTCCAAAGTGAAAACCACCTAAGTATCTGTCAACTCATGAATGGATAAATACAACTACATGTAGTACATCATAGAATGCCGTTCTGCAAGAAGAAACCATACAGATCCACACTACAACACAGATTTTGAAATGTTAAGCTAAGTAAAAAAGGCAGATGAAAAGATTGCATATTGTCTAATTTAATTTATATAAAATGTCCAGAACAAGCAAACTGACAAAGACACAAAGTAGACTCATGGCTGCAGGCACTGAGAGAAGGTCTTGATAGGGACAAAACTAGAGGTGATGGGGACAGGGAGGGGAGGCAGAGGTGAGGGTGGTGGTGGTGGTATTAGTGGTGGCTAATAATAATAATAATAATTCTTGTTGTGATCATAGAAATGCCCAAGAAGTAGAGTTTGGCTGGCTACCAGTGGCTTGTGTCTATAAAACTAGCTACACAGGAGGCTGAGATCTGAGAAAGGCAGTTCAAACCCAGCCCAGGCAGGAAAGTCTGTGAAACTCTTATCTCCAATTAACCATCAGAAAACTAAAAGTGGTGCTGTGGCTCAAAGTGTTACAGCACTAGCCTTGAAGAAGAGGTCAGGGACAGTGCCCAGGCCCTGAGTTCAAGCCCTAGGATGAAAGAAAAACAAACAAAAAACAAAACAAAAGAATTAAGAGTTCGTGGGCCGGGTACTGTGGTTCCTACTGAGACCTAAAGCTGACATAGTTACTGAGGACTGTGCTATATGTTAAATGTTTACATTCGACAAACCAATACTTTATCCCTGAAAGATACAGTAAGGGCAATTGTGCTTTCACAGAAGAATTCCAACTGAAGTATTATTATATGATGTTCCATAGTGGTGATAGTACATTTTTTGGTTGTTATTTTTGTAATTTTTTTAGAGTTCCATCCTGAATCACCCCTTCTTTTGACCCTGTCATCTGAAGAGTTTTAAAAACCAGTGTTGGGTTTTTTGTGACAAAGTCTGGACCTCCCATCTCCCCCTTCGCCCCTAAGGGGGCTCCACTGAAGCATCTGCTGTAGCTCCTACGTGGGAGAGTGAGGGAGCTGAATGGAAAGCAGGGCTTCTGTGCTGAAGCCAATTCTTGGCCACACCTTTCTCTGCCTGCATAAGCCACATGTGCTTTCTTTGCAGCTTCCCTGTCAACTCAATATGTTTGTTTGCTGTGCCTCAGTGCCACCCACATGTTTTTGTGTTGACATTATTTTATTTTGAAATTTTCATCAAAAGCAGCAGTTCAGCCTTGCAATCAGCATGACAGTGACTGAGGCAGAAGGACCAAGAGTTTTGAGACCAGCTAGGACTGCATAGCAAGACTTCTGTCAAAATAAAACAAAATGAGACAAAACTGTAGCTTATTACAAAGGCTAAAGTAGTAATTACTTGTTTTCTGATTGCAGACAATTCAAGTGTCAAGGGGATTCTCATGTCAACCCCCTTAGGTCTTTCTAGCTGGGCCTAGTTAGGTCTTGGAAGATGGATGGCTATGGGGCCCCTTGAAGCTTCTGTCCCAGTCTTCATTGTTAGTGGCGTGACTGTGTCCTCTAGGGGGCAGAAGTGAACCACTTGGTCATTCTCTGGAACTTATCCTTGACTTTCTGTTTTACAAGAAAACAAATATTCAGAGGCAGCCAGAAAGGAAGCAGGCATACACATACTTTTCTCACTAGGCTGAAATGTGATCCAAAATCCTCTGAGAGACAAAATAATGGTTAGAATTCAGGTTCTGAATTTAAGCAGACGCAAGTTCTGATTTAGAAGCAAAGAAGTATTGGAAGAATACTTCCCATTGTTGTCATCCAACAGGCTATTTAACCAAGGTTCCATTTCCTTCCCTCCCTCCCTCCTGCATTCTCTCCCTCCCTCCTTCTTCCTTGCTTTCTTCCATCATGCCAGTCCTGGGGCTTGGAACTCAGGCCCTGGACACTTCCCTTTTTACTCAATACTGAAATTCTACCACTTAAGCCATAGCTCCATTTTTGGATTTTGCTGGCGATTGGAGCTAGGAGTCTCACAGACCTTCCTTCCCATCCTGGCTTTCAACTGGGGTCTTCAGATCTCAGCCTCTTCAGTAGCTAGAATTATAGCTATGAGCCATGGCACCCACTTCCATTTCTTGTGCTAGAAATGGGAGTCGTGAGATTACAAGTTTAACAGAATGGTTATTAGCTTTATATTGCAAGTACTAGTAAAAGCTGGTGGTTATGATTATGTCAGCTCTTACTGCTGTTCTCACTGCAGACATGTGATTAGTCTGTTGAGAAGATAATACACTTTCTTCTCCTGTTGGTTGAGAATCTCTCCAAAGAGGCCGTCAGCCCATTCTTTTCTCAACTCTCTGCCCTAGGGTGACATTCCACATCCTGTAAACCAACATCCCACAATATGAACGACATAGAGGTCACTACACAGAAGGAAACTTGACTTCCCTAATAAAATTCATAACTTTTAAGAGTATCTGGCCAGGTGCAGTGGCTCACGCCTATAATCCTAGCTACTCAGGAGGCTGAGATCTGAGGATGTCAGTTCAAAGCCAGCCCAGGCACTGAAGACAGTAAGACTCTTATCCCTAATTAACCACTAGAAAACAGGAAATGGGGCTGTGGCTCAAGGATAGGGTTGTAGCCGTGAGCTGAAGAGCTCAGGGACAGCATCCAGGCCCAGAGTTCAAGCCCCATGACTGACAAAAAAAAAAAAAAGTATCTGAACCAGGCACTGATAGATCACCCCTGTAATCCTAACTACTCAGGACACTGAGCTCTGAGGACTGGGGTTTGAATCCAGCCCAGGCAGGAAAATCCCAGGAGACTCTTATCTCCAATTAACTGGAAGTGGCTCTGTGACTCAGTGGTAGAACACTAGCCTTGAGCAAAAGAGCTCAGAGACAGAGACTAGGCCTTGAGTTCAAGCCCCACAATCAACAAAAACACAGACAGAAAAGGAAAGAAAAAAAGAGTTTCCTGATCATTTGCTGTGTGTGTATGTGTGTGTGTATACGCTCATGAATGCACAGATGTTCACATGCATTGCGCACGTGTGCGCACATGCGCGCACGCACACACACACACACACACACACACACACACACTCACACCAGTACTGTGGTTTGAACTCAGGACCTAGTGCTTTCATTTTCCTTTCTCCCTTAAGGCTGGTACTTTACCATTGGAGCTATACTTCCCCTCCTGGCTTCTTGCTGGTTAATGGAGATCAGAGCCTCATGGACTTTTCTGCTTTCTCCCACATTCCTCAGATCTCAGCCTCCTGAGATCAGCTAGGATTATTGGCACCTGGCAACTTGCCTTTATTTTGTCGCTCACCACATTCCTTTCCTGAGAGATCTGTCCCTAACCCCGCTGGTGCCAGCTCATGTAAGGAAACCTGTACCCTCCTCACCCGGAGGGCATTTTCCCCTTCACTGCCCGCCTTGGAAGATCAGAGCTGGCTTTGACTGTGGGTGTCTGCAACTCATAGGATTGTGGTCAGACTCTTCAGCCAGTGTCATCTCACAGGTGGGGAGGCCAAATCAGCTTGGCGTGGGCACTGCCCTCCACTCTGCCTTTCTTTCCCTTGGACCCCTCATCCAAAGCTGGACTACAGCCTGGGCTGTGGAGGCCAGTGACTCATGTCTGTAATTCTAGCTGCTCAGGAGATCTGAGGATTTCAGTGCGAAGGCTCCAAGGGAAAGTGTGATGGGCAGAGTCAGGCTCAGGGATGGAGCTGGGTGCCCACAGCCACCCAGCCTTCCCAGAGGCTCTGCCTGCTTCTACAGGCCTCTGCCCTCTTTGAGCCACAGGCGGCCCTTTCATCCCTAGTCCTCCAGGCACGGTGACCCTTGGAAGGGCTGGGGGTGTAGCTCATGGGGGGCGTGGCTCCTGTGAGGTACAGTCAAGTGACAAATGTTTGGCTCTACTGAGAGGAAAGCCCCTAGGTCCTTCTTAAAGACACACCTGTTGTGCTTTCTCTGCCCTTAGCTCAGCTTCATATTTCTTTACCACAATAGCAACACTCAGCAGGGCATGTAAAGACCCAGATATAGAATCTGTCAGGAAGGAAATGTCAGTATTTAGGTTTCTTGCTTCTTCCTTACCAAGAGAGAAAATCCTCAACTGTCAATCAAACCTTCAACCAACCAACCAAGGTGAGCAGATCTCAAATGGAAGGAAGATAGACGCCAGGGTGGCTGGTGGCAAAGTCTGAGAAAGAAAGGAAGGAAGGCATGCAAAGGACAAAGGACACTTGAAGCTGAAAGGGAGCATGGCCCATGTGCCTGGGTCCCCAGGGTCCATCTGCTGAGGCAGGTGGGGAGGAGAGCTGGCCATCAAGGATGGGGAGGGGTCAGTGTGCTGAGAGGTGAAGAGAAACACCTTCAAAGCAAAAGCAAGTACTGCAGTGAGCCAGCAGAATTAGAATTCTAACCACCCATACCCTACACCAACTCTGGAGATGGATCACATAATCTCCACAGTCCAAGCAATGGGCTGGGATAAGTGCCTATCATATCAGACTTGTCCATATCAAGCAATGTGTAGGAAGTGGAGTGGGAAAAGAAGAAATGGAGGCATTAAGAAAACTTACTTGAAAGTTTAGGATGAAGAATTTCACCCTCTATTATTCCATTCACATAACACTTGCGAAAAGGTAAGTGATTATGATCAGTGGGATGCAAAGGGAATTACTTTTCTGTAACTTAATTGAAGTCATGGCTATTTAATTGCACACAGCTATCAATTGATAGCTGAAGGAAAAATGGCACTGAGAACCGGGCGTGGTGGCTCATGCATATAATCCTAGCTACTCGGGAGGCTGAGATCTGAGGATTGCGGTTCAAAGCCAGCCTAAGCACTAAAGACAGTGAGACTCTTATCTCCAATTAACCACTAGAAAACCAGAGTGGTGCTGGGTCTCAAGAGGTAGGGCAGTAGCCTTGAGCTGAAGAGCTCAAGGACAGTGCTCAGACTCACAACAGACCAAAAAAAATAAAAGGCACTGAGATGTAATAAACCACAGAGAAGCTGGGTGCTGGTGGTTTATGCCTATAATCCTGGCTACTCAGGAGGCTGATCTGAGGATTGCAGTTCAAAGACAGTTCAGGCAGAAAAGTCCCTGTGAGACTCTTAGCTCCTATTACCCACCAGAAAACTGAAAGTGGGCTGTGGCTTAAAGTTGTAGAGTGCTAGTTTTGAGCAAAATAGCTCAGAGATGGTACCCAGGCCCCGAGTTCAAGCCCAAAGATAGCCAAAAACAAAAATCAACACCTTGGGAAAAATGCATTGAAATGTGCACTTTAATAAGATGAGTTTTACTGTATGTAAATTATAGCTCATAAACCTGACTTGAAAGTATAGTTGCAAGAGGTGTCAAACACTGCATGCTAGAACTCAACTGTTCCTTTTCTCAGCTCCTTTGTTTTCTAGAATGGATATAATCACATAATAATTTGTGATGATATAAACAGGGCGTATGTAACCTTACCAATGAAAGAAAATCTGTCTCTTCCACTGTAAATTGGTTTAAATGAACACTGCCAGGGGGCAGTAGGTCTTGGCACTGGACCCTGTCCTGCCCTTTGAACCTTAGTGACATCTTAGGTCCTTCTCCTCCTGGTCTGCTGGTATCCACATTTGTGGCTTGCTGGGTAGTTCCTATAGCTTGCAGGTCATGTCTCATCTCTGTTGCTTCTGAAGATATAAATTTGAATCTGTTTAAGGTCCCCTCCCCCCTTTTTTGTCAGTTGTGGAGCTTGAACACAGGGGCTGGGTGCTTCCGCTCAAGGCTAACACACTTTAAGCCACAGCGGCACTTCTGGTTTTCTGGTGGTTAATTCAAGATAAAGAGTCTCATGGATCTTCCCACCTGAGCTGGCTTTGAAACGGGATCCTCAGATCTCAGCCTCCTGAGTAGCTAGGATTAGAGGCATGAGCCACCGGCACGTGGCTCTAGGGTCCCTCTTTCTTTCCTTGGAGCTCTGCATCGGAGCCCCCAGAGGCCCCAGGCTCTCAATTCACCGTTAGGTTCCTAAACTCCTGGAGCTCCTATTTACTCAGATACACAGCACGCACTTCACGTTCTTATCTTCACCTGTTCCTCCTGTCTGGTTCGAATCCATCAGAGGCCGGAACTCCTCTTTGATTCCTTATCTTTTTTTTCCCTGTCCTATCTCCTGCTTAGACCAGAAATTTAAAAAAAATATTTTTTTATCATTCTTTCCTCCCATTCCCGCTGCTGTAGCCTTAGTTAAGGCACATCAATATGTCTCCCCTGACATGTTGGGGTGGTTTTCTGATGGACCATTTTCTTCCAAGATTTTCTGACTTGCTTCCCATTCCTCCTCCTTCTTGCACTGGTATAATGTTTCCAAACACATCATACTGTGTTGCTGTTCTGCTGAAAACCCTCTGTACCGATCTACGGATCTGTGCCTGTGTGACTTGGCCCCTGCCCATTTCTCAAGAGTCCACTCCTTCGCTTTTGTGCACAACCTGTGCTCCCGCCCTATCAGCTGACCATATCAGGGGCCCTGACTGTGCTGTGCTGAGCTGATCCTCATCTCTGCCTTTGCACAAGATGTTCCCTCAGGCTCCAAGGTCTCTCCTCACCTACTTATCACTCAGCATGTCACTGGGGGACTTCCTTCTCCTTGAAGCCTGTCTGATGCCTGCAGCAAGAATGGGGCTTTGAGTCAGCATTGGGCACTTGTTACTCAGAATTGTGTCTCAGGATGGGGCTGTGCGCATGAAGATGACCTGTAGCTACCTCAGTTTCCCTAGCATGTGTGTGGCACAGGGATTAGCTTGAGTCAGCCCAATGAATGGATGACCATGAACTCCAGCCATGCATCTGAAAGTGATGTTGGATGGGTTCAGTGTTGGCAGTTTTCTTTTCTCTTCTTCTTCTTCTTTTTTTTATACCAATACTGGGCCTGGGTGCTTGCTGTTCCTAAGGCTGGTACTCTATTACTTGAACCACAGCTCTGCTTCCAGGTGTGAGTCACCAACACCCACCCAGCCAATGCTTGCATCCTTCAAATGAGTCTGAGGAATTAGTGACTTGGTCAACGTAGCAATTGGTGACACAATCAGGCAGTGGGAGCAGTTACTTCCTTGCTCTCCAGGGCCAGTGCACATAGGGAAGGAGTGAGATAGGTTGCAGCCTATGGGCAAGGGTCAGGAAGGAAATACTAGGGGCAGAAACTTAGCTCAGGGGCTAGTCTAATGTTTTCTCATGCTGGAAAATGGGTCAAGTCCACAAAATGCCTCATGCTGGTAAATGCCTCATTTAACCTCACCTGTGCAATGAGAATGATGCTTATAATGTCAGCATGAGCAGCTGCCACCTGAAGTTGCAATAACAATGCTGTGGAATAATTTAAATACAGGCCTCACTTATTCACATACCGATTTGTTTGGGCTCTGGTCAATTTACCTAGCCTGATCACACAGGGA
The DNA here is from genome assembly GCF_031878675.1 of Megascapheus bottae. NCBI lineage: Eukaryota > Metazoa > Chordata > Mammalia > Rodentia > Geomyidae > Megascapheus > Megascapheus bottae. The sequence goes on from NC_143522.1 coordinate 5,113,071, forward strand.
TATTTTATGATCCCCCCCCCACTCTCTCCCTCTCCCTCCCTTCCTCCCTCCCTCCTTCCTTCTTTCCTTCCTTTCTTTCTTCCTTCCTTGTCCTGGGGCTTGAACTCAGGGCCTGGGTGCTATCTTCTGAGCCTTTTTGTGTTCAAAGGTAGCACTTTACCACTTGAGCCCACAGCACCATATCCAGCTTTTCCTGCATAGTTTATTGGAGATAAAAGTCTCATGGACTTTCCTGCCTGGGTTGGCTGTGAATCACAATCCTCAGATCTTAGCCTCCCAAGTAGCTAGGATTACAGGCATGAGCCACCAGTATCCAGCTTGTCCTGTTTCTTAAAAGATAAAATCTGTATTTTTGTGTTTTGAAAAGCACTTATAACCAAACTACTCAGGAGGCTGAGATCTGAGGATCATAGTTCAAGGCAAGCCCAAGATGACACTCTAATTAGTAAAAACCAAGACTTGGAGATGTGGTTGGTTCAAGTAGTGGAGCACCAGCCTTGAGCAAAATAGTGAAGCAAGAACATGAGACCCCAAGCCCAGGCACCAGTATTGACACAATGAATGCATACGAGAGAGAGAGAGAGAGAGAGAGAGAGAGAGAGAGAGAGAGAGAGAGAGAGAGAGAGAGAGAGAGAGAGGGTAGATACTATATTGTCCAACTAAGTCCTCCTGGAGACTCAGTATGAAGTGACAGAGAATAGTTCACCTAGGACCAGAGCAAACCTTGGCACAGTGGCTTCCTAGAATCACAGCTTAGTGCAAGTTATGAAGCCAACTTGAACCTCAGCTTCTGCCTTTTTAAGGAGAAAAGTTACATGGAGATTTGAGGGCTCAAATCTGTACTCTTAGTTATTCATAAGGCTAAGATCTGAGGATAGTGGATCAAGGTTAGCATGGGCAAGAAAATCCATGAGATTCTTTTTTTTTTTTTTTTTTTTTTTGGCCCCTTTCTCTCTTTCTGGCCCCGCTAGCTCCGGCCCCGCTCGCTCCGGCCCTGCTAGGCAAGCACTTTAACCGCTAGGCCAAACTCCCGGGCCCTCCATGAGATTCTTATCTCCAATTACCCACCAGAAAACCAGAAGTGGAGCTGTGGCTCCAAGTGGTAGAGCAGTAGCCTTGAGCAAGAAAGCTCAGGGAAAGCACCCAGGTTCTGAGTTCAAGCCCCATGACTGTGAAGAAGAACCAAAGAAGAGGGAGGAGAAGAGATTTTCACACTACTCCCCCTGATTTGCACGGAGATAAAAGCAGACACAGCAGGGCAGTGGGCAGCAGAGGGGTAAACGTGGTGCAGGAGTCTAAGCCTGGTCCAGGCTTAGAATTCTTGTTCTGCTCCTGTGAGCACAGTATGCGATCTCAGATGGCTTACTTTCTTTGTCAGCCTCCACACTTAGTATCCCATAATACAAATGTAAATGTAAAGCAGTGAGCATAATGATAAGATCAGCACTCACAGGTTAAATGCTTTTCTCCCTTCCTCCACTTTTGTGATGCTTCCAGCCTAATCCCCTAGCAACTTCTGGTCAATCTAGAGAAGCTCAGCCTTCCCTTTTTCTTGAAGAACTCATCTCTTTGTCTTGGTCATTGGAGTCAGCGGCCATCTACTCCCCTTGATCCCATCAGTGGAGCCTCTTCCTCCACCTCCATGCTCAATATCTGCCCAGCCCAGGTACACAGCAGCATGGTCTCCTGCCTGGCTCAATTCCACGAACTTTGTTGACCTGGACCCTGGCTCCTGAAACCTCCCTGAGGCCTGTTTGGACCTGCTAAGTCTCTGAGTTTATTAGTCTCAGCTCACCTGCTAGATTCTCAGTTCTGCATTCCAATCCCAGTCACCTTCCTGGTCTGACACACACCCAGGGCCTGAGAGGTCTAGAGCAAGTGTGTGTGTTTGAGGGGGGGGGGGGGGGAGTGGCAGTTAGATCCCAAATTTAGAAAAAAGGAGCCAGAATTCTGCTGTTAAGCTGAACATAAAGACAGCAAAGGTCTACAGGTTCTGTTTGTGTGTCTCTTAGAAGCCTTCTGCCCACAGCAATTCCAGGCCCAGGATCTCAGATGCAGAAGAGACTCAGAACTCATTCAGGCTCCATCTTGCCTGCCAGGGGCAGCCCACAGCTTCCAGACAGGGGTCCTTTCGGCCTGCCTGGAATTGAGAGCTGGATGCTTACCCTACCTGCTACACTTCCTGGACTACACACCTGGCCATACTTCCTGGGGTTAGAAGTTTGTGTTCCAGGTCCTTTCCAGTGCAAATTGGCAGTCTGAGTGGTTCTCCTACCTAGTCCAGGCTTCTCCAGGTTCTAGGTCCTCATGGACCTCACAGAGTTTCCAGCGCCCACCTCATTCTGCCCAGAATCTGGACTCCACTCCTGTCAACTGTTCCACAGTCCCTGGAAACACATCAAACCAGTCATGTTCAGGGGAGTGCCAGTTGTGTTGAAGGTACCCCACAAGGTGTGGGTGGGGCTGGGCTGCAGGTATCACACCTGTTCTCTGGCCTCTGGAAGCATATGTCACACTTGCAGTCCAGTGGTGGCTGCCTGCTGTCTGCCTCCATATCGATGCTTGGTAATCCAGGGTAAGAGGATACAAGGAGGAGTTCAAGTGTCGTGTGTGTGTGTGTGTGTGTGTGTGTGTGTGTGTGTGTGTGCACATTGTGTGCACATGCCATGCACACATGCTAGCTAGTGTTGGGATGAACTCAGGGCCTGGGTGTTATTTCTTAGTTTTCCTTTTTTTTTTCCTCTGCCCCAGGCTGGCATTCCACCACCTGACCACAGCTCCACTTCCAACTTTTTTGGTCATTAACTAGAGATGAATCTTGTGGACTTTCCTGGGAAGGCTGCTTTTGAACATGATCCTCAGATCTCAGCGTTCCAAGAAGCTAGGATTATAGGAATGAGCTGCCAACACCTAGTTCAATTTTTATTAAAAAAAGAAAAGAATATGTAACAACACTTAAATTTAAGCAGCCACCTGTGGCTAGTGGTTACATGTCTAGAAGGTGGAGGCAGACCCGTCTAGTCTGCTTGCACATATCCTGTGGACTCCACTGATCTCACCATAGGGAGGGGCGAGGCTGGACTAGGCTCAAAGTGGGGCTCCCAGGATGGGGGAAGACAGCAGAGAGGGACATAAGAATGTTCTCAGAAGGAAACTACCATATAAGGCAGCCTGCTTCTGGCAGCCAGCCCTCAGGCTCTGAGAGGAGACTGATAGCTGGAGAAGGGGAGCCTATTGGAGGCCCCCATACAAGTCCTCCTGAGAGTTTTACAGGGCCTTGTTTCACATCTGAGGGCTGCTAGGGCTGTGAGTCTTGGCAGAGAGAGAGAGAGAGAAGGCACTGTTATTTTTCTTCTGAGGCCATGTGAACAGGGCAGCCCATGCACAAAGTTTCCATGGCATAATCTGACTGTGAAGCCCTGTGTGTCTGTGGGGGAGGGATAAGAAGAGGCCCTGAGCCCAGCCACACTCAGAACTGGCACAGGCCCAGCAGGCACATTCCCTCCCAATTCCTGCAGGATCTTGAACCATGGACTGGAGGTAGGGTGTGTGTTGTGGGGGGAGAGGCTGTGCCTGGCTGTCCAGGGCTTTTGGAAACTCATTTGGTTGGTGGTGGGGCGTGAGGGTGTTGGCTCTTCAGACATGAGGTAGAGGAAAGATCATTTTCGGAGAACTGGGCTGGGCTTTGGCTCTGGCAAGGCTGAAACTTGAATTCACTGGCAGGCAAAGCAAAGAGGCAAATGAGGGCCTCAGGTGTGTACCTTAGTGACCTCCCAACTGCAACCTACAGACCTTCCTTCCCTAGAAAGAATCGGAACCAGGGTCATTTGCCTAGAGCAATTGCAGGCAGCTCACTGAGGCCGTAAAGAAAAAAGGCTCCCTGAATAGCCACGGAAAACAAGCTTCTTGGACAGAAGTTAGGGATTTGGTACCTTGCTAACTTTGTTAATCAAGTACATCAAACTCCACTGAGCATTTTGCTTTCTGGCTTCATGTAAAACAACAGAGACCTCAGAGCACCAGGCACCACAAGTCTCCCTACGGTTGGTCACATGGAAAGGACCATGTTTGATCCTCTATTTTGCCCTAAATCATTCTTCCAGTAACAATCCCTGTGGGGATTTGAACTCAGGCTCTTCTGCCTTCACTCTTGTGCTCTTCACCACCTGAGTCTCCTACAGTAGATGTGCTGGATGTAGGCATTGTGGGTCTCTATCTTATGGCCTTGAAATGGTTCCACAGCTCTAACTTATCCAATGCCCCTAAGCTCCCAGCCCAGCCTTTCTTTTTCTCCTCAGCCCCTTGGGGTCTGGAAATCTCTAGTTTCCTAAAGGTGTGTTTAGTATTCCTGCATGTCCCTCCCCAATGTGGATGTGCCTGTGCCTGTTATAGGTTCGTTGTGACGTACCAGGCAGCAGCCCCAGGCCACAGAGGTAGCCAAGACAATCAGGCTTTTCTGCACCACGGTACAGGACACACAATGAATGCCCTCTCTCTCCACCAGTGCAGAAAGGCGCATTATTGCGGGTCGGGTGACTGGCCCCACTGGCTGTGATGTTTATGGTCTGCACAACCCCCACAAGGCGTGGCTCTAGTCAGTCCATACTGGGAGCCTGAGTAGGAGGAGGCAGGGTGATGCTTAGGGCTTGGTGTCCTTTCCTCCTGAAGTCTGTGAGCCTCATGGGAAGTAGCAGTCCTATGTCTCTTCTGTCAAGCCTTTTGGAGGCTGGTGTTGAAAATACTCCTGCATAAGCATGCACCATGCCTACCATGATAGCATCTCCCCAGTGTGGCCTTCTTTTTCCCCTTTCTTCCCCTTGTCTAGACTTTATGCAGGTTGGAGGTGGTGTGTGTGTGTGTGTGTGTGTGTGTGTGTGTGTGTGTGTGTGTGTGTACTGGGGTTTGAACTCAGGGACTGGATGCTGTTCCTTAGCTTTTTCAATCAACACTAGTGCTCTACCCCTTGAGCCACCTTCATTTCTGGCTTTTTTGCTGGTTTATTGACAAAAAGAGTCTCGCAGACTTCACTTCTCTATTGGCTTTGAACCTTGCTGCTCACATTTCAGCCTTCTAAGCAGCCAAGATTGCAGGCACGAGCCACTGGCACCTGGATTTTCTCTGATTCTCTTTCACCCTCCTTTACATTCACCCCTTGGAACACTTGGAGCTGCAGTGGCATTTCCTCTGATGTTCCAGGACTCGGAGAATGCGTTGTCACCAGTGAGAGTGAAAAGTAGAGAACCGAAAGCTCACTGGCCAGCACTGTTATTCCCGGTATGGGCTGGGGCAGTACAGGGAAGTCAGGCTTTCCTTCTCTCTGGACCTCAGGCAGCCAGTGGCCCCACCTGCCTGATGCAAAGCACTGACGGAGCAGGCTCACCCTTCCTGATGCACCGGAAGACAGCGATCTGATAAAATGGGTGTACCAAGGTGCCTGCTACTTAATGTAGTGGTCCTCCCTGGAGTATATGTTTAAGGGCTTTGCTTAACAGCAAAAGAGATAATCCCTAATTATAGAGCCATATAAGAGATAAGGCTTCTTTGGGTAGATCACAAGGGCTCTTCCTGCACTGGCAACAGTTCGTGTTATTTGGGAAGGTATTGTACTTAGTGTGTGTGTGTGTGTGTGTGTGTGTGTGTGTGTGTGTGTGTGTGTGTCCGTGTCTGTGTGTGGTGTCAGTACAGGAGTTTAAACTCAAGCCCTTGCTCTTTCACTTTCTACTCAAGATTGATGGTCGACTGAACTGTAGCTCCGCTTTCAGTTTTTTGGTGGTTAATTGGAGATAAGAGTCTCTCAGATTTGTTTGGCAGGCTGACTTTGAACTATAATCCTCAGATCTCAGCCTCCTGAATAGCTAGCATTACAGGGGTGAGCCAGCAGCACCCAAATTGTCTTTAACCTTGACCCTGATTTTATTGTTTTAACTGTGAAGGATTTGTGAAAGTTGAGGATTTGCTAAAATGTGGGAGACTCTGAACTTCTATATTCATCTGTGTCTTTAAAGGCCAGTCCCACTGTGAAAGTGGCTCCATACAGAAGGAAATATAGTAAGGTCATATAAAGGACAATAGGGACAAAGTTACCATTATAGGAACATGTATACTGGTTTTCAACTTCCAAAATCAATCTACTATAAAAATAAAATAGATTGACTCATGTGCTATCAACTATAACAATATAAATGTTGAGATGTAACTGATAAAAGTTAGAGGTAGACAGCCAGGTAAGGGCTCAACTGAATTTGTTTTGTCTCTGAAGGAGATAATTGAAAATGAGGTCGATCTGAGACCAAAGTGATCTCACTGGTTACAGTTACCAGCATAACCAATGGAACTAAACATTATAATTATCAGACATAAGAGGATTGGAAACAAAGGTGGAAATTGGATCTAAATCTTCATCTTTCTTAGGCAGAGTAGATATAGAAGTTCATAGATACCTGAAGTTGGTAAATAAAAATAACAACAAAATAATTTTAATGATTACGTAAAAGCAGAGCAATACAATAACTGTTTATAAAGAAGAGGACCTGGGCCAGGAGTGTGGCTTGGTGAAGAGTGCTTGCTTAGCATGCATGAAGCCCTGAGTTTGATTCCTTGGTACCGCATACACAGAAAAAAGTTGGAGTGGTACTGTGGCTCAAGTGGTAGAGTGCTATTCTTGAGAAAAACCCAAGAATAGTGCCCAGGCCTTGAGCTCAAGCCCCAGAACTGGCAGGGAAAAATTGGGGGGACTGAAGTGGGCAAAGAACTGTTGATTCTTTGTATAATTCCTGTGACATCTTGTTTAAATTACAGGCAGGTTTTGCTATCAGTAAACTTACAAGAGATACTCTCCTAACAATAAATTAATAAATAACACTATAACCATTAAAAAAGAAATACTTTTCTAATTTTTCATTTTCTATGACAGTGGATGATAGCAGGACACTTTATAAAAAGCTTAATTTTGTCAGACTTCAGTGGCTTACTCCCACAATCCTAGCTACTGAAGGAGTTGAAAGCTGGGAACTGGTGGCTCATGCCTGTAATCCTAGCTAATCAGCAGGCTGAGATTTGAGGATCACAGTTCAAAACCAAGAGATTGTTCCCAGGCCCTGAATTCAAGCCTCATGACAAAAAAAAAAAAGTTGGGATCTGAGAATTAAGGTATTAAGGTTAGAAACTAGGGAAATCTTGAAAACTCTTCTCTCCGACTTACCATAAAAAAGCTGGAAGGAGAGTTTTGGCTCAAATTGTAGAATGCTAGCCTTGTGTGAAAAAACTAGGAGATAATACTCAGGCCTGACTTCAAGCCCTAGTTCAAGCGTGCGCATGTGCGCACACACGCACACACACACACACACACACACACACACACGCACACACACACACAGCCTAGTTATTTATTTATTACTAAAAATGTAAACGGTAATAATATATAGCATAAATTTGATTACCTTAACCATATTGAAATGTACAGTCCAATAATATCACATTGTTGTGTAACAATCCAGAAATTTAAAAATTGAAATTCTGAACCCGTTAAATGCTTAATCCTAGTTCCCCTACCCCGCTGCTCCCCTCAGCTGTGGTAAACCACAACTCTATTTTCTGTACATAAATGACTAAGTATGATACCTCATATAGGTTAACTTTGTCTTTTGTGACTGGCTTATTTCACCTAACGTAACATTTCCAGGGCCCATCCATAGTGAAGTAATGCAAGGCTTTCTTCCTTTTAATAGAAATACTATTCCATTGAACATATGTGTATGTATATGTACATAGACACCATATTTTCTTCGGGTAGAATGGAGAAAAGCATGGATGTTTGAACTGTTTTTATTTTGGGGCTTCTGTGAATGATGTTGCAAGGCATATGGGCATGCAAGCTTTTTCTGGTGGTGATACTAGGATTTGAACTTAGTGTTTATTAGGCTCTATTTGCTTTGGTTATTTTTGAGATACAGTCTTGCCTTTTGTCTAGGCTGACCTAAACTGTGAACCTCCCATTTATGTTTAGCTGGATACATGACAGGTGCGTGTCCCTGCATCCAGCTTGTATTGGTTGAGATGGGGTTACGCTTGAACTGCAATCCCTCATCTGTACCTCCCAAGTGACTCAGATTAGAGTCACGGACCACTGTACCAGGCCTGTTTTTAAAAAAAGTCTAAGAAATTGACTGGGAATGTGGCTTAGTGGTGGAGTGCTTGCTTAGCATGTATGAAACCCTGAGTTCAATTCCTCAGTACCACATAAACAGAGAAAGCTGGAAGGGATGTTGTGGCTCAAGTGGTAGAGTGCTAGCCTGGAGCAAAAGAAGCTCAGGGATAGTGCCTAGGCCCTCAGTTCAAGCTGTCCAAATTTAAAAAAAAATGAAAAGGACATCCATGTCCCCCCCCCAAAAAAAAAGATGTGGAAATAATGCTCAGAGAATGTTGAGAGCTTATGCAAGTCCCTCTAGGGCTGAGGCATGAATGCTGGTCCTAGCAACTCCCTCCATCTTCCTGACTGCTGGGGAGTCAATCCAAGTCCAGCATCTTGTGATAGTTGGCCCTGTAAGCTGAAGGAAGCTTGAGACCAGAACCATGGGATAGGGTGAAGAAGGTACACAGAAAGGAACTAAGCTGGCATTGCCCTCTTTCTGATCCATGGGCTCCGCAGTATTTCCCATTGTCAGGTTCTCTAGGCCCTGTGAATAGCAACTCAGTTTCCTGGTGTGGTTTCTGAAGACTGTGAGCATCTGGGATCCAAGTTTCGTGTACATCATTATGGCACTTTCTTTCCCACAGCTCATTTTCTCCTCCCCCTTGGGACTCTTCGGTGGCGCTGAATTGTAGGGCTCCTGATATGTTCTCTTCTGGGTGATCAAAACCCAACCATCTGGTCCTTTTGATTCTCAGGCTAGAGCAGATCTCTTGGGAGGCTGGAGGCTCTGGGTGGAGCCCAGCATGCCTCCCCAACCTCTGACTTGGATGACTTCCCACTGTGTGAGGTGACAGCTTGTTCTTGGACAGGAAATGATTCTCAGTTCCAGATGCTCTCTGATGATCTGGGAGGTATGAAGTCAACACATGTAGAACTGACATCCTGTCCGGACCCAGCCATGAATGGACAGGTGAGCTGGGGTCCATGAGCACAGTGTGAGATACTTTCCATAGTAGGGGAAGAATATGGGATCTGGACGGGAGTATTCCCCATGGGGCTATCAGAAGGCATGGGAGTTATTTCCTTCCTTACCCGACTGTGGCTTTGTGGCCACCTGGTAGCCTCAGATGACTTTTGGAAAAGTCCTTTTTTTTTTATAGGCAGTGACCCTCAGAGTTGGGTGACAGCGGAGTTCAGGCATCTGGTGTCTATGGGTAGGAAGAAGGTTGACACCAGAGTCCTTCCTAGTTTCCCATTCTGCGCCATCTGCCTTTCCTGAAGTGGACCACTGAATAGCAGCTACTGTTGCAGTTTATCCCACTGTGGTTTTTTTCTTCCAATTCCTGGAAGGAATGTTCCTGGAGGCTCAGTGTCTAATATCTAGTGTCTAACTGGATGTAGCTATTAATTTCAGTGAATTAAAATGAACAATCCAATAATTAGTTGCACTGGTTTTATTTTAGGTGCTAAGTAGCCACATGTGGCCAGTACCACAGAAATGTCTTGGGACACTGCTATTTGACGCGTCTCCTCTTTTTCTCTGTGATTCTGTCTAGAGTCATGGCAAGTTACTGCTCCCTCAGCCTCAGGATTTCAGAGCTTATTGCCGACTGGGAATTCAAAAACAGAAAATAAACAGGCTGGAAAATGTTTTTGGTCCCTATTCAATAACTGAGTTCAGACTAGTCCTAGGCTCTGAAATTGTGCTCTTCTTGACTTTGGAGGTCACCCAATTCCTGTAATCAAGTGCTATTCTCCAGCAGCAATTCTGCTCTGCCCAGGTGCCCATCCACAAATCTATTCCACGATTTTGTCAAGGGTGGGGCTTGGATGAACCCTTGTTTCTGTTTTTTTGTTGGTCGTAGGCTTGAACTGTGGGCGCTGTCCCTGAGCTCTTCAGCTCAAGGCTACTGCCCACAGCACCACAGCACCACAGCACCACAGCACCACTTCTGACTTTCTAGTAATTAATTAGAGATAAGAGTCTCATGGTCTTTAGTGCCTGGGCTGGCTTTGAACTGCAATTCTCAGATTTCAGCCTCCTGAGTAGTTAGCATTACAGGCATGAGTCACTGCGCCCGGCATGGCTCTTGCTTTTTTTTTTTTTTTTTTTTTTTTTTTTTTTGCCAGTCCTGGGCTTGAGCTCAGGGCCTGAGCACTGTCCTTGGCTTTCTCAAGGCTAGAGCTCTACCACGTGAGCCTCGGCACCACTTCTGGCTTTTTCTGTATATGTGGTACCAAGGAATCGAACCCGGGTCTTCGTGCATGCTAGGCAAGCACTTTAACCACTAGGCCAAACTCCCGGCCGGCTCTTGCTTCTTAAGGAGTGCCTCTGCCACAGTCTGCCTACTTTCAGGCTTCCCAGTGTTGCTGGGATCACATGTCCGAGCCTATGTATCAAGATTCCCCGGTGGAAATAGAATCTTGCAGGCTTTTCTTCCCCAAACTGGTCTAGTACCTACATCCTCCCAACTTAGCCTCAACCAGCAATAATGGAGAAGGGATCCTATGAGCTTTACTTCCTGGGCTGCCCTCAATCTCTGATCCTCCCATTATCAGCCTCTCAGTTAGCTAGGATTACAGATGTGAGTCACTTCTTTCTTTCTTTTTTTGTAGGTCATGGGGCTTGAACTCTGGGCCTGGGCACTATTCCTGAGCTCTTCAGCTCAAGGCTATGGCCCTACCCTAGAGCTAACCTCCCACTTCCTGTTTTCTAGAGGTTAATTGGAGATAAGAGTGTCAGGTCCTTTTTTACCTGGGCTGGCTTTGAACCCTGATCCTCAGATCTCAGCCTCCTGAGTAGCTAGGATTACAGGCATGAGTCACCAAGCTTCTTTCCTTTTCTTTTTGGAGACAGGCATTCACTACATAGCTGAGCCTGGCCCTGAGCTCTTAATCTTCCTGCCTTGGTCTTCTGAGTGCTAGAAATACAGGGCTGGATTACATCCAGCTCCAGAGACCAATCTTGATCATAGGTTTGCCTTCCTGACACTGTCTTCTGCTCTTGGTATATCTTATCCTCTTCAGCTTCTCAAATCTTGCCCATCTCTTAAGACTGTTTAGAGCTCTCTACCTCCTATGCCTTCCCTGGTCAACCAGCAGTGAACTCTCTAATCTCTGCCCTCTGGTTCCAATTATGAAGCTATCTGCTTCCATTGTCTAGAGGGGCCCTTTAAAGATTTTGCTGCTCACGGTAAAATCTACAGGGTCAATGTCAAAGAGAGGGTGTGATGCTTTTGTGTCCCATGTGCAATGCTGAGCATATAGCACACTTAACTGAATATTTGGAATTTGATTCATGACTTTAAGGTGGAAAGTGACTGGGTGTCACAGTGTGCAAGAGTTTGTATTTAGCTCTCTTTAGATGAGAGATAAGCATTTCATTCAAGTGGCTGATGGCAATGGCTGCATTCCTATAGTAAAGACGTCTGGCCTTTCACCAAAGGACTTTTTTTTATAGCAGAGAATGACGCTAGAAGGGGAGGAACAGGAAGATGGGGAGGGCAGAGAGCATGTGTGTGATTCAGCTATTTCAGTGGGTGGGGGGAGAGCTGGCTCTCATGTTGGAGGAACTGATGTCCTCAGCTCAACTCAGCCTCTTCATTCTGCATCCTCTCCCCTCTTTTTTTTCTTGTCAGTTGTGGGGCTTGAACTTTGGGCCTGCATGCTGTCCCTAAGCTCTTTTGCTTAAGGCTAGTACTCTACCACTTTCAACCACAGTGCCATTTCTGGTGGTAGAATGGAAATAAGAGTCTCATGGCCTTTCCTGCCCAGGCTGGCTTTGAACTGCGATCCTTATGAGCAGCTACGCTTATAGACATAAGCCACTAGCAACCAGCTTCTGGATTCTTTTTTGGTCATGGGCTTGAACTCTGTGTCTGGCCACTGTCCCTGAGTTCTTCAGCCTAAGGCTATTGCTCTACCACATGAACTACAGCACTTCTGGTTTTCTGGTGGTTAATTGGAGATAAGAGTCTCACAGACTTTCCTGCCAGGGCTGGCTTTGAATGCAACCCTCAGATCTCAGCCTCCTGAGTAGCTAGGATTACAGGGGGAGCCACCGGTGCCAAACTTCTGGATCCGTTTTAACACTGATGGAGGCAGCCTTTCTTTTCTTTTCCTTTCTTTTCTTTTCTTTTCTGTTTTCTTTTTACCAGATCTGAGTCTGCATGGCATCCAGCTATTTCCCAAACATCTTACCTTATCTTTCAAAAGCCTCACATTTAGCCAGGTGTTGATGGCTCACCCCTGTAATCCTAGCTACTCTGGAAGCTGAGATCTGAAGATTGTGGTTCAAAGCCAGCCTGGGAGGAAAAAGTCAGTGAGAATCTTATCTCCACCTGACCACAAAACAAAACAAAACAAAACAAAAAAAAGCCAGAAGTAGAGCTATGAACCAAGTGGTAGAGTGCTAGCCTTGAGTGAAAAAAGCTAAAGTGTCTAGGCTAATGTGCTCCAGGGCTCATGTGTACATGTGTGCATACGCATGCATAAGTGCGCTCTCTCTCTCTCTCTTTCACACACACACACACACACACACACACACACACACACACAGCCCAACATATATAAGTACCGAAGCTATAATTCTAAAGCCTTTGAGTGATGACAAGATCTTTGAGATGAGCACATCCTTGATGCTTTGAAAGACAAAACACTATTTGAATAGACATTTTCTAAGTCGTTAAGATGGCGTCTCTTCAGGTTTGATAGTAAATAATTCATACAGTACTATTTGAAAAATCCAGGTCCTCAAATGCTCCTCCCTCCCTCCCTCCCTTCCTTCCTTCCTTTCTCTCTTTTCCTCCCTCGCTCTCTTTCTCTCTCTGTTTTTAATTTGATATTACTTCTCTTTCAGGTCAATGCCATGACTTGTCCTTGTTCTAAATGTACAATTCCCAGCAACCAGGAAACTCAGTAAGGGACTTCTGCATGGATGAATAGTGACTGGCTGGGTGAACAAATGTATAATTGCTTAATAAATATCTTCCCAGATGAACAAACAGCAACAGAAAATTATTATGCATTTACTACAACCCAGGCATACACTAAACACTTTACTGATATATTAGCTCATTCTTGGAGGTATATATATCTGAAAATTACACAGAAGAAGAATAGTTCTATTAGCTGACATCTAGGGCTTCTTGATAAGGATTAAAGGAACTAGGATACTGAGTTGGGGCTTGGGAGCTTTCATTTAGAAGTTGAAATGAAAGTAACATTATTTCCTAACTCTGGGAGCTAAGAACTATACTCCATACCTTGCACATATTTTCTCGTTTCAAATCTTGGGGCCCAGTGGTTAAAAGGATTGCCTAAGAAGCAGAGCTAGGCTGGGTGTGGTGACTTGTGCCTGTAATCCCTGTTAGTTTGGAGCTGAGTCAAAGTTGGGAGGATTCCAGGTTCAAGCCCAGCCCACGAAACTTGGTGAGACACTTGCTCAAAAATAAAATGGGTACTGGTGGCTCATGCCTGTGACCCTAGCTTCTCAGGAGGCTGAGATCTGAGGATCAAGGTTCAAAGTCAGCCAGGGCATTAAAGTTCATGAGACTCTTATCTCCAATTAACCACTAGAAAAGTGGAAGTGGATCTGTGGCTCAAGGAGTAGGGTGGTAGCCTTGAGTTGAAGAGCTCAGGGACAGTGCCCAGGCCCAGAGTTCAAGCCCCACGACTGAGAGGGGGAAGAAAAAAAAGCTACAAGTGGAGCTGTGGCTCAGTGGTAGGATGCTATCTTTGAGCACACAAGCTCAGGGACAGTGTCCAGGCCCAGAATTCAAGCCCCAGGACCTTCAAAAAATAAAATAAAATAAAATAAAATAAAATAAAAGGGGACTGTATCTAGCAGATACTGAATTCAACTTGAGTACCACACACACATTTGTTGACTCCAAAGTCTGTGTGCTTGCTTGGTTGCTTGTTTGCTTTCTTTTTTTTGTTGGTCATTGGCTTGAACTCAGGGCCTGCGTGCTGTCACTGAAGTTTTCTCTCAAGGCTAGCACTCCACCATTTTGAACTGTAATCCTCAGATCTCAGCCTCCTGAGTAGCTAGGATTACAAGTGTATGCCACCAGCTCCCAGCATATTTTCAAAGAGCTGCCTTACCATCCTGCACAGAAGAGAAAGAGCGGGGAGCTCTGTAGTCATAGGAACATCAAGGTTCTCTCTGAGAAGAGGCGGCTTAGCCAGGTGTCTGGGGCTGAGGAAGGATCTGGGGACAATTCCGGACCCCCTGGCCCCTCCGGGTCTGTAGGAGTCTTGGTGTCTGGCAGTGGGTCAAGTCTGTTCAGCAGCTCTTTGTAACCCTTAGCTTTACTCCCCAGAAGGATAGGACGGAATGTTCTCTGGGTTCTAGCAGCAGGACTAGGAGGCAGCAGAGCTGTGATTAGGGTTTAAAAGCCTGGTTGCCAGGCACAGGCCCTTCTTCACCTTTTATAGCCATCTAGCATGACACATGTGTTCAGAGAATTTTATTTTTTATTTTTATTTTTTTCTCCTCCCTCTAATCAGCTTTATGACCCAGAACACGTTCTTCCTTCTCTTTCTATCACTCATTTACCAGTCCTTGGAACAGGTTTGTTACTCACTGGCAAGTATGATAGACTTTTTGGTGAGCTTTTTTTTTTTTTCTTCAAATTTTTGAAATTGTTGTGGAACTCAGGGCCTGGGAGCTGTCCCTTAGCTTCTTGGTGGTTAATTGGAGGTAAGACCTCATGGACTTTCCTGTCTCGGCTGACTTCATTCATCCTCTGACCTTAGCATTTTGAGAGCTAAGATTACAGGCATGAGCCACAAGTGCCTGGCTCTTTCTGGAGAGTTTTAAGGTAATTTGAACCTCATTGGTTGGGCAGAACAGTAGGAGGCATCTGTTCCCTTAGGTTTGACTTGTTGACATTGCTCCAGCTTCCTCTGCTCTGGTCTGGTAGTGGGCCTTTTGGGAGTTGGGATGGGATATTTTGGTAGTATTATGGTGTTGGTTAAGGATAGGGGTTTAACGTTCAGAGACGTCCAGGTTTAGGTCTTGTCTTCATCCTTAAGGACCATATGGCTTAGGCCATGTGACTTGATGTCTCTAGGCCTTGTTGGGTTCTTCTGTAAAGTAAGAAAGAACTATTACCTGCCTCCGAGGATGGTAGCAGTGATGGAATGAGAATGCTTGTAAGATACTCAGTTCCTGACTCAGTGTTATCTTTGAATCTCCTTAGCAGGCCTCTGATATACACACACCTGAGATTGGGGTATTTGGATCACAGAATGAGGGGTTATGAAGTCAGCCTTTTCTCCCTACATACTGTGAGCCAAAAGAGAGATCGAGTTTTTTTTTTCTCCTTTAAAAAAAATTTTTTTTTTCTGTGCTAATTCTGGGGCTTGAACTTAGGGCCTCGTATTCTCCACCCCGCCCTTCCCCCCTTCAAAGTTGGCATTCTAGTATTTGAGCCGCAAGCTCTACTTAGGGCTTTCTGCTGGTTAATTGAAGATGACAGTGTTAGGAACTTTCAAAGCTTCAGCTGGCTTTGAATGGAAATCCTTAGATCTCAGGCACCTGAGTAGCTAGGATTACAGACATGAGTCACTGGCTTAAAAAAACAACCAAAAAAACCCCACTTTTTTTTTTTTTTAAGATGGTAGAATTCAAGAATGGGAGAAAAGAAGATTGAAGACTGAAGAAGAAAACAGCTTTTATGGGGGAGTGGCCAAGAGAATGGACCAGGGTAACTTCCAGCGAAGAACTGTGAGTGAAGGAATTAGACTCTTGTGTTTGTTTTGATATTTGTGAGATAGAGATTTTCTATGTAGCATAGTCTTTTCTTGAACTTGAGCTCTTCCTATCCCTGGCTTCGGAATATGCTGGGATTCCAGAAGAGCACTATCATATCCTGCTCAGAACTGGGGATTTTGATGAGAGTGCCCGGCAGGCAAGAATAGAATGGGACCCTGTCACTGCTCAAATGGAAGAATTAACCCTCTCTTTGGGCCAGTTCCTTCCTCTTCTCTCTCTCTCTCTCTCTCTCTCTCTCTCTCTCTCTCTCTCTCTCTCTCTCTCTCTCTCTCTCTCTCTCTCTCTCTCTCTCTCTCTCTCTCTCTCTCTCTCTTCTCTCTCTCTCTCTCTCTCTCTCTCTCTCTCTCTCTCTCTCTCTCTCTCTCTCTCTCTCTCTCTCTCTCTCTCTCTCTCTCTGTCTCTCTGTCTCTCTCTCTCTTTCTTGTTCTTGCCAATCCTGGGCTTGAACTCAGGGCCTGAACACTATCCTTGGGCTTTCTCAAGGCTAGAGCTCTATCACTTGAGCCATGTCACCATTTCTGGCTTTTTCTATGTATGTGGTACAGAGGAACAGAACCAGGGTCTTTGTGCATGCTAGGCAATCACTGTACCACTAGGCCAAACTCTAGCCCCCCCCCATTTCCTTATTTCTTTTTTTTTGCCAGTCCTGGGCTTGAGCTCAGGGCCTGAGCACTGTCCTTGGACTTTCCCAAGGCTAGACTCTACCACTTGAGCCTCAGCACCACTTCTGGCTTTTTTCTATGTATGTGGCACCGAGGAATCGAACCCAGGTCTTCGTGCATGCTAGGCAAACACTTTAACCACTAGGCCAAACTCCCCGCCCTCCTTATTTCTTATAGAGAAATTACTGGTGACAGGACACTATGGACTGGATCACAGATGCCCTTAACCAGCTATAACCAACCCATATTTTCCGTATGGTCTGTCACAGAACCCAAGAAAAGTGTATGTAGAGCAGTAGCTCTTGGGTTCCTGGTTCAGCTGCCCTGTCCTCTTTGGGAAGGCAGAAGCCAGGCTAGGAAGCCACAGGCCTTTGCCTGAGAGGAAAACAACAAGCACAATTACAGTGAAGGAGAAGGGCTCCATCTGTAAGCAACTGGGCAATTACCTGCTAATTAAGCTCTCATTAAATTTGTTTTCTGAGGGTTACAGTATAGTACTTGGAAGATGAACCCTGTCTGCTTGTCACCAAGGTGTTGAAGATGAAGCGTTTCATACGAATTAAGGTGGAAGCTTCCATCTAATTAAATATAATAACCTAGCTCATTCCAACATCCAGAGGCCTCACAGACAGAGGCCTTTTATCTTGGGAACCTGAGAGGAATTAGGAGGATTTTTTTTTCTTTTTCTTTTGAGTCTTCTGCATTTCAGAAGAAGAGAAGGGAAAAGATATTATGGGAAATGAATCCATCTTTTAGTTGTTGTTGGTCTTTGGGCTTGAATTCAGGGAATGGGTGCTCTCTCTGAGCTCTTTGCTCAAGGCTAGTGCTCTACCACTTTTAGCCACGGCTCTATTTCTGGTTTTTTGGTGGTTAATTAGAGATAAGAGTCTCATGGACTTTCCTGCCTGGACTGGCTTCTAACAGTGGTCCTCAAACATTAGTCTCCTGAATAGCTAGGATTATGGGCATGAACCACCAACACCCCACTGATCAATCTCTTTTTATCTGGATCAGGTGCCCATTAAGAAGTCAATCTCTAGCCTGGCACTAGTGTCTCACACACCTTTAATCCAAGCTCAGGCCCAGAGTTCAAGTCCAAGGACTAGCATGAAAGAATGCAACCTCTGGACCAAGCATGTCAGGTGTCTCACACCTGTAATCTTCAGGAGGCAGAGCTAGAGAGATCCAAGTCTGAGGCTAGCCCAGCAAAAGCTTGCTCAGCAAGCATAAGGCCCTGGGTTCAAGCCCTAGGATACTCTTCACCTCCAAGGGAATAAAATCAGCTGAATCAGAAACTTTCCAGTGGTTCTTCCAGACATCTAGATCTGAAAACTTCAACTAGAGAATGGCCATAATATTGATCATCAAGTTCTCAAAGAAACCAAACCATCATTTCACCCAGTACTTTCTATGCATACTCAGTAAAATCTTTTACTTCAGTACAAAGCAGGGTAAAGATTGTCTGTGTATGGGAATGCAGGTATAAAAACAGCCCAAGGCCAGCAGTCAGGGAAGGAAGGAGCAGTCAGCGTTGTGTGTAGAGCAATCCCAAAGCACGAAAGGCTGAGGTTTTGGTGCCAATTCCTTGTCTCAGGTGTTGTAAGTGCTGGGGAGGCCCCTTAATCTACTGATAAGGAAGGTGAACATAAGTGATCTCCAGAAATGGTTCACACGGGGCTCCTGGGTTCTTGAAAAACCACAAGTGATTGGCAAATGCTGTGTTGCAGACACAAACTCAAACAAACAGCTCATTTCCTCCAGGGGTGCCTTCCATTGCAGTGACTCCAGCTGAACCGGGAGGAGAAGAGAAGCTGTCTTTTTCCTTCCTCTACATGGTGTTCCTCTATTCTGATGTCAGATCTCTGGCACTTAAGTCCAGATGAAGCTATTAATAAACTTCGTCAAAAAGAGGACCTTCTAAAGATCATGACTCTCTCAGAGTTAGTTACCAATCTTCCTTTTTCCTTGGGTTTTCTGGAAGCCTGGGGCTAGGCACAAGGCTTTGAATCACTGAACAATCTAAGGCTGCTTTATAGTAACTCTCTTAACTTCGTAGTATGCGCTGCTGAAATGTGAAGAATTGGGTCCAGCCCACAGAAGGTCATAAGATTCTGTCACATTCTGTGTACAGGTAACTCTGGCTTAGGTGAAGGGCTCATAGGTTGTTTCTTTTCTTTTTGGTGGTGCTGGGGTTTGAAATCAGGGTCGGGTTTCTGCTAGGTAGAAAGGAAGAAAGCACGAATAAAATGTACAAATCAGCAGAGACAGGAGAATGGCTTAAACCCAGGAATTTAAGAAAAGCCTAAGTAATGTGGTGAGACCTTGTCTCAAAAAAATTTATACATACATTAAAATTGAGAGTAACATTTACAATTCAGGCTGGCATGTAGTGTGATAAGAGATCAAGCTTAATATAGACTTAGCATTGCTTTATGCAATCCTCAGTACCAGGAAAACCAATTCAATAGCTTTTAGCCCATGCAGAATAGCATAGTCGTCTACCCTGGGCTGGCTTTGAATGGAGATCCTCAGATCTCAGCCTCCTGAGTAGCTAGGATTACAGGCGTGAACCACTTGTGACCTGGACCTGATTTTGTGTGTGTGTGGGGGGGTGTGGACATGGGGCTTGAGAGCTCTTCAGCTCAAGGCTACTACCCCTTGAGCCACAGTATCACTTCCCATTTTCCAGTAATTAATTGAAGAGTCTCACAGACTTTAGTGCCTGGAATGGCTTTGAACCGCTATCCTCAGATCTCAGTCTCCTGAGTAGCTAGGATTACAGGTGTGAGCCACCATGCCCAGCTATTTGATGTATTTTGACACATGAAAGTTTTAATGTTTGATGATGTCTAGGTTAGGTGTTTTTCTTCTCTCTCTTCTTGTTGGATGTAGTCATTTTCCTCATTCCTCCTCCTTCTTCCTCCTGCTGTAATGCTGGGAATCAAACCCAGGGCATTGTGCATGCTATGCAAACTCTACCTTTGAATTGCATCTCCAGCCAACACTAAGAAACACTGCTAACACTCAACTTGTAACTGTGGAGGCCATGAGACTTGAGAGATTAGGAAGCTTTCAGAGTCACTACTGAGGAGAATTTCTTCCATGCTTCGGATTTCACTTCTCCATCTCAGTGAAGCTCTTTCTTAGAGCCAGAGAACAGAGCCCTGGGATCAGGGCTGTTTATGTCCCTTCCCTCTTCTGAGGTCTGCCACAATAGAGCAGCTGAAATGACAGTTTGGAAATGTCCTTTTATTGTGAAAATTCAATGGCCTTTGTCTCTAGGATTTGAAATTTTCATGCAAGTGTTGGCAGTGAAAAGCCAGGAGGGAGGAGGGGAAGAGATGAGAAACTACCGCTGAGTCCCACAGTGAGTCACCAGAAGTTGGGGTTGTTTTGTTTTTCTCACCCATAAAATGTAGAGAACACCTTCATTTCTCCAATCTCAGTGGGGGTGATGTGAAGATGAATTAATCTGTATTTGTTAGGACACTGGGAGATCTTAGATTAAAGGCACTACTGAGATTTAAGGTATTATTATAATAATAAATGATTTAATAGCAGGGTGAGGCTACCTAAGCAAGAATCGAGAGGAAGGAGACTCAGAGCTGTGGAGTAGTTGAAGCTTGGCACATCCATCTTTGGCATTGATTCTTCTTTCTTTCTCTCTGTTTTTCTTTCATTCTCTCTTTGTTACTGGAGTCTGGATTCAGGGCTCCACCTTTTTCAACTGGGGTTCCTCCAGTCTTGCTTCTGGCTGGTTATTTTGGAGGTGGAGTCTAGTGGACTTCTCTAGCTGAGCTGCAATCCTCTAGTTCTCAGCCTCTCAAGGCTACGATTACAAGCCCGAGCCACCTATGCCAAGATACAACATTCTTATTCTTGGCTGTCAGATTGGGCTGGTTCATCTGTCCTCAGTGTAGCTTTCTTACTACTTCTTTCAGTCTTCTGCTGTCATCTTATTTATATATGAGATCCACATTACAACCATTAGAAATTATTCCACACCTCATAATCAAGTACTGGATTGAACAGTTTCAGAAAGAAAGCAGAGAAGGTAGTAGTTAAAAGTCCAGTTCTTCCTCTGTCATGACTACCAAGTGTATCATCACTCACCAGCTTTCACGACCCAGTCTGTTTCTACTGTTCAAAGCCCTCAAACAGTAAGAACTTCAATCCAGGTTAGACCTAGCTAGGCTCTTGTTGGTCTGTGCTTTGGATAATGATGTCATTTTCTGAGCTTCACAATTCTCCCTGGAAAATGGGGAGGGGTTGAAAGCCCAAGAGCCACCCACAGTATGCATACACGAAAGGACAGTTATTGTTACTGTCTTTAATACTGTTACTTGCTCTGGCCCAGGAGAGAGGGCTGAACTCACAAGTTAGGTCAGGGGATTTCTGGGATCAGGCAAGGGTCTGGGAAGTTTCAGACGATCCGAGAAAAAGGCAAAACCAAGGAGATGGAGTGGAAGAGAGGGGATAGCATATCCCCAGGAAGGCTGCCATGAGCTGAGGCTTCTTTCCCCCTCCAGCTGGGAGATGCGGTCAGGGGAGCCTTAGCGGAAGTTTACACACGGTGCCCTGCGCCCTTCTGCAATCAGGGCTGTCTCGGGGGCGGCCCGGAGTCTGGGGCTCAGCACAGACCCTCCCTCCCCCGCCCCCCAAGGCATGTGGGTCCCCTCCGGGCGGCCCAGGCCACGCGCACCCTACCTTTCTCCAGGATCGGGTTTCAGAGTCACCTGAAAGCCATTTCTTCTCGTCCGTTCTCCCCCCCCCCCCCCGCCCCGCTCCGCCGCCTTGTAAAAGACGGGGGAGCCTCCGCCCCCCGCCCCGTCCGCCCTGGTTTCCAGGTGTGTGCCTTTCCCTGCGGTCAAGATCACGGCAGACACAGGCCTCTTTGTTTTTGTTTTTCTGCAAAACTGGGGTCCTCAATCACCAGGATACGGCGTCTTGTTTTCTCACCTACAGTTCCTCCCCGAGGCCACCCCGCCCCCGCCCGGGTGTCACCTTCTCCAGTTTGGGGTTACGGCGGTAAAGGGCCTGGTTTCAGGGAGGAATTCGAGACTCCCGCGGGCAGAGGTGGCCGGCTGCGGTGGGGGTGGATCAGGACC
The DNA here is from genome assembly GCF_031878675.1 of Megascapheus bottae. Taxonomy (NCBI): domain Eukaryota; kingdom Metazoa; phylum Chordata; class Mammalia; order Rodentia; family Geomyidae; genus Megascapheus; species Megascapheus bottae. Next base: position 5,134,752 of record NC_143522.1, read on the forward strand.
TCCACCTCCAGTCCCGACCCCGGACCCTCCCCCAGTCCGCACCCTCGGGGTGTCCGGGACGTCCACGGTCTCGGGTCCAGGGCTCTAAGGTGACCCCACCACGTGCGTCTAGGTAACTCGGGAGGGGCGGGCGGCCGCCCAGGCCTCCCGGGTGAGGGGCAGCGCTCGCCCCAGCTGGGGGGTTAACCATTACCCGAGGCCGCCTCGTTGCGCCCCGCTTGGCCTGCGCAGCGCCCCGAACCGCCCCCCACCCTCCCCACCCCACCCCCGGGCCGAGGAGCTGCCGAAGGCTGGATTCCAGTCGCCAGCGCGAGTCTCCGCCCACTGGAAAAATTCCTGGTCCGCCCCTCCTCGCTCCTGCCCTCCTTCCCTCTCTCTCTCTCTCCCTCCCTCCCTCCCTCCCTCCGGCCCGCCTAGGCTCAGGCACCGCTTGGCCCCGACTTCCTGCGGGGCGCTGGGAAGCGGCGCGCACTCGGGGTTCCGAGGGCCGCGCTGGGCGCGGGCCGCGTCCCCGGCCGCCTCCCGACGGGCAGTGGGCGGGCGCAGCCGGCGGCCTCGGCCTCTTCCGAGAGCGACTTTCAAACGCGCGCCCGCGTCGCCGCGTCACCCGGCAGCTCCGCGCGCCGCGCCGGTCCGGAGTCAGCGGGGAGGCCACGGATCGGTGAGTGACCCCCACTTCTCCCCTCTCCCGGGACTCACGTGCGGTCGGCCCAGGGGTGCTGCCTGGAGGCACGCGGGGTCCCCCCCGCCCCCCGTCTTCCCAGGCCCTCCGGGGCAGCCCCCAGGCGGGGACAGAGGACTGGGAGCCACCTGGGAGGGCCGGGGCGGCGTTGGCTGCGGGCTGGGTGGCAGTGCTCGTCGATCCTTGGGGGAGATCTGCCCCGTCCTTATTGCCCCCTCCCCGGAAACCGAAGGGGCGAGTGCCCTGGTTGGCCCGCCCGTGTGAAGTCTAGGGAGCCCGCCGGGCTGCGCCCGCCCGCTCCAGCTGGTGCACCGGCGGACTAGCTCCTCGCCTCGGGCCGCGCACCGACCCGGGGAAGGACTCCGCGGCCCCGCGGCGCTCAGCCCCGTCCGGGTTAGAGGCGCACGGCACTAGCTCCTGGGAATCCCGGCTTCTCTTGGCCGGTCGCGAGCGGGCGCCCGAAACGGGGTGTCCCGGAGCTGTAGGCACCGGGCCGTGTGATTGCCACGGACTGCCGCGTCCTTGCCCGCTCCTGCCATCCACAGGTTTGGTTATTTGCACCCGATTCTCAGCCCTTGGGTTTGCGAAGCCGGGGAGAAGGAGTTCATGTTTGAGATTTTTCAAGACGTTGTTTAGGTAGCTTTTTCTTTTGGGGGAGCAACTTTTCGCAGATAAATAAAAAGGGAGGCTGGCGGATGTGGGTTTTTTGGGGGGGCGGGAGGGGAAGGAATGAGTGGCAAAGACATGGTTAGCGTTTCATTCTGGAGGTCACTCCCTCAGCCATCGGCCCAGATCCTGGCCTGGCCGTTGCTCTGAGGCCCCCAGCAGGCGACCAGGACTGCATCACCTAACAACAGGGAACCCTGGCCTGGGGGTTCCGAGAGTCTCCCCAGTTATGCCTTTGCACACAGCCCAGTCACAAGGCGCTTGCTCAAGAAATAATAAGCAGGGAGAATAATGATAGCCCAGAAAGGCCTGGCGTGCCCGAAGAAGATGCTTTCAAACCTCTCCATTGTGGGACTTGGAAATCTGCACCACGGAATCCCCACTACCTTCAGCAGAAAACCTAGGGACCAAGAAGACCCTGTCATTCTTCACCTGTGGGCTCGCTCTCCTTAGCTGGTGTGGCTTCCCTTTGTACACCTGCTATTAACGTTCTTGCTGCTTCTGCTGTCCCCTCCCTTCCTGAAAGGTTGGACAGCCAATCCCTTGGGTCCCTGGAAATGGGGCTTGGAACTGGTTAACCCCAGGCCAAATCCCAGCTGCTAGGGATTGTTTTGTTTAAGAAATGCTTTGTGGCTTTTCCATTTTTTGTTATTAGAAGTGGCAGCAGGATGAATAAAAAGGGCAGTGGACTGAGAGTCTAGCCTGGATCGCTGTCTGACTTTTAGCCTGGATCTGCTACATAGCATCAAAGATGGATAGTCACCAGATTGGAAGGCTGCTCAGATTAGCCTGCTCCATTTACACTGGAAAGCAGAAGAGCCAGAGGTGAGATGATTTCAGCCTGGGTCTCTCTATTGGCCAAATAAGGACCAGGGCTCAGATTTCCTCACATTTAGTCCTGGCTTTTTCCACCCTCATCTGCCTCAATCTACATATCTTTTCTGAATTCTACATGAATAAAGCAGGATTGCTTGCTTTTCAGCAAAATACTCAGTAAACTCCTATAGCAAAACCCCCCAAAACCAAAAAAAAAAGCAAACAAAAAAAAAACCCAACCAACCAAACAAAAAAACAACCATAAAAGTAAAAAAGAAAAAAAAAGCATCCCAGTGGGTGGGTGGGTCTCTTCAAGAGCTTTACAACTGGATATGGCCCATGTGTGCCACTAGAAGATGGTAGACATCAGGAGCAATGGTGGGAGTTTACTTCTCTGGCCTGACCTTTTTCAGCTCCAGAGTAAACATTGGCCTTACCAAATCCACTGCTATCCCAGGATCACTGTGTTTACCAAAGCAGGCCAAAGGCCACAGCCTGCGAGATGGCCTGGACTGGAGGGGGAAAGGGTCTGTAGCAATACCATACATCTCACCTCCTCCATCCCATTCTCAGAACTTAGGGAGGCTCTTGGCTCTAAGCTGGGAGGTAGCCACAAACCCTGGCTAGGCCCTGGTGTTGGAGGATTAATTGTGAAGCTATTTTGTGTTGTTTTGGAGGTGGAGGGGGGTTCTGGTGATGGGAGGGTGTTGCCTTTGCAGCTGCAGAGTGCTGTCTTCAGCCCCTCCTCAGTGACTCCTCCCTCTTCCCTGCCTGCCCAGACTGTTTCTCTGCTCAGGCTGCTGCCCTGCCCCGCCCCTTTGGCCAGCTGCATGTCCATAGGCCTTTGTTCTTCCATGACTACAACCTTCCCTGCCCTCCTTGCTGCCTTTCTTCCTCAGTTTCTGGCGCCCTTCAAACTGGGACTGGGGCACCTGGAAATAACTACTGCCAGCAGCAAGGTTCTCTGAACCTTGGGTTATATGTGTGACAGGCCCTTATTTCCTTTTGCTAGACTCTGTCTCTTTCCCTCTCCTCTGTTCCTCTTTCATATTTCTATCTCTCAGGTCTCATATATCCATTCACTCAGCAGTTATTACTATTATTATATGTGACTCTTGGGCTCTGGGGACCTAGCAGTGGTCAAAATATAGCATTCCAACTGCCCTGCACAGTAGACATCTTATGGGGGAAGCTGATAATAAATGAGTTAGATAATTGAAACAGTGAGCATATTTATGATTGCAGAAAGCTATGATGGGGAAAGTAGAAGCAACTTGTCATGGGAGGGTTGGGGTGCTAGTTTAGAATGGGGTGTCCAGAAAAGGTTTCCTCCAGGCAGGACTTTAGAACTGAGGTCTAGAAGAGGCCCTTTTCCTTCAGCTCTGATTTGCTTTCTTTCAGCATCCCACTGTGGTAACACTTAGGAACAGGGTTTAGAGTTGGACATACACAGGCTCCAATCTTGACTTGCCATCTTTCTAGCTCTGTAGTCTTGACATGTTGTTTTGAGCCTGTGCTTTTCACCTGTACAATGGAGTTAGTCATTGTACTACAGCATGTGCCATTGCGAGTGTGAACAATGAGATCATGTGTGTAGAGCTGTGCAGTAAATTATTTCTCCAATCAAATTTTGCAGGGGTCATGTGGGCTATTTCAAACTTTTTAAGTATTGAGTAGGAGCAGGAGCAGGGCAGTTCATGAAAATAGGGAACCTGATTGACCCTCCCTTGCATTGGAATTCCCATCTGCTTACAATCTGCTGATGAATCACACCTCCCCAGCCTTTCCAGTTGGCCTCACAACTGTGAAGGCTGTCCACCCCTCCTCAACCTCTAGATCAGCTATACTGGAAGGGGAGGGGACAGAAAGGTGAGGAACATGAGGAGGGCCTGCAGAGTTGGCAAGAGGTCAATGGAGGCTCTGGAGGAAGCTCTGCAAAGGTCTTTGATAAGGGTTTACCAGGGATCCTGATTAATTAATTAGGATTATTTATTTATTTATTTATTTATTTATTTTTTTGCCAGTCCTGGGCTTTAGCTCAGGGCCTGAGCACTGTCCTTGGACTTTCTCAAGGCTAGAGCTCTACCACTTGAGCCTCAGCACCACTTCCGGCTTTTTTCTATGTATGTGGTATCGAGGAATCGAACCCAGGTCTTCATGCATGCTAGGCAAGCACTTTAACCACTAGGCCAAACTCCCAGCCCCTAATTAGGATTAATTATTATTATTATTATTTTTGTGTTGCTACAGGCCTTGAACTCAGGAACTGGGTGCTGTTTCTGAGCTTTTCTGCTCAAGGCTAGTCCTCTACTACTTGAGCCACAACTTCCCTTCTGTTTTCTTTTCTTTCTTTTTTTTTTTTTTTTTTTTGCCGATTAATTGCAGAAATGAGTCTCAGGGTTTTCCTGCCCCAGCCAACTTTGAATTTCAATCCTCAGATCTCAGCCTCCTGAGTAGCAACTAGGCATGAGCCACTGGTGTCTTGGCAGAATTAAATTTTGAGATGGAGTCTTGCTGGCTTGCCCCGACTGGCTTCCTGTTCTTGGCCTGAAATGATATTCCTGCTTCAGCCTTGCAAGTGCAGCTGCCCACTACAGTGCATGGCTGAGAATTTCAGTAACAGAACAACACAGTGAGAGCTTTGGACCAGGCCTGTAGGCTTCAAACTGCTTCCCGTCAGCTCATCACATGAGTCTCTTCCCTTCTCTGCTGGAACTATGGGCCTCCAAAGGGTGTAATCTAAAGTGTTGCTGTCAAAATTTGTGGTGAGCGGTTTCCTGGGGTCCCTGTGTGGTTCAGGAAGTGAGGGATGGGCTGAGGGTGAGGCTCAGAGAAGTGGTCATCAGACAGGCCCCTCCCCTTGGTTACTCGCTGAGTAGCCAGGCTCTCCTTGTCGATGAAGGAACTTTCTGAGCCTGCCAGTTGGGGCAAAGCTGGATAGAATCTGGCCTCATAGGAAGTGAGAGAGACAGAGAGAGAGACAGAGAGAGAGAGAGACAGAGAGACAGACAGAGAAAGAGACACAGAGAGAGAAAGAGACAGAGAGAGAGGGAGAGAGAGAACTCTGAGCAGCCCAAGCATGTTTGTGATGTGACCTGAAGTCAGAAGAAAGAAAATTGGGCAGTGTCCAATCTGTGATCAGCAAGGGCCCAGTCTAGAGAGGCTGGCAGCTCCTTGGGATGGAGGCTGGCTGGAGATACAGGCTGGCCTAGCTACCTTAGCTGTGTGGGTTCATTATGATTAGAAGTCTCTCAGGGTTACCTGCCCATGACTCACTCCTATAATCCTAGCTACTTGGAAGGCTGAGATCTGAGGATTGTGGTTTGGAGCTAGTCTGGGCAAGACCATTTGTGAGATTGTCTTGCATTGTGTATGGGTTTGAAAGCTTCATACAGTCACATAAGTTCCACTATACTCAAGAAAGTTTTGCTGGGCACCAGTGGCTCACACGTGTAATTCTGGCTTCTCAGAAGGCTGAATCTGAGGATCTTGGTTTGAACCCAGCCTGGGTAGGAAAGTCTGTGAGATTCTTATCTTCAAGTAACCAGCAAAATTCCACAAGTGGAGCTGTAGTTCATGTGGATCAAAAGAACTCAGGGACAGTGCCCAGGTCCTGAGTTCAAGCCTCAGTATGGGCATACACATGCAAGAGTATGAGAACAGCATGGAGATTAGTACAGTGCATGACACGCAGGGCGTGCTGAGCCTCTGAGGGCACCTCACTCTCAGAGTAACAAGGGCTAGAGAGTCTCGTTAGCTGCAGTTCAAGCCCATCTGGGTGGGCTGTTCCCATCTGGGAGTGCAAAGAGGGAGATAAGGGCTTGGTGCCTTTTCTTGGCTGGGCTTTGGGAGGGAGCTCAGATGTAAGTTCAGGGACCCAAAGGCCACTTCTCTATTTCATGCTGAGCAGATCTGCCTAAACTTAAAACCTGAGTAAGATTCTAGCAGGTACCCTGGTGTCTGTGTATGCAATGAGGGCCCTAGAAGTTGCTCTAATCACTGCTAGAGTTTGAGTTGAGATGAGAGGAAGATGGAAGTCTGTGATATCAGAATCCCAGGAAGAGAGATGGGTTTTGCAGGGCACTGGCTGCTCTGAAGAACTCATCTCTTTTATTCCCTTATTTGTTAGGCTCTGTGTGTGTGTGTGTGTGTGTGTGTGTGTGTGTGTGTGTGTGTGTACATACACTAGAGAGTTGAGCAACAGCACAGTATTTACTGAAAGGAAAAGGGAACCAGTATTGATGTAGCCTCCATCCATCAACTCGCTACTGCGTCCCCAGTGCCTGTTTATCTATCTATTTATAATTCTATCTCTACACGATAGATAAATAGATGCGATAGATAGAGGGCAGGTTTCCAATACTTGTCAAATAAGCAAAAATGCAAATATTTGATAAGGCCTTAAGAATTAAAGAAACTTTATGCTTCTCACACATGTTTTGTTTCTGTCTGGAAGTAGTCAGGACGTAAGATTTTCAGAGGTTGCCAGGGAGCTGGAGACTCACGCCTGTAACTACTAACTACTAGTCAGAAGGCTGAGATCTGAAGTTTGCACTTTGAAGGCAGCCTGGGCTGAAAAGTTCATGAGGTTCTTACCTTCAATTAGCCAGTGAAATGCTGGGAGTGAAGCTGTGTCTTAAGTGGTATAGTTCTAACCTTGAGCAAAAAAGAAGCCAAGTGAGAGCATAGGCCCCGAGTTCAAGCCCCAGTATAGGAGTGGGAAGATTCTCAGAGATTTAACCCAACTGTGTGCATAGTGGGGCAGGCAGCCCTGTGTTTCTGTAGCCTTTTAAGGTGTAAGGGAACCTGGATTTACTGGGAGTAGTCTTCCCAGGTTTGATGCAGAATTTGCTACCCTGCAAGTTGGGCCTGGAGTGAGTGGGCATGAAGCTATGCTTATAGCATTGAGTATGTATCCCATATTATGTAGTATGATAGCCCTTACCACCACTGCAACCCTAACTGTGGAGCAGCTATCCAGCAGCCGTTCTGACCTGACTAAAGCCAGCAAGACATCACCCCGGCCAGGGACTCAGGATCCCAGGAAATTCACACCAGAGTCTTGAGATTCTGTAAGCTTTTTCCTGTGAGCTATGTCATCCTGTTTCTGAGTGCAGTACAGATAAGAAATGGCAAACAAAAGCAAGCAGACAAACCAGACTTTAGAGAGGGAAAATGACAATAAATAAGTGTTGGCAATGAGAAGAGCTTGCTGAGATTGGAGCCCTAGGAAAACCTGTCCTAGCAGGAGAGTCAAGGCTGTTTGTTCAGGGGAAATGATTTGGCATACCTTTGGCCTCTGGTGATTGTCATTGGAGTAATGGGTGGTGGGTGGTTGGTGGGTAATTGTAGCTCTGAGTTGTCAAGAAAAGGTACGTTGTATCCCCTTGACTGTTCAGAAAGGGAAGAAGTGTACATTTTGAAAAGATTCTCACTCAAACTAGCTTAAAAAATTTAAAGATGCTGCTATTAAGTAATCATATGAAGGAGCCTCTCTATAAAGCAAAGAAGTAGACCCAGCTACTCCATGGAGAAGGAACTGAGGCCCCACAAGTTTGGGGAAATTGTCCAGGATCATTTAGCTGTAATACAAGGCATACAAGGCAGAGATAGGCTTAAGCTTTTTTTTTTTTTTTTTTTTTTTGCCAGTCCTGGGGCTTGAACTCAGGGCCTGAACACTGTATTTGGGCTTTTCTCAAGGCTAGAGCTCTATCACTTGAGCCATAGTGCCACTTCTGGCTTTTTCTGTTTGTGGTACTGAGGAATCAAACCCAGGTCTTTGTGCATGCTAGGCAAGCGCTCTACCAGTAGGCCAAACTTCCAGCCCCAGGCTTAAACTTTTCTTTCCTGGTGCTAAGGATAGAACCCAGGGCATTATGCCTGTTGGGCATATCTCTTTAGCTCTGAGGAATACCCAGAGCCCAGGATTTGAACTTGAATGGCTCTAAAGCAGGTGCTATTAGCTCTAAGCCAGATTGTTTCTTAAAAGTGTGGCATGTTGGACAGCTCTCTGTCTCCAGGGGTCCAGCTAGCCAGGGTGTGGGTGGGTTACAGTGGAGTTGTAATTCAGTTCTACTCAAGCAGATTGCCAGTTAGCCCAAAGGATGCTTGCTTGCTTCAGTGGAAACAAGAATGTTTTCCCTGCATTTCCATCATAAACACCTACCCAAAGCCAGAAAATGACAGAGAAAGCTGCATTTGAAATGAACTCAGGCCTCTTTCCACCAGGACCTTTGTGTCTGTTCTGGACAGGATGCTGAGCTGGGAAATCTTGGTGTTGGTCGTCACTTCTGTTCCCTACCCCATCTTCCTACCTTCCAGATCCAGCAAATGCTATTTTCACACTAATTTCTCATTTATTATAGAAATAAAATATTACAGATGTAGTAGAAGATTTGTTCTTCCTCAATCCTTTCTTCTTCCTTCTCTTCTCAGAAATAACACTTCCTGAATATGGTGCTATTTATTTCTATGAATGTTTTTATTTTGATTTATTATTATTATTAAGTAATTGTACAAAGGGTTACAGTTCCATAAGTCAGGTTATGAATACAGTGATTCTTGGTCAGTGTCACCCATGTTTTCATTTTCCCCATTTTGTTTGATTAATTTAGGATTATGTGTGTGTGTGCGTGTGTGCGTGTGTGCGTGTGTGCGTGTGTGCGTGTGTGCGTGTGTGCGTGTGCGCACGCGCTGACCCTAAGGCTTGAACTCAGGGCCTAGGCACTGTCTCTGAGCTTTTTTGCTCAAGACTAGTGCTCTAACACTTGAGCCACAGCTCCGCTTCTCTTTTTCTTGGTGGTTAATGGAGAAAATAGTCTCATAGACCCTCTTGCCTGGGCTGGGTTTGAACTGCCATCTTCAGATCTCAGCCTCCCGAGTAGCTAGGATTACAGGTGTGACCAGCTGGCACTTGGCTCCCCCCCAACTCCCGGGGGTCATTTTATTTTATTACTTTGAAGTAATTTTTTAAAAATAAAATTGTTACTTTACTTTTTGTTGTGGTTGCATATATTCTTGGATTGGCTCCGTGTGTGTGTGTGTGTGTGTGTGTGTGTGCGTGTGTGCGTGTGCGTGTGCGCGCACATGTGCCAATCCTGGGGCTTGAACTTAGTGTCTGGGTGCTATCTCTGAGCTTTTGTGCTCAAGGATAGAGCTCTACCACTTGAACGAGACAGTTCAGCATCCAGCTTTTTTGGTAATTAGTTGGAGATAAGAGATTCATGGGTTTTCCTGCCCTGGCTGGCTTCAAAAACTCTGATCCTTATGATCTCAGCCTCCATCAGTAGCTGGAGGGATTACAGGTGTGAACTTCCCATGTGTGGCTTCTTATTTTTTTTTATTATTTTATTATCTATGTTGATATATTTAAGTCTAGTCGTTTTTAACTGCTCTGTGGTATCTATTGTGTAATTATGACATGGTTCCTTACTGATGGGTGTGTAGGTTATTTCCATGCTCTCACCACTGTAGATAATGCTGTACTGAATGGTCACATGTCAGTCTTTTTTAGTGTGTGGGCACACAGGGGGATTATTGTGTCATAAGGTGAGGCTTATCAAAATACTGCTGAACAATGCTCCCAAATGACTTGTAACTCATTTATATTCGTACTAGAAACATGAACTCTTACTGATATTTGGATTGTTTTTTCCTAACATGGAGGATATGAAATGGTATTTAAGGTTGTTTTTTTGGTTTTGTTTTATTTATTTATTTATTTATTTTTTCTTGGGCTTGAGCTCAGGGCCTGAGCACTGTCCTTTGACTTGGACTTTCTCAAGGCTAGAGCTCTACCACTCGAGCCACAGCACCACTTTCGGTTTTTTTCTATGTATGTGGTACCAAGGAATCGAACCTGGGTCATTGTGTATGCTAGGCAAGCACTCTACCACTCGGCCAAACTCCCCGCCTCTAAGGTTGTTTTAGAAAATTAGCCCTTGGGGACGGGAGTTTGGCTAAGTGGTAAAGTGCTTGCCTAGCATGCATGAAGGTCTGGTTCGATTGCTCAGTACCACATACATAGAAAAAAAGCCAGAAGTGGTGCTGTGGCTCGAGTAGTAGAGCTCTATCCTTGAGAAAGCCCAAGGACAGTGCTCAGGCCCTGAGCTCAAGAATGCCCACAACTGGCAAAAAAAAAAAAAAAAAATTAGCCCTTAACTCACAGATCAGGATGAGCCTTTTGTATGCCTCTTGGCCAATCATTTTCTCTTGTGCTCTTGCCCTCTGTGTTAAGAAAAAATTATCCAGGTAACAATACCAAACCTGTATAGTTTAAACTGTAACAGGGAATCCAGCAACCTCCCATCTCTGTCTTCCAACTACCAATCCTTACTCTGACATGTTATAGGCCTGTGTACTTTTCCAGAGGCCATTATTTGTGTGTGTGTGCACCCCCGTACATGCATGTGCACCAATGCCAGTCCTGGGCTTGGACTCAAGGCTTCATACTATCAACTTTTTTTGTTCACACTTGGTGTTCTACTATTTGAGCTACACTTTACAATCCAGTATTTTCCTGGTTAATTGGAGATAAACGTCTTAGGGACTTTCTGCCCATGTTGGCCTAAATTCACCTGGAAAGTTTTTTTTGGTTTGTTTTTTGGTTTTTGGATGTCAGTCCTAGGGCTTGAACTCAGGGCCTGAGCTTTTGACTGGTTTCTGGAGATAGAATTTCATAGACTTTCCTACCTCATGGGCTTCCAATCCTGATCCTCAGATCTCAGACTCCTGTGTAGCTAGGATTGACTACAGGTAAGAGCCGCCAGCATCTGGATATCTTTTTCTTTTGTTGTTTGAGTTTTTGGGATTATATGTAAGAAAACATGGTTCACAGGATGGTTTACTGTTAATCTTTTTCCCCCCCCCCCCAATGTTTTTTAGCTTAAGCTTTTTCATTTTGGTCTTTTTTTTTTTTTTTTTTTTGCTCCATATTGAAAATGTGAACTTTTATTTTTGTACTTTCACATTCTGTTGATTATATGTCTGCTCTCAGTGAGTACAGCACAGTCCTGATAACCATAACTTTGTAGAACATTTTGAAACTGGGGAGTGTAAGTCTTCCAACTTTATTGTTTTTCATTATTGCTTTGGCTATTCTGTGTCTCTTCCATCATATTTGGAATTAGCTTGTCAGTTGCTGTAAAAAGCCAGCTGGGATTTTGACACAGATGCTTATTACTTTAATTGGAATTAAGAATCTTTTGTTTTATGTACCTAGGGTTTTATGCATGAGCCATAGGCATTTAGTTGGTTTTTTTTTGTGAGTACTGGGACTTAGACTCAGGGCATGGACACTATCCCTGAGCCTTTCTGCTCAAAGCTAGTGCTTCCATTTTGAGCCATAGTGCCACTTCTGGTTTTTTGGTGGTTAATTGGAAGTAAGAGACTCACAGACTTTCCTGCCCAGGCTGGCTTTGATCCATGATTGTAAGATCTCAGCCTCTTGAGTAGTTAGGATTACATAGGCATGGGCTACCATTTGTCTGGCAAGTATTCACTTTTATAAAGTCTTTTTCAGTTTTTTATTTTTAGCTCTATTTATGTGCTAGTTTGTTACATCTCTGGCCCGTTGGGGTGGCTTATTCTCTCATGTGACTTTTAATCTTTATATTGAGCTCCTGACTGTTGGTTACAAGAGTAGGATGCTTAAAAAGCAATATGTTTTGGAAGTCTGTACTTACTGGTGAGGTGCCTGGGCCAAATGTGAGTGGGTCAGTGGGGTTCAGGGAAAAATTGAAAGACCTTCCACCTGAGTTTTTGCTTGTCTGACTGCTTTTTATCATACAGGTCTGGGATCAAGAGTCACCTCTCCAGAGACTTCCCTGGCTTTTCTTTCCAACAAAATCACTCCTTGCTTTACCTTTTCTATAGCTCTTAGCACTATGGAAAAATATACCAACTCGTCCACCATGTGTGGCCTTCCTTCTCACTGTCATACAAGTTCTGAGGGAGCAAGCACTCCTGTTATTCCCTGCCATGTCCACAGCAGCTGGTGTGTGGTTTACTCTGTCAATAAATACTAATGGATTCACATAGTACACATTTCAGATAGGAAGCTTAAGACCTGATTCTGCAGCTTTACCTGGGCTGCGTATGTCTGGGCAACAAGGGGAGGTAGGTAGCTTGGCTTCATATTTCCAAACCTCTGCTATCCACCCTGTGTACCTAACCTTCTTTGACATTGATTGATTGTCCATTATGGGGCTTGAACTCAGACCTGGGCGCTGTTCCTGAGCTCCTTTGCTCAAGGCTAGCAATCTACCACTTTTAGCCCTAGTCCCACTTATGGTTTTTGAGTAGTTAATTGGAGATAAGAGTCTCATGGGGACTTTGCGGCTCATGCTGACTTCAAACCACAATCCTCAGATCTCAGCCTCCTGAGTAGCTAGGATTACAGGCGAGAGCTAGTAGTGCCTGGCTTTTGGCATTTATTTATACAATTGTCAAAATTGCTAGTAGGGATTTGAATGCAAAATGACCTGGGGAGAAAAGGGCATGGAATCCTGGGAGACCTGGGCTGTAGATGGGTTCCAGTGACAGAAGTGGAGAGAAGTTCCTGGGTACCGAGTATGCCTTTGTTCTAAGCAAAGCCTTAACTTGTAGAAGGGCAGAATGTACCAGGTTGGTGGCTCATGTGCTAGCTATTTATTAGACTAAGATGAGGAGATAGAGGTACAAAGCTAGCCCTGGGAGTTAAATCTGTGAGAATAGCCAGCAAAAAGCCAGAAATGGAGGCATGGCTCAAGTGGTAGAGCACCAACCTCAAGCAGAAAGAATGTGAGACCCTTCGTTTAAACCCTGGTGTGTATGTGCATACACATACACACACAAACATACATACTCACATGCACATGCATGCACACAGAATGTTTCTCCCTGTGGGGAAGATTGCGGATCGCTTCTTCCCATTCTTTCCTCTTGGGCTCCATGGGGAAGTGTCTGTTGTAAAGAACACAGGGACCATTTCCTGGTTCCCCACACCCCTAGCTGGATGGCCTGGCTAAGTGGGTTTTGTGAGATCACATAGACTGTGTCTGGTAAACTTTAATACACTTCAGCTAAAGTTATTTTTGTTGTTGTTGTTTTTGCAGATTCAGGGCTGAGGCTTCCTGTCTGAAATGTGTACTGTGTGAATCTATGAGTGTTTATTGACAGAGTAAACCACATGCCAGGTGCTTTGGACATGTCAGGGAATAATAAGAGTACACACTCTCTCAGAACTTGTATGAAAGGCCGCAAATGGTGGATGAGTTGGTATATTTCTCCAGCATTCTAGGAGCCATATGGGACTCAGTTTTCCTGATCTGTAAATTAGGGCTAATGCCAGCTGCCCACCTACCTTGCTGCTGCTTGCTGCTGTGAAGACAGAGGGTTAATAGCACCAGGCTTTGAGGGCCTGGGTGGGGGAGGCGCCCCATAAATGGAGTATTGTTGTGTTGGTGAATGATCTGGCTTTGTTTGAGTCTTCACTATTTGACTTCCTGCACTTCTTGTCCCAAGTGCTTCATAGCTGGAGATATTTGCAAATCAGCCATAGCTCAGCGGATAGTGCTCACCTCCTGGGACTGTGGCTGGGATCCCCCCAAGCAGGGACCCACCGAGCTGTGATGAGAAGCTACATTTCCGCACTGGACCCCTCCCACCCCCCAGCCATCAGGAATGAGAGAAATGCAGAAAGTATGACCCACACGCGGAACTAGTTCTGAATAGGACTTTATTGAAGAGGTTTCCCAGGAGGCGGGCGCTTTAATTCCCGGGGCTGTTGGTGGCAGTTTGCTGCTCGCCCCAAGCCTGTTAACTGCTGGGCTGCTGGATCCAGATCCATTCCCCGGGAGAATGCAGCTCCCTGGCTGCTGGCTCCTCACCACCCTCTCAGTGCTCTCCTCGGTGCTCCTGTTCCCATGGGAGCCCTTTTGAGGAAAGCGGTAGGTACTCCTGGGGCCAGTGGGGTGTGCCTGGGAGCCTATCAATTCTAGTTCTGCGGAGTCTTGTCTGACAATCTCCAGGAAACTAGGCCTGCCAGGCTTGGGGCACAAAGCAGATTTCTTCCTCAGGGATTCAGACACTGAGGGCCATACCTGATACAGGCGTGGGAGGGTGGCTCCTTCGTACCTTGCCGTGGCTCTTTGCAGTGGGTTTGTCCATGTGGCTGTATTCCTTTTTTTTTTTTTTTTTTTGAGATGACTACGAATGCTTTGCTAGGCAGCTGCAGAGGATCCTCTCATGACAAACATTCAGGTGGTCAGAGAAGGTTCCAGAGGGACTCAGAGCACAGTGTGCTTGTATGCACAGTGTGTGAATGCATGTAGGTACACACACACACACACACACACAAACACATACTGGGAAAAGCAGAGTTAATCTCTTGGTGCTTCCTGAAGCTTCCTTTTCCCAGAATCCACAGGGGATGGTTGTTTGGGATCCAGTGAACTGGTGGCCGGCCGAGCAGGTGAAAGAAAGTTCTCTACCACCCCGGTGGATACCGGGCCACCATTTCCATAGCTCTGGGCAGCAGGTGCAAGAAGCTGCGGGCAGACTGTTGCTCTGGCCTGGCTTTCTTCTCCCCCTGAATCCCTATTATACTTTTCCAGGGCTAGACTTTGCTGTCTAGGTTATGTCTCTTAATGTCATTTGCACCCCAGAATCTGGCATTTGGTGACAGCAGTCCAGCTGTCTAAATTCTGGTCTGTGTTTGCTAGGCTAGAATGCGCTTTTCTACTGGAACTGGTTGGATGACTTTCTTAGGCTTCCCTGGATGAGGCCCCTTCACTGGGGAGGTGGGGGATGGGAAGGGTGTGCCTGGAAGGGGTTTGTTGGCCTCTGAAGGATGTGGATCCACAAGGAGAAGCCCTGTGTCAAAGGCTGCCCTCCCTTGAGAATTCACACTTGTATGTGAATCTGTGAAGTCTGTCTTGGATAATTTATTCCCTAGCTTCTCAGGGTCAGTCCTCAGGCCCTGGGTAAAAATCCGGGGTAAAAGGAGGGCGCTTTGTTGAAGAGTCCTGAGAGGTGAAGAAAGTGGGAATCTCCGCAGTTCCCAATCGCATGTCCCTTTTTTCTGGGAGCGAGAGGTCTTGCTTAAATTGGGACTGCAGCTGTGTTGTGGGGTAACTGGTAGTTTTTTCCCAGTTTTGACATGCAAGGGAAAGCAAAGTGAGAGTTGAAGAACGCACAGTTCACTTAGGAACCCCATCTCTGGCCTAGGTAAAAGCTACTGGCCTGGGATCCCAGGGGGAGGTTCCCCTCTGGCTGAAACCTAGGATCAGTTTTCTAGAGTAGGTAGGTGGTCTTTTCCTGCCTTTTTTTTTTTGAGGCATCTCATTTATGCATAGCTTCATGCTATCACCTTTATTTTGGGGGTCATATTTCTTTCTTTCCTCTTCATGTCGGTTGGAATGGGGTGTCTCATTCTAGCTGATGTTTCCTTAAGCTTTCTCTTCTCTAGACATGTTTCTTCTGGGCCTCTGTATTATTTTCCCACACCTGCTGGCTTTATGAACACCTGAAGCCACAGTCCCACATCTCACTTCGTATTGTTGCTCACACCTGGTCCCATGGACAAGTTTGTCTGAGTAGTTGTTCTTTCAGACCTGTCTTGTATGTATGTTGTCTTATCCCAACTAGCCCTGCGATTCCTTCCAGTCTGGCCTCTTGCTGCCTGGTGCACAGTGTTGGGTGATCAGATGCTTTAGGGATCCAGCTTTCCCTTGGCATCGCATGCTCTCACCTGTCTTCCTCACCTAACTCAGCTCAAATGTCATCTCCTCCCAAATGCACTTGGAATCCTGTTAGCACTATTTAGCCACACATCTGTACTAGCATTTAAGGCATTATTTTATGCCTTACAATAACGTGTAATGCTGTAAGTGTTTCTGCTCAGGCCTGTTCTTTCTAGCTCCTAGTTTCTAGCTATGTTCTTTCTAGCTCCTGGCTCCTATTTCAGGCCATCTCACCCCATGGAATGCTGAGGAATGTGCCCGCTTGCCATAGCAGTCAGGCTGACTCATTTACACTTAGGTTTCTTACTTGACCTTCTGTGGAGTATGGGTGTCACTCTGTTTTTCCTCACCAGCCAAATAGCTCTGTATTTGCATGTATAAGACCACACAATGTGACCTAGAGTCCTAGAGGATGAACACTGGCTTGGTGGGGGAAGGGTTGGGTTATCTGGTCCACCACATTTAACTTTTTAGTTAAATTAATAATTAATACGTTTTAGTATTTGATGTGGGTTAAAAAATGGGTACAAGTCAGAAAAATCTTGTGTCTTGGTGCTTATAGAACAAATACGATTTATCTGTCATCATCATCAACATCATCAGCACCAGTTTTGGTGACCTTACTTACTCTGTGTGTTGGATGCACAAATTACATATTAGTAGTATTCTTTCAAGCCTGGAGACGGTTGTTGAGGTTGGCAGTGTTGCCGTGCTCATTTTGCTGATGGGGAACTTGAAGCTTAGGAAGTCCAGGTGACTTATTCCGGGCAACATATAGCTAGGAAAGCACAGGAGTTGGGATTCAGACCAGACCTGCATGACTCAATGCTTGTATATGAATTTCATTCAGTTAGCCTCCATGGATTTGCCTGGCCTGCTAGCTTGCTTGCATTTTTTTTTTCTTCTCTGCTGAGAACTCAGGGAGGCTCTTCTGTTCCTGGGTGGCTCCTACTAAGATTCTCCAATGCCTTTGTTGTATAATAAATAATATAGCAATGAAGGTGTGGCTCTGCCTTTCTTTTGCACATGACTTCCAGCTTATAAGCCCTAAGGTACTCTTCAAATGGGGATGGAGCCAATAAGATTAGTAATTTTTAGGACTTAGGCCCTAAATTTCGTACTAATCTTAGGAGCTTTTTCTTATTTGTTTTGTTTTCTTACTAATACTGGGTCTTGCACATGTTAGGAAAGCATTGTACCTCTGAGCCACATTCTAGCCTTCTATGAATTTTTTGATCCAAAGATGGGAACTTTAGATCTGTTTGGTTTTTTTTTTGTTTGCAGGGGGGGAAGGGGAGGAGGAGGGTGGAGGGTGTAATTTCCAGTATCATCTTTTACAGCTTCCTTTGGTTGCTTCATTTTCTGGGGACCTTGTATCATTTCCCATCATAGTGACAAGTTTTCTTTTTTTTGGTCCATCGTGGGGCTTGAACTCTGGGCCTGGGCGTTGTCCCTGAGCTCTTCAGCTCAAGGCTACCTCCCTACCCTTGAGCCACAGCCCCACTTCCCATTTTCTAGGGGTTAATTGGAGATGAATCTCACATTCTTTATGCTTGGGCTGGCTTTGAACTACAATCCTCAGATCTCAGCCTCCTGAGTAGCTAAGATTAAGGCATTGAGCCACCATGCCTGGCTTATGGTGACAAGTTTTGCTGACCTACTCTGGCTCTGAGCAATGTCAATTTATAATCACCAATCATCACTTTCATTTGGCTTTAGTATATGTATATGTGAAACTGTGTGTGTCTGTGTACGTGTGTGTGTGCGCGCTTGAATGTGTGTATGAATGATTGTGGGGCTTGAACTCAGGGCTTGGGTGCTGACCCTGAGCTGTTTTGCACAAGGCTAGCACTCTACTACTTTGAGCCACTTCTGCACAGCGTCACTTCCAGTTTTCTGGTGCTTAATTGGAGATGAAAGTCTCATGGACTTTCCTTCAAACCCTGGCTGGCTTTGAACTGTGATCCTCAGATCTCAGCCTCCCGAGTAGCTGAGCTGCCAGCACCTGGCTATGTGAAACTTTTCGGTATACTGCTTCTCTTGGGATATTTGTAGGGAGATCTCATCATTGCAGTCCCTTGTCCAGACCTGGCTATCTCTCCCCTCCCCCAGTCTTTTGCCACTGGTCACTTAGTATGTGTCCTGGCAGGACAGTTGTACCCCTGCTGGAGCTCCTTGTTTGGAGCCAAGTAGGTCAGAAGTGTCGGGGTGCATGGTCAGTCATTGGTCCTGAGTGCTCCTTGTCTTACTGGAAGCTTGCTGGCAGTGACTAATACGGAGGAAATGGCTTTGGTCTATACTTGAATTATGTTTACCCTTCTGAGAGTGGGGAGAATGGTTCTAGGTACAATCCTATTGAACCCCTAGTGGTGACTTGCTTTCTGAGGATGATGGCTCAGCCTGCTGTGCTGTATTTATGTCCAGAAGAAATGTCGTGTATGAGTGTCATGGACCAGTGATGCCCAGAGGCACCGGAGTTTAAAGAACTGTATTAATTTCCTTCTGCTGCTGTAACAAATTCCACCCACTCAGAGAAACTTAACACACATTTACTAAGTTCTGGAGGTCCGAATTGTGCCTGGATCTTCAGGCCTATGTTTCTTCTGGGAATTCCAGGGTGAACTTTGTTGGCCTTGCCCTTTCCAGGTTTCTGAGGCTTTTGACCCCCTTCCTCTATCTTCAAAGGCAGATGCAGAACGCCTTCCCTTTTTCTTTGTTTCTTTCTGTCCCTCTGCCTCCATCACCACATCAACTTCTGTCTGACTCTGATTCTTGCTGGCCCCTTTATTTAGTCAAGTCCTTTTTGACACCTGGTGACAGGTTCTGAGACTCAGGGTGCAGTTCTGCTTGGCAGGGAACATTATTGAGTTATAATAGTGCCTGTGTTGGGAGGAATTGGAAATTGGTCTAAATTTGTAGCCAACTTTAGGAACCTCCAAGGCCCTTCCTGGTGTGAGACAGGACAGGCACACACGTTGGGGTCCTGGGAGGTTGGAGGTGCTCCTCCTCCTGAACAAGGTGCCAGGGGCTTTCCTTCCTTCTTCAAGGCCAGACCTACTTCATTCAGTAGGTCCAGACTTCCCCTGGAATTCAGGTGGGAGGTCTCTGTTGGCAGGGCAACCGCAATCCTGTTCCTCCTTGGCAACTGCAGGCCTCCCCAGGGACCCAGCCACTGGGGCCCTGCTGGGTTCAGGTGGTGGGAAAACCAATTCCCAAGGGAAAATGAATGTGCGCCAGCCGGGCTGGGTTTGGGTGGCCCAGAAATCTTGGTCATAGTGTTCACCCAGCCTTGGAGACAGAACATGTTGCTCATATTAAACACAAAGTTACTTTCCGGGGAGCCTTTCCAAGTCCGGAGACTCCCGATCTTCAGGAGGCATGGGAGGGGGTCAGACTGAGGAATGTAATACATTCCTTAATAGGGAAGGGACGGAAAGTCAGACTGAGGGGGGGGGGGGAAAGGGAGGAGAATGGTCCTCCCTTTCCCCTGAGCCTCTCAAGGTATGTAGAGGAAGAGCTATATGGACAGACATATGAAATGGACTTCTGCTGGGACAGTTAGGGGAGCAGTGGGGGGGGGGGCAGGGTGCCAAGCTGAGGAGTCTCAGGGTCGTGTGTGAGATCTCTCTCTTGGTGGTCACAGTTGCTTCCCCTGGTCTGGAGAGGTGGCTATTGTGTGGCTTCCATCTGAGGAGATTGTCAGAGTGATCCTCAGGCCATGTTCTGGAGAATGTCAAAAGCCTTCAGCCTCTCTGGTTTGGAAAATGTTGGAATGAGAGCGGATGGAAGGCCAGTGGAGAGAGGAGGTCACTGAGGGAGAATGGAGAATGGCGGCAGCAGTGGTGGCTTTGTCCCTGAGGTGAAGACCTGTGTATATACAGCTGCTCGCTGGATTCTTCCCTCACAGTGGCCTGCAGTTGCCTTTGGGGGAGCTCTGCTACTTCAGACAGGTGTGGTGCTGTGGGGCATCCATTCCTGGCTTTTAGGTGTGAGGTGAAGGGCAGGAGGTGAAAAGATGTCAGCCTTTTGGAACCAGAATGTTTTCAGGGAGTCTCCAGCCTCCCCACCTACTAGAGGGCTCACCCCAACCATGCCCACCTCCTCTTCTGTCTGTTTCACTCACTGGCCCTGGAGGGACAACCAGAGCCAGTGTGCCTGAATCTTGGGGGGGGGGGGGGGTCCTTCAGGACCAGATGCAAGAGTTCCAGAAGGCTCCAGGTGGTTTTCCTGTGGGATGACCATTTCTGAAAGGAGGAGCAGGGTCCCATCACCTGAGGAACATGAGGCCTGTAGACAAAGCCAAGGCAAATGCGCATTTTGGAGGTGTCATTTTTCTTCCCTGTAGGGTCAGATTGAGGGCGCTGTGCAGGGGACGGGCTGTGCTGTGCTTCCAGGGCCTGCTACAGCCTGCTTGCCTCTGGGCCTGTGGGAGGAGAGGTGGGGCAGGTAACCTGGGAAGGTGTGGGTAGAGGAAGACTGTGGATTACACTTAAATGTGGAGAAAGTTTAAAGGAGAAGGAAGAAACTGACTTTTCTTCTTTTTCCTGCTGTTGGTC
The DNA here is from genome assembly GCF_031878675.1 of Megascapheus bottae. Classification (NCBI taxonomy): domain Eukaryota; kingdom Metazoa; phylum Chordata; class Mammalia; order Rodentia; family Geomyidae; genus Megascapheus; species Megascapheus bottae. The sequence goes on from NC_143522.1 coordinate 5,155,193, forward strand.
CCTTAACAAAGGTGTGTATCTGTACTTCTTAGACAAAGATCTTTGGGGAAATCGTCAGAGTCACAGTGTAGAACTTGAGACAGGAATATATCTCTCTTGCCTCCCCATCTCTCTGCTTTCCTCCTGCCTGCCTGCTTTCTTGCTATTTCTGATCCTGGGAATTAAGCTTAGGGCCTTGCACATTCTAGGCAAGCTTCTCTGCCACTTGAGTACCTCTCTTATTTAAACTTTGTTTTTGTTTTTGATGAGACTGGATATTGCTGCTACCTTCTGCCTAGGCTAGCCTCGTAACTAGTGATCCTCGTGCTCCCCCTACTAAGTAGCTGGGATTGTAGGTATGTACCCCTTGCCTGGGTAGAGATGGAAATGTTTTCTAGAAGTCTGCTTCATGGCTTCATAACTGATTGCATCGACTCATTGCAAGATGGAAGAGGTCTCAGCTGGGGAAATGAAAGTTCGTGGAGTCCTGGGTGTGATGAGATGGTGTGTGGACATGGGTTTAAGTGTTGGGCTGCCGGTCTGCTTTGACCTTTCCTGCCCTAGAAAGCCTCATGTTCTTGTATGGCATTTTTGTTCAAGGCTGCCATTCTGCCACTTGAGGCACAATTCCACTTTCTGCATTTTTTGCTGGTTAATAGGAGGCAATGGTTAGTTGGAGATAAGTGCCTCACATTTTCTACCTGGACTGGCTTTGAATTATGATCCTTGGGTCAATTCCCTGAGTCACTAGGTTACAGGTGTGAGCCACCAGTGCCAATATCTTCCAAGGTGAGCAATCAGATTGTCATCCTGGTTTGGGCTTGAGTTTTGCAACATGTGTGATGCTCAACTGGGTGGGAAGGAAAGCTTGCCCATGCCCAGGAAACATGTGGGTAGTATTGTGTCTGTGAAAATGTGAACTGTACACATGGCAGGGCTCCCATGAGCCTTTAGGGGCTGGGACACATTCAAATGGAGTAGGATTCGTCTTCCCTCTCACCATCTGGTGGCCTTCTTGACAGTCCACACTTGAACCCTGCTTTGTAGTACTTGTTCCCCCATTTGTTCTTTATCTCCCCTGACCCCTGTCCTTCCCTTGGCCTCTGGTTTGTCCTTTTGGTCAGGGGAGATAATGATACTGTATGATAATGAATGTTCCTCTTCTTTTATTACCTGAGAAATTCGCAGTCTGATCCTGAGAACCCTTTCTTTTCTCCTTTCTACTTTCCCATGCCTGTGACTCTTTCTACCTGGGTTCTGTATTTTACCAAAAGGAGAATTCCAAAAGGATAGTGAGTGGCCACAAGCCACACAGCAGGTCTACAAACAGCCATCTAGGTCAGCCCTTGACACTGTCTTGCTGGAGGCCCCAGTCTTTCAAGTCTCCCTGTGACCTATGCCCATCCCAAGCCATTAAATCCAGGAGCTGTGACTAATCTTTTGCTAGTGGCCCTGGCTGACAAAAAAAAAATCCATCTGGGAGGCAGTGGCCGGGAAAGCATGATGTAGCCATAGTGGAGACGTTTAGCTCCAGCTTCACGCTCGTTATTGCTGTGGACCCAGTTGTGCACTTATAAAGTGGGGATCTGTCTGTTACATAGAGTTGTTACTGGAGAGGGTGACTTGCCAAGTATAGAGGTAGCACTTAGAACCGTTGAGCCGGAGGCCAGTCTGCTTTGTTTAGTCTCAGAAGGATTTAGCTGGGACTCTATTTTCAAAATGTGAGCAAATGTTTGCAGATGGGTAACTGTGTTCAACCACAGAAAACTTCTTTAAGTAAAGAGGTGCATTAATTTTAAGGCTTTTAATTTCTTTGGGGGGGGCTCCCATACAGTGGGGGGTCTCCAAGTAGTAGCCCTCAGGAAGGTACTTTGAAGAGACAAATCTTGATAAGCATGCATGGGCTAGGGTAGGGCTGTGACGAATCCTTTGCTTTAAGGCTGTGACTTGGCTGGCTGGGAAATCCATTTGGGATTTGGGCCTTTTCCATTTAGCCTCCCCACAGGAGCTGAGTGACCTCAAGACTAATCTGAGAAAGGTCTTAGGTCATAAGTGCCTGCCCCATTGTTCCAGCTGGGACGGCTGGGGCCAGGCTAGGTAGGGCCTGACTGAGTAACTACTTCAAAGGCCTGGAGAGCACCTCAGGGAGAATCACACCAGGAGGTTGGTCCAAGCTTGGGCCTTTGTGCCTTTGTGTGGGAGTGGCATGGTATCCTGCTGCTGTGCCCTCATTTCCTCTGAGCCCTCATCTGCCCTGTAACGGGGTTATATAGACACCTTAGAGGTAACACTCCCCCGCCACCCCATAAAGACAAGAGCTGCCCCTGCTGGGTCAGTGGTAGCTGGGAAGTAGGTCTGGACAAGAGAGCATCAATTTGCTCCTTTATGACCCCTGCCCTCAAGTGACTTGCAGCCCAGGGTGGAGGGTCTGAAACGAGCCCAGGATTTCATAGTGAGCTCTCCAGAAGACAAAACCTGGCAGGTTCCAAGAGTGAACTGGGTATGGGAGGTTCCTGGAGGTCATGGCCAATCTGAGATTTGTCATGGAGGAAATAATGCCCTGCCAGAGAAGACAATATTTGCAAGAGTCAAGAGTCCAGAGGGGCTGGCTTCCAAGTGGGAGCAGAGACACAAAACCCAGGGGGCAGGTGCCAAGAGCACTGGAATGATGATACTTTGTACATCATCTCCTCTTAGCTCAGATCCCTCCCTGTCTCTTGGTCTCATCTGATCAGGTAGCTTCTGAGTCTTGGGCTGTGTTAGGAGACTTGGGTCAGCAGAGGTAAGAGGGGGTGCCTCGGGACTTCCCACCCTGTGGAAAAAGCAGTCAAGTGAGCATTGTGGAAAGTGGTGTTGATGAGTTCCGTTTTCCTGGTGTTGTGTCTTGCCCCAAAGCCACGACCTGAAGTAGGCTCTTGTTCACTGCCCCCTTTGAAGCTGCCCATGGGCCTGGCTGGGAGCTGTACCATCACTTCAGGGAATAAAGTTCACCCGAGGCTATGTTTGTCTCACCTGGGTGCAGTTTCCTGCCTTCTGTGCCACATTAACCTAGCCATGCGGAGGGGGGTTTGTAGAGAGACTCAGTGGTGTTGCTCAGCCCTGGGGAATTTCCTGGTGTGGTTGAGTCAGACTTCTACCTGTATCAGGTGTTGGGGGTGGAGTAGAGGAAAGTTGGTCACTCTCTCCTCCCTCTTTCCTGTCAGTATCCACAAAGTTTCAGGTGTATGCCAAAGCCACAGATGCCCTGAGAGTTTGCAGTCCCAGGTAGAATATTACCATGTACGTACTGTCTTAACATTGTCCCTATGTGTTTGGTCCTGGAATAGGCCTGACAGTACTGTTGACCTGACGGTGTGTGTTGTTTTAATAGTGTCCCTATCTGGTGACCCTGGAATAGGCCCTGACAGGCAAGTACTTGGAATGTTTCCTCTTCTACTTCTTCCTCCTTCTCCTCCTCCTCCTTTTCTTTTCTTTTCTTTGGGCCAGAACTGGGATTTCAACTCAGGGCTTCGTGCTTATTCAGCTGGTGCTCTGTCACTTGAGTTCCATCTCCAGTGAAGCTTTTTGCTGGTTATTTTGGAAATAGTACTTTGTGGGCTTTTTGACCCTAGCTACTTTCAAACCATCATATTCAAATTTCAGCCTTCTGAGTAGTTAGGATTACAAGTGTGAGCCACCATTCCTGGAGCTTGAACTCAGGGCCTGGGCACTGTCCTTGAGCTTTTTCAAGGATAGTGCGTTACCACTTGAGTCACAGCATCACTTCTAGCCTTTTCTGTGTATATGGTACCAAGAAATCAAACCCAGGGCTTTGTGCTTGCTAGGCAAGCACTCTACCACTAGGCCACATTCCTGGTCCGTGTTTGTTTGTTTTTTTTTTTTTTTAAACTATGGTAAAATATACCTAATGAAAATCTTATCATTCTGACACTGAAATTAATTCAATAATATTAAACTGACCTGTGCAGTAAGAAAACCTCTCCTATCACAATTTCCACCCCCACCCCACCCCAGGCAGCTTCCTTTCTGCTTTCTGATTCTGTGGGGACTCAAGTGGACACATTTCCATCTATTTTGCTGCAGAATCTCCCTGAAGTGCCCCTACCAGGCAGCGATGCCACGATGCCCGTCTCTGCCACCCTTCACCCAGATTGCAGCCAGGAGCGCCCGTCGAGCCTGATGTCCACCACCTCCTCTGGCTCCTCTCGTGACAGCCACAGTGCCATGGAGGAGCCCACCGGCCCTGAGGTTTCTGCCCAGAATGGGGTGGGCTCCCCATGTGGCCGGCATTCTCCCAACATCAACAACAACTCCAGCGGCTGGATGAACGGGAAGGGGTCCCTGTCCCCATTCAACAGCCGGGCAGCTGGACCTGTCCACAAGCTCAGCTACCTGGGGCGAGTGGTGCGGGAGATCGTGGAAACGGAGCGCATGTATGTGCAGGACCTGCGTAGCATTGTGGAGGTATGTGCCGAAGGGGGAGTGGAGTGTCATCTTCCTTCTGAGACCGGTGTCCCACCCCTGGGAGGAGCCCCTTCCTACTCCAGGATAGAAAATTTACTCCCGTGTGTGTCACAGATTCAGCCTCTGGGGAGCATGAGGAGGCCCCTAGCGCCCGTCCTGGGGAGACCTCACTTCTCACGCTTCCTTTATGATGCTGAGCTACAGGGGTGGTTTTTTGGGCGGGACTTCCTGTAAGTGCTCAGGAAGTGAACAGTGTGAGGGGGATTTGAGGGACCCTAGCCTGACTGGGAAGACCACCGCGCTCTGCAGGAACTGGATGAATCCAGGCAGTCCCAACCAGATCCTTGCTCCAGCCTTTATTATTATTATTATTATTATTATTATTATTATTATTTAGTTTTTTAGACAAGGTTTGATAACAGACTAAACAGCTGTGATTATTGATCTGTAGCACTATACAGGTTTTTTTTTTTTTTTTTTTTGAGTGCTGGTACTGGAGTTTGATCTCAGGGCTTCATACTCTCACTTAGCTTTCTCACCCAAGTCTGGCACTCTACCACTGCTCTGCTTCTGTTTATTGTTTTTGTTTTTGTTTTTGCTGGCTAATTGGAAATAGCCTCATAGGCTTTTCTGACATGATGGCTTAAAACAAAAATTCTCAAATCTTAGTCTCCTGAATAGTTAGGATCTATAGGTTTGTGTCACCAATGCCTGGCATACCCAGTTTGTTTTCTTTTAAAAGTGTTGTGGTCGGGGCCGGGAGTTTGGCCTAGTGGTAGAGTGCTTGCCTAGCATGCACGAAGACCTGGGTTCGATTCCTCGGTACCACATACGTAGCAAAAAGCCAGAAGTGGGCTCAAGTGGTAGAGCTCTCGCCTTGAGAAAATCCAGGGACAGTGCTCAGGCCCTGAGCCCAAGACCAGGACTGGCAAAAAAAATAATAAAAATAATAATAATAAAAAAATAAAAGTGTTGTGGTCTTGAGAGTGTTAATTAATGACATTGTAGGGACCCTGTTTCCAAATAAGATTACTTTCTGAGTGCCGAGTGGACATGAATTTTGGGGTGGATTGTTCTCCAGCTCCAGTGAATGCTGTCTGTGAAGTTGTTGATAGTTGTACAGTGCAGTGCAGAATTGAAGTGTGATGAGGGAGGTGGTGGGGCAGGGTGGAGCCAGGGGTGTTCATGTCCTGACTGCCTCTCTCCACGCAGGACTACCTCTTGAAGATCATCGACACCCCTGGACTGCTGAAGCCAGAGCAAGTCAGTGCCCTCTTTGGGAACATAGAGAACATCTATGCACTGAACAGGTACGGGAGCGGGGATGATACCATGTTCTAGGGTGGCACTTCAGGGCCAGAGGAATGTCCCTGGGCTCATGGGATTATGACATGTGGACCTGAGACCTGATTTCTGAAGGTGGGGAATAGAGGTCCACCCCCATACAAGGGCATAGTTAGCTCTGCCTGCCAGCTGGGAGAATGTGCCCTGCGCTGATGCACTTTCTAGAGATAATTTGAAGTGGGCTCCTATGTCCAGTATGCTGGGTTAATAACTGCTTCTACATTGTACTTCTTCTTTTGGGTGGCGCCTCTCTCTCTCTCTCCCCGCCCCCCATATGCTGGTTCTAGTGCTCCACCACATGAGCCATAGACCTGCTTCTGGCTTTTTTGGTGCTTAATTGGTTATAAGAATCACACAAACTTTCTTGCCCAGACTGGCTTTGAAAGATGATTCTCAGATCTCAGCCTCCTGAGTATCTAGGCTTACAGGCATAAGCCACCAGTGCATGCCTGTTCTTCTTATCCTTGTCCTCTATTTGCAAGTCCCATCATTCCTCCTCCTTTTTTCCCATTGATCCCAAGGGAAGTTGGGCTCCCTGCAGATGATGTGACCCGTTAGTGGAATGCAGGGGTCAGGCAAGACCTGGAAGGGCTGAATAAGGCCTGGCGAGTACATGAGGACAAGCCAAGGGGGCTCTGTGAGGGCTTGAATCTGCTGCTTCCCCCTTTAATTTCTACTTCCCCCTTTAATCTCTGCTTTTGTGTGTTTTGACTCCTCCTGCGTGCAGAGGAGCTGTGTCCCCTCCTGAGGTGGGTACTGGTGTCCCCTCTTTCTTCTCTGCTTGTTGAGCATGTGTGTTTTCTGGTCTGGTGTGCTGGCTATTTTGGGTGGTTGCTGCCTGGGACAGGGCTCATTCAGAGGGTGGGAGCCCCAGCAGTTAGCATGACCCCAGGGCTATATGTGAGTCTAGGTCTGAGGAGTGGGCAGGGGGCGTGTCACTGGTAAGGAGGCTGCAGAGGTTGAGCTCTGATGGCTGCTTTCCTTCTCACCCAGCCAACTTCTCAGAGACCTGGACAGCTGCAATAGTGACCCAGTGGCTGTGGCCAGCTGCTTTGTGGAGAGGGTAAGAAGGGTTGGGTCATTGTCTCTTGTCCAGACTTGTTGGGCACTCGACGGGATGAATGCCCAACCTGAAAGACTTCTAAGTCCTGGAATCCCACTTCAGGGCATCATGCACTGAGAAGGGTGAAGCTAGGGACCAGGTGAATTGCTGTACAGGAATGGGTACAAAGATGGCTCTGCAGGCACTTGGGGGAAGGGAGGACAGAGCATGCCAGGCACTTGTTTTGGGTCTTAGCAGGTTTGTATACAAATGAGAAACTCCCTGAAGTCACTATTTTTGGTTTCATTTTAGAGCCAAGAGTTTGATATCTACACTCAGTATTGCAACAACTACCCAAAGTGAGTAAATGGGGTGGAGGGGGGGAGGTGGAGCTGTTTGATGAGTCTGGGCCCTGCCACTTCCTCAGACTTTTCCCAGGGGATGAAGGCCTCCTCACTCCTCTCCCATCTCCCCGCTCCTAGCTCCGTGGCTGCCCTGACGGAATGTATGCAGGACAAGCAGCAGGCCAAGTTCTTCCGGGACCGGCAGGAGCTGCTGCAGCACTCGCTGCCCCTGGGCTCTTACTTGCTGAAGCCAGTCCAGCGCATCCTCAAGTACCACCTGCTGCTTCAGGTACCCAGGGGCTCCTTCCTCAAGATGGGGGCTTGGGGAATTGGGATAGAGTCCTGGAGTTGGTGTTACCTAAATCCCCGTGTCCTTTCTAGGAAATTGCCAAACATTTTGATGAGGAAGAGGATGGCTTTGAAGTGGTGGAAGATGCCATTGACACCATGACCTGTGTGGCATGGTATATCAACGACATGAAGAGAAGACATGAACATGCGGTCCGGCTCCAGGTACTCTGGTCTGGGAGGCCGGGGACACTCAGCGGAGCTGAGCCCAGGGATGCTGTCTGGGATGCTTTGGAGCCAGTCTGCATAGGGCTCCTGGGGCCCGCGAGGCCTAACCCTGGGCCTTGGGGCCTCTACTGCAGGAGATTCAGTCTCTGCTCATCAACTGGAAAGGGCCAGACCTGACCACCTATGGGGAGCTCGTCTTGGAGGGCACGTTTCGTGTGCACCGAGTGAGAAATGAGAGAACTTTCTTCCTGTTTGACAAGATACTGCTCATCACCAAGAAGCGGGGAGATCACTTTGTCTACAAGGGTCACATCCCGGTAACCCTGCCTCCTTTGCTGCCCTCTCTCCTTTCTTTTTTTTTTTTTTTTGGTTTGCCAGTCCTGGGCTTGAGCTCAGGGCCTGAGCACTGTCCTTGGACTTTCAAGTGGTAGAGCTCTACCACTTGAGCCTCAGCACCACTTCTGGCTTTTTTCTATGTATGTGGTACCGAGGAATCGAACCCGGGTCTTCATGCACGCTAGGCAAGCACTTTAACCACTAGGCCAAACTCCCGGCCCCCTCTCTCCTTTCTTAAAGACCTTGGCTCCTCCACTTCTTGCCTGCTCATGGGGCTCCAGTGCCATCCTTCTGAGACTGTCTTGAGGGCTGGAGGCTCCCCTCCTTCTTCCTTGACCTCCTTGTCCTCTGCCCCGCAGTGTTCCTCGCTGATGCTGATCGAAAGTACCAGGGACTCCCTGTGCTTCACCGTCACCCACTACAAGCACAGCAAGCAGCAGTACAATATCCAGGTGAGCGGTGATCAGGGCACGGGTCCTGGGGGCCAGGACTTTCAAGCCTACCTTCATGTGATTTCCTGGTTCCCTAGCCTTGAGTCCCAGGGTTTCTACCTCTAAAGCGGGTACCATCACAGGCCCCTCTGAGAGCTGGAAAGAGCCAAGCCAACCTTGCAGGCTGTAGCATCACCCCCTTTCCACCTCTTCCTCTGGGCCTTAGTGCTAGCGATGCCACACAGCCTCTGCCTACATGTAATACTAACCCCGGGTCCCTTTCCCTTGGGCCCTCCAGGCCAAGACAGCGGAGGAGAAACGAAGCTGGACTCATCACATCAAGAGGCTCATCCTAGAGAACCATCATGCCACCATCCCTCAGAAGGTTGGTACCCCAGGCTGCTCCTGGTGGGGTGCCTGGAGAAGGAGTTGCTCTGAGCCAACTCTGAAGAGTCTGCTGGGGGTCTCCACCTTCTGGACTTTGGCTGTGCTAGACAGCGTATGTCAGCATACACAGGCCTAGACACAGCCCTGTGGCATGTCTTGGTGAGCAGAGGAGGAACAGCAGAGAGAAGCGTGGTGACAAATTGACTTCCTTTTCTCTCTAGGCCAAGGAAGCCATCTTGGAAATGGACTCCTATTGTAAGTGATCTCCTCCTGCCTGTTTTGTGCCAGGTTGGGCCGTGTCCCGGGCGAGCTTTACCTGATGCTTTCATTCCAAGAGCAGAGAGGACAGGGGTGGGGTGGGAGCCTCCTGTCACACTTCCTATACAACTAGGGGCATGGTCTTGCCAAGGAGCCCCTGGAGGGAAGAAGATGGAAGGGCTCCTGAGGCATCTGGAGTTGAGGTCAAGGGTGGTGGCAGGTCTAGAATTGGGCTGATATACTGACAGCACCTGATTGTCTCCTTCCTGCTTGCAGATCCCACTCGGTACCGCTGTAGCCCAGAGAGACTAAAGAAGACTTGGTCCTCTCAGGATGAGGTGTCCACCCATGCGCGGCAGGGGCGCCGGCAATCTGGTAAGGAAAGGGTTCAGCCCAGCAGCAGGTCTTGGACCCATCTGGGGACCATCTGCAGCATCTAGGGCTGCCACCCCCAACTCTGCAGGAACTTGGGGAAAGGTAGCAGGGAAGATCAGTGAACCTGTGCTCCCCGCCCTTTACCAGGTACCACTGGACTTTCTACTCTCCTTTGAAAAAGAGGGCAGTTCTTTTCAGAGCTCGTTCAGGCCTCAGGCATCTCTTCTTTGCTTTTTCCATTGAAAGCTTCTTTCTCTGCTCCTCAGCCAGAAATAAGACTTAGGCATCATGGATAGCCCCAGCCCAGTTCTAAAGTGATAGAACAGACGCAGGACACAAGAAAAATGACTTAGACCAAGTGGCACCAAATCCAGACAGGAAATATTTACTTTGGGTCTTTGGAAAAAGTTCCATTTTCCTCTCTTGGATTTTCTTCCATTATTGGACTTGCTAATGGGCTCTTAGATTTATTGGAACAAATCATCTATTTAGAAAGAAAGAGAAAAAAAACCTTCGCTTTTATTTTTAGCAAACGTACAGTGTATGTTTTCTGTGCTGATTTTATTCCGCAGTTCAGTCTGAGGCCTAGTGACATCTGGGATAAGCCACAGGGACAGGGTTGCACAAGAACCATTTTAGAGCCACCTAGAGAGAAACCATTTTGATTGACGGTGAGCTGGGTCTTGGCTCAGATCCACACGTATATGGGTTTTGATTGGCTTACAACCTATGATTCCCCTGCACCCCTGTGTGGATTGATGTGTGGGTTTGATCTTCTAGAAGTCAGATTCAGGTTGTCTCTGGAAAGCTCTTGATATTACTCTGGGTGGATCTTGAACCTTGGGCAAACTTGATTTGGCACTCCCCTCTCCCAAAAGAAAGCATTTAGATACTTATTTAGGAATAACGATATAGCATATATATGGATGTGTATACATATGTACACAAACATGTATGTACATGTGCTTATGTATGTATATATGTACGCATATGTGTGTATGTATGTGTGTATGTATGTGTGTATGTATATGTATATGTATATGTATATGTATATGTTGTGTGTGATCTTGGATATGTCCATTGGTGAGGATCAGCTAAGAAACCTCAGTAGTTTCCTGTGGCACCAAGTTTATAGAAAACCATGGTAGGCCCAAAGCTGACTTAATGTTAGTCAGGCTGGAGGGAGGAGGTTGGGTTGAGGAACATGGAAAGAAGTCAGGGTTTTCTTATCCCTGCCTCAGGTCTGTCCCCACAGAGGCTGGGGAAGAAGGTAATGACACCGTCAGCCTAATGGTTATATTTTGTGTCCTGTCCCCAGAGCCTGGTCCCCCCCTGTCCAGCCGGGCAGCACTTCCCAGCAGGCAGCGAGGATTCATCCTGTCAGGCCTTAAGGGCCGTAGGAAGTCTGGTGCGACCTCTGCTTTCCAGCCAGGGTGCTCGGGGGCTTGGCAGGGGATTAGCCAATGTGCTGATGTGCTCTTTACAAGGGAAACAGAAGAGCTTGAGGTGGAAACCTGGCTAGTTGGTCTGACCTGAGGGGGCGGGGGGGGGGGGGTGAAGAGCAGCTTGGGGCCTGTCCCTTCTCATGGTACCAGAATCAAGGGCCATAGGCTGAGTGGGCAATGTAGTGTGCTGGGTGCAGGGCTTTGAAGGAATAGGAATGATCCAGGTTCTTGGGGAAAGTGTTAGGGGGCTTGGGAACACTGGGGAGGGAGCCTCCCTGAGGTCTTAGCATTGCTGGGGCGAGCCAAATAGACTTTGAGCTGGTAATGTGCTGGCAGTGCTGTGAGCTTGGGACCCAGCCAGGCATGGTTGTTTCCTGGCCTGCGGCTCACTCTGCCCATTTGCTTTCCTCCTCAGAGCCAACCAGACACCTGCTGAGACAACTGAATGAGAAATGTAAGTATGTGACAGGGTGGCAGCCATTCCCAGGGGCCTCTAAGTGGGACAGGGGGAGTGAAGCAGGGGTCTGCCCTAGTGGGCAGCTATGGAGAGCAGGTTAGTGGGAACTTAGCCTCTGTCCTCCCATGAAGAGGGCCTCACCCCTGCTTTCTGCAGGGGGACCCCACTTACTTACTTTGTGCCCTTCCGTTGGTAACAGCAGGAGCCAGGTGACATGCACAGGCCTGTGCTGCTCTTTGCCCGAGCTCCTCAGCTGTCAGTCATTCATTTGGAAGCCTGGATAGGGTGAGGGGATCTGGGAGTGGCAGCCCTCAGGGGCTTCAGCTTCTCTAAACAGACTCTCCCCTACCTATCTGTCTCATCCCCTCCCCTCTCCGTCCCCTGTGTGGACTTGGTGGTGGTCAATCAACAGCCAAAGCAGCAGGGATGAAGGTGAGTCCCAGGTGCTGGTGGAGGCCTGGGAAAGGGCACTGGTGAACGGAGGGTGGCTGGGACTGCCCGGGTCAGCCCCTAGGGAATGCTCCCTCCATGTCCTGTTCTTGGAGCCCCTGTGATGGTCTGTCCAGCCTGGCTTTGTTCTCACATTTCCCTGTCTGGAGCGAGGAGAGCTTCTGGGTCTGTCTTCGTGACCAGCCTTCCTACCATAAAATGCCTACTTTTCACTGGAGGCCTGTTTGGATAGGTAGAGGCCCAAAGGAGGCAAGAGGCTTTCCTCAAGATGGGTAACCAGGGGCCCTTGTGTTCTGAACAGCATGCAGGCAGCGCCGGTGCCCTCCTGGACTTTGAGCAGGTACCCCATATGCAGAGTCTGCAACCAGAGACTGAGGGGACTACCCCAGAGGAGGAAGAGCAGGAGGAGGATGAACAGGAGGAAGAAGAGGAGCGGCAGGAGGAAGAAGAGGAGGTGGTGGAGGAGGAGGAGGAGGAGGAAGAAGAAGAAGAGGAGCAGGCTTCTCCGGCCTCTCTGGAGGACCTGGCAGGGCATGAAGGCAGTGAGAAGGTGCCCCAGCCAGAGCCCTCAGGCTTGGAGGCAGAGGAGGAGGAGGAGGAGGTGGAAGAGGAGGAGGAGGAGGAGGAGAGTCTGGCAGTGGAGGAGCAGGTAGCCGACTTCGCCAGCTCCCTGCTAGCCGCCCTCCACTGCTGGCACTATCGGGCCAACGCTTTACTTTTCTCCCGGGGTGCTATGGTGAGGTGTCTCTTTGATCTCCCCCCTTGCATGTCCCTTAGCATGTGCATGTCCCTCCAGGAGTCCCCTCTTGTGCCCTCCCCCTCCCTTTGGCCCTTGCATCAATATTTCTTAACTCTGTCACTTGCGCTCACACCTGAGTGAACTCCTGGCATGTACTCTTCCAGCACTGGTGCCCTCCAGTATTCTCTTCCCCAAGCAGGACTAATGCACGGCGGGAGGTGGGGAGTGGGAAAGCCAGCACACAGCGAGGCCGAAAGGTCAAGTCCACTTGGCTGGGAAGGGAAGGTGGGCTGGGCTTTTCTGAAGCTGCACACCAGCCCCAGGCCTGGTTGTTCAGGTTGTTCTGGAATGGCTCACGTCCAGGCGGGTTCCCAGTGCCAGGCCAGCCCCCCTAAGGAAGCGGGAGGGGCTGCTGAGTTGGGGATGCAGGAGGGACCAGATGACCATTGCTCTATAGCTGATGGCTGACCTCTTCTTGCTACAGGGAAAAGGACACAGGGAGTCTGAAGTTTCCAAGAGCATCAAAAGGCCCAGCAACCAGTCCTCAACAAGTGCTGAGAAGAGCATGAGTTTTGAGTCTGTCTCTTCCCTTCCAGAGGTGAGTGGTCAGCAAGTGAAATGGAGATCGCTGACTATCCAGAGCCTAGATCCCTAGATCTGCACGTGGGTTTTTTCAGATACCAGCTGTCTTGTTGGACCCATGGGAATAGGGACTCTTCCCCCTACTACTCTTGGCCCTTTAGGGTGCCTGTCCAGCTTAGAAGTGCATGGTTTAGTGAACAGATAGCCTCTTCCTTTGAGAGAAACATGATCATCCCTTAGTTCGATGTAGTTCCACGCCAAGGGGCACAGCCAGTGGGTGTGGATCCAATTTTAGGCCTCTGTGTAGGACACATGGCTGGCACCTGTGCCTTAGCTCCCAGGCAGGCTGACACTGAGTGGTGTCTTTGTCCTTTCCTGTTCCTTGTGTTTCTCTTGGATGTGAAGGCATGCCCTAACCTCTAGCTACAGTGTGACAAAGGCCACGATCGCATTCGTCCCTCTAAGGACTTGCTGCCCTACTTTTGATTCTTCCTCATACTGATTGTTATCACCCTGAACTGCAGGTGCTCTCCTCGGGCTTTGAGCAGGCATCCTCTTGTTCCCCGGGTGTCTTGATGCAGCTTTTGTGTGTGTGCATACCGGTACTTGGGCTTGAACTCAAGGCCTAGGTACTGCCCCTAAGTTTTATGCGCTGAAAGCACTCTCTCACTTGAGCCATAACTCCACATCTGATCCTATCCCCAACCTTTTTTTCTCTTTTTTTTTCCCCCCCTCAAGGCTAGAGCTCTCTACTTGAGCTCTAATTCTAGTTGTTGTTTTTGGGGGTTTTTTGGTGGTTAATTTGAGATGAGTTTTGCACACTTTTCTGCCTAGGTTGGCTTCTGATCTCAGCCTCTTGAGTCATTACGATTATGGGCACTGGTGCTCAGCATGAGGAGACTTTATTCACGTGAACTTTGTGTGTTCTGACCCAGGTTGAGCCAGACCTTACGCCTGGGACTGAACAGGAGGTCTTTGCTACCATGGAAGGTCCCAGAACTGAGGAGTTGCCTTCAGATTCAGATTCTCCGGAACTCGTGGAAACACAGCTTAATACCCACCAGGGTCTGCTGAGGGTAGACCACCCAGCTGACATGGTGGACTTTGTGGTGGCTGAGAGCACTGAGGATCTAAAGGCTCTAAGCAGTGAGGAGGAGGAAGAGGAAGAAGTGGGGGCAGCCCAGGAGCCTGAAAGTCTCCTGCCACCTTCCGTACTGGACCAGGCCAGTGTCATTGCTGAGCGTTTTGTCAGCAGTTTCTCTCGGCGGAGCAGCCTGGCACTGGAGGATGGCAAGCACAGTGGCTTTGGGACACCGCGGCTGGTTAGCCGGAGCAGCAGCGTGCTCAGCCTAGAGGGCAGTGAGAAGGGCCTGTCTCGGTGGGGCAGCACTCCGGACTCCCTCATCAACCACCCTACCCTCGAGGTGGACACTGGTGTGGGGGTGGCCACAGAGAGTGGCCTTTCTGTCAATGGGACAGAGCCCCCAAAGGCAGGCTGTACAGTAGAGCTTGATGGATCTTCCCGCAAGAAGGAATCGGCACTTTCCACCAGAGACAGACTATTGCTGGACAAAATTAAGAGCTATTATAAAAATGCAGAGCACCATGATGCAGGCTTTAGCATCCGGCGCAGGGAGAGTCTCTCTTACATCCCCAAAGGACTAGTGAGAAGCTCGGTGTCCAGGTTCAACAGCCTTCCCAAGCCAGAACCAAAGCCAGCAGCTCCGGTGGGGTACAAGCGACAGGGTGGCTCCCGGCCAGCCTCATGGGTCCTGTTTGATCTCCCAGGACCCATCCAGGCTGGCTTGGGGGACCCAGCTCCTGTCACAGATGCCGAGTTTCGGCCATCTTCAGAAATTGTGAAGATGTGGGAGAGGATGGAGTCTTCTCAGAGGAGCCCTCGGATGGGGCCAAGCCAGGGCCAGGCCAATGGCTTTGAGCTGCAGGAGCCGCTCTTCATCCTGGAGGAGCATGAGCTGGGAGCTATCACGGAGGAGTCGGCTGCTGCCTCCCCAGAAAATGTCTCCCCCACTGAGAAACACAGCCCAGCTCACCTGGCCCAGGAGCTAAAAGAGCTGGTGAAGGAGCTGAGCAGTAATGCCCAGGAAGATGTGGTGACCCCATTGCATCCTCGCATTGTGCAGCTGTCCCATGTGATGAGCAGCCACGTAAGTGAGCGGGTCAAGAACAAGGTCTACCAGCTGGCCCGCCAGTACAGCCTCCGGATTAAGAACATCAAGTCGGTGACCACCAGGCCACCACTGCAACGGGCAAAGGAAGTTCCTGGGAGAGATGGCACGAGCCCCACCATCCCCTACCTGAAGGAGGAGGCTAAAGAGCTTTCATGTGGCAAAGGTATGATGTGGCAGGTGGGGAAGGCCCCAGGGACATAAAAGCCAATCACTGGACACTGGTGGCTCATGCCTATAATCTTAGCTACTCGGGAGGCTAAGATCTGAGGATCACAATTTAAAGCCGAGCTTGGGGCTGGAAAGTCCAGGAATCCTTATCTCTAATTAACTCCCAAAAAGCTAGAAGTGCAGATGTGGTTTAAGTGATATAGTCTCAGCTAAAAGCCAAGGCGGAGCCCAAGGCTCTGAGTTCAAGCCCCGGTACTGGCACATATACAAAAGCCAACTAGGATCCAGTGCTCCCAGGGAAGGTGACTCTAAGAGATTATGCCCAAGAAAACACCAGGAGTATGGAGTGAGGCCGGGCATGTTCTCCTGGTTGAGGTTTTGAAGCTATTGTCCTACCATTTGAGCCACAGCTCTACGTCTGGCTTCTTTGGTACTGAATTGGAGATAAGAGTATCATAGACTTTACTGTCCAGGATGGCTTTGAATTCTGGGCATGGTGGCTCATACTGTAAATCCTAGCTACTGAGGGGGCTGGGCTATGGTTAAATCCTTGAATACCCTCTTCCTAGCCCTTCCTGGGGAAGCAGAGGGAGATTAGAGGAACCCAGCCAGGATCCCTTCCTTACCAGGATGAAAGGAGAACCTCTCATAGCTCTGGTGACTCTAACCCCTCATCTTATCACTTCATTTTCATTCTTGCCCATTGGTAAAGGAGCAGCAGAGGATAAATGGGATTTCTCTCCCATTGTACCCCAAACCCCACCAACTGGCTAAGGCCCATTCCAAGCCCTCCTTGCCTTCCTGCACTGGTGATTTCAGGCAGATTGATCTCTTCACAGGCAAGAGAAAGCCCAGGCTGTCCCTCAGCTATGAGCAGCTGGTGGCCCAGGAATACAGTCCTCCCAGGTCTTCTGCCACAGAGACATCACCACGTCGTTTCTCCTTCAGCCCTTCTGCTGTGAGCCCGAGGATCACGTCGCCTGGGCCCTGGCCCTCCACACGGAGCCCCCTCAGCCCCTTCGACACTGAAACCTTCAACTGGCCTGATGTTCGAGAGCTCTGCTCCAAGTACGCTTCCCACGATGAGGCTGTCCAGGCTGGGGGCAGCTGGTCTCGTGGCCCACCAGTCAACAGGAGCCGCTCGTTGCCTGAGAGCATGATGGAGCCACTCCTGTCAGGCAGGGTGGGCCGTTGTTGTAGCCTGAACACTAGGAGGGGCCGGGGAGGTAGAGAGAGTTCCCAGTCCCTGGCTCCTGGGTTACCCCGAAGTGTGCTGAATGGAGCTGAAACCCTGTATATCACCGCAGACCTCACCTTGGAGAACAACCGTCGGGTGATTGTCATGGAGAAAGGGCCTTGTCCCGGCTCCTCTGTGGGGCTGGAGGAAGGCAGTGCACAGGAACCAGGCTTACCAGGAGCCCTAGTAGAGCGAGGCCAAGATTTGGAGGAGTTTGTAGAATACTGGCCAAAGGAAGAAGGGCTCAGGGACCCAGGAGACCCAAACAAGCAGGGAAGAGTGAGAAACCTGAGAGAGAAATTCCAGGCCTTGAACTCTGTGGGTTGACCAACTCCTGTGGGAAGGAAGGACTTTACTGGGATCAGGTAGAAGCTGGCATACTTCCCCTGAAGGGGATCACTTGAGTCCAGGCCCAGGGCCTCACAAAGGCCATGCCCTCTCATCTTGGAAGGCTATCCCCTCTATTCATGGACGTAGCCTTCCCCCCATGCTATGTGCTGGCACTGCACTTCCTTGGGACCTGTGACATCTTTCCTCAGGCCCAGATGAGCTGTTGTTTTCCATGGAGGAGGGCCTTTCCTCCACTTCCCTTGTAAATAGGCCTTTCTAGTAAGAAACCAGTATTTAAGCTCACATCCAGAGGGAGCAGGCGCTTGCCCAGGCCTCCAGCACTGGCTGGCCACTGCCAGGCTAAGGACCCAGGAAAGAGACCCAAGAAGTGGCCTGGGCAGGTTTTGCTCTTAAACTGTACCTTTTCTTAGGACTCAGGTGAGAACAAGGCCAATAATTTATTGCTTTCCATCCTGTGGTATGTGTGTGCGAACAAGTGTGTATCCTCCTGTTGGTTATCCTCTCCCCTTTCCCCCTGTAGCCCCCTCCCCCCTCCCCCCTTCTTGTAAAGAACGTAATAGACTTAGTTCAGGTACTTTTCAGAGTTGTCGCTAATGTACACACATTTCATTATTTGCCAATGGTGCAATAACCACTGCTGACCAACTGACCTATGTGTGGACTCCTTACTGGGACCTGGGAAGGGGTGTTAGTAGACTGGGATCATCTTGGGGGAGACAGAAACAGGGATTCCCCCCCTCCCACACAATACACTTAATCATTCAGGCTCAAGGGTTCTTGTGGGATAGGCAGGACCCACAGAGTGTGAAGGGGAGACTTGTTCTCTGCTGTGTTTCCATGCACTTCTTTGTCCACCCCACTGCCTGGTGTCCTGCCTAGAGTTCTACATATCAGCCTTTTGGAAGGGTCAAAATTGTGTTAAAAGCAAAGGAGGGTTGTTGGGGAATTAGATACTCAGATATGTCCACGTTTCCAGTGCCTTTCCTTCGTCACTCCCTCTCCAGTTCCCAGGAGCATTCTATGAGGCATCCTGGGGCTTGGAAAGGTCCTAAAGTGGCTTGCAGCATGGAAAGAGTGAAGGGGAGTGCAGGAATATTTTTCTGGGATGCGCCCTCCATGTCCAGGGTGCATGTGATTCCCGAGGGCCAGCAGTGCCTCGTTCTAATTTGTTTTTGGTCCCTTCTCCATGGAGGGCCACCCTTGTTTTGTCCAGTTTGTTCTGAATGTGGACAGGGAGGCAGGGCTGTGGGGCCCCAGTGGGAGCGTGATTCAACAGTGATTCACACAGTCCCCTGTGTGAGTCTTCTGACCTAGGAAGGTGGACTCAACCTGAACATGGCTCCCCTGAGTTCCCAAGGTCAAAAGCACATTGGAAGTCTATAGCTGCCTACTGTGCACAGCATAGTAGGGCAGTCTGTAGCCTGTGTTGCAGCAGCTGCCTGAACCTTCTGTGGTCACCTTCACAGGGACCACAGAGAGCTGGCTCTGACCAGACCATCCTGGCACAGGATGCTGAACAGCCATAAGTGTAATGGACAGGTGACCAGATGCTTGTCATAGCTTTGTACTAGCTGGATCGCCCAACACTGTTACTCATCTACAGATTGAAACACTAGGTAAGTTTCTATGTCTCAAAGTCCCAGATGCACTTTTCTGAGCTGGGCCGTTGGCAATCCTAGCTGACCCTTCATCAGATAGTCCTTAAATCCCATCGAGGACTGCCTGGAAACCTGCCCCAAAGCAGTGGTTCTTGCTAACTGTCCATTAGAATCATTTGTAGAGCACTGAGAAACCTAGTGGCTCCTGCATCCTGTCAACCCAGACCACACAGAACCTGCTCCAAGATGGACCCTAGACACAGGGGCTGCTTAGAAGTCATGGTGCCAGGGCTGGGAGTTTGGCCTAGTGGTAGAATGCTTTGTGCCTAGCATTCATGAAGACCCAGGTTCGATTCCTTAGTACAACATACAGAGAACCGGAAATGATGCTGTGGCTCAAGTGGTAGAGCTCTAGCCTTGAGAAAGCCCAAGGACGTGCTCAGGCCCTGAGTTCAAGCCTCAGGACCAGAAAAAAAAAAATCTTGGTGCCATGCCACAAGCCTTCAAGCTGACTGAATTCATGAGGGGCTCCATGAGACTTTCTAGAGTATCAGCTAGAGTTAGGTTGTCCAGTTTTGTTTTTGTTGTTGGTTGTGAGACTAACTCTGGGCCTGGGTGTTGTCCCTAAGCTCTTCAGCTCAAGGCTACTGCCCTACCCCTTAAGCCACAGCACCACTTCTGGTTTTCTAGTGGTTAATTGGAGATGATTGGAGATAATTTAGTGCCTAGGCTGGCTTTGAATCGTAATCCTCAGATCTCAGCCTCCTGAGTAGCTAGGATTACAGGCGTGAGCCACTGGGCCTGACTTGTCTGATCTCATATAAAGCTTTTTCCAGAGGGAAAAGGAGGGTTAGTCAAATAAAAATACTGAGATAAATGTGAAGCATTATTTATTTATTAGAAAAACTAGTAAATGGGTTTTCCTCTGGTTGGTGGAAGCACATTGGAGCAGGTGGAGAACAAGGCCCAGCCAGCCCCAGAGCCAGCCCAGATGGCATGGTCTATGCCCAACAGGCTTGCATTCCTCCACAGCCACCACCTCTCTTGTGTCCTCCCTGAGCTTGCTTGTTAAAGGACCAAGACATGTGGCCCTCTGGCCTCTTTTTTTTCCTCTGGATCTCAGCCCCCTTCCTCTGAGGGAGGAAGGGAATCTAGTCTTCGCCCTCCGAAAAGCAGGAAGGAAGAATGAGGGGGAAGGGGAAGCCGAGCCTGCACAGGCCTCCTGGTACCCTTGCTAGTGGAGGTAGGGAGAGGGTTGGACCCTCTGTGCCTCCCTCAGCCCATCAGCCGAGGCCAGGTACAGAGGAGATGCGGAGAGGGGAAGGAAAACTACCTGACCATGCCCAGAAGAAGCTTCCTGTATTTGCCCTGGGGGGAAGCCTGTTACGCTGGTGTGGACTGGGGCTGTGTCAACCCAGTTTGGAAACACTGACATGGAAAAAAATGCAAAGTAGAAAAAGGGAGGGAGGAAAATAAACCTTAGCAGGGCACCAGGAGAGCCCAGCCCTGGAGTGGGACAGGGCCTTCAAAACCCAGCTGCCTGCTATCAGTTCCAGTTGGTTGGCTTGACCTGGGTGACAAGGGTGGGATGCGTGGGGAGCTGGCGGTGATGGGGGGGGTCACATGCAGCTGGCTGCCCCTGCTCCATCCTGAGACCTGCCATTGGAGCCCTTTCTTTCCTGACTCTGGAATTATTGGCGGGGAACTTTTCACATGGGCACATGTGGAGGAGGGTAGACCTTTGGCCTCCCATAGATGTCCAGGGAAGCCTGCTACTGCCCCCCTTCAGCAGGGAGCTGCTGTCTGCCTCAGTGGTGGGCATGAGTGAACCCAAGGCTAGTTTTACTGCCAGGTAAGTACAAGCACCTCCCTGCCTTGGTTTCCCCAGATGTACAAAAGAAGCTGGTGAGAGGAACTCACTAGCTTTCCTGTGGAAGCAGAAAGCACAGGAGTCTAAGCAGTAAGGCCAAATGAAGACCTTGGTGACAGAGATGGAACATCTGGTCAGAGGCTCTCGGGCTCCATTGGCTAGCCTCTTCCCTCCAGTGGTTCCTGTCTGCTGGAATTGGCTCCCTGCAACATGGTAGTGTGGGGACCACAAGGTGTAACTGCTCTCTTGAGTTGTGTCTGCCTAGTTAGCACTAAGCTAACTAGGAATCCAGGGAAGGATCCCTTATCCCTGTGGGTCCTCTCTGAGCTTAGCCTGCATTGGCCTCGCACAGCCAAAACACCTATCTACAGGGAAGGCCATAGAAACTGGCTGTGAGAACCCCAGTCATCTCCCCAAGGGAGATTCCTGCTGCCCCCAACTTGACTCCTCTTTTGGATCTAACCCCAGCTAAAATGTTGGGCTGGTGCTCTACTGCTTTCAGAATGGTGTATGGGCCAAGTTCTATGGGACCTATGGTCTCCTTCCTCCAGAAGTATGAAAGGGCCCTCCCTGGGGATTGAACCCCTTTGGGTGCTTGGAGAAGGTTGGTTAACATTTGGCAATGCCTGTGTCCCATGTGACCTAGGGGCAGGCCCTCAGAAGAAGCTGATGAGAATGGGCCAACCTTCATGCTCTGCCCCAGCAATCATCTCCGAGGGCCGGGACTAGCTGTGTTACATGCCGCCTTTGCTACCTCATGGTGGTTCTTGGCTATGAGTCTGGTGAGTAGTGTGGATGGTACCAGCTTCAGACAAGACAACGGGCCTGCCGCTTCGCGTGCTTTTCTCTAGATGCTAGGACACGCAGCTTGAACCTGGCGTCTGCTAGCTCCTTTAGGACCCAGCCTCCACCTGCTATTGCTGTTGCTATGATGAATTGGGATGGGGCTGTGGCACAGAAAGGCAGCGCCTTAGGTGGTGTCTGACCTGTCTGCCCTTCCTTGGCTCTACCTGGGCTGGGAGCAAAGGGTGCTGGGGATAGCAGGAGGCTTGTTCACCAAACAGGTGGGGCTGGTGTAAGGAGAGGAAGGGGCATGCTGGCCCTGAGGAGAGTGCTAGTTCTGAGGGAATTCAGCGGGGGCAGGCTGGCTGTACTCAAGGCCCCGCATCTCTTCCTGTCCCTTCACTCCCCTAGTGACCTCTCACCATACTGCTAGGGCTCTGTGGCCCTCCTAAAGCCACCTTCCCTTTGGGGGCAGGATAGGCATTGCCAGTGTCTCTCTTCCTTTTCCTTGACCATGGGTGGTGATCCCAAACAGCTGTGGGGAGGACAGCACTTAGGGACCCCATCAACATTTTCCAGCTTTTTAGGGGGGGCAGGGAGAGGAGGGCGTGCACCTGGACGAACCATTTCCGGCTCTGACAGAGCTGGGAGGCCCTGGAGCCAAGCTGGCTGCACAGACAGCAGGCAGAGGGTGTGTTGGCAGGCAGTGGGCAACCAGGCCGGGCAAAGGCAGCTATTGCAGCACAGCATGGGGCCCCAGGGCTGGCCTGTGACATGAGCAGGTGGGCTATGGACAGCAAGTGGCAGGTGGGCAGAGGATTGGCCGCTGCAGTGATCCAGGCCGCGGCCTCCTGGTCCTCGAGCATCCCGACACACCGCTGCACCTGCCTGGCCAGCCCCACCCCGGGTGGCCGCAGGCTGCTACTTCTTTTTAGGGAAGAAGCTGAATCTCTTCTCCTTGTCCTTCTTGCCCAGGCTGGTGTCTGGGCCGGCAAGGGAGGGCAGGGGCAGGCTCTGGGCCTTGACACGGATGCTCTGGGATTCATTGATGGCCGTGCTCATCCCCTGCAGCCAGGACAGCATCTCCTCCTGGAGGCAGGAATGTCAGGGCAGATTCCAGGAGCACCCATTGTTCCCCGGATAGCCCCCAGGCCTGGGGCTCCCCGTTCTGAGGCAGACCTTACATCCTGTGTCTTCCCCCTCTGTAAGCCAGCTAGAACCAGGCTGCCCACACTTACCTCATCCTTGCCGTGGAAGAGCCACTCGCTGCCATTACTCAGCCTAGGAGGACAAAGGGATCCCTGTGACATGTCCACCTCTGAAGTCCTTTACCAGCACAGGGAGCAGGCCCTTGAAGGCAGCATGACACCTCTGAAGAGCTAAGTCTAGACCACAGCCTCTTTTGGTTTGCAAAATCCAATGGGCTCATGCCTGTAATCCTAGCTATGCTAGGAGCCAAAGATCTGAGGATCAAGGTTTTCAGTTCAGGCCCGGATTTCAAGCTTCAAAGTCAACACACACACACACACACACACACACACACACACACACACACACACGCCCCGATTTCAAGCTTCAAAGTCAACACACACACACACACACACACACACACACACACAGGCTGGGGAGAGCCCTGAGGAGTTGGGTGAGCTTGGAGCTGGTTCCTTTACAGTATAACACAAATCAAGTCCCAGAGGGAGTGGGACATCTGGGTTTCAAAGCCCAGACAGTGGAAGGCCCACCTGAGCTTCAAGACATGCTTCTTCTTCTTGTAGTTGGCAGCAATCTCACAGATGGCATGTCTCAGGGTCAGCGGCTCCTCCCCATGGTAGGGGACCCCCAGGGCCAGGTTCTTGGCATCCTTGTAGAAGGTCAGCTCACTATTTCTGAGCACGCAGTACAGGTTGTTCCAGGACCTGGAGAGGTGGCCAGGCAGGTCAGATCACTCTGTTCTGACTCAGCATCTCTATGGTCAGTTCCTACAGCATTACCAGGTGTCTTTATTGTGCTTATTTCCCAGATAAACAGTAGGTTTTTATTCTTTCAAAAAGTGGAGGGAGGGCTGGAAAGGTGGCTTAGCAATAGAGTACTTGCCTTACATGCATGAAGCCCTGGGTTTGATTTCTCAGTATCATGCAAACAGAACAAAAGAAGCTCAAGGACAGTGCCTAGACCCTGAGCTCAAGCCCCAGGACTGGCCAGAAAAAAAGAATAGTAATTTAAAATAAAAGGAGGAGGGATTCAAAATCACCTGCGCATAATTTTACCACTAAAAGTTAACTATTGCTTATATTGTGTCTTTCTAGTCTTTTTACCCCTATTCACAAAATTTACCTATTTTCCCCTATTCACATAGATACCTGGAATTGGGTTGGATTACATATTCAACTTTTATAGATTGATTGAATTTGAGAAGGCCCTTGCTAAGTAGCCAAAACTGACCTCACATCTTGTTTCTCCCAACTCAGGTTCCTAGGTGTTGATAAGTATTGACCATGACGTGTTCTGTCCTAGCACTTTTTTTGTGTGTGTGTACTTGTCCTGGAGCTTGAACTCAGGGCCTACACATTGTCCTTCAGTTTCTTAACTCAATGTTGGTGTTCTACCACTTGAGCCACTGTTCTACTTCTGGCTTTTTGTGTAGAATTGGAGAGAAGAATCTCAGACTTTCCTGCCTGGGCTGGCTTTGAATTGCAATTCTTAGAACTGAAGCCTCCTATGTCCTAGCACTTTTTAAATAAACAGATTTCTGTAGATCTAGGCTAAACTCAAATCTGTATGCTTAGTGAGAGCATCAGGCACACAATTAGTGGTGGAGCAGAAGCGACTTCACTGACCAATGGAAAGCATATGGTGGTGGTGTGTGTGTGTGTGTGTGTGTGTGTGTGTGTGTGTGTGTGTGTGGACTGAACTCCTGACCTGCGTGCTGTCCCTGAGCTCTTATTGCTCAAGGCTATTACTCTGATGGTTAGTTGGAGATCAAAGTCTCTTGGACTTTCCTGCCCTGGCTGGTTTTGAACTGCAATTCTCAGATCTAAACCTCCTGAGTAGCAGAGAATAAACAGTACTTGGGGTTGAATCAGGGCTTCACACTTGGTAGGCAGGTGCTTTACTACTTGAGCCACACTTCTGGTGATATAGACTTTTTCTGTTACATCAAGTAAACCAGAGTGGTGATTCTCCCTAACTCATTCCATGTCACTGTCACCAATGCTCTGATGATCCAGTGATCCCAGCCCCACCCCTCCAGCCCTTCCTTCACATACCTGTTGGATGCCTTCTTGTTGGGGCCTTCTAGGTCATGCTTCCGGCCCAGGTAGCCCTCCATCTGCACACTGTGCCCAAGGTCCCTCTGTGCTGGTAGCGTTGTGGGCTCGTCACCTTCACTCAGAGGTGTGTCCAGTACCTTGAAGATGGGCTCTGTGGCAGGCCTCTCGTCCTCACCAGATTTATCTTCTGGCCCATTCTCCTGCTGTCCCAGCAAGGGTGGTGGCTGCTGGTCTCGAATCCATGGTCCTTCTTCTTCCCTCTGTTCAGGGACACAGAGGAAAAGCATACCTTCCTGGGGGTTCAGGCCTAGGGACTTTTCTTGGCAAAGCCCCACCTAGCCTTCTTTTTGTCTGCTATGCCTGCCAGGCCCACCCTGGCTCTCCCACAGCCTGCCATGATATTTGCCCACTGCCCTGGCCTGGCCTCTGCCCCTGCCTCTGTCTTACACCTTCCTTATTCCCCCTCACAGAGGATGACTCCTTCCTCCAACCCAACTTCTTGAGGGGCCCTGAGGGATGATTGCACCCAGGATAGGTACTGAGGCTGCTGGCAAAATTCAGGCTCAAGGCCAGGCTCTAGGCCTCAATCTGCTTCCACCAGAATCTCCCACTGTTTGACACACAGGGCTCTGGAAACAGTTCATTTGAATAAAAGGTCTGTTGCTAGGATAAACTGCAGATGGCAGCTGGAGAATGCCAAACAAAAACTCCTCTGCTACCTTTGAATTGTGACAAAAACCCTAAGTCTCCAAGCACCTTATAAAGGAGAGGCTCAGCCCCTCCCAGGCCTTGGTTAAGGGACACAGTTCCCTCCCGTCATCTACTGGGAATTTGTTGGCTAAGGCAGTGCTTCTTGATCCTGACTGCCTTTGACAATCATCTCAGGAGCTTTCTAGAAACATTCTCGGGTCTTCTCCATCAAGATGTTAACTGTTAACTGGCCCTGGTGTGTGCATGTGCAGGCATGTCTTTCTTGTTAAGCATTTCTTCTTTTCGTGGCTGCTTCCCTCATACTGTCTGGGCATCTCTTTTTTAATGTATAATTTTATTGTTATTATTATCCTATACATGTTTACCACTTCTTAAGTCAGGTCTTTTAAACAATGCCATCCCTTCCTTCCTTGCCACAAGTGATATAGGTCGTCCACTGAATAGCATGATTGATCCTGCATCTTTTCAGCAGGCCCCTCTGACCTGCCCCTTGCTCCACAGGAAGCAAGTGAATGTAAGACAGATGTGTGTGTGTGCATTGGGCGGGGGAGTAGGCAGCTAGCCTCCCTCTCACTGCTGGCAAAGGCAAGAATGGGTGGGGTCTCCCAGGAGCCAAACGAGCACCCAGGAAAGCAGCCTGATTGGGTCTCCTGGCATCATGGGCAGCACACTGTCTCTGTTGGCCTGGCTGTTGCTTGACACCTTAGAGCATGAGGCAGGATGGAGCCCCTCGAATGTTCAGATAATTGAAGGGCCAATGTCATGGACAGCCAGGACCAAAGCCACCAGTCAGTACAGAGTCTCTCCTACTTTCTCCTCCCAAATCCAGCAACAGACACGAGGTCCAGAAAAATTCTGGGGAATGCAGGGAGGAGACAGGACAGAGCCTCCAAGTTCTGCGTTTCTCTAGGGTCTTTTAGTCGTGGGCTGGATGGGAAACAGAAGGCTGAGGCTGGGAGGTACCATGCTGGCCATCAGACTGGATCCGAAACAAACTCAGGACTTTTTTTTTTGCCAGTCCTGGGGCTTGAACTCTGGGCCTGAGCACTGTCCTTGGGCTTTCTCAAGGCTAGAGCTCTACCACTTGAGCCACAGCACCACTTCTGGCTTTATTCTATATATGTGGTACCAAGGAATCAAACCCAGGTCTTTGTGCATGCTAGGCAAGCACTCTACCACTAGGCCAAACTCCCAGCCTCAACTGAGGACTTTTAGCAGTGGAATTAAGTAGGCTCCAGCTGAAGTGGCATTAAGGAATCCAAAAGGATGCGCCTTGGGGAAACTGAAGGTAAAGGTCCCATTGAGCTAGGACTGCCCAGGAAACGGGAATAATAAGTAGGAGTTCTGGTAAGATGTCATTAAAAACAAAAGTATCTTGACTGTAAGTGTTTAGAAACCCCTAATCTAACCTAACAGTTTCTATGTATAATGAGGAAAACCAATGCTCAAAGAGGTTAAGTGACTTGCTCAAAGCCACACAGCTAATAGGTATAGCTAATTGGTTAGAAGCGTCAACTCCAGAAACAGACAGACCTGAATTTTGATTTTATCTTTAGGGAACTCAAATTTTCTTTTGGTAAGAGTCTCAGGAAGGTGTGGCTATGCCATAGAAGTTGTGTCTTGAACTGTCTTTGATGAGCCAGCATTGCCCCCAAGATTCTGACCTGAAGCCTTGATCAGGTGGTCTTCTAGTCCTAGCCAGCCCTCTGCCTATGTAGAAATCTCAGGAGGCAGAGCATTAGTGCAGAAAGGAAAGCTATCTCGTAGGCCCCGTCTCAAACTCAGCTGGGACTGCTTGTCTGTCAAGGGGTGGGAGGGCTCTATCTGTAGGACAGGGAGAGCACTCGCTGCTCCTGAAGGTGGACCGGCATATGGCTGTCCTCTAGCGGATGCACACAAGAAAGGCCCCCAGCCCTTGACAGCCTCATCTCCACCCTCTCACCCAGCCTCTGTCCTAGGACTGGCTTCCTCTGGTTTCGTTCATTCCTTTCCCTTCCTTTAGTGAACTGGCCTTTAGGAATCAAAGTGGACCAATAGGACTGACTCCTGCGATCCTGGCTTCCTTCTGCCTCATCCTAACAGGTGCCCAGCCCGTGCCCACATCAGGGACATGCACAGGCAGTGGCCAGTGGTACAAAAGTTATATGGGAAGGTTATGAGGTGGCTTTGGAACTTGAAGGTGTTCAATCTATGTGAGTTGTTTCCCCCTGGGTTCTTGTTTGTGTGTACTCTGCCCCCCCCCATGCCCTCCCTCCCCCATTAAAGGCTAAGGGCTGAGGATGGGAAGGGACCAAGAATGAGGGCAATAGAGGTGTTTGACTTTAGCAGGGCTTCCTTCCCTTCCTGGGCTGGAGGACATGAGGTGGATAGAGGGAGAAAGGGCTTTGGGACCAGTCCTTTCTTTCTTTCCTCAGCAGCCAAGGGAGGATGATGGAGGAAGAGGAGGAGGAAGAGAAAGAGGAGGAAGACTAGAAAGAGCAGCAGGGGGCAGAAGAGGAGGAAATGGAGAGAAAGAGATGAGAAGGAGGAAGATGAGCAAGAGGAACAAGAGGAGGAGGAAGAGGAGGAAGAAGAAGAGAGGGAGGAAGAAGAGGAGGAGGAGGAGGAAGAAAAATAGGAGAAAGAAAAAGAGAGGCAGTATATTAGATACTTTCAAAGTGATCCAGTGTCTGTAAAAGTTACCTTAATAATGCCTCATTCCTCTTGCCTATCCACCTTCCTCCTAGGAACTTTGCTGAGCCATTTTTGTGTATACACACACACACACACACACACACACACACACACACACACACACCCAGTACTGGGGCTTGAACTCAGGGTTTTGGTACTGCCTTAACTTTTTCAATCAAGGCTAGCACTCTACCACTTTGAGCCAGAGCTCCATTTCTAGCTTCTTGGTGGTTAACTGGAGATGAGACTTTTCAGCCCAGGCTGACGTTGAACTTCAATCCTCAGATCTCAGCCTCCTGAATAGGGGATTGTAGGTGTGAGACACCACTGCCCAGTTTCAGTGTTCAGAGGTGGCCCCTGTGACCCTTTTGCTTAGAATATGGGATGATCAGGACTGAGAAATGGGGACCTGCAGCCACTGATGGGCGGGGCTCACGTGTTCTTGTCTCTGTTATTTCCAACTGGAACTTCCAAGGCTCCAGACAGAAGCAGGGCGACTGTGGAGAGTAGAAAAGCCCACCACAGCAGCACAGAAGCATCCTCAGGCTCCAGAAAGCTTGAAGTAGAGGAGGGAGTGGTGGTGTGTGTGTGTGGGGGGGGAGGAACTGGGGGAGAAAATCTCCACAAAGGCAAAGGCAGAAGTTACCAGTTAAGGCTAAAGGCCACAGGCTGCTACTTAATGAAAGGTAAAGATAATTTAGAATTGGACTTTCACAGAGAGTCCACAACTTTGAAAAGAATATAAAGAAGAGTATACCTAGAATATATCCAGATGGTTAAATCCTTTCTGAAGCAAAACCACCTCTTAGAAAATTTTCTCTGCAGAGGAAGTTTGCCAGATAGGGAAGAACCAGTGGGAAGAAGCTGCCTCCTTGTTCTGGCAAGGAAATTTTGCCCTTGGCCTCCGGTACTGGAAACTCTCTCTCTCTGCCTCTCTCTGTCTCTCTCTGTCTCTCTCTGTCTCTCTCTCTCTCTCTCTGTCTCTCTGTCTCTCTGTCTCTGTCTCTGTCTCTCTCTCTCTCTCTCTCTCTCTCTCTCCCTCCCTCTCTCCCTCTCCCTCTCCCTCTCCTTCTCCCTCTCCCTCCCCCTCTCCCTCCCTCCCTCCCTCTCTCTGTCTCGCGCGCTCTCTCTCTCTCTCTCTCTCTCTCTCTCTCTCTCTCTCTCTCTCTCTCTCTCTCTCTCTTGTAAAGATTCTTATTTTGGGGCCGGGAGTTTGGCCTACTGGTTGACTGCTTGCCTAGCATGCATGAAGACCCGGGTTTTGATTTCTTGTTATCACATACATAGAAAAAAGCCAGAAATGGTGCTGAGGCTCAAGTGGTAGAGCTCTAGCCTTGAGAAAGTCCAAGGACAGTGCTCAGGCCCTGAGCTCAAGCCCAGGACTGGCAAAAAAAAAATCTTATTTTGAAATACATAAGAAATAAGGAATTTCCCTGGGACTGTTTTTTTTGTAGCCACGCCTCTGCAAAGATGAAAAGAGCCAGGAGGGACTTGTAAGGGTAGGAAGGAGACCTGTGGGGGAAGGCAGGGGATGGGGAGGGGAAGAAGGTGGTGAAGCCTGATGCTGAACCTAGAGGAGATTCTTAACATTCTGGAACTGGAAAAGGCTGGGGCGGGGCGGGGGAGGGGGTGTCACGGACTCAGCCTGTTTTATGACTGGGTTCTAGAAAAGCTTCAGGACTGGCTAGGATCATATCTAGATCCCAAGTGTCTGGGTAGAGACCCACCCATGAGTGGTGTCTGGTCCCAGCTCCACACCAACTGCTTAGATGGGGGAGGTCTGGGGCCTTGATGATGAGTTCCTGCCATTGACAACTTCCCAGTTAAGCATCTGGCTGAGAGACCCCATTCCAAAGCGAGACCTTGGGCTAGGCTGTTGGGTAGTTCCAGCAAAAGGGCCATGCTTCCCCAGGACACAATTATAAATAAGCTGGGACAAGAAGGGAGATGTTTCTGCCATCTCCAGAAAGCATGCATGGACTGCAGTGGAGGCTTGCTTCGCCTGGTAGGTGGAGGAATCTGTGACTAGAAAGGACCAAGAACGGGGACACTGGTCATGGCTCCAACCTGGCTGCACTGGCAGCCAAGGTGTTGTCAGTGTCTGACAGTAGTACTGGATAGGGACACAAACGAGGACCCCTACTGTCCTCGTGCTCTGAGGTGGGATACCTGAGGCCACCATCTTCAGACATTAAGAAGATAGAGGTTCCATCTGTACCCATGACAGTGCTCACACAGGAAGTTACCCAGGGGAGTTGGGGACACCCCAAAGGAGGACAGTCCAACTGCTTCAAGGAAATTCTGGGTGGGGCTAGGGGTTGCATAGGAGCCTGGACTAACAGCATGAGGACAAGTGATGGAGCTGGGGCTGGAATAGAGGAGACAGGTGCATTCTCTAATTTTGAGGACAGGCAAGGAGAGATGGCTGAGGGGAGGGCGTGCATGCTTGTGTGCCAGATACTGAGACGTTGTCCAGAGGAAGATAGAGAGCAGTGGCACTGTCTGCTGGCTGAGGGACATTAGGGGGAGGAAAGGACAAGGTAGGTGGTCTGTACGGACCTCGCAGGACTGGTCAAACAGGGAAAGGGGAGGGGCATGGCCTACATTGCAAAGTCAAGGCTGGGGGTGGGGGGAGAAGCAGACAGAAGACTTGGAATCTGCTCCACAGAAGATGTTCAAAACCCAGAGGATAAGGTGGGTAGAATGATTTCTTTTTTCCTTTTGTCTTTTCTTTCCTCAATTAAGTTGAAAGTAGTACCAGAACCAGCCAGCAGGTGGTGTGCAG
The DNA here is from genome assembly GCF_031878675.1 of Megascapheus bottae. Taxonomy (NCBI): domain Eukaryota; kingdom Metazoa; phylum Chordata; class Mammalia; order Rodentia; family Geomyidae; genus Megascapheus; species Megascapheus bottae. The sequence continues at coordinate 5,185,979 of NC_143522.1, forward strand.
GAGCCTGCACAAGGACAACTCCCACACCCCAAATGATCTAGGCCCATCCGTGGGTTTGTAGGCTCTGAAGATGCTCAGTGAACGAAGATATACTGACAAGCAAAGAAGCATGGTGACAGAGTCTTCCCTCTATTGGTGATTCTGATAAGCGAGAACTAGAACCAGACTTTTCTGCATCAGCTGGGAGACAAGAGCCCAGAGCACTGTAGAGGGATGTTGAGAAGGGGAGGGTGGGGGTGGGGTGGTGAGAAAATGTTCTAATTTGTATGGAGGACTTTTTTTTTTTTTTAAAGAGATGAATAGTTGAGGTGTGGATGGGGATCAGGTCAGTGATCACCCGCTCAGTACCAGGTGCTCCAACTACATGTCTTCTCTTAAGCCTTCCAGTAAGGCAGATGCTGTTATAGTCCTTTTTCATAAATGAGAGAACTTGGAGGTGGGGAGGGCATGGGAATGAGTAACTTGCCTAAACCACTGATGGAGCAGTGGAAGGTGAAGGATCAAGTCGGCCTAGGCTCAGTTCTGCTGTGAGAGGAGCAATGCCATCACTCCATTTGGTGAGGCCCATTCACTACCTAAGAGCTGGGAGGCACCATGAGATCTGGGGCCCATCTGTTGAGGCAGCAGGAGCCCTTGAGGCTGCACTGGAAAGGGTTAGAGGAGGGGCTTGGGCAGGCTGACCATGAGAAATCCATGCATAGATGAGGGTGCAGGGGACAGAGCTGGCCATGCTGGTAGCCTTGCATGTGATGTCTCTCCTGTGCTCTGGGCAAGAATGGCTAGGTACTGGAGCTGGGAGGTTGTTCAAGCACTGTTGTGTGTGCAAGAAGTGTGTGCAAGAGAAGAGAGCTGAGAGATAAGGAGATGGCAACTTAGATGGAGCAGAGACAGATGTTCTCATTCAAGAAAGGAAAGGCTTGTTCGAGCAGGGGAAATAGTCCTGGGGGGGCGGGGTGAGGTTGGGGCAGGTGATGAGTAGCTCCCCAAAAGACAGGCCATGAAATGGAGAGCTGCCCGACCCCACACCACAAGGCCCAGCAGTGCATTTGTGATGCTAACTAGGAACTTTGGCAAGCTGACAGGGAGACGTGGAAAGGAAGGCACTGGATGAAGTGGATGGGAAAGAGAAAACCTGCTCCACTGCCGCCATTGGAGGGAGGATGCGGAGGCTTCCTGTTGATAGCTGGTTTTGCAATACACATGGCCTGTGTGGATTCTTGGGCTTCTGTCCTGAAGAAGATTTAAACGGCTTCTTACATCTCTCTGCAATCCAGAGTGGATCTCAGCGTTCAATAGAAGAGAGTTAGAAGATAGCAAATGCTCATGTCTAAATCCATCACCTCATGAATGATCAAGCGGCCAGGTTAAATTCCATTTCTGAGATACTTCCAATATTAACAGAGTCTCATTCTGAGTCCATTCGTCTCTGGGATGCTCCAAAACACAGCATGGAAGAAAGAACTTAGAAAAAATATTTGTAGCAGTGGGTCCAGGAAGATCTGCCCCATACCAAAGAGAGCTGGACACAGCTAGCTGTGGGCAGAGGTCCAGGAAGACAGAAAGCAGGTTTCTCCAGGGAGTGGGCACACTGCCAGCCTGCAGGTAGACACACCCCTCCCATGCTGACACAGACATCCTGGGGAGACAGGGACACACCCAGGTTTGAGGGGAAAGCTGATGTTGCTCCAGCCTGAGTCTGCCCATTACCAACCAACATAGGATTTGCATTCACTGCAAAATGTCTCAAAAAAAGCCACTTGTGTGGGGGAAGGGAAAGAATTGGTAAGCTTGTTCAGGCAAGGAGAGACACAGCTGCTGCTCCACTCCCACACTGCTTCCATCCAAGGACGTCAGAGGCTGGCCACTGGCTGCTGATTAAAGCCCTGGGCCCCAGGGGAAGCTGCTGCTGAGAGAAGAACTTCCCATGGTGTTTGGAGGGGGGTGTAGGGGATAGGGCTGGGAGAACAGCATCTGGGGCCAGTCAAGCTCTGGCTAAAAGGTAGTCTTGGCTGCACACCCAGGGAATACAGACTCCAGGACACTATGACACACATTTACAACTAAGTACTGGCCATTTTCCCCAAAGCCACGTAAGCATCTGAGACCATGGAAAAGAAGATCCAGAAACCCCAAGTCCCAGCACTCTCCGCTAATGAGATGCTCCATCCCCTTCCCTCCCAGGGGAAGCTGGCTGGGCAGGGGGTCTCAGAAAGACCCTAGGTAGAAGGTACTCTCTGAACTTGGGTAAGAGTTTCTCCTGATCATGAATGGCACCCAGGCTACCGACTTCCAGAAAGGCCTTTCATCCCAGGGCCACCCTGTCCTGGAGACTGAAGCTAGTTTGGAAGCAGATGGGCATGTTTGTCCCCAACAGGGAAGGAGACTTTCTTGTTGTTACAGCTTGGGAACACCAATCCCTTTAGGGGAAGTCACTCCCGAGGCTCTGTAGGGTACCTAAAGCAGACCCAGATTCCCACCACATAGCTTAAAAACAGGCACAGTGTGCAGATGTCCTGGGGGCCCTTTAGCACCCTCCTACACCATGAACCCCACTTCCCTTCCAGAGAAAACCTAGCAACAACTGCTACATTGGGAGTGTGAGGCAGCCAGAGCATAGAAAATAAAGGACACACTCATGGGGGAGAGGGGGAGAGTTTCCAGATTAAGGGGAGGTACATAAGGCAGAGGGAGTTGGGTAAGAGCACCGCATCCTTCTGCGTGAGCAGTTGGCTCTGGGCAGACCAGCCACCCACTGCTACCACAGTCAGATCCCCTTAGGGGAACTGAAGTCCAACCTGGCTCTTTGCCAAAACAGGGACATATGAAAAACACCTGTTCCCTCTTCTTCCCCATTCTAGCCTCAGACCACTCGACATATTCAGGTACAGCAGAACTAAGAACAGATCAAAGGAATGTAGGGAAATCCTCCGCCCAAAGTCTCTTTTGACCTGATGTCACTCAGGAATGTCCAGCCGCCGGTGGCGCACATCTGTAATCCTACCTACTCAGGAGGCTGAGATCTGAGGATCCCAGCTCAAAATCAGCCCAGGCAGGCAAGTCTGTGAGGTTTTTGTTTTTTGCCAGTCCTGGGCTTGAGCTCAGGGCCTGAGCACTGTCCTTGGACTTTCTCAAGGCTAGAGCTCTACCACTTGAGCCTCAGCACCATTTCTGGCTTTTTTTCTATGTATGTGGTACCAAGGAATCGAACCCGGGTCTTCGTGCATGCTAGGCAAGCACTCTACCACTAGGCCAAACTCCCGGTCCTCAAAATTTTTTTTTTAAATCACCAATGAACCACCAGACAATTGGAAATAGCACTGTAGAAGAGCACTGGCCTTGCGTGTAAAAGCTCAGGTATGGTACCCAGGTCCTGGGGTTCAAAGGACAATCAGAACCCAGACAGTTTTTACTTCCTCCAGCAGTTCTGTCTTTTGTGAGAAATACCTCATGTTCTCTGCTTGGCCTTACACCTGTGCATGCACTGTACACACACACACGCGCGCGCGCACACACACACACACACACACACACACACACTTACCTGCGGGAAGGAATGGTTTCTACCAGAACATGTTCTAACGTGGACAGGTCAGAGGTGAGGGATGGCTGTGGCATTGCACAGGGATGAGACAGCAGTGCAGAAGGGAAGGAGGGGGTGGGGCCTGCAGGTTGGCCTCCCTGTGGTATGCAGCCATCCAGACAGAGCAAGGGTGCCTGGTCCATTCCCACCCTCCTCCTGCAGGAAGCTACATGCACTAGTAGGGGTTACATGAAGCAACATGGCAGTGGGTCTATTCTACAGGAGCCACACTGGACTGTACAGACAGGACAGCAGGAGAACCACTCTACCCCAGGCCTATCCCAGAGAAGGCACAGCGGACAGCCACACCTTCCTGGGATGGGCCAGGGGCTCTGGAAGGGAACGCTAATGGGGAAGGGTGGACAGGCCAGCAATGGCTTTGGTAGAACCTTCAAGCTGCATGAGCTCCATCATCCTCTTTCCTATCAAAAACTGATGGACCCTCATGAAATCTTAGAGGCTCTGAAAGGAGAAGCAGCAGGGAACTGTTTCCAGGAGGCTTTGGGTCTGGTGTCCATTTATTTTGCCATCTGATTTCTTTCTGGTTCAGATATGGTCCCGTTTTCCCATCTGGCAGAGTGGCTGGCATTCTGGGCAAGGTCTCAGGTGTGTGTTCACGCCTCCTCCCCCAGAGAGACACTCAGATTCAAGCAGGTTTTATTCCCCACCAACCCAATGACACTGAGGAACTGGATGGAGTCAGCTCTGCTGCACACGTAATTACACTTGCACAAATGTACACGACACAAACAGTGGTGGAGTTGCTCAGGTGGTCACGCAGACAGCTGCACACCGGGGACACCGAGGCATGCAAACACTCAGGGATGCAGGGCAGAAGCGCAGGAGGCAGGCAGAGCCCCAGCCCCTGTCCACAGTTGGCATCAGCCACCAGAGTTTTCTCTCTCCAATGGGCTGGTGCAATGGAAAAGGGGCCAAATCGCAGGTCCTCACAGACAAGGGTGATGGGCATTTCACAGATCCTCTGGGAGAGAGAGGCCCTCCAGCAAGCTCGGCAGTGCCCTCTGCTGGCCATGATACCCCTCCAGAAGAGAGGCAAAAAGGAGCTAAGTGGGGTGTGTGTGTGTGTGTGTGTGTCTTTCAGAGGTAGGAAGGGCTACTACAATCTGAGCAAAACGGATTTTTCACAGGAACACATCAATGAATGTATGTCCTTTTTCCTGAGGTAATTCTTGTACTAGAAACTCTTACTGAGAATACTAATTTTCTTTTTTGTAGTACCTGGGCTTGAATTCAAGGCCAGGGTGTTTTCCTTTAACATGTTTTGCTCAAAGCTGATGGATAATTGGTGATAACATAGTCTTATAAACTTTCCTTCCTGGGATGGTTTCAAACCCTGATCCTCAGATCTCTGCCTCCTTAGTAGTTAGGCATGCTACTAGTGCCCAGCCAAGAATACTAATCTTTCTAAAATTCCCACTCAGAGGTCAGGCACACTTACCTGGACACCTGGATTTGGGGGTATTTAAAGGATCTGTTCTTCTTTTGATCTCCCAGAGCCACGTGCCACTGGGGTTGGGGGGGAGGGTCCGTGCAGTGGGGAAGCCATGCAAGCTGCATGCAGAGGATTCTTGCTCTCTTTCAGTCAGCTCTGTCCTACAGCAGTTCTCCAACCCAGATTATGTCCCAAGGGATCCATTCTAGGCAAGTCCTAAAGCCATGTGCCACATATTTCTGGCAGCTCTCTTGGAGTGTTCATCTAGGCCTCTGGCCCATCTTTTTCTACAAGCTAGAGATCTGGTTTCTGACTCTTACCCAAAGCCCAGGGATTCTCCCTCTTCCCTACAGGACTCAAATCTATCTGTTCTTCCTTAGGACCAGCTCTACACCAAACTCTCTGGCCCATGATCAGGTGGGTTGAAAGGAGGAGTGGGCACTGCATAGAAAGGAGGAATGTGCTAGAAGGCTGGTAGTGAGATTGCCTCTGGGTGGGACAAGCAGGACAGAACAGTGTTGGTTCATGTGTTTGTGTGTGTGCAGGCATGTGCTCATGAAGGGGGTTCCATATTGAAGTTGGAGCTGGGGAAGCTGGATGGAAAGACAGTGTATACACAGAATCACTTCTGTATAAAGTGCTTTTCCTGATATTGGTGGTGATATATTTATACAATAAAATTTATTAGATTAGATAAAACCAAACTAGTAGAGCCATATCAGTAGGCTGGCATGTCAGTTGTTTCTGGCTTGAAAGGAGAATTACTCTAAGAATTAAGAAAACTTAAGTAAAAAAATAAGTGGACTAATGTGAATGAGGTGTCTGGAGGAAGATGGGGTAGGATGGGGGTGGGGAGCAAGGCAGGGCACCCCACCCTTGTACCCCTGCTGAGCCTAGATGGGGTGACCGGGCTCTGGCAGCAACGACTCCCAGGAACTAGACAAACGGGACAGGAAACTGACCGGGGATGTTCGCTCAGTGGCTGCCGGGTGGACTTGTGGAGCCTCTCCTGCCGTCTCACCTTCCTCCTCTTGAGGCCTAAGGAAGACACAGTCCCTGTTTAGTGACAGGTGCCTGATGGCCAGGCCGGGCTTTCCTGGTTGGGCATCCTTCATCTTCCTGGAGAAGCCCAGCAAGGAGCTGCACAGACTCCTGATGAGCAAGGAGAAGTGAAAAGCTTCTCCTGTGAGCTGAACTGGGGAGCGGGGGAGCGGGAGAGGGAGAACCCATCTACTCACCAGAGCCTAGGACTGACAGATGTCTTGTGTCTTGTTCAAGCAAGTATTTTCGGTGGAAAGCTGCCACTCTCCCCCTCCCCAGACCCCCACAGCATACTCATCTCTCTGACAGATGCATGCATAGCTGCCACTCACCCAATCTCCTCTGCAGGCCTCTCAGGTGTCTGACGCTCTTTTAGCTCAAGCTGGGGGAGGAAGGAAGGAGTGGAGGGGTCAGAACAGCCACAGATGGCCTCTCTAAGCCTGGCCCTGAATCCTTACCAATAACGTCCCCTCTGACTTGCCTTCCATGTACCATTCTGTCTTTGGTGGTCATCTGCCTGCATTTCCTCTCTATGTATCATCATCATCATCATCATCATCATCATCATCATCATCATCATCATCATCACATGTTGGTTATGGGGCTGAATTCTGGGCCTGGGCGCTGTCCCTGAGCTCTTCAGCTCAAGGCCATCGCCCCACTCCTTGAGCAACAGTGCCACTTCCGGTTTTCTAGTGGTTAATTGGAGATAGAATCTCACAGTCTTTAACGCCTGGGATGATTTTGAACTGCGATCCTCAGATCTCAGTCTCCTAAGTAGCTAGGATTAGAGGCGCGAGCCACCACACCCAGCCAGTATCCATATTCTTATAGCAGCGCAGGTATTTCCTTACAACCAGGTTCTTGCCTGGGGATTCTCTCTGGCCCTCAAGGCACAGCTGATGCCCTCCCTAGCTCTCTAGCTGTGCTCTGGGCTCACCGTGGTGGGCTTCTCCAGGGCAGCAAAGCGCTCTGCCCAGCTGGCTGTGGACTTCTCAAAAGCCTCATGCCTCTTGATCAACTTCTCCACACTGTCCACTGTGTGTCCAAAATCCCGGCTAGCCAGATAGGGCTCCTGGGCGATCAGCCATGCTTCAGCTACCGAGGCATCCCTTGAGAACTGGCACACTTCCAGCACTGCGGGAAGACAAGCCAGAGTCATCCGGGAGGCCTAGGGGACTGTTAAAAAGCCATAGTCACTCGGGCAGCAAGCTGGGATAGCCCAGCAGACACATGTGGGAGCTGGTGGCCAGCCAAGAGGCCTGGATAGGGATCTATAAACTGCGTGGATACCTTTCTCAGGGCTGACCTCCTGCTCGAGGCCACTCCTCTTACCCCATATCTAGCAATAGTTATATATTTTTTAAAATGCATTACTTGGAAGCAACTCTATTCTGCAAACAAAGTGCAGTTCAGAAGCTTCTCAGATGAGCGTGGGACGATGGACAGGAGGCCATGGAGATGAGTCTTGGCTCATAGCTCCTACCCAGGAGGTGAGATTTCCTCATCTCTCCCCAGTCTCCCACTGCATCTGATGCTCTGTAGAACAGACATCTTGGAGGCAACAGAGGCCCTTCTGACTCCCCAGCCACAGCGAGGCAAGAATATCAGTTAGGCTAAGAGGGCAGGGGCAAATAGGGGAGGACAAGCAACAGTGGGACATATCATTTTCTAGGCCTCTGCCTGGACTTCCAAGGCTTCTGGCTCAGAGCTTTGCCAATGAGTGGTGCTGAGGGGTCTTCTCCAGTTGTTTCCCTGCTCCAGCAGGTGTCTACCCGTCTCTCCACGCTAGTCCTCTGGATCCTGGGCTGCACTCACACATGTGAAGCCGATCTGAGCGGGCTTCCCACTTGTCATCCATCTCCTGCCTCCTGAACATCAGCTGTTTCAGTTTCCCCCGGATCTGTGGGGAAAGAAGGGAGAGAAGCTTTGGGGACCCTTCCCTCCATCCATAGCTGTGAAGACCACCAGTCTTGGTTATATAGTCTTGGAAAGCCTTGGTTCTGAGACTTCGCTAAGTTTAGGCAAGTGACTTAACCTTTCTGAGGCACCCACATGCATCTCAAGTAAGAAATGGAATGGCCAGTGCCAGGGCACGTGTACTCGCAGGCAGGGAACTTACCCTCCTTTAGTGAGTAGGTAGTTCCTTAACACAGATTGGGCTCAGGGTAGCTTTGATCCCTGGCCTGCAGGCGCCCCGACGCTCCGTGAGTAAAAGGCAAGCTCTTCAGAAGCTCCCTCCTACCCGCGGAGGCTGCCAGCCAGCTAGCCAGACTGGGCATAAGGACACAAAAGGGCTCACCTCCTCCGAGGCCTGGTGTTGTCTCTGGAGCAGGGATTCCCCGAGCTCCAGGCAGGTGCTGAAGTTCTTGCTCCGGGTGTTGATCTCTGCCTTGATGCCTTGGTGATACTTCAAGAGCAGTTCCACGGAGGAGACATCCCTGTGGGTAGCCGGTGTAAGGACAAGGGTGGAGAGGAAGTCTGGGAGAAGGCGATTCTGGACCACCCTAGCAGAGGAGGCTGCTTCCCACTTGCCTCTGGGAGTCTGGGGCTGCTCCCCCTCCTTCTGGCCTATGAGGATACCCTTTTACAACCCAGCTCCAGCAGGGACACTGATACTCTAGTATTTTCCATGGTCAGTAGCTGGAATGGTAGGTTGCAGGGACCCAGAAAAGAAGCCTGGGAATATTCTGTAGCATTAAAAAGAGTGAAGAAAGCTAGTTGTTTGTGGTTCGCTCCTGTAATCCTATCTGCTCAAGAAGCTGAGATCTGAGAATCAAAGCCAGCCAGGGAAGTAAAGTCCCTGAGACTCCTGCAGTGCTGGAAGTGTGCCAGTTCTCTTATTTCCAATAAGTTACCCCAACACCAACAGTAACAAAAGACTACAAGTGAAGCTGTGGCTCAAAAGAAGCTCAGGGACACTGTCAGGCCTGGAGTTCAAGTCCTAGGACCAGCACACACACACACACACACACACACACACACACACACACACACACACACACACACACAGAATAAAGTATTGACTTATATTACAACATGGATGAACCTTAAAATTAGACTAATGTGGGCTGAGAGTTTGATGTATGGGTAGAGTGCTTGCTTAGCATGCATAAAGACCCAGGTTCAATTCCTTGGTACCACATACATAGAAAAAAAGAGCTGCAGGTAGTACTGTGGCTCAAGTGGTAGAGCTCTAGCCTTGAGAAAGCCTAAGGACAGTGCTCAGGCCCTGAGTTCAAGCCTCAAGACTGGCAAAAAAAAAAAGACTAAAGTGAAAAAAATCTACTCACAAAAGACAATATATTATGTATATTATGTGAGTCTATTTCTATGAAATGCCTGGAACAGACAAATCTAGATAGATAGAAAGGAAAGTAGCAGCCTCTAGAGGTGAGAGGTGAGAACACAGTGAGTTACTGCTAATGGGGTTCGGTTATTTTTTTTTTTTTTTTGCCAGTCCTGGGCTTGAGCTCAGGGCCTGAGCACTGTCCTTGGACTTTCTCAAGGCTAGAGCTCTACCACTTGAGCCTCAGCACCATTTCCGGCTTTTTTCTATATATGTGGTACCGAGGAATCGAACCCGGGTCTTCATGCATGCTAGGCAAGCACTTTAACCACTAGGCCAAACTCCCGGCCTCGGTTCGGTTATTTTGTGATGATAAAATCTTCTAACTTTAGGCTGGGGAGATGGTCATGTAACTGGGAATGCATGAAAACTACTGAATAGTTCACTTTAAATGGGTGAAGTATAGTCTACAACTTACATCTCAATAAAAATGTTACAGGAGTCAGGAGTTCGGCCTAATGGTAGAGTGCTTGCCTACCATGCACAAAGACTTGGGTTTGATTCCTCAGTACCATGTACATAGAAAAAGCCGGACGTGGTGCTGTGGCTCAACTGGTAGAGATCTATTCTTAAGAAAGTCCAAGGATAGTGCTCAGGTCCTGAGTTGAAGCCCCAGGATTGGCCAAGAAAAAAAAAAAAAAAGATGTTACAGACATACGCATGACCATCAAGACAGGTACCATGGCAGAGACAAGTCATCCACAGCTGCTAAATTGACAAAACTAGGTAAAGAGGTAGAGCCCAGCTGGGATCCTGAGCTTGACCTTGTTTGTTTCAGACCTGTCTCTTTAAACTGGCTTGACTATATGTCTGTAGGTTCCTGGTTACTGTAATTCTGCAACTACCTGAAACTCTGTGGCTTGCATTCCTCACCTGCCCATTTCCCAGCAATAGGGGAAGAACAACTGGCCCTGGCCCTTCACAGCTCTGGGTGTGGGAGCATCACTGCCCCTCTGGAGAGCCTGAGTGACAGATGTCTTTCTCTACTTATGCTGAAATTGTTGGTTCCCTCAGTAGAAGTTGAGCTCCTCAGTCTCTGCCTGGGCTCAACATGAGTCTCTGGTGCCCTTTGAGGATTACCAACAAGGCTGCCCTTCTGAGAAGAAGCCCTGGGCTGTGAAGCTCACCCAGAACGGAACAACTGCTTTGAGTGCCCCTCTCACCTGGGCCTCTCCTGGGTCTCAATCTGCCGGATGATACTCTCCATCCAGGAGAGGAGGTCTCGGATCATGCTGAAGAAGCGGAATTTGTCTGCTGTGTCCACTAGTTGGGCTCGGCGCCCAGCACAGGCATCCAGCAGAGCCTGCCAGGCAGCAGATACCTCCTGCTCCTTGCTCTGGATGGCGTCTGCCTTCTCTCCTGCATATGCTGTCTGCAGGCGGGTGGCCACATCTTGGAACTGCTGCACCTGTGGTCAAACAAAACCAGACACGGTTCCAGGGACCGGAGGCCGCTCGGGTCTGAGAACATCTTTGTCTGTCCAGCCTCTGCCAGCGGGCGCTGCAGGACAAGGATCCCTGCGTTGGCACCCCTGCTTGTCTTGGTATCTGCTGGGCTCTGGCAGGGACTTGGGAGAGGGACTCAAATACCCTTTGACCCCAGCAGATACAACAAAGAGCCTGTGGAGTAGGTGCTGTTCTGGACAGTTTCTAGTAACTTCTTTCCAGGCATCTATGACAGAGGTGCTGTCATAGAGGTGCTGTTGAGATGAGGAAACTAAGGCACAGGAAGCTAAAGGGGCCCAGGTACCTCAAACTAGCCAAGGGGACAGCTGGTTGGGATCTTGCTTCTCAATCCCTCTTTGTGTCCATCCACCCTGCTTGTTCCCTCTCCACGGAAGGGGCTATAGCACTTCACTTCTCAGGAGCATGAACCCTCACTCCTGGCCAGTCCTAGGCTTGAGCTCAGGGCCTGAGCACTGTCCTCGGACTTTCTCAAGGCTAGAGATCTACCACTTGAGCCTCAGTTCCACTTTTGGAATCGAACCCTGGTCTTTGTGCATGCTAGGCAAGCACTCTACCACTAGGCCAAACTCAGGGCCCAGAGACAAGTTTTTAATAGGTCTACTTCCAGATAAACCAGGAAGCAACCTAACTCAGTGCTGGTCCCTGAGCTCACCTGAGAGGTCCAGGCGCACACTCAGCCCACCCCATATTTGAAAAGTGCAAGCAGAGAAACTGGACTGCAAGGTGGCATTTTATAAATTGGCTTTTGGTGACCCATTAGTTCAAAGAACTCTTGCTGAAGCTAGAGACTATCTGACAGCCCTGTTCCCTGCCCTGAGCTGCTAGTCCTTAAGGAAGAGAAATCTAGTGCTCGTTCTAGATGTTTCCCTTATAGCATCGAGGTGCAGCCTCCCCCAGAAGGTGGCCATGACACTGTGGGCAGCAAGGGGTGGACAGCACCTGCACGCCCAGCAGGTGGAGCTCCCGTTCGAAGGCCGTGTGCACCCGGTGGAAGGACTCTGCTGTGCTGGCATCCAGCCCCACGTCCTCAGGCAGCTCGCGGTGCTTCTCGTCAATGAGGCCCAGGATCTCAGTCCCGGTGTAGAAGTAGCGGTGCAGGTCATAGGAGGCGGCCAGCAGCTGCATGCGTGTGTCAATGAGCTCCAGCAGGTCCGCCCACATGTCATTCAGCCCATCCTTCCACTCAGCAATGGTGGCTGCCTCACTGTGGCCGGCATCAATGAGCCGCTCAATGATGGCATTCACGTTGTCCACTCGCTCCTGCCCAATTGCCCCAGTCTCCCGGGCAAAGTCCCGGAACTTGTCCCGGAGCATCTGGACAGGAGGCAGACAGAAATTCAGTTAGTGGGGGCCCACAGGCATGCTCCAAGCTAAAGGTGTTCTTGGGTGGCCCCTGTGACCACACACAGCAGGCTCTCACACCGTCCCCAGAGAAGTCGGAGCCCACATTACGCTGGAACTGACACGGGCTCTGCCAGAGCTAGAGGGATGGTGAGCTATGCCCGTGGCATTAGAAGAAGACAGAGACAAATGGTACTGAGGCTACTTACAGTGACATGGTCAAAGTCTTGTCCCATTTCTTGGGAGGAGGTCACCATCTCCTTTTCTGTAATCCACTGCTCCAGGTCGTCGGCCTCTCTCTTCAGCTGGAACAGGTGATACATGTTCTCCAGCTTCCGCCTCCGCTCTTCTGCCATGTCCTTCAGCCCTGCGTACTGCTTGTCCACTTGGCCCTGGAGTCTGATGATCTGTTCCCTGGAATTCAAACCAAGACATCCCTTAAAGATGGTGACCAATAGCTTAAGCAGCCAGCGTGAGAAGAGCTGACCTATTGGTCCCCACGACCCTGCTGGGGGACAGGAAGGGGAGTGAGGCTCAGGAGAAATGTCAGTGGCCTTTCTTAAGGAAGAGTTGGGATGACAGGATTGTTCTGGAGTTCTGTCCTGGGGTGGCACCTCCAGCAGCAGCCCTCCCTATTGGAAGCTCACAGATGTAAGCGCAAAGGGCAGCTTCCATTGTCCCCTCCCACGGGCCAATACAGCTGAGCTCCAGTCTGCTGGGGGCTCCAGTGCAGTGGCCCTGCTCAGCAATATAGGGAGGGATGGGCCAAGGGGCTCAGGCTTTGAGTCCCCTGGAAGATGTGAGGCTGTTGAGAGGCTGAATGACGGGTGCCCTAAAGGCAGCTGAGGGAAGAGCTGTGAGGAGTCTGACCAGTGAGCTTCCATTTAGGAGACTTCAAGCCCCTGAGGAGCCCAGGTGAGTACGTATAGCTTTTGTATCTTCACTTGTACATATGGACTTTGCAGACACTGGGTGGTCCTGAAGTACCTTCTGACCCAAACCATTAAAAAGCAACTTGCCCTCAGTGACTCTTAGGAGCTGCTAGCTCTTCAAAAGACTGCAGTTCTCAGTTCACCAGGAGGGTACATTTTTTTTTTTATCTTCTGATCTTTATGCAAACCATTCTACAGCTGGCCTACTTTGGAAATCCTCACACACAACCAAGGTGTGAAATGAAATTGGCTAAACAGTCCAGGGGTCCCTATATGTTGTCTCATTTTCCCTTCCTAGGGATATCAGCTGGTGAGGCCTCTGGCTTGATGCTATGTCCTGTGAAGTCACCCCAGAGGCAACGCACCCCTCCGGGTGGCCTGCGGACAGCAGACTCTGGGCACGGCCAGCCAGGTGCTTGATGTTTCTCTCGTATTCCTCCACTGTGCGCTGCTGCCGCAAGTGCCGCTTCAGCATCACAATGGCGCCCTCTTCATCCTGGGGGGAGAGCGGACGGAGTCAGTGCTGGAGACCAGCGAGGCCAGCCTCCCCTCTGGGTGAGTTACAGGCCAGCTCCTGGAGGCACTGAGGTGGAGAGGAGAGCCAGTACCTCCGGTTCCTGCAACCAAATCTGATAGCCCATTGCCCTGCCCTCCTTCTGTTCTTCAAAGTCATATTTGGTATCTACCCTCCTTCCAGGCCCTTCCAACCTCTGTCATGAACAACCCCGCCGGACTGTTCACCAGCACAGAATCCACAGTATGGCAAGCCAGGAAACATAAGGAGGAACCATGGAAGAACCTTGCCTTGCATGACTCCCTCCTCATATGAGACTGCCTTCCCAGGCTCTGCCTCAACATCTCAGCACCCCCACCCCCTGCTGGCAGCCCTTCCCCGAGTAGACCTTGGGGGGTTCGTCGGAGAAGACGTAGAGTTCCTGCTCACTAATCCAGGCCTCAGCCTCGCCCGCATCCAGGTAGTACTGCTGTGCCTCATGGGCATCGCGCAGGCGCTGCAGCCGCCCAGCTGCCGCCTCCCGCAGCGTGTCCCAGGAGCCCTGCAGGTGCCCCAGGCGCTCCTCGATGTCCTGGCAGTCCATCTCTGCCGCCTCCACCAACTGCTTTCCTCGCTGTAGCACGTCCTCCACCCGAGGCGTGTGGCCCAGGATCTCGTTCTGCAGGGTCTGTGGCCAGAGGAAGGGCTCAGGGGTAGGGCCTTGCCACCTAGAGAACAGGCCTGACACCTCCCCCCTCCCCCACTCCCCATAGCTAGAGCACACAGTAGGCCATGGCAACACAAACTGCCTGAGTCAGAATGTTAAGGATCTCTGTGAATGGGGCCGAGTGGAAGAGTGCTTGCCTAGCATTCACAAAGACCAGGGTTTGATTTCTCAGTACTACATGCATAGAAAAAGCCAGAAGTAGTGCTGTGGCTGAAGAGATAGAGCTCTAGTCTTAAGAAAACCCAAGGATAGTGCTCAGGCCCTGAATTCAAGCCCCAGGTCTGGCAAAAAAAAAAAAAAAAAAAAAAAAAAAAAGAATCTCTGTGCAGCCTTCTTTAACTTGCAGGTGGCACTTAGAAATGGGAATACAGCACTTGGAAGACTGGCTGGCAGTGAGTAGTGGAGGCTAGTTCTGACCACAGCTCTATTTGAACCCAAAATCAGCAGTCTTGATTGCTCCCTTTACTTTCTATGCATTGGCAGAGCTTCACAGAGCTAGCTTGCTCAGGCAATTGTGTTGGAGGACCGGAAAAGTATTTTACACGGAGAGCTGACGGCTGCCTCCTCTGTTGATTTTAAGGTTTAATCCTGTTTTCCCTATTTCTATCTCTCGTGAATTGTATATTATTTCCTGTTTTAGCTTTTGGTCAGTAAAGTGGCTTTTCCTTCTCATTCTGGTGATGGGGGGGTCACTTTTTTTCTTCAAGAAGGACATCACCCCCACCCCCTACTTCCTTTCTGAGCTCCACAGGTGAAGGTGGGCTGCTTTTGTAGGGCCCTTGAGCTCCTCAGGAAATGAGGAAATATTTCCTCATTTCCTCCCTCTTGCCAAGCAGCGGCAAGGGCAGCTCATGTGGTGTCTGCAGCTCTATGATACAGCAATCTGCTGGAGTCAGTTATGTACTTATACATACTCACGTTGACTATTTTCTGTAATCTATAATTATACTCAAACAGCCTAAGCTATTAGCTATCCATTTTTCTCTTTACTTTCCCTGAGATGACCTCTAAATGGTACCCTAAAGGCCTTTGGGCAGAGCACTTATCTGTGATTTTTTTCCCTGTCTTTATTCATTCAACATTTATTAAGTTCTATGTACCAGGTCCTGTTCTAGGTACTAGGGAGACAACCACACAAAGATGGGGGCGGGGAGGTGCGAGTATTTCTGGCACGAAGGAAGGACAAAGTGCAAAGGCCTTGGAGTGGACATGAAAGCAAGAGAGAGGATCAGAAGATCTGGAAGGGAACAGTGAAGATGGCTGACAGTGGTGAGATGTGATTTAGAGGTTAGCTGATGCCAGCTCAGGCAAAGCAATGGTTCTTAACTGATTGTTCTCTCAATAATCTAGAGAAACAGGGACACTCACTCCTAGATCGTTTAATTAATTGACTGAGGTGACACTTGTGCATTTCTGTGTTTAAAATTTCCCAGATGACTTTTTTTCAATATTAGAGTTTGAACTCAGAGCTTTCCATTTGATAGTTAAGTGTTCTACCACTTAATCCTCGCCCCCAGTCCTTTTTGCATTTATTTTTTCAGAAAAGGTCTTGGATTTTTGTTTTGTTCTAACATTGTCCTACCTCAGCCACCTATAGCTAGGACCACAGGCCTCTGCATGCCGCCACACCTGGTTTGTTTGCTTAGATGGGCTCTCACTTTTTGTTTGGACTGGCCTTGAACTGTGATCCTCTTATTTCTTGAGTAGTTGGAATTACAGGGATGTGCCACCATACCAGGCACCCATTAAAAATAGGTTTTATTATTATTTAAGAGGTGTATCACAGCACTCAGAAGGTAGCCACCAGAGCAGCGGCTCTCAGAGTAGAAGCTCCACTTTGAGATCTTGTTAGAAATGCAAATGATCAGGCTCTGCTCCCAGATTCTGCTTCTTAGGGTGATGCCTGGTCAACTGTAGTTAATAAACCCTTTGAACAAATGCACATTGAAGTTTAAGTCATTTCAATAAGAGGTTTTCAGGGAAGAGATGATGAAAGTGGTTTTTGCTTTAACAGAGCTACCCTAAAGTAGCCTTTGCTAGGCTAGCCACACATTCCCAAGAGGCTGTCTTTTCCTTCCTAGTTAAGTGAACCTGATCCACATTTGCCTTGCCCTTTCCCGGGAATAGCAACTGTCCACCAGGGGACTTGGAATGATTGGTCACTAATACTTACAAAAAATAGCTAAAGCCTCCAGTCTGAGCATAACCTAGTGGTAGAGTGCTTGCCTAGCATGGACGAAATCCTGGGTTCAATTTCTCAGTACCACATACTCAGAAAAAGCTGGAAGTGGCCTCTGCGGCTCAAGTGGCAGAGCACTAGGCATGAGCAAAAAGTGTCCAAGGACAGTGCGTAGGCCCTGAGTTTAAGCCCCAAGACTGGCAAAAAAAAATAGCTAAATCCTTTTGTATTAAAAGAGCGGCATCTGGCTCATTTTATTATTGAGGACACAGAGGCCCACAGAGCAGTGTCTCCCAGTGGCCTTCCTTCTTCAACAGAAGTTTGTGGTACTGAGCCTGATTCTTATCTTCTAAGCCCAGGCTCCTGCACTAGAGCCTCTGTAACTAGATCATGTCAACTGGACACAAAGGGGCCAAGGGAACTTTGAAGAAAAGTCTCTGAGTCTAGCTCAGGCTCAGCATGGTTTCTGGGCTCTGACAGTCCTGTAAGAATGTGTTTGTTGCCGAGGGTAGAAGGAGGGAAATGGAGACCAAGACAAGAGAACAGGTATCAATGTTTGGTGAATATAATGTAACCCTTCTATAATTACAATAAAATATATGAAAAAAGAGAATGTGTTTGTTGCTATTATTCTAGAGGAAAAGCATTCGGGCACTACAGCTTTCCTTCCCCAAGGAGTTGCAATGCTAGAGTGATGCTTCTTTAAGATCTAAGTACCTAGGCTCTCCTTGCTGATCCAGAGGCCTGGATCCTGGCCAATAGGGGTCTGAGGTCAACTCTGGGTCAGGCATGAAGCCCTTGCAGCCTTACCCAACTGGATTCTTGGAGGATTTGGGGCTCACTTTGCACCCTCTGATGCACAAAATATAGTTGAGTTCAGGATTCGGGCTAGGCTCATTATACATTCCTAAGAGAGCTGAATGGCAGGTGGATGTTTGCATCTAGGCTTTAAATCCATGTTCAACAGCTTTCTATAGGATTTGAACACCACAAGTATTTTTATAGGACCAGAGAAACAGGGTCTACACAGCCTGAGGACATGGCCTGCACATGCCTAACAGCCACAGAAGCAGCAAAGCAGTGTTACAGGAGAGGAGTTGCCAGCTTCCTCTCAAGGAGGTTACAAGGTATGGGGCCATGCACGCATACTGAACCCAGGAGGAGCTTTCAGAACCCAGCACTCACTCCATCCTGATGGGGTCTAAATAGCCCTAAATTCCCATGTTGTTTGATTCTCTCTGCAGTCATGCAGACAGACTTCAAATACAATTTGGGGACACCCGAAAGCCACTCATAGGAGCAACAATCTGCCATTGATAGCCTTCTTCAGGGGTAGGCTGCACTGGTGAGCCAGGTAAAGGAGGTGAGCTGGTGAGGAGAGGCTGAACTCACTTGGTTCTTCTTCATGAACAGCTGCACAGTTTGCAGGTTCGTGCCATAGTCTGCTGACTGGGCCAGGGGCAGCCGTTCCTCCACCCAGAGCTGCAGAGATCAAAAGGCAGGGGAGAGCACTGACAATCACAGTCATCCATTGGCAAGCACCCCCAAGAGCCAGACAGGGCACTGCTGGCAGTGTCTCCCAACACCCCAGTAGGCTCCACTTTCATATTTACAAATGGGGATTCTCCCCCCTCTCTCTCCCTCCCTCCCTCCCTCCCTCTCCCTCCCTCCCTCCCTCCCTCCCTCCCTCCCTCCCTCCCTCCCTCCCTCTCTCGCCTTCTTTCTTTCCCTCTCTTTCTTTTCTCTCTCTTTCTTTTTTTTGGTGAATTGTGGGGCTAAAACTCTGGGCTTGTGCACTGTCCCTGAGCTCTTCAGCTCAAGGCTCTACCACTTGAACCATACCACCACTTTTGGTTTTCTGGTGATTAATTGGCGATAAAAGTCTCACGGAGTTTTGTGTCTGGGTTGGCTTTGAACAGTGATTTTCAGATGTCAGCCTCCTGAGTGGATTATAGGCATGAGCCACCAGCGCCCAGCCTATTTTGGTACTTTTAAACAGAGTTTCCAAACAACCTGATTCTGTGCAACAGACAAGCAAACAAA
Organism: Megascapheus bottae; assembly: GCF_031878675.1. Taxonomy (NCBI): domain Eukaryota; kingdom Metazoa; phylum Chordata; class Mammalia; order Rodentia; family Geomyidae; genus Megascapheus; species Megascapheus bottae. The sequence continues at coordinate 5,204,583 of NC_143522.1, forward strand.
GCAGTGGAAAGCAACATGGCTGAATCTAGGGCCTGAGTCTAACTGACCCCAAAATCCACACTCATCACTGCCCACTCAAACAAGTGACTGATGGCTGCCATTCAAAGAGCACCAGCTTTTCTTTCCTATTCATGCAACCCCCACAGCAGCCCTAGGAGATAAATGGGGTGAGATGACCAGTCATCTGCTTCCAGGATTGCTCTGGACAGTGACAAGCTGTCCTCATGGCAGCTGGCAGCTTGGCCGCAGGGGATGGAAAGGCTGCAGCCCACGCACCGTTTCATCCTCTAAGTCCCGGCTGATCTGCAGCTTGGCTTTGGATAATTCCAGCTGCTTCTTCCTTCTTCCTAGGGGTTCCAGGAGGTCGAGAAACCTTTTCTCAATGCTCATGTCTGTATCTCCAGTCTCTTCTCCCAGGGAGGGTACCTGGGCAAATAGCGTCTCCAGCTCCTCCTTCCGCACATTCACTTGGTCCTCCACTCTCTGAGACACAAGGGAATAGAATGAGACCTAGCCTCCACACCTGCTCGTATTTCCCATCCATCCATCCATCCATCTTCCACCCACCCTGTTAGGCTAAGTTAGAACTCAGCCTCCTTTAAGAAGTCTAGTCATTCTTCTCTCCCATAGTTCTCATGCCTCCTTCTTTAGGATTCATGATCTACCCACTGCAAAATGGGTGGGCATCAGAAAAGCAAGTACAGCTGAGAGGAATGGTGGAAGCGCTCACTTTAACGTGAGATGCCCTCTGGTCTAACATCCTGAGTCTACCACTTGCCTGCCCACATACCTTCAACTTAGCCAACATCCGGTTGACACTGGTCAGGTCCTTGCCCAGGTCATCTGATCGCAACTGGTCCTCCATGGCGCCAATCCATTTGTTAAGGTCAGCGTGGGTCTGCAAGCGTAGGTCTGAGCTCATGGCGGTTGAGAGTTGTTGGGTTTTCTCCTTTGTGGTGGCCTGGAGCTCATCCCAGAGCCGGTGTAAGTCTTCCAGCCTCTGGGATACTATGGCCTTAAACTGGGGCTTCTCCTCCATCAGCTGCCTTCCTTCCTGTGGAGAGAGGAGAGCCCATCTTCTAGGTCCCTGTGGCTCCCGGGCAGCGCCCCCCCCACAGGCGTTTACCCGAGGGGATGAGCACAGAACTGGGCTGAGGCACCATGGAAACAGACTCTGGGCACCTCATTATTTGCAGAAGAGGGCAAGGCTGGGCTAGGAGAGTGTCTGGTCTGGGACAGACTGCAGTGTGACGGGGCGGGGGTGGGGCTGGTTCTAGAAATGTAAAGGGTTCAGATCCACTCAGGCACTAGCGGTTTGAAACCTCCACAGGATGAGCTCCAGAAATGAAGAGCTGACCTGTGGGTGTTCTCTTTAGGTAGGGATGAGGTCATCTTTAAGCATGTCGTGTTGACAGTGCCATGGGTAGTGCAGTTATTACCCGAATTTCAGGCAAATGAAGGAGTCAGCCTGGATCTGGAGGCCATGGCCTTTCATCACAGCATGGCCCCTTCTGAATGCTGGGCAGCCACAGGTGGGAGAGCAAAGGGATGTGATTCTCAGATGGAATACCTGGCATGCCCACTGAAGGAGTCGCCCAGCCTCCAATCGAGGAAGGCTATAATGACTGCTTCCCTGTGGCTTTCCCCTCCCTGGCTCTGGGCTAGATAATACTGTAGCCCTGGTAACAATGAAGAAAGGCAAACAGAAGTGACTGCTGTTCTAATACTGGATGCTGAAGCCCTCACTGGGTGCTCCTTAGTGTCCTGGACTGTCCCCAGACTCAGGTGGCCCAGAAATGATACCAGTCTAACTGGTTTAATATTGAATATATTGGAGGCACTGACAGTTTACTATTTTGAGTATTTTTTTCCCGGAGCCAAGTTCTAGGCCATCTAGCAAGCTTCAGGACAGTGTCTATGTGGTGAGTGAAGCCCCATTAACAGCATGGCTGAACAGAGAGCCACCCTCCACCCACTGGCTCTTACTTACTGCATCAATGTTCTCAAGCCACCCTTGGTGGGAAGCCAGCTCTGAAATGAATGCCTGGTGCTTCAGCCATTTGTTGTGAAGGTTGCGTGCTTCATCATAGGAAGCATCTGGAGATGTCAGAAGCTTGTCATTAATCCAGAGAGAGAGCTGTGGGCAGAAAGGGGGAGTTTGGTAGTTTCTGAGAGTATCTCTTTGCAAGGAAGGTCTATTGCCCATCCCTGGCTACAGAAGGAGAAGGAAAAGGGAAGGAAGCAGGGGCACAGAAGGAAGGAATCTTCTGCTCTGGACCCAGACGTCCCAGCATCATGTAGAACTATATTGTGGGCACTGATATGGCTTCCTCACATGTGCGTGTGTGTGTGTGTATGTGTGTGTGTGTGTGTGTGTGTGGCGTGAGACCAGGGATAACTCATCCTCTCCTCCACATTTCTAGGATCTAGAACAGGACCTGACACTTGGTACTGGAGGTCAACAGGATTTTACTGGGTGGATGAATAAAACCAAACTTGGGCAGTGGTGAAAAATCATGAATAAACACATAGAAAATATTGTTTGAGGAACAGGCAAAGGGCAGCACATATCAATGAGAATCCAATGTTTCTAAAATGCCCTGATACCATACCAAATTTGGGTTGTGTCAAAAACAGAGGTAGATGGAAGCAAACTTGTTTGGACTGAGAGGAAAGGAGTGAAAAGTAGAGAGCTGGGACCCAGTTCCATATAGAAAGTCCTGTCAATGGAAGGAAGATTAGAGATCTCATATGCTGCACCCCAGATGACCAAGGGCTCCTGAGCCCATGGTTTCCAACAAGAAAGCTCATTTAAAGTGCTTCTTCCTCTCATTCCTTAAGGTTCTGATTCGTCTGTTTCCAAGTATGGCCCAATAGATTGTCTTTACTTAGGGCCAAGACTAGTTTCACAAAGCAAAATGAAGCTATTCCCATATATTACCTATCTCAAGGTGGCAGCAGCAGGGCCTCTGCCAAGTGCAGAACCCTGTGTGCCAGTCCAGGGCCAAGGAGATTCTAGAATAAAGTTCTCAGAACATTCCCTGACAAACCCTGTTCCAGACATGGCAACTCAAAGGATGATTTTTCAGATTTCGGGGGGGAAGCTGGGTAGAAAAGAATTGCAGGATTGAAGGTTTTGAAGGGTTGGGAGGGATGGGGAGGAAGATGAAGAGGGTAACTGATGAAGAGGGTAACTGATTACAATACATTGTACTCACAAACTTACCTGTTGAGTTGAAACCCCTTTGTACAACTACATACAGAAAATACAAATGAATGAAGAATGAAAGGCTATCTGGAGGATGACTTATGCTGCTGAGAACTTCCAAGATTTTCATTCATGAATTCCCATCACTCTTGAATGAAAAGGGGTCTCTATGACCTCCCTCCTTCTAAGCACTCTGCTGCTAGACAGGCATCTCCTGGAAAGTGCACCATTCCCCTGGCCTCACCTCCTTGCAGTTCTGAAGGAAGTTCTGTAGCTCCAAGTTGTCTTTTAGAAGAACCGTGGCCTCCTGGGCCTTTTCGTTATTCTTTCTGTGCCTGGAAGGGAAACCAAAGCAGTGCTGGACTGGAGTCCTTGCTCTGACCTCCAACCCTATGGTAGGGGAGGTCGGGTGTCCCAGAACTCTCAGGGTAGGCAGTACCTGTCTTCAATCAGTTGCACCTTCTCCTTGATCTTGTCTGAGTACAGGTTCCCCTCATCGACCAGCTTGTTTCCAGAGTCAACAGGACTCAAGACCTTATCCCGGTTGTTCTCCATAGACACCAAGAAATCCTCAAACTTCCGGATCCCAGCTTCTGCAGCTTCGAGCGAGTTTGGAGGCTCCAGGTGAGCCAGAGTGTATTCCTGTGGAACCAAGTTTGCAGAGGAGGCATGAACACAGGCTCAGCAGGAAGAGCACTTGCCAAGCAGGAATACAACATGCTTTTAACAGGGACCACAGTGCAAATGGCACCCTGGAACTGGCTCTACTCTCCCCCCCCATCCCGCCCCCCGGCCTGGCTTCCACACTACCCTAGCATGTCCGTGAACACTGTGTCTAAAATCACCAGGGGCGAGATGAACTCTCAAAACTTCTGACTAGCCCAAAGACATGGTAGAGTTGGGCACACAGGACTGGAAAAGGCACGGGGTAAGGAAGACAAGGGAATCCCCCCAGTCAATGCCAGCTCATTTGTAGACGTACCGCTATTGCTGCTGCTGCAAGAACCCCCTGTCCCACCCCTGCTTGCCTCTCCCTACCTGATTGCTGAGGATGGCTTCAGCCTGCTTGGCATCTTTCTGGAACTCCTGGAAACCGAGGCACTGGGCAAGGGAGTGGCCTCGGCTCTCCCACATCCGCCGCAGGGCATCCCAGCCAGAATCCAGGCCCTCTAGCCTCTGGCCCAGAAGCTGGTATTCTGGGTCCTTCTGGCCTTCGATCACCTTCTCTCCAGAGGCCTTGACTTGATGATAGCTCTCTTGGTGCCCGTCAATCTCATCCTTGATGGCTGCGTGTTGCTGCAGGAGCTGCTCTGCCTCTGGGAGTGACTCAGGCATGTCCTCAGAGGCCACAGCCTTCTGGGCCATGGACAGCCAGGCCTGGAAGTCATCCAGATCTTGCAAGAAGGCCTGCAGCTTGCTGGCTTCCCCCAAGGAGAGTTCCTGGCCCTGCAGGGCTTCTTGCAGACCCCGCCACAGCTTCTCCACATCTTCCTGCCGCCGGCCAATGTCTTCCTTCTGCTCTGGGTGGGACTCCATCAGGTGCTGCGATTCACGCTCCAGGGCACCCACCCGATCTCGGATGGCGAGCACGTCGCGCTCTAGCCCCGACAGCTTCCGCTGGATGGCAATGACACCTGCCAGGTCCTGCCCCAGGTTCTTTGTAGACTCCACGACTTTTGTCTTATCCACGATCCACTTGCTGGTCTCCTCGCAGTCAACGCAGTAGTTGTGCACTCGAAGGGCTGAGTCCACAGCCTCTCTCCGCTCAGACACCCCGCTCTGGAATGCCTGCCACCTGCCGGGGGAGGACAGCGTCCCCCAGGAGAAAATGGACACCTTGTTCTTAGACTTTCGTGGGACCTCTGGTTCCACAATTCCCATGAGTCTCTCCCACAGACAAAATAATCTATTTAAATAAAACTGTTGCTTGACGAATGTCTAACTGTAACTCCTCTATACATTACCCCAACAATAAAAAATAAAATAAAATAAAAACAAAACAAAAAACCCTGTTGCTTAGTCAAATTCATTTGTCCAGTTTTCTCCAATATATATCTGACAATCAGATCTCCTAATCAGCAGAAGGTAAGCTGTGATGTGACCCCAGTGTTCCTTCAGGGAACATGAAAGCAAAGGCTCTGCATGCATCGGGATTTCAGGCAGATACAAATAGTCTTGGTTGGAGGTTTTCGGGGAGTAGGGGAGGACCTATTGGGGTTTGAACTCGGGGCATTATGTTTACTCAGCAATGAATCTACCACTTAAGCCACATCCCCGTGTTTTTTTTATTTTTCAGGAAAAGCCCTGTGCTTTTGTCTGTGCTAGTTTGGATTATGATCCTCTTTCCTTTGTCTCCCGAGTAGCTGGCATTACAGACGAGCACTACCATGCTGGGCCTGGATCAGCTTCTCCATAGTGGAAAAGCAAGATGTGACCAATAGAAACTGCACTTTGAGTTTTGATCTTTTCCTGGGTTAGCTTCTAAGGTAGGCTATTACCTAGAGTTGCCGGGCAGTGGCAGTGGACTGCCGTTTCCAGTCAGCCACATGACCACAGGGTAAACTCTAACACTCTACAGTGTGCTATGTTGTTAAGATAGGATGTTTAGTGGGTTAGGTATAGTTGTTTTTTTTTTAATTTTTTTTGAGCCCAAGCTGGGCTTCAATTTCTGGGCTCAAGAATCATCAGCCTGTCAAGCAGCAGAGAGGCTGATGCCACCATGCCTGACTCAAAGTGAATTTTCTACTTAGGATAGCATCAACTTACAATAGGTTTATCAGGAGATAGCTTCATTATGAATCCAGGAATATCTGTATACAATTTGCCAAGGGTTTCAGAAACATCAGAAATAATCAGAAATCGAACACTACTAACTTTAAGAACACTTCAGGGTAGAGTCCCCAGTTTCCCTTAGAGAAATTTTACAAATGTCTGAGGCTACATTCAAGGTGCCATATGGCCAGAAAAAATAATCTTTACTCTTATAGGCCTAAAAGAGCTCTCGTCCAAGTTGGAAGAGAGAAGAGAAGAAGAAGAGAAGCTGAGAAGGAAGAAAGGGAGAAAGATACTATTCTGGGGTGATAAGTAAAGTGGATTATAATCTAGGCCTTCAAGTAGAGTGTTGCTATGAGATACAAATACACTAAAGTCTAGAAGATATCCTGGGGCCTAGAGTGTGTCTGAAGCACACAATAAATCTCCCAGAAGGCCAGACTATCAGATACCTCAATTAGGCCCGGCTTTACTTATTCTGCATCATTATAATATATAAGCATTAAGTCAAATGCTCATCCACTCGTTGAACCCCCATTTATCTTGCATACCCACAAAGGCATAAGACATTATATCGGGAGAATACAGACAAAAACAAATCTTGCCCAGTGGAGTAGATGATTTAGAGAAGATAAGCACATAGCTAGGCAAGGTGGCTTGTAATCCCAGCACTTAAAAATGTTGAGACAGCTGGGTACCAGTGGCTCACACAGGTTATCCTAGCTACTCAGGAGGCTGAGATCTGAGGATCTCAGTTCAAAGCCAGCGTGAGCACTAAAGGCCGTGAGACTCTTATCTCTAATTAACCACCAGAAAACTGGAAGTGGCAGTGTGGCTCAAGTGATAGAGTGGTAACTTTGAGCTGAAGAACTCAGGGACAGCCCCCAGCCAAGCCCCACAACTGACAAAAAAAAAAAAAGTTGAGACTAAAGTTTCACAAGTTTGAAGCCTGTGGTAAACAGCAACACTTTGTCTCAAAACAAAAAGACAATCACATAACTAGTCTAAAACTATGTATATATAAGATCATGTCACATACAGAACACTGTGGCTGTACCTCTAGTGCCTCCACTAGATGGAGCTATTTAAGGCTGGGTCCCTGAGAATCTCAATTGTCTTCTTATTCCATTACCCAGGTGTGGTGAAGGGACTAGAAAGATAACTAGGTGGAGTTCACTGTGAACATTGCCCAGACTGCGAAGACCTTGTGTCTGAGAAACCCGTCCTTGGCACACAGACATTACTGTGAGGCTGGGAAGTCAGGGGCAGGTTGATCTAAAACCACACTGAGTGGACACTGAGGTACAACTGAATCTGTTGTGACCCCTAGCCTAAAGGCCTGTGGTGATTTTTCCCCAAGTCTTTCCTCTGTGCTCTCTCTGCAGCCATGAACCACAGCGCGGAGGGGTGTGGCCCTCCAACTCCAAGCAGGGGGAAGATGGTAGAGTCACTCTAGTTAGGAGACAGCCTCAGGAGGCCAGGCATGACTCGATGCCCAAGACTTGTGGAGCAATATGGGACAACTGGAATGCGTACTGTGAAAGGCTATCACACATTCCACATGGTTTGTGTTGAATTTGATGACTCACATGTGCGGAGTTGGCAGAAACACGGAGTTTGGTGCCCAATCACGTATTCATTAAGCATGTGTTGTACAACCATCACATGCCTTGTGCAGGACCCTGACTTGGGCACTGGAGGCTATGGCAAAGAATAAAGCAATCTCCTTTTCATACAAGGGGCAGAGGCAAACAAATACATCTGTACTCCATTACATAGTGATAAGTGCAAAAAAATAAAGCGAGGTAACAGGATAGAGGTTAGAAGGCTGGTGAAATAGAGGGGTGCACTTCTTTCACGAAGAGGTAAGTGAGGGCCACTCTAATGGGCTGACATCGGAAACCAGATCTGGATAAAGTAAGGCAGAAAGCCACATGGACATCTGGGAAACAAATGTTACAAACAGAGGGAATCTCAGACCAAAGTGTACTTGGAGTGCAAAGCATTGTGGGCAATACATGGCTCTTCATACACTGAAAAAAATGTGTATTAGGAAAGTCTTTCCATCACTTATCTCATAAGGACATTTCAGTCAACAAAGGATCACATAAAACAGTGATCCCATAAGATCATCATGAACCTAGAAAATTCCTGTCAACTGAAGATGTTGCAACCATAGCACAGAAGTTTATACCAACGCTTGTGGCAATGCTGATGTAAACAAGCCTATTGTGTATCCGTTGTATAAAAGTATACATAAAAAAGAGAAATAAAAATGTTAAAAAAAACTCCAGTACATATAATTAGGTATATCATGTAATACTTGATAAAACATGCTCATGCTATTGGTTTGTGTATTTATTATACCATATTTACTATTTTAGAATGTTCTGGTACTTCCAGTTACCAGTGGCACACCCCTGTAGTCAAAGGACTTGAGAGGCTGAGCGTGGGAGGATTGGGGTTCAAGGCCATCTCAGGCAGAAAAATTTATGAGCCACCGCTCCTCAATTTATAGTTTGACAGGGCAGTGCAAGTCTGTCAAGCCAGCAATGATGGGAGTCTGAAATATAGACAGATTGTGATCCATAGGCATGCCCTGGCAAGAAGTGAGACTCTATCTCAAAAGTATGTCTGGAGGTGCGGCTCAGCAGTAGAGTATCTACCTGGTGAGCTTGAACTCCTAAGTTCAAATTCTACCCCCTGTGGGCTCCCCTCCAAAATAAAAAGCTTACAGCTAAACAGAGTGCTGTGTTATCTGCAGTGATTTCATATATTTCATGGTTAGCATGTCTTTCCATGGCATCTTTTTCCCTTGTGATTGATTTACTCTTGCAGGGTTTTTGATTTTTTGTGCTGAAGACTAAACTCAGGGCCTTGTGGACACTACACGCCTTCCACTTCTGAGCTAGTGACATCTGCTGCCTAATCTTTTTTTTATTGTTGGGATAATGCAAAGAGGGGGTTACAGTTACATTTGTCAGGTAGTAGGCACATTACTTCTCACACATTGATACCCCTTCTCATATTTTCCTGCCCAGTCTTGTGTTGTTTATGCTCCTATGACGTTAGGAGCATGCACATATACCATAGAGCCTGGATGTGTAGGAGGCCATGCCTTTAGGTTATGCCAGTACCCTGGATGATGTTCCCATGACAAAACTACCTACTGTCACATTTCTCAGAATGTATTCTTGTTGGTAAGTGATTTAAAACTGTAATTATAATATAAGGTAGGATGTGAAGCTCAAAGGAAGGATTGTTTTTCAGCTGGAAACTAGATAGACAAATTGGACTGGCCTAAAGGATAGGCAGAATTTAGAATACATAGTTGAAGAGAAAGCACATTGATAGAGAAGAACAAAGATAGGGAAATAAAGGACTGGCATAGAGATACAGAATAAATGTGGCTTCAGAAAGTGTCTGGAGCAGTGCTGGTGACTCTTGGCTATAATCCTAGCTACTTAGGAGGCTGAGATCTGAGGACTGAAGGTTGAAGCCAGCCTTGGTGGACAAATCCTCAAGATTCCTATCTCCAATTAACCAACAAAAATGGAGATGTTCTGCAAGCACCAGCCCTGAGCAAAAAAGCTGAGTGGGAGTGTGAAGCTTTTATTTCTTAGTTCAAGCCTAAGTACTGATATGTGCACACACAACACACACACACACACACACACACACACACACACACACACAAATTCAAAAAGGCTGTACACAGAGGATGAATATTCGATATCTCTCTAAAGGAGAAGAACCAGTCAATACACATAAATCCCAAGGAGACAGCTATCCACTCAACGTCCTTAACCAAAGCAAATTGCCCCCAAAAGATCTTCATTCTCTGACTATAACCCACTGCATAGATGAAATTTTCTACTGGAAAGTTTCTCTGGTTAAAACTGTTCTGATGTAAAAGAAAAAATTAAATTAGGGGCTGGGAGTTTGGTCTAGTGATAAGAGTGCTTGCCTAGCATACATGAAGACCAGGGTTCGATTCCTCAGTACCACATACACAGAAAAAGCCAGAAGTGGTGCTGTGGCTCAAGTAATAGAGCTCTAGCGTTGAGAAAGCCCAAGGATAGCGCCCAGGCCCTGAGTTGAAGCCCCAGGATTGGCAAAAAAAATAAGCAGTAACTATACATCAATTTTTCTGTTTCTCTCCCTCTCAAATACACACACACACACACACACACACACACACACACACACACACACACATGTACCCATCTATGCCTAATTAAGAGTGAAGAGGCCCCTTCTCCTCTGTATAAATATCAAAGTATGGTAATTCAAAGCATCTCTGAATGTTGAGATGCTGTCTCTGATCCAGTAGCTCTGAAGTATCTCACAGGGCTCCCCAGAACACTCATTGGAGTCTCTATTGTACTGAGTCCCTTCTTTACAGCTAGTCTTCCCTAAGCTCACCTCCCAGACTGTCTCAAACAGAGCACGGCTCAAGAGCAAGAGTGGGGAAGAGGCCAGAAGTGGTAGAATGTGGACATGCATGTGCCAGGGCCCAGTATAGAAACAAGAATGCAGGCATTTTCGCCATTCTTAAAGATCTTTAGGGGAAGGAATGGGCAAGTACGCCCTGCACTGAAAGCAGCTCCTCTTTCTCTAAAGCTCCTTTGGGCCTGTTTTTCTTTTTCGTTTTCCTCCAGCCATGAAGCTTGCTCAAGGCTCCCTGCTAATTCTCCTCTTCGTTCAAGCCAGCCTTATCAATGCTGCATTTTGGCACAAGCAAGAGCATTCTATTAGGGATTGTACTTAAGAGCTCTCAGACAGCAATTTTCCCTGTTTAGGAATGTTTGGGGACATACGGCACAAGGACCGCATGGCCGGATCTAAGGACAGACCACCTTTGGAATGGCCCCCTCATCCCATGTGTGTGTACCTCCTCCTCCCAACACATCCCTCTCTTCCGCTGCTTGTTCATCCTGCCGCTCACCAATACAGCTTCCTCCTTGCTGCTGAGTGAGATTGGTTAAGAAGGGAACACTGGGGTGCAAATGTGGCAGTGCACAGAAGGTAGCTTGAAGTTTAGATCCTGCCCCACCCTGGCACGAGTATGTCAGTTACTGGGAGAATTTCCTCAGCCCAAGCCCTCCCATGCCCCACCTCTTGTTCAGGCGGTCCTGGTACTCCTTCACTTCCCCGCTGCGTGGGTGGCCACTCTCAACCAGGTTGTTGGCAGCCAGGTTCACCCCATCAATTTGAGCCATCAGTGTCTTCATCTCCTGCTCCAGGATGTCGAACCTGATATGGACAAATAAGGAGCGATGAGAGGATAGTACTCAACGCCAGGGACCCCATGCCACAATGCCAGTGGCCTCCATTTCCAATTGTGCAGCTCTTGCACTTTCCTACTTTTTGAACACATCTGTCTAGAAGTAGGGGGTGGGAGGCAGATACGCTAGCACACCTTTATTTTCTGACTTAGTATGGTATTTTTCTAGCTTATGGCTCCACAGAGGGGTGCAAGGGGAAGGTCTGTGATGAGACTGTAGCATGTATGCCTCTGTGTACGTGTGTGTGTGTGTGTGTGTGTGTGTGTGTGTGTGTGTGTGTGTGTGTTACCCTGGAGGCTACCTGTCATTCCTTCACTATCCCAGTCACTTCTTTCTCCACCCTGATTCCACTCCCTTGGTAACTTGACCAAAAGGATACCCTCCCGGTTGGATGCTCCGTTCCTGGCTAGGTCAGGGAGAGGTGCTGAGGGGAGACGGGTTTGGTGATTATGAAGGTTGCCCTCAGGAAAGGGCCCAGGTCACCTCAGCAACAGTGCAGGGCCATCCTGGAGCTGTGTCAGGGAATGGCCTCTCCTCCTCCTCCGTCCCTGGATCTGAACACAGCACCTCATCATGCACGGTGTGGGAATGAGAACACTGCAAGTGAGTGGCCTTGCCGGAAGACGGCTTCTAAACTCTCTGTGGCCCTCTGGGATTCTGTGACTCAGTGACTGTGTAGGAAAGCTGGAGCTAGTGGGCTCCTCACATCTCAGACCTGTCATCCACAGCCGCCCCGCTTGCCCTCTGTGTTAGGCGGGGCTCCAGATGGAATTCACTTGAGCACAGGCTGCTGTAACTGTGTGAAGTGACTGAGTAACCCAACTAGGGAATCCTCTCTGTTTGAGGAACCCCAGGCTCCAGTGCTCAGGGGAGGTACTGAAGGCCACAGAGCCAGAACAGAATTTAGGACGTCAGATTGGTGGACTTTATAACACAGGACATTCTTGAGCCTCTCAAGGAGATCCCTGCTGCTCTAGAGGTAGCATAGAGCAACTAGACTTTGGGCAGGGAGCAAGTGGAGAGGCAGAGGCTGAGCCACTCTGACCTGTGCTGCACAACCTCCAGGTCCTCCAGGGTGTCTGGGATTTCCATCTTGTCCAGCCACTTTTCCTTCTCACTCATCCATAGCTCGCAGGCATCTGATTCGCCAAACACGGTGTACAGGTCCAGTGCATCCTGCAGCTTCTGCCCACGCAGCTCTGCCTGGGCCACTACCCGCTGATAGAGCTCCTGGAGGGCCTGCAGCCTGCTGGTCACATCTGGAGAATCCCGGAATTCTTGGGGAAAGTCCTGTGCCTGCTGCTGCAAGTGCTCCATCACTCCTCGGCTCTCCTCTAGCTCCTCCAGAAAGTCCTTGTGCTTCTTCCCCAGGGCCCGCGTGGCCCCTTCATCCTGCCCCACATCCTCACTCAGGAGCAGCCGGTGTGCATCTTGCAGCCAGGCCTTCAGGTCATCTGCATCGCCCTGGAACTGGAAGAAGTTCTCTGCATCCTGGAGGTTCTTCTTGCGAAAGGCAGCCAACTCCTTCAGCTGGTCCCATTGGGCTGACACCTCCTGGACACGGGCCTGGATCTGAGGGTGCCCAAACTGCTTGCGTGCAACCATGCCATCAGCCTCCTGGAAGATCTGGGCCAGGTGGGCATCCAGCCCACGAAGCTCATCCTCAAAGGCCTTGTGCTTGCGCTGCAAGATGAGCACACTGGTCAGGTCCTTGCCATAGTCGAGAGAGGAGTAAATCTGCTCCTTCTCCTTGATCCAGCTCTCAGCTTCATCCATCTCCCAGAAGAACTTCCAGAGGCGCTTGGACTGCTCCAACTGAGCCTTCCGCCCTGTTGCCATGTCACTCAACTCCTCGAAGCACTGCTGTAGGTGGCTGACACGGTCCTGGATGACCTGAGGGTCGCAAGGCTGGTACCCTGGAGGAACAGGCAGGGAAGGATACAGAAAGGGAAGGGTTTCATTTACGTACAATTTCATCCGTCTCAAAGCTGCCATCTCGTGGCATCTTTGGGACTGAATGTAGAGATTCACAGTTACTCGAAGTTAGAGCAGATTCTTCGCCTCCTCCTTCCCCGCCTGCCCCCCTTCCCCCCCCCCCACCTTCACTACTGGGCATTGATCTCAATTGATCTCAGGACTTTGTTCTTGCTAGGCAGGTGCTCTACCACTTAAGCATGTGTCCTGGTGTTTTTGCTTATAGTTAGTGTTTTAGATAGGGTCTTGTACTTTTTCAGGACTGGCCCTGTACTGTGATTCTCTTGCCTTCCAAGTAGCTGGGACTACAGGCACATACCACTATGCCAAATCATAGGCCAGATTGATACTCATTAAACTTCAGGAATGTGAGAGGTTAAAAGTTGAGTCTGCTTGCAGTAGAAATGTGTATGACTTTAGTTGGAAAATTTCAAGGTAGTAGTGAAGTTTTCTATTTAAGACCAGAAACAAGAACCTGTACAGTCTCAGTCACAGCTTGAGCTACAAAGGAGAATGAAATCGGCTGATGCTTTATTGGTTTCTAAAACACCTCTCTGAGCATAGATTACCAAAGCACCTGCCTGATGACATTTTTCTGCCAGTCCTAGGGCTTGAACTCAGGGCCTGGGCACTAGGTTTTCTCAAGGCTGGCGCTCTACCACTTGAGCCATAGCAGCACTTAAACTTTTTCTGTGTATGTGGTACTGAGGAATTGAACCCCTGTCTTCATGCATGCTAGGCAAGCACTGTACCACTAGGCCATACTCCTAGCCCCAAAGAGGCAGAATTCTTGAGGTGGCTTAGTGACTGCCACAGGAAGCTAGCTGGGGGGTGGTATTCCCAGGAGATTTCGGGGTGTTACTCCAAAGGATGAGGAGCCCGGTGTTAGAGAGATCTCAACAGAGGAAAGGCCTCACCTTTCCCCTCGGCGAACTGCAGGGTGGCTGCAGTGATGGCCCTCACTTTGTCCCCTTGGATGGCAATGTCAGCCTCCATCAACTTATGCTTCTGCAGCAGGTCCTCAACCTCCAACAAGTGCTTCCCAAACTCGGCAGACAAGAGGTGAGCCTGGTGAAGGACAGAGCCAAGGGAACGAGGACACATGATGAGCAGAGACCCCCGCAATGGGCATGTCCATGTGTCAGAGGCAGCTGCTTGGGACAGAAGAAGCTACAGAGCAGGATTTCCTATGGGAACTGCCCACTGGAAAGACTCGAGGGGCATCCTACAGAAGCTCGAGCCTCACAGTCATCTACTGCCTCTGTCTTGAGGCGTTGGCTTGGACACATGCACTTTTAGAAGACCCGTGGTTATTCTCATGTGTATCCTCAGTGGAAAACCACTGCAAGAGAAGGAAAGCATTCAGATTTCTGAGGTATTCTATGCTGAGAGATGTGGTTTCTAAGCAGAGTTAACTCAAAATCACCGAGAGTCTGATTATCCAGGCTCATGATTAACACTGTGTCTTCAGGATTCTTAAGATTGGTGCTTTTGCAACCTTGAACCCAAGATTCCTTGGCCAGTGGGGATAATCATGATTCTGGGCTGATGCTATCTAACCTAAGGAGGGAAGAATGGATCAAGAGGCAGAGGCAGACATTGCCCTGCCTCAGTTTCTCCACTGTGACTCAAGCATATGATGGAAGGAGAGGTGTCTAGTAATGCTCATGGGAAGTGCAAGGAAGGGGATGGGCAGGCTCCAGGGCCCACCTTGATCTCATCCATCCAGTCAATGCTGTGCAGCATGTCCTGGAAGAGCTTCTGCAGTGTCAGGGTGGCCTCAAGCCTCTGGCGCCGCGACCGAAGCAGCTCCTGCAAATAGCTCCACAGGCGCAGGATGTTGTCCTTTCGGGCCATGATGCGTTTCTGGTCATGGTAATTCTCCTTTTCCAGCTCTTGGGCCAGGTCCTCTAGGGCTTTCACTCGTTCCTCATAGGCAGCAGTGTCGGTCTCAATGGCCTCATGCTTCTTCTTGGCAGCTTCCACAGCTGCCAGGTCATAGCCGAAGTTATCCTGTCCGAGGGAGAAAACCCAGCAGCTCACTCAGACATCCCCACACTCCTTCCCAGGTGCAGCTTGGCATAGCTGCTGGTGGGAGCGTGCATTCCTAGGAAGGAGCCGGTTGTGCTGTTTCCCACTTGCCTAATCTTCTCAGAGCCAAGCTTCAAAACCTCTAGAAGCAGCCCTAGCTTTATATCCCATGCCATATCCATAGGTGACACTATGTGTTTATTACTGCCAGAGTCCTCTGACTGCCCTCTGGGCCTCCCCACTGCTGTCAGTTCTGGGCAGCAGGGCTGCTTGTGCTCAGAAGCCAAGCAGCTGCAGACAGATGGTCTGCCCACATGCTATCTGGGGCACACACACATTCTTCAGTGCTCTCAGAGCACTTGCTAGCCTCTTTCTGATCAGAATTTAATTTGATTCCAAACTCTAAGTGGGAGGGAACAGATGCTCTGATGGAGAGTCAGCCCTAGAGTCCATTCCTAGCCAGTGAAATATGCCCCAGGCCTGGAGGCCAGAGAGCGCACAGACTGACACACACAGGCATGCTCTGATGTCATCACGTTCCTAGAGAGCTCCCGGCTCACAGTTAATGTCAACCTTGCCTTCTTCTCTCAGAGATGATATGGCCCAGGTAAGATAAATCTAGAGGCTTGTTCTGGACTTAAGAGCTTTTTCCTAAAAAGGAGACTTAATGTGTGTTAACAGTGTAGCTCAGTGGTAGAGTGCTTGTCTAGAGTGCACAAGGCCATCATGACATGCACATCTGTGTGTGTGTGTGTGTGTGTGTGTGTGTATGAGAGAGAGAGAGAGAGAGAGAGAGAGAGAGAGAGAGAGAGAGAGAGAGAAAGCAAGAGAGAGCGCGCCCTCAAGAGTTTGTCTTCAGGAACAAATCTAGATCCAGTCAGTCTTGGGGAGCTAAGACAAGGACAGGGACAGGCGCATCCAGCTGCTGTTGGGAGGGCAGCTTGAGTTCTGTGGAGAGGTGTGGGATGGAAAGCACTTCCCCTCTCCTGCCATCTCCATGCGCCCCTCAGCACCTGAGTCACAAGGCGTTGGTTTTCGTTGAGCCACGTCTCTCTCATGGCTGCCTTTCTGTCAAAGCGCCGTGCCAGCTGCTCCAGCTTCTCTTGCCGAATGAGCTCGCTCCGCAGGGCTAACTCCCGCTGGTACTCAGCTTCCTCCAGACTCTCCCAGGCCTGCACAGGGCAGAGGAGAATTCTTAGAAGAGATATATGATGGGCTTTGTGTGTGTGTGTGTGTGTGTGTGTGTGTGTGTGTGTGTGTGTGTGTGTTGTGTGTTGTGTATGTTTGTGTTCATCTTCCACTTGACACTCAGTGATTTTAGGAATCAAGGCCAATGCTCTTGGGCAAGGTGATAGTCCTTGGCCTTATGTCTGGGCCAACCAAAGAGTACAGGGCCCTGGCCATGTCTTTCCAGTTCACCTTCCCCTACACCTGCCTCTCTGGGCACTCAATGAATTCTTATTGAATAAATGACCATCTGCATTCTATTGAAGCTTCTAGGTAGTATTAAGTCTCTAAGCCTTTGAAATGTCATAAGGCATTTCTATTCTGTAATAATTCATATTCCAGATCCAAAGACAAATTCAAGGTTCTACAGAGGACGGGCTATAAAACAAGTTCTAAAGAATAACTCAGGGTATCTGAAGAGAGAACTGAAATGAAGTATGGTGGGCAAAGTCTGACCTCTTAAAACCACATGTAGATAACTCTAGTCAATAATATGTTAATAATATGTTAATTGATAATATATTAATAACATTAATAATATGGAGATACATAGGGGAACTGCTACCGTACCCGATTGATGTCAGATACTAGTTTCCCATCATGGGGCGTGTATACTTTTTGATTGTTGGCTCTCATCCGGGACTGGATAGTAAAGAGTAGAACTTCCAGATTCCCCTTTTCCTGAAATCTGTGGAGAAAGCAGAGGAAGGGTGATTGATGTTGAGATCTCCATAGCCAGTTTGCAGAAGTCAACATGGAAACCCTGACATCCTGGATTCCTGACAAAGCACATTTTTCTTGACAACAAAGAAAAAAGTGAGGAGAAGGGATAGCTCTGCTTACTGGTTAAAATTCTTATCACATTTACCAACAAAGGTCTCCTAATTTGAGTCTCTGCAACTCAAATCAGAGAAAATTGCTTCTATACGGGAATAACTGACCAGAGAGCATATTCTGGTAAGGAGTTTTAACTATTGAGTTTTATCAATCAATACAAAGAAATCCTTCCCTCTTCTGTAAGTGATGAAGGCTTCTGACTAGCTTTTCAGACAGGTTTTATTGAGTCGATAAAAGCTTAGAAGCAGCACTATCTACAAAAGAACATATTGCACTGAAAGCAATTTTCATTCCAGTTCTAATAAACTGAATCGCTCCTAAGTCCTACAGGTTACATGTTTCCAAGGGGCCAGGAAAGGCTGGGCTCTCGGAGGATTGTGGGTAGAAAAAGGCAAGCTCCAGGGAACTGGGTCTGTTCATATTTCCTCATGTACTCAATATTCCCCTCACTTTTACATTCTAGATGCGACAGTTGGGGATCAGTGATGAGCACTGGCTCCACCTGCAGCCCAGTCTCATCTCAGTGCTCGTAGGTACTGAAGAAGGCTGAGACCCTGAAGGTCCACCTGTTAGCTGTGTACAGAGCCCGGCAGACTCACAGGGGATGTTGTCTATATTGAATTTAAGACTTTAAAAATGGGTTCGTGTCAAGCCAGAAACTAGATTATTTAGAGTGCATCCTAGACTCTGCATCCTTTAGTTGAACACTTTGATTGGACAGTATGAGAGATGAACCGGGGAGGAACAAAGCAAAGAGCGCACAGATAAACTGGAAATCCCTTTCAGGATCAAGCTAATGGCAGACAAGCTGGAAAGAGTAGTGTGTATGCATGTGTACATGCTTGTGTATGTGTGCATGTTTGTGAATACAGTCATGCATATGCTTTCACAGTTGTGTGTGCGTGTGCATGGATAAAATACACATGTGTGGCTGTCTACGTGCCTGTGTTTGTATACAGGTGCACGTGTGTTGTACTTGTACATTATTGTGAATATGTACATGGATGTATATGTCTGCATAACTGCACGCGATTGTGTGTATGATTGTATGAGGACACATGTGATAGGGGGTGTAGAGAGCTTGAGGAGAAGACTTAGTGCTGTTCTGGTGAGCAGTGACAGATGGGAGAGGAAAGGATCACAAGGCCCCATATACAGAGCTCAGGGACTCAAGGTCATCACCAGAAAATAACCATAGCTCAGGGAATAGACGAAGAAAGGAGATCTTCAACTTGGTCTCTCCAAAGAGATTCAGAATCCAGATCCCCCTAACCCACGCTTCCTCATGGGTCTAGAAAAGCACTTTCTTTGGCTGTGAGTCAGGCTTTCATATCAGTAACTTTCCTATAAGCTGATGGCATGGAAGTGGCCAAAGAAGCATGAATCAGATGACAGATGTGCGGCTTTCTGTGGAAACAGTTCACGACGCCCAGCGTCTGGCTCTACCTCTGGGCGGTTGGCTTCTCAGCACCCGAGGAACCCCACTTCCCTCACTACCCCCATCTCCAGCACCAGCGCCCTTACTTGGGTGGCTTCTCCACAGTGCGGTAAGTGCTGAAGGCCTGTAGCTGCTGCTGGACGCCAGTCAACGAGTTGGCAAACTTGCGGCTGTTCAGGACACTAATGGTCTGTTCGATCCAGGTGAGCAGGTCCGAGGCTAGTCCACTGTACTTTTCAATCATCTTCTCAGTCTCGATGGCGTGGTCGATGACCTAAGGAATCACCTTATCACTCATCCTCATCACAAGAGTAATGCCACCAATGAGGCCACCACTGAGGACCAGAACCAAGGGACCCTGAAGGGCAGCTCCCACCCCTTAAGCTCTGGCGTGCTCTCGGTTGGGTTTATCCTCCCAGGCCCAGATCGTTTCTCAGGTAGAAAAGATATAGTATAGGTGGGTGAAGCCTTCCTTCTCCTTTTTGTTTTGAGGGTAGGGCAAGTGGGTCTTTAAATATATGTATAGTCAGAGGCTGGCCTGGAACTTATGATTTTCCTGCCTCAGCCTCTTGAGTTCTGTGATTATAGGCATGTGTCATCATGCTCAGATGAAGCCCTTCTCTTGCACTGAGCCAGCTCGGGTCCGGGAGTAGCCTGCTGTTCTCCTAATTCTATAAAAGATTAACCTCTTGTTGGCACTACCAGGATACCAGGCCCTAGAGGTGCCAGGATTTCTTTTTAATTTTCTTTTCTTTAGTGTTGTACTGGGGTTTGAACTCAGGGCTTCTTTCTTGCTAGGCAGGTGTTCTACCACTTAAGCCATGTATCCAGACCTAGTTTCAACTGTTGATGAGGCATGGAAAGCAGTGAGGCACTGTCTTTGCTAATCACAGGGTGGTTATATTCAAAGACAAATGAGGAATTTTTCCTACCTGAGAAGAGATAATGAAATGAGACATGGGGCTCTACAGAGGGGATGTTGTAGTGTGGGAGCCGGATGGAGGTACAGCCATGACAAGCAAATCATATAAGAGCCTGCAATGGTGGGGCCGGGAGTTTGGCCTAGTGGTTAAAGTGCTTGCCTAGCATGTATGAAGACCCGGGTTCGATTCCTCGGTACCATATACATAGAAAAAAAGCCTGAAGTGGTGCTGAGGCTCAAGTGGTAGAGCTCTAGCCTTGAGAAAGTCCAAGGACAGTGCTCAGGCCCTGAGCTTAAGCCCAGGACTGGCAAAAAAAAAAAAAAAGAGCCTGCAATGGTTCCCCTGAGAGTGCCTGGGAGAGGCGGGACTCCAGGTGGAAGGCAGGCTCAGGGCTGCAGACCATAGATCCTTACAGGGCAGATGTGGACCTGCTCCTTTGGAGGTAGCTTGAAGCTTTAGAGGAAATAGGGTGCAAGTGTGTTCTGCGCCCCCATTGCAGCTGTGAGTCCAAACATGAAGCTCTTGGGATGGACGGGATGCCTCCCAGTCAAGACTAAGGCTGGGTCAAGACTAAGGCTGGCAGGTTGGAAAAAGATGATGCTGTGATGAAATAGCACGGTACCTTGCCCACACGCTTGCCCTCCACTGCCAGCACCTTCATCTTGGAGAAGTAGTGGTAAAATGCTACCACGTAGGTGATGATGGATTTCTCATCAGGGTTCTCAGTGAAGACATCTGTAGGAGAAAAGGTACGTCCTCAGTTCCAAATTAAAAACCCGAAGCTAATGTTCCCGGGGTTTAACAGCAGTTCCTCCGACCTGAAGTCCAACCACAGGTATCAAGTGACAACCAAGGGGACAAGCATGGAGGAGTGGAAAGCCTATAGCTGTAGACTAATGACGTCCATATTAGGACCTCAAGTTGCAGAAGCAGAAAGAAGAAGGCTTCAAAGTAGAAGGGACCCAGGCCGGGTGAGGTGAGGGGAATCCACTTGGAGCTGAGCAACAAGCTCCTCACAGAGCTCTGGCCTGGCCCCATCCCTCTCTGTGCCCACAGTTCACCAGAAGTCTCCAGGAACAACCTGGTCCTTCTGGACAATCCCAGAAATGGCTCCGTCTGGAGGAGCAAGGTGGTGTGACTCACCCTCTGGATCAAGGAGCGGTATGATGCCCAGCTGGCGCTCAGCCACATCAAATGCATGTTCTAGGTTATGCCGGGCATTGGAATCCTTCAGCTTGTCAAAGTCAATCAGGTCAGGCCTAGGAGTGAAGCTAGACTGTCAAAAGGGAGTGGCCATGGCAGCCCAGCCTCTAAAGCTGCTTAGCACCTTGCAAGCGTTCTAGGCAATGCAGGGAGGTGGAAAGACAAGAGAATTGAGAGACGAGAGCATAGGAGAGGGGATAGCTATGGGCACCAGTTTGGAAAGAAGTGGACAACAGGGATGACTGTGCTTAAAGAAGGCAGGGCCACTGGGGGAAGTCAAGGATAAACAGGGAAGAGACAGGAAAGGCACCATGCCCAAGGTTTCCAAATACCTATCAGTTCCCAGGGTCCTCCCCTCCCTCTTACCGGTGCTTATGTATCAGGGCGTTAAAGGCCAGTCCATCCTTCCAGCTGGAGGTGAAATTGGTGACATTGACGTGGGGGTAGCTGTATCCAAGAAAAACATTATGATCTAAGAGACAGATTCTTTTAAAGAACCCTAGCTGTTCAAGAGGCTGAGATCGGGAGGATCACAGTTCGAGGGCAGGTTGGACAGAAAAGTTTGCTAGACTCTATCTCTAATTAACCACCAGAAAGCAGGGCTGGAGGGATGGCTCAAGTGGTAGAATACCAGCATAACCAATATGAGGACTTGCGTTCACTACCACAGAAGAAAGAGAGAGGGGAAGAGAAAGAAGAGAAAGAAAAGGAAAGAAAAGAATGCCTTGGCACTGAAGGTACAAGTCTGTAATTCTAGGTGAGATAAGGAGGTTGAGATCTGAGGATCATAGTTGGAAGTCAACCTGGACAGGAAAGTCTATGAGATTCTTATCTCCAATAAACTAGCATCGCCCCCCTCCAAAACCTGGAAGTGGAGCTGTGGCACAAATGGTAGGGTACTAGCTTTGAACCGAAGAAACTCAGGGCCAGTGCCTAGGACCAAGCCCCAGGACCAACACACACACACACACACACACACACACACACACACACACACACACACAAATTGATCCTTTTGTGGTCCCATAGAAGTGTATGAACTGATGGCTAAGATGCCGGGAAAGAAATGAACTTATCTCTTAAATTGTTTTAATGTAATTCACACAAAGATTCCCCCCCTTAAGCTGTTCCCCCCCACCCTCCACACACACACACACACGCTGACAAGGTCCAGTCTAGCCAGTGGCAACTTTGGAGAAGAATCCTGTATTTAGACTTCAAACAATGAGGCCAGAATAGAACTGTAACCATCATGGTGACCCTGCCATAGCTGTGGGTGGTGATGCCTTGTGCCCTTGGGGATGACAGTCCCCAGCAGGAAGCACAGGGCTGCTGGTGAGTGCGGACTCGGCAGGCTTCCCAGGCATACTTACCCTGCCGTCTTCATCTGGCACCACAACAGCAGGGCATCCTTGGCTGAGCGGGTCTCACGACCTTCCTGAGTTTGGACAACAATGTCTTGAATCTGAGAATGATGGGAAGAGAGAGAGAGAGAGAGAGAGAGAGGGGAGAGAGAGGGAAATAGCTTTACATGTGGCTCTTTCTGAGAGACTCCAGACCTCCCCGTGCTCCGCCATGGTCACTCATTTGCAGCCCACAGCTCTGTAGCACCATCATACTTGAAGGCCCTGGGTCTGTCAGCCAGGCCCTGCTTCAGTCAGCTAGGAGGCCCAAGAACCTGAATGGCTTTCTCATATCAGAGGAGCCAGCTTTTATCAGGAAATTCTAACAAGATGCTGAGAATGACAAGTTGTCCTCATGCCTCCTCTGAAGGTAGATAATGTCCCACAGGAAGTAGAATAACATGAATATTGGATGGCATTGCTTTTTTAAAATTCACATGGTATTGCTTTTTATTAGCATTTTGTGAAGGTTACTTGATTCTCCATTTGTATGGAGAGAAGCCTAGGAGATTAAGAAAGCACACTTCTAGGTGTGTCTGTCAGGGTATGCCCAGAGAAGATCAATTAAGAAGAGAAGACTTGGGCTGGGAGTTTGGCCTAGTGGTAGAATGCTTGCCTAGCATGTGTGAAGACCCGGGTTTGATTCAAAAGCCGGAAGTAGTGCTGAGGCTCAAGTGGTAGAGTTCTAGCCTTGAGAAAAATCCAAGGGCAGTCCTCAGGCCCTGAGCTCAAGCCCAGGATTGGCAAAAAAAAAAAAAAAAGAAGAAGAAGAAGAAGAAGAGAAGACTTGATTCTGAAGGTGGGAAGTACCCCATTCCATCATCAACTACTGATGGCTGGTGGAATAAAAGGGAGGAAAGGAAAGGACTTGTTGACACTGGATTCTTTTCTCTCTGCTTACTGGTTCTCTGACATGAGTTGCTCTACAATGTCCTTCCTGCCATGATGGACTGAAACCTCTGAAACACTGAACACGATAAATGTTTCCTCTTATAGGTTGTTTCTGTCAGATATTTTGTCATCGCTGTAAGAAAAGTGACTACTATGTAGCTCCTTTCTCATTCTTACTTCTGCTGTATTTACTGTTTAGTTTTTTGTACTCATGAGTGAGTTTCAGACCCCCAGGACACCGGAATGAGGACTGTGAGTTATATGCTGTCTTTTTATTCCTTGACCTCTACCCGTGTCCTTCCCTTCCCCAATCTTCAGATGCAAGGACCCTGAATTTTTCCCTCACCCTTTCTAAATATCCCTTTCTAAAATATCCCTACAAGTAACTTAAACCTTGAATTACATGATGGGAGGGTTCCGACAGAAAAGTATAATAGCAGATTTTTTTTTTCTACTCAGGATATTGAGAGCTGAGAATCCCAGTTCAAAGTTGTCCCAGGCAGGCAAAACTGTTGTTGAGATCCTTTTATCCTCCAATTAACCAACAAAAGTTGGAACTGGAGGTGTGTCTCAAGTGGCCCGCCTTGAACAGAAAAGCCAAGCAAGAGTGTCAGGCCCTGAGTTCAAGTCCCAGTACTGACATACACAGAAAAGCAGATTTTCTGCACTTTTTTTTTTTTTGCAGTTTCTAAGCCAAATCATTTTAAGAATCAAGAAGCTATACAGGAGAAAGGAGGAGATTAAAGAGCAGGTCTTCCAGGAGATTGCAACATAGGTACTAATTAACTTGTATTATTTTCTCCCACAGAAGATTATAACCTGGAATGACACAGAAGATGGATTCTCCTGTCAACAACCACTGTTGTGCAAGGACTCCGGACCCTGGCTAGTTTTGAGGCTCCTCTCCAGCTCCTCTGTCCCCAGGACCTACCTGGAAGCGGAGGATGATGGTCCAGATGAGGCCCAGGACCAGGCGGTGGTTTCCGTCCACGATGTCATGGGAACCCATGTTCTCCAGGTGTACGCGCTGCTCCTTGAGGAACTGTAATGCCTTATCCACATTCTCCAGGCAGTGGATGCGCATCTTCCCCTTGGTGGGCCTTGGCTGAGGAATAGCAGTGGCCCCCACAGGCATGGAGGGAGGGCACAGTTACCCCAGGGGTCCCTGCAGCCTGGACCAATCTTTCATCAGCTCCACCCTCCACCATTCTGGCCAAACTCCAAGTCCCACACTCCCACTTTTGAACCCTTTCCTCTAGCAAAGCCCAGAAGCTTATTATCTGGATACTCGGAGCTCTGAAAGCAGGCATGTGTGCCCGCTCTGTGCATCAGTGGACACTTACTATGTCTCAGGTGCAGTTCTAAAAACTACTTACTGTTGATCAATGATGAATGCTTGATGACTGATAAGGGACTCAGACCCCCTAACCAACCTCCTCTCTCAGGATGCTCCCATGGAGAACCCGGGAGGAAGGAAACCCAGGGGTAGGGGAAAGTCCTAACTGATGCTAAATGTATCATCAGAAGGATTCCAGGGGAAGCATTCAATTTCAATTTTGAATCTTGATACAAAAGCAGAAATTCATTCTGGAGTTAAAAAAGGCAACAGAACAAAATGGTTGTCATTGAAACCCTGAAGATCTCAGAGTACTTCATTCTACATATGGAGGCAGTGGAGGCCAAGAAGGTCCTGCTGTGGTAGACTCTAGGTCCCAGAGGAAGTAAGTGAGCCTCTCCTTCAGAGGCAACCATACAACAAAGCGGGCCTCTAATAGATCTACACTCTCATGCATGGTCCTTTTGGTTCCAAGATGGGTGCAAATTCCCCAGTAATCCATGTATCCTTGCCTGGGTGGGGATCCATTGAAGGCCAGTTCTAGATGCCCAGATCCCAGGGAGAATGACAAAACTCTGCATGCCTTCTGGGAGGAGCATAAAGGGATGGGAGTATGAAGGAGCAAGAGGTTCTGGGAGTCAGCGGCATAGACACTGGACTTGGAAAGTACTGGGACTTGGCACAGGAACAAGGAGAAACCCTATCAGATCTGGAGAATGAGGCCACAAAATGCCTTTACTGAAGAGGGGTTGATGGCACCGATCACCACGCTGGGGAGGGGCATAGCACAGACCAGGGCTTTACCAGCATTTCTCCTGAGAGCACCTCCAGCAGCTTGATGAGCATCCGTCCATCCCGCAGATCCTTGTAGAGATCGCTGATACGGCAGGACACTCGAGCCAGGTGAGAGTTCACCCACTTTGTGAAGGTCTTCTTCTGAACAACTTCCCGCTCATCTGGGGGGTTAGGAATGGGGTTAGGGGGAGGAGCCTTGAGTGAGCTGAGCTGTCTGAGGTGGTCAGGGCTATGTACCATGGGACCAAGACATTTTATATTAATCCCAGGGCCACCCATGCCTGGCAGAGGAAGCCGAGGTGCTCCTTCCATGCCTTTCCTGGGAACATGTGGATCTCTGGCAATCTGGTGCCACATAAGAGATCACCAACCACAACCAACATTCTCTATGTGCTGTATCAACCCGAGACTACTTGATTCAGACGTGATTCCTGCTGCCAGTTAGGATATTCTATACAATTACATCACCAAATTCAGATTCCAGTGCAAGGTTTACTCACTAGTCCTTCCCTATGTCTATCCATCTGTCAATCTGTCCATCTATCCATCCATCCATCCATCCATCCATCCATCCATCCATCCATCCAAAATTCCCCCTACTTAGAATGCTCTCTTAGCTGGACACGGTGGTTCAGGCCTGTAAACCTAGCTTCTCAGGAGGCTGAGATTTGAGGATCAAGGTTCAAAGCCAGCCTGGGCACAAAAGGACCTGAGACTCTTATCTCCAATTAACCTCTAGAAAATGGAAGTAGGGCTTGGCTCAAGGGTAGGTGGTAGTCTTGAGCTGAAGAGCTCAGGGACAGCGCGTAGGCCAGGCCAAGTTCAAGCCACATGACCCATAAAAAATAAACAAACAAATAAACAAACAGAACCCAGAATGTTCTTAGTCTTTCAACTCTTCCCAGGCCCCTTTGCTTAACTGCTGCCCATTAAGATCCTCAAGAGAGCTTTTCCTGACTCTTCCTGGGATGGGCTCCCTATGTGTTTTCTGGCCCCTGCTTTTGCATTTCCAACTATTAGTTGAAAATCTACTTTTCTTGAAAGACTATGACTCCCTAGGACTAGAAAAGTCTTGTCTGGTTTATCTCGGTTTCTCTAG
Source organism: Megascapheus bottae (assembly GCF_031878675.1). Taxonomy (NCBI): domain Eukaryota; kingdom Metazoa; phylum Chordata; class Mammalia; order Rodentia; family Geomyidae; genus Megascapheus; species Megascapheus bottae. Next base: position 5,231,008 of record NC_143522.1, read on the forward strand.
AGCCTGGATCTGGCACAAAGTATTTACTCTTCAGATACATTGTGGGTAACTAGACAAACATCTATTCAGTTTCTACAAGATGGCAGGCCTATTTTAGGCTTGAGGGCACATGTAGCAAACCAAATTGCCTGCTTTCAAAGAGTTCTTTGTAGATAGAGGAGAATGAGGTATATGGGAAGTTAGGGTATTCAGAGCTATGTTCACATGCGATTAAGAGCATGATGGCTTGGACCGGGAGCTGTCCACAGCTATCTTTCACACCCAGAATGGCAGGCAGAGGCTCTTGATGTTCAGCCCTGGGAGAGGTGACAAGACACTCCCGTACTAAATCAACAAAGCCCAAGCCCCCAGCCCTTGATGTACCTGCTCAAGTGAAAACTTGGTGGTTCTGTACAGATAAATGCTGGTTGTCTGTTCAGGTTGAGACTAGAGAGAAGACAGAAGACAAGGATAGCACACAGAAAAAAGGGAAATAATAGCAGAGAGAAAAAAAGCAAGAGACAGAGTAGCAAAAAGAGAAGGAAAAGAAACAACATAAAAACAACAGAAGAAGCTGGGTGTTGGTAGCTCATGCCTATAATCCTAGTTAGGAAGCTAGGATCTGAGGATCAAGGTTCAAAGGCAGTGCTGGAAAAAAAAATATCCCTGAGACTCTTAGTTCCAATTAACCTCCATTAGTGGTACTATGGCTCAAAGTGGTAGAGTGTTAGCCTTGAGTGAAAAAGCTTAGGGACGGAGCTCAGACTCTGAGTTCAGAACCCATGACTGCCAAAACAAAACAGAGTAAAACAAAGAAAAAAAACCAGGAGAGAAGGTGACGTGAACACTCTATGTGCTTGTTTTTATGAAGTGTCTGGAAGTCAGCTCCTGGGCATTAGGACAAGACTCAAGACTCAAGACAGTAGCTGACCTGGCAGTGTGGCGGGGCCTGGTGGCTTGCAGCATCCTCATGGAGTACCAGTGTTTGGAGAGGATTCATAGCAAAGGGACCCAGGCAGGAGAGAATACCAGCTGGAAGAAATTAGCTGTGCCCTCGCTGAGCTGAGCCCAAACCATAGAAAGGTTTTGTTTTTTTAATTATTAAATATCTTAACAACAACAAAAAGCAGAGCTCAGCCAGTATTGCCTCAAGGGTATAATGTTGGCAGTTCCTTAGGCTGCAGCATCAGATTCCTTCTGACTTCATGGCTATTTTAGTGTTAGGAACTCAGCTTCTTTATTCCTCTGTCCATTCATTCAGCAAATGTTTACTGTACGAGCCTCAGGTGCCAGCGTTGGGTGGAGGCAGAGAATCCAAGGACAAAAAAGATGGTCCCCATCCTTGAGCATACACACTCTGTTATAAATATGACCGGCGTTCACATCATGTATAACAGCTACCTAGACAGTAGTCTAAAAAGAGGAGAAACATACCAGGTGCTTGTGGCTTATACCTCTAATCCTATCTACTTAGGAGGCTGAAATCTGAGGATGAAGATTCTAAACTAGCCCAGACAGGAATGTTCATGAGACTCTTATCTCCAAGTAACCACCTAAAAGCCAGGAAGTGGCGCTGCGGCTCAAGTGGAAGAGTGTTAACCTTGAGCACAAAAGCTCAGGGGCAGCACCCAGTTCCTGAGTTCAAGCCCTAGTACTCCCTCTCTCTCACATATACTAAAAAAAAGAAGTACCACTATAGTGCATACTAATCTTAAATAAATGTAAGATTTAAATGGCATTCTTCATTCATTCTGGGCAAAATTGGACAGACTGACTACCACCTTGCCCTTTTGGCAGTAGCAAATTCAAGCACTGTCCAGATTTTAAGGGCGAACCCAACATTATTAAAGGTCTGATAACATGCTGGACAGAAAGCAAGCACATTTCTCTAGGATATGTTGGGAATCAGCAGAACCAGCTATGGCTCCCAGGTTTCCACCTAAAAACCAGACCTATGCTTTAAGTTGCTTATCCTTGCATCCAGATGTGGAAGATTTGATTAAAGGGCTGAAATTTTATCCTCTTTGGAAGTGAGTGTCTTCAAAAACTAGAGTTATTTTCTTCTTTCTAGTTTCCCTGCGTTTAAGAATCCAAAAATTCCATGACACAAATGCTAAGACCTATTTATTTGCATCTGGCAAAGGGTAAGGACATGTGTTAAGCAGGGAACACAGCGTTTAATTCTAGGCTGCTGGGCTGGCATATATATTGGCACGATAGTCTGCTAAAAAAGCACCCTTAGACCTTCCTGGTTTTCAACACACAAATGATGCCTGCTAAAACGCCAGAGCGCTGGGGTTGCAAGTTTAGAGCACAGCAAGAAGCCTCCTGGCTGCCTTACCTTCAATGCTGGGGAGAAATTACTCTGAGTCCCTACAATCTGATACATTTTTGGAGAGTTGAGACATGGGAAAAATTCTGAGAGGCTAATGATGATCAAAAGAAGAGAAAAGGCCCATGGGTAGGGATTCATTTCCACTAGCTTGTCTGCTCTGACTGCTCCACATCCAGCATGCTCAGCACATTCTCGGCTGCACAACCAGACACGCGCTCCTCAGGAGCCTTCCAAGTGCAGGAGAGACAGATGGCCCAGAGCCAGCTGGGCTGGGAACCCTGGTAGTATGGACAGGAGGGGAGGAGGTGGACACCCCTACTGGTGTCTCCAGGCAACCCACTATAGGAAGGATACCTGAGCATGGCTCTGCCAGGAGCCAAAACTTATTTCTAGAGCCCATGAAGAAAAGAATGGGGAATACCAACAGACTCGTGGCTGCTGAATCATGTATTCCTCTCTGTTGCTCTTCCTTTTCCTTTGCTTCTTAGGCCATAATTACCCACATTCTCCCATATGTTAAGGCTGCCTCTAGAAATTCATCTTCCTTCCTGATCATCTGACCCGGAATTGGATGGGTGTCATGATAATTTGATTTCTGTCTCCCATTTCCCCTTTTGAAGATTTAGTATGAAGTAAGGTATAATCATGACACCGCACACCCCTCAAATTCTCATACTCTGATGAACACATACATGGGAAGTGCTGGCACCCAGAAAGCATGCCATTATGAGAACTGTTGTTGATATTCTCACCATCACTGCTATAGGTAAGAACAGTCACCATACCTATCCTTAGCCAGAAGGCCAAAACACAAAACCACCACTACTATTACCATGTCCAAAGGCCTGTGCTAGAGGTTATATAAGGGCAGAAGGCAGGCTTACTCTTCCCTGTGCCTCAGGATCTAGTTGAGGAAACAGGACATAAACTTATTAATGACTACTTTTGCAACCACACAGGAAATAAATGGCAGTTCATTTTACTAACACAATGCCGTCACAGATAAGTGGCATATACAATCAATGGTTGTGGCGTCTAAGAAGAGAAAGGACATTTCTAATTGGAGTCACCAAGGGGGTCTTTGTGAAAAAAAGCACCTTGGACAGGCAGAAAGGGAGGGGAAGCAGGGAGATGTAAGGAGCCCAAGCAGACAAGCATGAAAGGATAAAGCTTGTTCACAGGCTACTGAGTAGCTTCAGGTTAGAAGAAGACAAATGGAAAAGTGGAAAATAGGTTTTAAGCTGGGTGCTGGTGGCTCATGCCCATAATCGGAGCTACTCAATTCTTTTTTTTTTTTTTGCCAGTCCTGGGCTTAGGCTCAGGGCCTGAGCACTGTCCTTGGATTTTTTTCAAGGCTAGAACTCTACCACTTGAGCCTCAGCACCACTTCTGGCTTTTTCTAAGTATGTGGTACCATGGGATTGAACCCAGGTCATCGTGCATGCTAGGCAAGCACTCTACCACTAACCCAAACTCCCGGCCCTGAGCTACTCAATTCTAAGGCTCCAAAGATACTTAGATATTAAGGAGTTCTAAGGATCACAGTTCAAAGCCAGCCTGGGCAGAAAAAGATCATGAGCCTCTTATCCCCAATTAGTCACCAAAAAACCAGAAGTAGAGCTGTGGCTCAAGTGGTAGAACACCAGCCTTGAATGAAAAAGCTCAGAGACAGGACCTAGGCAGAGTTCAAGCCCTAGTACTGGCACAAAAAAAAAAGAGCAAATAAGTCGACAAGTGAATGAACAAATAATGAACGAAATAAAGATAGAGATTTTAAAGAGGGATGGAAGGGCTGGGGGGCATGGCTCAAGTGGGGGAGCACTTGCCCAGTTAGGATAGAGACTAGATTGAACTCCTACTGTGACTAAACAATCAACCCAGACTTTGGGGATCTCCAGAATAAGAAACTTAAAAGTTTATAGAGTTAAAGTCTCTAGACTTTATCCTCAGCACCAAATAAAATAATTAGAATTTAATGCTAGAAGCAAAAGAAACCACAGTGGCAGGGTTATTTGCTAAAATATTAATTTGGCAGGTCCCAATAAAAAATAAGATAATATTTCAGGTTAAATTTTTGTTTTGCCAGTCCTGGGGCTTGAACTCAGGGACTGAGCAATGTCCTTGGGCTTTCTCAAGGCCAGCGCTCTACCATTTGAGCCACAGTACCACTTCCAGCTTTTTTTCAGTGTATGCGGTACCAAGGAATAGAAGAACCCAGAGCGTTGTGCATGCTAGGCAAACACTTTGCCACTAGGCCAAACTCCTGGCCCTTCAGGTTAAATTTTTAAGGAATTATAAAAATCGGGCTGGGAGTTTAGCCTAGTGGTAGAGTGCTTGCCTAGCATGCATGAAGACCTGGGTTCGATTCCTCGGTACCACATACATAGAAAAAAAAGCCGGAAATGGTGCTGAGGCTCAAGTGGTAGAGCTCTAGCCTTGAGAAAGTCCAAGGACAGTGCTCAGACCCTGAGCTCAAGACCAGGACTGGCAAAAAAAAAATTAAAAAAAAATCTATATAGAGAAGGGTAGGACCATAGCCTTGAGCTGAAGAGCTCAGGGACAATGTCCAGGCCCAGAGTTCAAGCCCCATGACCGACAAAAAAAGAATCTATATAGAGAAAACCTTTGAGGCTCTAGAGTCCGTATAAAAGAACAACTTGAAAGGTATGCTGAATTATTCATATAAAAAGATCTCAATATTTCTGGATGCCAGTGGCTCACGTTTGTAATCCTAGTTACTCAGAAGGCTGAGATCTAAGGATCGCAGATAAAAGCCAGCCACCCTAGGCAGAAAACTCTATGGGACTCTCATCTCCAATTAACCACCAGAAAACTGGAAATAATGCTGTGGCTCAAAGTGGTAGAGTAGTACTAGCCTTGAGCAAAACCAGCTTAGCGACAGCACTGGAGCCCTGAGTGTAAGCTTCACCACTCCCTAACCCCTCCAAAAAAGACTCTCAATATTATGAAGACTTCAACATATCCCAAATTAGTACATGGGTTTGACAGTATTCAAATATATTTAAATTATCCAATATAAAATAGGGAGCAAATAGACAAGTGATTCAAGAATACATTGCAAAAATACAACTTACAAATAGAGAAAAATAAAAGGTACCTAAACTTCCCAGAGGTTTGTCTCTCAAAAAACAGTATACAGAAGGAGCCTACAGTAAAACTAGGTGGTACTACCATCTGAAGATGGATATATTAAAGGGACAGAAATAGTCCTAAGTATAGAGGCATTTGATATCTAATTAAGTAATATTTCAAATATGAAGGGGAAAAGATAGATTATTTAGTAAAGGGTGTTGGTGAAACTATATGGCTGCTCAGGAAAAGTTAAGTTTATACTTCATACTCCAGGATAAATTTCACTTGGATCAAAAATTAAAATATACAAAATAAAATCATGAAAGTATCAGAATCAGTCATGATAGAATGGCTTGTCAAAATAATGGTAATGTAGAAAAATGCTTTTAAATTTAAAGTTTTAAAATAAGGATTGAAAGTTTTCACCAATACAAAAAGCCCACAACTGTGTGAGGAACAGAACACCATAAGCAACGGCCAACCGAGGACAGGTATCTGTAACAAGTCACAGAGGAGGACAGGTGTCTGTAACATGTCACAGAGGCTCGTTTACTTCCTAGGTAAAGAGTACTGCTGAAAAAAAAAGGAAAAGAAAAGAAAAAAGAATAGGGCTGCAGTTTGGAAGTAGAATGTTCCCCTAAGGCCTATTTGTCAAGGGCTTAGTCCCCACTTGACCCCGATAGGAGGCCTTCAGTTCACTGGGGGCCAGGCCATTGAAGGGGATTGTGGACTCCAGGGCTGTGGTGTGTGTGTGTGTGTGTGTGTGTGTGTGTGTGTGTCCCCAAAAGAGAAGATGTTCCATTCTGCTATTCCCGCCTTACCGTGAAGTGTTGCTTCATCACAGGCCCAAGGCACTGGTGTCAATTATCATAGACGGAAACTTTATAAACAATGAGCCTGGGCACTGTGATACTAGGGTTTGAATTCATACTTGTTAGGCAGGGGATTTTATCACTTGAGGCATGCCTTCAGCTCATTTTTGCTCTAGTTATTTTTCAAAAATCAGGGTCTCTCAGACCATCCTAGATTATGATTCACTTACTTATACCTCCCCTATAGCTGCAATGTCAAACATGCACTAACTTTTTTCCCCTGGGCTAGCCCAAAACCTCTGTCTTCCCAATCTCTACCTCCTGATTAGCTGGGGTTACAGGTGTGAACCACAATGCCTAGCAACCTTTTCTCTTTTTGAATTAATTATATTAGGTATTTGTTACAATGACAGAAAGCTAACCAATGAGAAAGCCTTTAAATTAATAAGGGAAAAGATGTTCAAAATATGAATCAAAGTTTTTTCAAGTTTCTTTAATATTTAAAAAGTTGCCCAAACTACTCGAATTAAAAACTCTTTTAAGCACATGCACATACACACACTTTCACAGACATTTAATACATGTTACTTAGTTTGGACAAGTCATAAAAGACATCTGTTGGACAATTAAGAGTCTGAATATCAAGTGGGTATTAGATGTAAGAGAATTTTTATTAATTTGTTAGATATAATTGCGGTACTATGTTTAGGTGGGAAATCTCCTTGTCTTTCAGATATACACTGAAGTAGAGGTAAAATAATATGATGCTCTTTATTTAAAAATGCTTCAACCTCCCAAATAAGAAAATTTATTAGTAATTCTTAAATTTGGGTGACTTTCCATTTTCCTTTGCGTCTGTGGTTTGTTTTTTTATGTTTGAAAAACTTCACGTTAAATGTCAAAATTATTAAGCAGAGTGTGGTGAGGCATATTTATCATCATAGCTACTTGGAAGGTGGAGTAGAAGGATTGCAGTCCAAGGCCAGCCTGGGCAAAAGTAAGACATCTTTTAAAAACAACCCCAAAAGCAGGAGTGGCTCAAGTGGTAGAGTGCTTGCCTAGCAAGCTTGAAGCCTAAAAAAACCCCAAGAAAGTAAAATAGATTTACACTCAAATATTGTGTTTCACTTACCAGATGGGCAAATATAAAAAAATTCTGATAAAATATGGTGCTGGCAAGAATGTGGAGAACAAAGCCTTTCTGTTTCTGGAGAGGGTGTAACTGGGGCAACCTTTATGAAAGACAAGTTGGCAAGACCAATCAGAATTACAAATACAGATACTTTTGGACCCAGTAATTTCACTTCTAGGAATTTGTCCTACGGATACTTGCACATTTGCAAAACAAGCTACATATAATTTTCTCTCTATTTAAAAAATAGTTAAGGATTATAAACAATGTCAATGTCTACTAATAGAGGACTGGGTAAATTAAAACTATATGTTCATACAATGAAGTGCTATACAATTGACAAAAAGAATTAGGAGGCCTTTTCTGTATTAGTATAAAGCAATTGGAAAGATATTTGAAAAAAGTATAGAACAATGCCTAGTTATTTAAAACGTTGTTAAATTGCTTAGATATGCATAAAACATTTCTGGAAAGATGCAAAAGAAATAGTTAACAGAAGCTGGGGGAAAACTGAGCAATCAGAAGACTGACATAGGGGCCAGGAGTTTGGCCTAGTGGTAGAGTGCTTGCCTAGCATGCACAAAGACCCGGGTTCAATTCCTTGGTACCACATACATAGAAAAAAGCCTGAAGTGGTGCTGAGGCTCAAGTGGTAGAGCTCCAGCCTTGAGAAAGTTCAAGGACAGGGTTCATGCCGTGAGCTCAAGCCCAGGACTAGCAAAAAAAAAAAAAAAAAAAAAAGAAAATAAAGAAGACTGACATAGGAGCAAAACTTTTTTGCCCCACAGCCCTTTTGAATTTTATCTACCACATGTATGTGTATATATGGTTAAAAGGCTAAAGGACAATGCCCTGGCCCCTATTACCAGCACTAATAATACTACTACTAATAATAAAGAATAGTAGCTGGGCACAAGTGGTTTATGCCTGTAATCCTAACTACTTAGAAGACTGAAATCTGAAGACTGAGGTTGGAAGCCGGCTCCAACAGGAAAGTTTGTGAGACTTAGATCACCAACAAATTTCCAAAAAGTTGAAAGTGGAGCTGTGGTAAAGCACTAGGCTTGAGCAAAAAAAAGCTCAGAAATAGCACCCAGTCTCTGAGTTCAAGGCCTAGGACTGGCACAAACGTGCACACACATGTACACACACACACACATGCACACAAAGAATAGAGAAAAATACCTAAGTAGTAGATATATACTAATGAAGATATCAAGAACATTGTAAAGAACTACGGTTTTGTTGCTGTTGTTGTTTTTCCTTGTTTTTTGTTGGTCGTGGAACTTGAACTCTGGGCCTGGGCGCTGTCCCTGAGCTCTTCAGCTCAAAGCTACTGCCTGACCCCTTAAGCCACAGCACTACTACATTTAAGGGCAAAAAATCAGGTTACCAATCTACATGTATAAAAGAAAATTGGGTTGTAAAGTGTGGGAGATATTTCTTTTTTTGTTGTTTGCTTATTTATGTATTCTAAAATTTCTGCTGTGAATGTACATTCGTTTTAATAATAAGAAACAACAGATGTTGAAAGACTTGGACCTATAGTTCCTAAACCCCAAGGAATTAGTAAAAAGTAAAATAGGTAGCCTTCTTGAGAAAGTCTGCATTTAACCTCCATGAGAAAGACAAGGGGGAGGGAAGGGGCAGTAGGAGGGAAGGGGCTGGAGGGATAGTTCACATCAGCCTAGCAAGTCTGAAGGCCTAAGTTCATACACCAATACTGTCCCTACCCCCCCCCCCAAATAAGGTCTGTGTGCTAGAACCAATAACCAGTGCTCACTAAAACTCCGTTTTCTCATCCTACCTGACTCTGTCAAGGGAACAGACAGGAGGGTCTGTGTAGGCATACGGGATGTGAAGCTGTTGTATGAAGGCCAGCTGTTGTTGGTACACGTTCCACACAGCCAGTGGTGGCTAACAGAGAAAGCACACTCACCAGGGACACAAAGTGGCGTAGGTCCAGACAATCCCAGATGCAACCTCAGTGTAGGCAAGCTTCCTGAAGAAATCTACTAATTTGCAAAAAATGATCCAGTCCTTCTCCCCAAGCCAGGTCCCAAAGCTGCTTTGTGCTGCACAAATCAGCATTCATCAGCACAGTTCCACAGGTGGCTTCTGAGGACTCTCAGAGGTGGAAGGGCCAGGGGTATCGCACAGTTCAAGCCCCAGGTGTTCAGGAAACAGAGGTCCCAAGGAACAGAAAGGGGGCTCTGCCAGCCAAGATCACTGACTACAGCAGCAGCAGGGCAGAAGAATGACACCATGGGGTGAATTACTTCCTCCCCACCTGTCGCTACCTAGCTGGCTCCAGCTGCCATCTCCTCTTTCCTGTCTCCGGCACAGCCTTCCCACACCTGTTCTCCCCATGGAAATCAGAGTGATCTTCAAGTCCTACATCTAACTATGTCACTTCCCCCACTAGCAGCAGTGAGGGTGGGACCTGCTCTGGAGCTCAGGCCTTCCATGGCAGATCACAGCAGGAATCCTGACACGTTCCCTCCCTCTGAATCTGTCCCTCAATTGCGAAGAATTTTCTCAGCCACCCATTTTGAGTTTCTTGATGTTTCCTCCAACAGGGTCCTGGGAGGTGCCTTCCACAGCCTCCTCTTCCTCCTACCACTGGACTTGTGCTCGGAGTCAAGCAAATCCCCATTCTTCTTTTGGATGAGGTACTGTTATAGACACTTTCCAGGATACCATCACAGCATTTCTTAGTTTGCTGTCACATAACCGTGTGTGTATGCAGACATGCAAGATGATTATTTGATCTTCTCTAGCACTGGACTGAAAAGTGAGAGTCCCTGGCTGATCCAGTTTCCAGTGTCTGAGGCCAAAGGGTTTGGAGGCAAACCCAGGCACTCAGCTGCTATGTGCCTCTCTTTCATTCTCAGTGACATGACAAAAAGGGAAAATGAACAAAACGGAACAGATGCTCAGAAAACAACACCCTTGGCACTTCATCAGTGGAGCAGCCTGCAAGAGGACCCGGGAGCTGGGGAGCAGGAGCAGGAGCAGGAACTGGCTGCTTCTAGGAGACCTGCTGTGCACGCTTGCCCTTGGGAATGAAGCAGGGGGCCCATGGGGTGGCTCAGTGATGGAGGGGCCTATTAACATGGTTGCTCAGACTGCACTGCAGGGGGAAGGAGGCAGTATTATTATTAACCTCGACGCATTAATATTTGATAAAGTATCTTCACAATGATAGATAGCAGTCACCCCTAGAAGGAAGTAGCCGGTTCTGCAAAGAGGCTCAAAGAGGAAGAAGAGCTTTCATTGAGAGAGGAGAGGGGACAACAGGAGAAGGTATTGTATCCTGCAGAGAGAAACCCTGTTCTGGACCACATGGTGCAGGAGTTGTGCTGACCTCTGGCCTCTCTTGCAGTTTACCTGCACATAGCATGTGATAGGGTTGGGAACGAATCTACTGACCTCCAAGAGAAAGCTGCTGAGCCAATTTTATGTTTCCTTTGTTATTGTGTTAATATGATGGCTGATGATTATACGTATTTTCTTGAAGAGTATCTTCCAAAAATATAATTTCTAAATAAAATTCAACTTTATGTGTTGAAATCCAAGAAGGAAAAAATTAAAATCTATCATCAATGATGCCATCTCTATGTTCCCAGGTAACTAGAGAGGTTCTGAGATGATGAAGAGCAAGCACCTGCCTCTGAATCTACCAAGTTAGCAAGGGACAGACCCCCAGAGCACATGGTAAAACCTTGCTCCTGGAGGAAATCTCTCATCTCACTCCCAGAAAGAAGGCTTCAAAGAGAGAACTTAGAAAGGAAGCTTGCCACCAGTTTGAAACATTGCTAGATCTTAACTTAAAGGCAAAATGGAACGGTCTGCACCACGTCAAGCACTTGGTTTTGTTTTTTAAAGGAGTGGCTCTGTTTAGTTTCTCCAATAGCAGTTGCTAGACTGGACAATGAATAGGAGAAAGTCAGAGATACACATCAGCCCTGTCTTCTCCATGGCCCCTCTCAGGAGGCTCTGGACTCGTTCTTTGCACTGCAATCTTTCAGATGCTTCTGTGCACTGAGGAGCCATAAATCACCCAGTGGGCAGCCCATGGGATGCTGGGATGCCAAGCTGTGTGTGCGCCTGCGCAAGCCTAAGGCAGGGGGAATAGGAAGGAAGAAGGGTGCATGAAGACAGAAAGGGGAGGAGACTAAAACACAGGGTTTCTCTTTGGAGGGAAGCGTTCCGTTGCGTTCCCCACATTCTCCTCTCCCAGCTGGGTCACATCTGTTCTGACTGTCCCTCCCTCCAGTCACTGGGGTGCAGGATGTAGGCAGGTGCCCGGGAGGCACACAGGCAGACGGGGCCTCTTGGGATGAAGAGTCAGTACAAAAGGCAGCGTCCTGGCTTGTAATTCCCTGTAGCTAGCTAGCAGTCATTCATTTCTTATCCAGATGGCCACATTTTTACTAGTGGCTCCAGTTAGAAAAAGAGGAAGAAGAGGAAACGCAGTTAGACAGTGAGGGTGGCTCTAGGAGACCCTGGGGATTTTCCTATTAAAACATGAGGGCTGGAAGTTTCTGGAGGAAAGGGAATCAGGGCCATTCTGCTACCCCCTTTTTTTCTAATCCCTTAGAGCACATTCTAAAAGAAAGAAGAGACAAAGCCCCTGTTTAGGAGGAACCTTAAGCTACCCACTTCTTAATCTGGGAAGTGCTACCAGCCAGAGGAGATAAAACCTGCACAAGGAAAATATTCCTGCTGAGCCCCAAACCTTCCTTTTAGCACTGTCAAGGTCAGATCCATCTTTTTCTATAAGTTTCTTTCCATAGCAAGTCCTTCACTGAAGTCAGGCAGATTCTGCACTTCAAATGAAACATCATTCATTCTAGAGAAAGGTCAGGTTTTTATATATGAGAGCAGAGTTACCATATGGCTTGTTTATTGAGGCCCGAGGAGGAATTGTAGGAAAGGCAAAATAAGAATATTTCCTTTAGGGTCGAGAAAATGTTAACTTAGGAAGCAGAAAAGATAGCATCTAGCTAAGTGGATAGTGTTTGAACTACAAGTCATTAGGTCATACCATGCTAGGAGGCATGGTATGGTGATGAGGCCTGTAAGCTTCTGGTTTCTTGAGATGGTAGAGTCACAGTGAACATCCTGGACTGGATGTTCCTTAATTCCAAGAACAGAGCTGCAAAACATGGTGCTTCATCCTCATGAGGATACGGCCTCGGGGAGAGGAGCCAAGAGCTCTAAGCACACACCTTAGCCTTATTTCCCTGATACCTGACCAGACCTTCCTAGAGAAGCCTGAACAAAAAGTTAGCAAAACTCCATCTCAGTCAATAAGCCAGACCAACAAGCTATGCATAGTAGTTTGTAGCTGGAATCTCAGCTACAAGGGAAGCAGAGGTAAAGGGATTGTAGTCCAGGCCAGTCTAAACATAAACTCAAGCCTTGAAAGAAAATTCCAGCTCAATCTCTCCAACCTTGCACATAGTCCTACAAAGTAGATTGCTCTCAGCAAATAAAGAGGTAGCTGGGTGCCAGTGGCTCAGGCCTGTAATTCTAGCTACCTAGGAGACTGAGATCTAAGGATCAAGGTTTGAAGCTAGCAGGACAATTTGTGAGACTTTTAGCTCCTCTTTGCCACTGAAAGGCCAGAAGTGGAGCTATGGCTTAAGTGGTAGTGTGCTAGTCTTCAGCAAAAAAAGCTCAGGAATATTGCCTAGGCCTGGAGCTAGGACAAGCCTAGGATTAATATACACACATACATACACAAAGAAAAGAGAAAAAGAAAAAAACAGGAGGGAAAAAAACAGGAGAGAGAAAGAAGCACAGGGGTGAATGTTTTCTGGGCCCCTTGTAAGTGGAGAGAAGCAGAAGATCATGCTGGTTAAAATGCTGACACATGGATTAAAGATAGTTTCCTCCTCCTAAGGCCCCACTAGAAAGGCTGACTCCTGCCTATATTGTTAAAGTGGCTTGAGACACAGCACTAAAAAATTAATGCCAAGCCAGGTGTGGTGGCTCACACCTGTAATCCTATCGACTCAGGAGGCTGAGATCTGATGATCGTGGTTCAAAACCAGCCCAAGCACTAAAGACCATGAGACTCTTATCTTCAGTTAACCACTAGAAAACTGAAGTGGTGCTGTGGTTCAAGGGGTAGAGTGGTAGACTTGAGCTGAACTGCTCAGGGACAATGTCCAGGCCCAGGGGTAGGGCGGTAGCCTTGAGGTGAAGAGCTCAGAGACAGCACCTAGGCCCAGAGTCCAAGCCTCACGACCAACAAAACAAAACACCAACAACATAATAATAATGCCAAGAAGTTAAACCTAGTAAAAGCTGTATTTTTCTCTTCATTGTCCACCCAGAAGAATGGGTGCATCTGGGTAGACCTTTGTAAAGTTCAGCTTCTAGTGAAAGTCACTCTGAGTAACCTCCCAGGAGGAAAAAGACTGTACACTGCTTATGTTGTTGATAGAAGCACTGAAAAGACACAAAGCTTCCATGTTTACCTGTTCACCCAACATTCACAAGCATTTACATGAGGGTTTCTTCTTCCTAGGTAAGATGCTCACGTGTCCTTGGTGAAGGGCAGGTGCAAGCTTGCAGAACCTGGCTAGCAAAGGCTCTATTCTCATCCACTAGGACTGACTGTGAAACTTCTCAACATGATGCTCTCTTGTTCTTACCTCTATAATCCATCACCACCAGTTCCCATGCAGCTCATCAGACCAGGTTGCCATACCCAGAGGTCACCTGGAGAAGCTCTAGCCCTTGCCTGGTTGAATCACACACACCCCCAGCTCAATATCGGACTCCTCCATGAAATATTCTGATTCTTCCTGTATTTCCTTTACTTTCTCATTGCTAATTCATATGTCTGCCCCACAGTTCTTCTCTCATTCTCCTCATGCTAATTAATTGTGAGCAGAGTTCATTCCCACCCCAGTAGATTATAAACTCCTTAGAAACAGATGTTATATTAAATTCATTTCTGTGATTCCCCACTCCTCTCTCCTTCCCTGTCTGGTTGCAGGAGGGAAGTGGGTTGGCTTTAAATCTGGCAGGAATACAATAAATATTTGTTTAAGTAGAGTTTACCTTAGTATCCTAAAAAAATAGAGCATCTGTGAAATAAACCAAAAAAGCTACACATAGGACAATATCCTTCCTTGTTTCATCCATGGGCAAATATTATACAACATGCTACCATCCCTTCCCCTGTGTTTCCAGGGCCACCCAGCCAATTCCAGTCTAGCACTAAAGCACTGAGCTATAAAGAAGATAAAACATGACTGACAAAGCCAAGCGTTTCACTTTAGTTTATTATTTAGATACTCAAATTGCAAAAGCAAGGGGTCACTGCTATTATTTTCAAGGAAAATGAAGGGAGGATTTTATGAAATCTGGGAAGGAGAGAAAGAAATGAAGGAAGAAGAAAGGGGATTTCTATAGGACACAAAAGGTGATGCTGAGACCAGAGCAGATTCCCTGTCATGTCAAGGGAGATGAGATGTTGCATTCCTTTATGAAGTGGAAAGCCCAGATATTCCAGAGGTGCTAAGTCACTGAAGTTCCAGAAGGTCCAGAGACCTGCTCATACCTTAAGGTCAACTTGGAGTACAGTATCTGAGAAAGGAGTAGAAGGAAGGACAGTGGAAGAAAATCACCATCAACTTCATACAGGCCCTTAAAAGACACCAGGAAACTCATTCCAGAAAGAACTGATGGAAAAAGGTTTTGCTTTTCCTACAAGGCAGCAGATGGGAACAATTAGTGATGGTGTTTGAGTTCAATCAGAGATGCCAAGGTAGGAAGCTGAAGGAACCTCTCCCTTACCCGGCATGCAGTCCAAACCTTCTTGATTGGCCAAGGACTTAGCATCAGAATATAGTTCCCCAGAGTCAAGTTTCAAGGAGATTAATAGTCACATGATTAGTGGAGGACGGGGAGATCTGTAAATCAGATCTCAGTCAGTAGAGGGAGGATAAGCCATTTCTACTAGAGACATAAGATACATGTGTGAGACACCACACCTGGCTTCTTTCCCTCTCTTAACACACACACACACACACACACACACACACACACACACACACACAAAGAGAGGGGAGGAGAAGGAGGAAGGAAGAGAGAGGGAGTGAGAGAAAGGGGAAGAGAGAGGAGGAGGGGAGATGGGGAGGGAGGGAGGGAGGGAAGGAAGGAGAGAGAGAAAGAGAGAGAGCTAGCGGGCAATAGATCTACTATGAACCTGCTTAGTACAAATCTAATTCTAGTTTAAAGATGAGAGGTTCCATCCAGGAGAATCCTTCCTGAGGCAGTGTGAGGAGGCTGCTATGTGTTCTCAATTTCTTCTTTTCTTTTGGTACCATAGAGGAGATGATGGCAGGAAATCAAAGTGCATAAAAGGCCTCTGGCACCTGTGTCTATCTGCCTGGCCCTCTCGATACTCCTTTGCCCAGGCTTTCTCCTACTTCTGATTTTGGTTACTCTGTCCAGAGGAACCAGTTCCAACCCCTTCTGCCTCACAGGGTCTCTCTGAAGGAGTAGAGGATACTCAGGACAAGGCTGCTGGAGCTGGGCTTCTGGGGGTGGGGGTGGTGGAGAGACTCTCTGAGCTGTGCAGACACTGTCTCCATCACTGCTGGGGCTCACCCAACACACACACCACACACACACACACACACACACACACACACACACACACACACACACACACACACACACACAGGCTTTCCTGTAGTTAGGAGGGGCATAGACCTGCGAATTGTGAGCCCACTCCTCTAACCCCTAATGGACCCAACCAGTACCTGCCAAGGCCTTGATCCGGGACCTCTCGAAGAGCCTGGCTGAGCTGTTGTCATTATCCAGCTCGTCGTCCGGGGCATCCCAGCGGGCATTGATCCGGCTGTACGGTGGCTGGTTGCCCACATTTTCAAACTCTGTGGCCGATGTCATGTCAGCAGGCTCTTCGCAGCAGCTCTGCCTGCCTCAGTCTTCATGGAAGAGCCCCTAGGGGACAGCAGCACAGTCAGGGGGTTAGCTCTCTACCCCTCGCACTTTTCTCGACAGAAACTTACTGACAGCATCCAGCAGGAGCAGGTCTTAATGGGAGTAGCACGTAGTCTCGTCTGCGGGGTCATGCTTCCTAGCCAGGGTCTCTGGGCTGTGTGTTATAAAATATTGCAGCAGCAGCAGCAGCAGTAGCAGCCACAGGAACGGCAGCCGTGGCAGGGACCAAGAGCTGCATGCTGCAAGGGTCAGGATGGCCAGCAGGTGGAGACATCAGTCGCAGTGTGCTTGCTTTCTCCCCAACCCACTGCTTCCACCCTGGGAGCAGCAGCAAGAAAGGCAGCAATCCTGAAAGCCAGAGGCTGGGGGGCGGGGAAGGGGCAGGTTGGGGGGTGGGTGGGAGGGGTCTCTGGAGAAGAAGCCCCACCCTGTGGACAAGCCCCCCGCCCTGTGGATGGAGGCCAGGAGCCAGCCTGGTCAGGGAGACAGGACAGGGTGGGAGAAGGGAGAACCTGGAAGTGGGCTGAGTGTGACTCAAACAGGAGTGACCAGGGGGACAGACAGGGCTGTGAGCTTCAAGCTGCCACTAATGCCACCATTTCTGGGCAGCTGCCCATGCTAAGGAGAGACTTCACAGCCAATACTTAGAAAGTTGAGCTCTTATTTGTGCTCTCTGTGCAGTGCAAACAGGCACTAGGACAAGGTCTCCTATTGAATTCCAGCTATGCCAAGCAGCCCAGAGGAGGCTACTGTACCATCGTGCCGTCAGCAGGACGTGCTGAAGGCATCTCACTGACAAAGGAGCCATGTGTTGGGAATCTATGTGGTAAACATGGGCATTAAACTCACTGTCACTATTAATTAATTCATTCATTCATTCGTGACTACCTCAAATGTATACCAAGCCTCAGTGCAGTAGTAGGCACTGTGTGGACAATTAGTAATAAAGACAAGTTGGAGTGGGTTCTTTGGAGCTTATATTCTGGAGGGAAGGGCAACAGACGATTAAATGCCCAATTATAGTAAGGGTACTCTATGTGCCACCAGTGGGAGAGAATGGAGTCCAGTGGGGGCTAGGTGCTATGGGGGAAGAGAAGTTCAAGGTAGATGCTAAATGCTTTCCAAGGAAGCTTGGAGGTAGCCATAAAGGGATCAATGGAAAGGGCCAAGAATCCAAACAAAGAGCAAGATAAATATCGCATGTTCTCTCTCACATGTGGAATCTACACATTAAAAAAAAATCAAATGAGTGGCAGAAGTGTAAAATGGAGACTATTTGGGGGTGGGTACCAGCGTGAGGGGTATGTGAAAATAGAATCATGGTTGTAAGGAGGGATAAGAAACAGGAATAGAGAGGATAAATTGATCAATGTATATTATATGCATGTGTGTAAATATCATAATGAAACTCCTTTGTACAATTAATATGTGCTAAGGGAAATAAAGGAATCCAAAGAGGGCATAAAGAGCAGTGTGTTCTTTCTGAAGCTGAGGAAGAACCCAGCAGAACTGGGGAAGCTGAAGAATAACTGAAGGGTCCAGGAGGGCCCAGGGAAAAGAGTGTGACAGGAGGCTGGAAGGGTCCAATTGGCCCTGCATGCCCTGAGCTTGGAGAAAGGACTGGCTTTCCTTCCTCTGCCCATCACAAAGTATCTCCCTGGAAACTTACGGGACCCCAACGACCAAGTCTATGACAGATAATGAGCGGTCAGGGCCTTCACATTCAAGACAGCACCAAGGGGCTGAGGGCTGCAAACAAGGTGACAGGTAAATGACAAGTGTCCACAACTAGTGAACCACACATATCATATGATCTCTCTCACACATCCCAGATGTATACTCATGTGCTCAGACCTAACATACAGACACACTTTCAGGCAGGCACTGCAGTGCCACAATGCTTGTTTTTCAGACTATCACTTCACACTTTTCACACTTTGACAGATGAATCAATCCCACCACATCCCCTCCAAGTAAGGCAGGAGCCAGAATTATCTACCCTAAGTGCTCTAGGGAGAAAACCTAGGCGGAACACAGGAGAGGCCTCTCCAAGGTCATCTAGGAAACCACTGCTGTGGCTTAGACCAAAGGCCAAACCATAGCCCACTTTATCAGCCTTGGCTAGATGGGCTTTAGGGAAAGAAACATGGCCCATGGGGACAGAGGCTATTCCCTAGCTTCCGGGTCTGGGCAAAGGGTGTTTGCCACTCAGGGTTAGGGACAGTATAAAGGACAGAAACCAATCACCACCTTGAACCCAGAATGTTTCACCACACCAAGCCTATACCCAACGTCACCCTCCAGAAATGCTCCCTCCAAGGCTGCGATTTCCCACTGCACTCGCTGGGAGAAGACAACTGGGAAGGAGTTTCCTGTCTCTTCGCCTTCCCCAGACTCTCTTAAGGGGAGGTCTGAGCCAAAGAGGGAGTTAGGCTGACCACATCCTACAGGGCTATGAGCCTATCCAGCAGCCCCTGACAAAGGCTGAGCCGCCAGGCACAGGCAGGCGAGGTGAGAACAGCCTCTGAGCACAGGAGGTAACCAGACCGCTCTTCATCCTGAGCTATTTTTAAGAGTGGCCAAGAGAGGCCCGGGCTGCAGGGCCGAGGAGTGAGATTACCTTAGTCGTGGCTCCGTAAATAAGTCTGCCCCAGAAAGATGAGCCTGAGCAGGCAGACCAGCAGAACCAGCGCTCAAGGCAAGATTGATGGCCCCGGGAGTAGAAGAGCAACGGGCAGCTCCACAACAATTCATCCTGCTTAAAAATGCCATCCTTCCTGTAACAGGGACTCACAGAAGGCAGCAGCCAGGGAGCGGCTCTACCCGGAATGTGAAACACACACACACACACACACACACACACACACACACACACACACACACGTGTGCATGTCTAAATACAGGAGTGTAGCTTGTTTGTTTCTGGAAGGGCAGGGCCCTGGAGACAAAGACCAAAGAAAAAAGATTCTGAATCTAGAAACCTTTGCATTCTGGATGGTGGGATGGGCTAGCATGCTCAGGCCAGCAAGGTCTTGGAGAATTAAGGGTGAGAGGCAGCCAGAAAGAAAATGGGAAAGCTGTTTTCCAGATGGTTATTACAGAGGGCAAACTCTTAAGACATAGCTGAAACCAAATTCAACCCAGTGTTCTCTCACTGTCACCTGGGCCTACTTCCATTCCTATCACGCTGGCTCTGCAAGCCCTGACTACAAAGACACCACTGTGACTAAAAAGAGTAGCACAGGTTCAGGGTTCATGGCAAGGGATATGGGGGTGGAGCGGATCACATGAAGAGCTTGATGGAAATGACGTTGAAGTTGATACCTGAGGGAACTTGAGAGGGGGTGGGGGGAGACAGAGAGAGACAGAGAGACAGCCAGAGACAGAGACAGAGAGAGAGACAGAGACGGACAGAGAAAGAGACAGAGACAGAGACAGATAGAGAGAAACAGAGATACAGAGAGAGAGACAGAGGCAGAGATAGAGAGAAACAGAGAGATCTGGTCACATTTCCAGGGATAAGTCATCTGTGCCTCTAGAGTGGCCCTCCATGAGTCATGGAGGACTGCAAGTACTCAGATATAATTAGACCTGCTGCCCCTGTCAGCAAACCCAGGGGAAAAAAAGAGTCCATTCATATTTCCAATTCACTCACAAGCCCCCACGAAGTCCTCTTAAGCCACTAGACCCCTTATAAAAATAGAGGTCTATAAGATCCTATACCAAGGGCAACCCACCTGCCTGTCCAGCAGCTGGGCAGTCTCATCTCCAGAGCTGCCCTCACCTATGAGCTGCCACTTCTTGCCTACATGACATATCAGGAGAAGTCCAATCCCTAGAAAGGGGCTTTGCAATATCAAAAGGCTCATGTGACCACCAGAGCACAAAGCATTTACTCCCTGAAGGAACATCTATTTGGTAAATGGGTTTCACGATATCACTGATGAACCAGATTTTAGCCTTTACAGGTATTCCAGGAGCCCATCTGCCCCTAGATCTAGTGTTAGGCCTCGGAATCCCAGGCTCCACTGGAGTAGTGAGAAGCTGAGGAAGTGGCTGTGGCCACAATCCTTTCCCTCTGGACTTAGTTGGGTCTCATGTCAGCCTTCCCAAAGTCCCAAGCAGAAGAGATGCTTTGTCTTCTCTTTACCTCTCCCGTTCCCCAAACAGAACATTCACCCTTCTTCCCTGTGTCCCTGGAAGGTGAGAAGTAACAAAGTGCAGATCTACCTCAGGACTGGTAGGTGGGGGCCATGTAAGGCAATGACACCACCCTTAGTGAGGCTAGGGGGCAGGCTGGAATGGGAGATTGTGCAATGACTTCCATAAACGCAACCTAGATCTACTGTATGCTTGTTTTCTGTCTACTTTTATGGTTTGTCCTTCTTTCCCATGCTGCCCCAAATCTGATATAACAGCAACCCAAGTCAGAAGATTCAATTTTGATGATCCTCAGATAACTTTTCTGCTAATACATCACCCATGGGGGTGCCTTATACATCTTCTGATCATAATCATATCACATACACACACGCACATACACTCATCAAAACAGAATGCCAACCACTGAGTCCATTGTAGGGAATGTATTCTAAAGCTCCCTGAAGCCCTAACTTCCTCTCTACCTCCAAGCCAGCCTGGTACTTCCCACCTCCTACTGGACATAATACCTAGAAATTACAGTTCAATTGCAATATGAGACTGAGCACATGCTCCCAGAAAGGCAGAAGAGGAGAATTTCAGCGCTATGAGGTGTCAGTGAAGCCCAGGTTGGCATGACACTTGCGAGTGGTCTTTCAGGCCACTCTGCTGGAAACCACGGCAGTGCCTGGTCAACTTGTTTCTCCTGCCCAGAACACACTCTTCCTTCAACCTGGTCAGCTACAGCGTGTAGTTTAGGGTTCTTAGAGCCCCGAGATTTTTTTTTTTTTGCCAGTCCTGGGCTTGAGCTTAGGGCCTGAGCACTGTCCTTGGGCTTTCTCAAGGCTAGAGCTCTACCACTTGAGCCTCAGCACCACTTCCAGGAATCGAACCCAGGTCTTCGTGCATGCTAGGCAAACATTCTACCACTAGGCCAAACTCCCAGCCCCAAGCTCTGAGATTCTTGACTTATTCTTTAGAATAAGTTCCCTACAATGGACTCAGTAGTTATTCTATTTTGCTGAGAATATATGCATGTGTGGATTTGTCTTTCACCATACTTTAAGGTGTCTATTCCCGCATGGTTGAGGCCTTTTCCAGACTCTTCAGTGACAAATTTTGCCATTAGGCAGGGGCTGCAGGCCCACAAGTCACAACTTGCTCATTTTCATCCTGAAAAATAACTCCTCTTAAGAACTGGCTCCAATGGTGCTGCAGCTGCTGGGACCAGGGTAGGGTGCGGTGAAAGCTTGGCTCAGCTAGTTCTTCCTGGGATTTGGTTAGGAACAGGTGCTTCTCCGATCTGATGTGGGGATGGGCACATCAACCCTCTGTTTCAACAACAGCAGCTAGCAGCACCTCAAATCCTGCTCAGAGGCAAATGTCCACTGGGAACAATTACAAGTGAGATGAGAGATGATATTCTTATATATAGACTGAGCATCCCCAATCTGGAAATCCTACATCTAAAATGCTACAAATTCTAAAATGTTTTGGGTGGGAACTCAAAACATTTGAGTTTTGGCATGGATGGAAACTTTTCCATGGTGGAAAATTCCACACTTGACCTCATGTGATGGGTCACAGTCAAAACTCAGAAAGTATTATGTAAAATGATCTCCAAGTTATGCGAGTAAGATGCATGTGAAACCTAAATTAATTTCATGTTTAGGCTTGGGTCTTCTTCCTGATACAATGCATTAGGCACTTGCAAATAATTGTGTTAGATATGATAATAGCATTAGAGTTGTATTTAAAATGAACATACTGTATTTTTAGTGATGAGGAAGAATGTAGTTATGTGAATGACAGTATGTCTAGGATTCTCAACAAATCCAGAAACCAATGAAACAAAGAAGAAAATCATGAAAAAAATTAAATTTCAAACATTTCTGGTTCCAGGCATTTTAGGCAAACTATAAATAATTCTCACATTATTCTCTTATTGGGATTCCAGATTCAATAACTACATTTATAGAAAGCTATTCCTACCTCATTCTACCTCCTCTTTTCCCAATCCATTTCTTTTAGGATTAACAATGGCCTCCTTTTCTAGAAAAAGTAATATTTTATAGCAGTTGAATTAAAAAGCTAAATGGCCAATTTCTTTTCTTTCATGAGGGCTTTTCCCCCAGACTCATCACATTTTCTCTCCTTCCTGATGAAAACTGTAAGAGGTAATGAAGTCTCAGTACTGGAAATGGTCACAAAGAGACTGAAATAATTTAAAATAACTATCAATTATTTCTAGTGAAGTAATTGATTCAAAAATAAGAGATGAGGGGCCGGGAATTTGGCCTAGTGGTTAAAGTGCTTGCCTAGCATGCATGAAGACCCGGGTTCGATTCCTCGGTACCACATATATAGAAAAAAGCTGGAAGTGGTGCTGAGGCTCAAGTGGTAGAGCTCTAGCCTTGAGAAAGTCCAAGGACAGTGCTCAGGCCCTGAGCTCAAGCCCAGGACTGGCAAAAAAAAAAAAAAAATAAGAGATTAGTCGGGTGCAGTGGCTCATGCCTGTAATCCTACCTACTCAAGAGGCTAAGATATGAGGATCAAGGTTCAAAGCCAGACCCGGCACAAAAGAACCTGAGACTCTTATCTCTAATTAACCTCTAGAAAACAGGAAGTGGGACTTGGCACAAGGGCAGTAGCCTTGAGCTGAAGAGCTCAGGGACAGCACCCAGGCCAAGACCAAGCCCTATGACCCCCCCCCCACACACACACAAAAGATGAAATTAAAACCATTAGATAGCTGGTTGGTGGAGAAATTTTACAATGGCGGGATAAAGTTCTCAACATCTGAATTCAACGAATGAATATCAGTATCACCAGGAATAGGACAAGTAGCCACTGCATGCCTCTTGGTGTGACACAGTGTGAAGGAGATATGACTTGTGGTATCCTTGCTAAAGATTTCAAACCTCAATATAATCACATTTATAGAAAACTTCCCATTTTCAGGAATTCACAGAAGAAACAAGCAGCAAAGAGAAGGAAATGGAACTGAGCTTAAGTGGTAGAGTACTGACCTTGAGTGAAAAGACTAAGGGGCAGCACCCAGGCTCTGAGTTCAAACCTCAATACCAGCACAAAGAAGCAGAGACAATCCTGGAATGTGGGGCACCCTGCAAATAGCTGACTCAGTTTCTTCAACAAGTCAGTGTTATTAAAAACAAGGGCAAAAATAATGAGGCAAAAAAAAGACTGTTGTAGACTAAAAGAGAAAGGGGATATACTAACCAAATACAATATATAACTTGTTTGAGACAATCAGGGCTGTCTGAATAATATACTGAACTTTGGATGACAATCAGGACTTAGAATTATGTTAGATATGATAATAGCATTAGAGTTGTATTAAAAAATGAACATACTATATTTTTAATGATGAGGAAGTATGTAGATATGTGAATGACAGTGTGTCTAGGATTTGCTTAAATTCTCAACAAACTCAGAAACAAATGAAACAAAGAAATCCCTAGAGCTTGACTTAGGGTGAGCTACATATGAAGGTTCATGACACTATCCTTTCATCTTCCATAAATACTCAAAAATTTACAAATTTATCACAATCTAACCTTATCCATGAGGGGTCCATTCCAAAATGCCCAGGGGGATGCTGGAGACTTTGAAAGCCTTGAACTTTGTATATATGTTGTTTTCCACTATACATACACCCCTAAAATAAAGTTTAATTTATGAACTAGGTACATTAATACATCAGCAAACTAATCAGAGAGTACAACAATCATAACAATGTCGTGAAATAAAATTGCCTGCAAACAGCAGGGAGTTAGGCCTAGTGGTAGAGTGCTTGCCTAGCATGCACAAAGACCAGGGTCTGATTCCTTAGTACCATGTACATGGAAAAGCCAGAAGTGATGCTGTGGCTCAAGTGGTAGAGTGCTAGTCTTGAGAAAAGCCCAAGGACAGTGCTCAGGCCCTGAGTTCAAGCCCCAGGACTGGCAAAGAAAAAAAAAATTTTCCACAGTGCTACTCTCATGCTTTGATGTCTTTGAGCAAAATAAAGAGTTATTTAAACACTAGCACTGCAATATCATGGGAGCTAATCTGAGAACAGAGAAAGCTATGGAGTAACAGGAGGGTAGCACACATGGTATGCAGATGGTGGACATATCCCAATTCATATCCAGTTAAGACAGATCAGGAAGGTATGAGATTTCATCAGAATGCTATGCTACTTTAAAAAGTATTTCTGAAATTCACCATTAAGTATTTTCAGACTAAAATAATCCTAGGCTAATAAGACAATAAAAGTGAACCATGGATAATGAGAGTCAACTGAAGAGTCATGTGTCTTAGGCATAGAGAAAACCTAAAATACACTTGAGCCTCTTACCACAGCTTATCATCTGACAGGGTCTGGCTTCTGTCTCTTTCTAAATCCATCTGCTATCCTTACTATGTGTATCCTACAAGTCTTTCAGTTCTTCAAACTTACTATTTCCTCCTCAGTCGAGGGCTCTTGTGTGCTATCTGTCAGGGACACTGATGGAAAAATAAATGAAAAAATAAAGATGGCCAGGCACGGTGACTTCCACCTGCAATTCCACCTAACTGGGGCAGGGGGGAATCAGAAGGACAGCCTTGGGAGAAAAGTTCACAGGCTCTCATCTCATCCAATGAAAAGATAGGCAGAGTGGTATGTGCCTATCATCCTAGGTACAGAGCAAGCATAAAAAGGAGGATGACAGTCCAGGCCATTCTAGACAAAAATAAAATAAAATAAAATACGTATATAAAAAAAGCAAAAAGAGTTGTGGGACATGGTATCTACAAGTATAATACCCTGAGTTCAAACTCCAGTACTGCCATTAGAGAACAAGGAAAAGGAAACACAATATAGGACATTTTCTCAGAATCTAAAAGAGGTTCATCTTTTCTCTCCTACCCAACCCCATGGGTCCTACACTGCTTCCACTGCCTCATAGAGAGAACAATCAAGACAGACACTGAGAATGGTGTCAGCTTGGCCCTCGCTCTGATTCACTCCCTCCCCCTTACATGGACAGTGCCAGATGAGGCCAGATCCTAATGGTCCTTCCTGCTGTACCTCCCTTCATCTTCACATTAACATGCTCCAGTGCTCTCCATCTTTAAAAAAATGAACAAGAAAAAAAATCCTTCTTGTCCTCCATCCTTTTTTTTTTTGTCAGTCATGGGAATTGAACTCTGAGCCTAGACACTGGCCCTGAGCTCTTCACTTAAGGATGCCACCCTAACCCTGGAACCACAGCACCACTTGTTTTTTTTTTTTTTCTCCTAGTAGTTAATTGGAGATAAGAGTCTCATGGACTTTAGTGCCCAGGTTGGCTTTGAACCACGATCCTCAGATCTCAGCCTCCTGTATAGCTAGGACTACAGGGGACCACTGTGCCCAGCTTTGTCCTCCATCTTGATAAAAGTTGCCAAGGGGGGGGGGCGCAGGAGTTTGGCCTAGTGGTAGAGTGCTTGCCTAGCATGCACAAAGACCCAGGTTCGATTCCTCGGTACTACATACTTAGCAAAAAGCCAGAAGTGGTGCTGTGGCTCAAGTGGTAAAGCTCTAGCCTTGAGAAAATCCAGGGACAGTGCTCAGGCCCTGAGCCCAAGCCTAGGACTGGCAAAAAAAAAAGTTGTCAAGAGGAACTCAGAAGGCCTTATTCAAGTTTGCTAGTGACTCTAGAAATGAAGATTCAAACAAAGAGATGTCACAGGTAAACGTTAACAAGCTGGAGAATGTCAGATACAGATCAGATGTGGAGAGAAGGGACCTTGAGCTCGGTGCATGGCAGAATGGACTGGACCAACATGAAAGTACTCATATGAAATGGGCCTAAAGAACATGTGTTGAATAAGTGGATGAGAAGTGGAAAATTCAGATCACTCCTCCATAAGAAGATAAGACCCATCTCTGCCATAGGCCACAATCCAGAGGCCATTCTGGAAGTTAAGAAGGCAAAGAGGCTGGAAGCAAGGCACATGATGATAGTGCTAGGGATTCATAACTGGTGTTCTGGTGTTGTCATTACTGTGCCCATCGCCTCTTCCACTGTTGCTGGTAGGTATGGCAGAAGGGGTGGGCAGTGACATCAAGACCAAAGCTCCTGTAAGTCTCTACACAGAACAGTTCTTACTTGACACCACTGTGACAAGATTGATGAGAACAACAGAGGCATCCCAACCCTAAAACAGGGATGCCCTTTCCACTTTGCAAAGAAGTCTTTCATGTCTCCTTCATGTGTCACAGAAATGCTAGTCGCAGAATGGTTTCTATCCCAATATCTCTGCCACACTGTTAAAAGGAGCTATTTTTTTTAAAACTAACCTTTAAATAATACATAAGTTATGGGTGCCAGTTTGGTTATTCATTCATGTTGGAGTTTTTTAAAAAAATAATTAAATTAAATTCATCTTTGAAAAATTGCTTTGGACCACAAAGCCTCTTGAAGGCCTATCACTGGCCAGATCACCAAGCCTGGCGCTATGGGGCTGTCCTCTGGGGACATTTGGAAAGATGCCTGCAAGAGTCAGCAAGGCAAGGCAAGTATAGCCACTTTCTGCCTGGTTCCTGCTGTGTAGTCTCCCAGGAGAGTACCACTCAGCCACTCTTCAACTGAGTCCACTGAATCCACTGTTGAAGACTACCAGTTGCTGCCTCAGAAAAGACAGTAGGCTGTTTAAAGGGCTATGGTGTAAAGACTAGGGCTTGGAAGGGAATCTGGACTTTATTAAGACTTTAATTAGACTCTACTGTCTAATTTTCTGAATACCCACCCTCATAAACTATTAGATATCATGGTGTGGCCACTGCTGCCATTATTTCTATTCTGCCAAAACAAAACACCTGTGTTGAAACCCTATCTTATACTTAGCTCTATAAGTCACTCAATACTTCTATAAGTCACTCAAACACTTTGTACCTCAGTTTTCCTGTGCTACAGTAGCAGAGACTGCATAGGGTTTCCAGGATCTGAGTTTTACTCTTTCTGCAAACATAGCTTAGGGACATTTTTCACTTCTGTGTTAGGTGGGCCTCACTTAATGACATGCACCATTTAAGTATCTTCACCATCATTTTTTCTTTCCCTTAAAGGATCCTAGAACCTACAGGAGGAAGCTACAAAAGGAATGAACCCAATTTTCTGAATGATTTAGAGAAGCAAAGCTTTTCTCTTAAAAAAAAAAAAAGGAGGAGGGCCGGGAGTTTGGCCTAGTGGTTAAAGTGCTTGCCTAGCATGCATGAAGACCCGGGTTCGATTCCTCGGTACCACATACTTAGAAAAAAGCCAGAAGTGGTGCTGAGGCTCAAGTGGTAGAGCTCTAGCCTTGAGAAAGTCCAAGGACAGTGCTCAGGCCCTGAGCTCAAGCCCAGGACTGGCAAAAAAAAAAAAAAAGGAGCCGGGAGTTTGGCCTAGTGGTAGAGTGCTTGCCTAGCATGCACGAATACCCGGGTTCAATTCCTTGGTACCACATACTTAGAAAAAAGCCAGAAGTGGTGCTGAGGCTCAAGTGGTAGAGCTCAAGCCTTGAGAAAGTCCAAGGACAGTGCTCAGGCCCTGAGCTCAAGCCCAGGACTGGCAAAAAAAAAAAAAGGATTGCTATTATAAAGGTGATGTGCAGAGTGGTTACAATTACATAAGTGAGATCTTAAGTATATCTCTTTTTGGACACTTCCCTCCTTTGCCCCTTCCTTCACTCTCTCTCTTTCTCTCCCATTTCCACCTATAAGTTGTATAGTTTATTTTCAAAGTAGTGTCTAGAAACTAGTATTGCTGCCTCAAAGCTTCTCCTTGGATTCATCCCTAGCAAGAAATAGAAAATTTCATTTGGCAATTCTTCATTAGTATAGTTAAGGTACCTAATCAAGAAACTCACCACCTATCATTTAACACTGCTATAATAGACAGACAGACAGACAGACAGACAGACAGACAGACAGACAGACAGATAGATAGGCAGGCTGGATAATATCACATGTCCAAGGTATTGTTATGAACAAATAACCTACAGTATTAGTTGGTATCAAATTTGTGAATTTGATCAATATACTCTCATGACAACAGATAAAAGATATAGAGGGTGAGCTTATTGGTATTTCCCCACGGTTGTTTCTCTCTGGGGATACTTTTCATCCTTATCTACCTACTCTCCTTACCTACTAAAGTCAGTTTCCTCCACTGAGTGCAACAATCCTTCTTCAAATTTACTGGCCAACTCAATGTTCATCAAAATTGGCTTGACATCCTCCTTGCTCATCATTGTAACCTTCTCACAAGGAAGGTGCTATATTTTACTTTAGAGGTTTCACAATGCCTTCCACATGGTAGGTGCTCAATGACTATATGTTAATGGTAAGGAATAAAGGTAGGTACCTACATTTCCCCATACAACCTATCCGAATACACTCAAATGGCTCCAAGGAGGGTGTGAAAGAGGCAGGTTCAGAGCCAAACGAGGCCAATGGATGAAATGACCAGACATGCTATCCAGAAGCTTTAAATCATGCAAGGGGGGCAACTATCTAAGGCATCTACAGGGAACACTAGCTCTGACCTTTCTGCTCCCAGAGGGTGTAGATTTCTCTTGTGCTTGAGTGGGAACCTGGTCAAGAGGAAGGAGCTGTCCAAGGTTAAGGAAAGTGGCAGGAAGGGTGTCAGAATGAAGCTCAACCTCTTAGACTTTATACTCTGAGCTGTAAGGCTGATTGCTAACCTGTCCATAACCAAGAGATGTGATGGATTTTCTACCCTAGTTTTAGCATTTTATGCTTGGTAACAGAATCAAGACTAGAATTCAAGAGTACAGTGGCACTGTTTAACCATAAATTCAACGGGTATTTACTGAACACAATACTCCATAATTCATTAAAACACTGTAGCTATAAACATATCAAAATATGTGCACAATCTATAGAGTAAAAACTACAATGCACTGAATAAATAAACTGAAGATCTAAATATATAGCAGGATACAGTATGCCTAAAGACTGGAAGATCTGGGCTGAGAGAGTGTGGCTTAGTGGTAGAGTGCTTGCTTAGCATACATGAAGTCCTGGGTTCAATTCCCCCATATTACATACACAGAAAAAGCCAGAAGTGGCACTGTGGCTCAAGTGGCAAAGCACTAGCCTTGAGCAAAAAGTGTCCAAGGACAGTGCCCAGGCCCTGAGTTCAAGCCCCAGGACTGGTGAAAGAAAGAAAGGAAGAAAGAAAGGAAGGAAGGGAGGAAGGAAAAAAGTCTTACAGACTTGCCTTTTGCCAGCTTCTAACTGTGATCCTTAATCTTAGCCTCCTGAGTAGCTTTAGGATTGTAGGTATGAGCCATTGGGCCTCTGACACAGGTGTAAAAGCAACTTAATGGTAAAAGAATTGAAGGTCTGATATCATTAAGTCTTCTTAACAAATGCTGCTGGAGCAACTGGACTTACATATGGAAAAGAACATATGAACTTTGGCCCATATCTCCCATATACAAAGATCACTTCAAACTTGTAACTTTGTAATTTCTAGAAAAAAAAAACAGAATAAAAATTTAGTGTCGCATTAAGGAAAATAATTTAGACATAACACTCAAAGTATAGCCCATTAAAAACAAGTTATCATAAAGAAAAATTGATAAATTTGATTAGCAAAGTTGAAAGCATTGGCTACTTAAAAGACATTGCTAACAGCATAAAAATCTAAGTAAGTAGACTGGAAGAAAATGGCTGCAATACATGTATCTGGTTTTTAAAAATCCCTGTATTGAGAACACATAAAGAACTCTCAAAACTAATTAAAAGAAAGAAAAAAAAACTGTGCCAATGGCTCTTGCCTGTAATCGCAGGGACTGAGGCAGTGGAGATTGGGAAATGGCTCAAAGCCAATTAGACCAAAAGTTTCCCAGACCCCATCCCAACAAATGTGTGAACCTGTCATCCTGGCCATGCCCAGAAAGCCAGAGCAAAAAAAAATCTCAATAGGAAAAAAAGGGTATGGTGACACATGTATCACCCAGTTACAATGGAAAGGATGAATAGGAGGATAACAGTCCAGGCTGGATCAGGAAAAGGCAAGATACTACGCAAAAGTAACCAGATCCCAAAGGGCAGAGGCATGGCTCACGTGGTAACAGTGTCTGCCTAGCCAGTGGAAAGCCCTTTACAATCCTTGTACTACTGAAAAATAATATAATAGAAAGCTATAAAAACAAAACCACAATTTAAAAAAAATCATAAGATTTGTACAGACACTTCAACAAAAAAGACAGAAGAATGGAAACCAAGGACATGAAAAAAAGGCTCCATTTCATTTCTCAAAAGGAAATGCAAATTAAAACTACAATAAGATTCCATCTCCAGGCTATTAGAATGTTAGAATGGCTCTAAAAAATTGATCCAAGCCGGGTGACTCACGCCTGTAATCTTAGCTACTCAAGAAGCTGAGATCTGAGGATCATGGTTTGAGGTCAACCTAGGCATTGAGAAAAGAATCTGACTCTTATATCGAATTAATTACTCAAAAAGGCTAGGAGTAGAGCTATGGCTAAAGTGGTGGAGCGTTAGCCTGGAGCGAATAAGCTTGGGGACAGCGCCCAGACTCTCAGCTTAAGCCCTAGTACTGGAACAAAAAATAAAAAAATAATAAATGAATGGATAATAACAAGTATTGATCAGTATGTGGAGAAACTGAATTCCCACACATTGTTTGTGGGAATACAAAATAGTACATCCATTTTATAAAACAGTTTGGTAGTTTCTTACAAAATTAAATATGCATTTACTATATGACTCAGCAAGTTCACTCCTAGGTATTTATCCAAGAAAAGGCAAAATGTATGCTCACACAAAAACTTTTCTGCAAATATTTATAATGGCTTTACTCATATAGGCCCAAAATGAGAAACAACCTAAATGTTCATCAAAGGTAAATGGATAAACTCGCTGATACATCCACAGAATGGAATATTATTCAGTTCTGAGTGCTAAGAAAATAATAGCTAGACTCAGAAGGCTGGATACTCTGTGTTTCAATTTATATGAGATTCTAGCAAAGGCAAAACTATAGGGACAGAAAAAAAAGCAATGACTGCTAGGGATTAGGATAGGAAAAACAAGCTGATAACAAAAAAACAGAAGGGAATTCTGGGATGCAGTTGTTATAATGGGTATGTGACCATATACATTTATCAAAACCTATAGAAATGCATCTTTAAAAGTGTGAATTTTACTACAGATTAATTATACCCCAACAAGCTTAAAAAGAAAATGAAACTAGCATTATAAGTAGACTTATGGAAAAAGACAAAAGAATTCATAGATCACCATCTACTGGCAAGTCTATCAGGTATAACTTCGCTGACAATAGTAATGTAGAATAATTATTGTAGTTCATGTTTAAGTAATGAGAGTAAGAATATTTGCTTGGGCAAGGTACTGTGATGGGGATATAATTAGGATACTGACATGAATTCTGCCCTCAGGTTTCCTGAGATATAGTATAAATTAAGAAAAAAATAAGATAAAATTATGGGAACACCAAAAAAGTGTAAGTGCTTTGCTATGAGATTTCAGAGGCAGGAAATAATATTTAAAGATAGAGAAATGAGAGAAGTCTTCATAGAAGGAACAGCTATTAACAGTTGTGGTAATGCTCATGGTTCTACGCAAATAATGATCAGAAAGATACTATAATCTCAGTTGCCGCTTAACAAATCAAGAGTTGGAGATGAAACTCCTTGTCCAAGATGTGAGTAGTACAGCCAGTGCTTGAAATCAGGTCTCCAGCAAGCTTGGCCCTACTCCATCCATCATGTACCCACCAGGAAGCAAAGCTCTTCTTTCTTATAAGACAAAGACTAGCCAGACACCAGTAGCTCAAACCTACAATCCTATGCAGGAAGCTGAGATCTGAGGATTGGCATTGAAAGCCAAATTTGAAATGAAAATTTGTGAGACTCCTATTTCCAATCAACCGCCAAAAATCCAGAAGAGGGGTTGTGGCGCAAGTGATAAGACTTCCAGCCTTGAGTAAAAATACTGAGACCAGTGCCCAGGCTCTGAGTGAGTGCAAGCTCCAGAATTGGCATCACACACACACACACACACACACACACACACACACACACACACACGTGTGTGGCCAGGAGCATGGCCTAGTGGTGAGGTGCTTGCCTAGCATGCACAAAGCCTTGGGTTCTATTCCTCAGTAAAACATACACAGAAAAGGCCAGAAGTGGTGCTGTGTCTCAAGTGGTAGAGAGCTAGCCTTGAGAAAGACCAAGGACAGAGCCCAGGCCCTGAATTCAAGACCCAGGACAGGAAAAAAAAAAAGACAAAGATTGCTAGTAGCCCTTGGCATCGGTTCATACAACTTATCTGCTTGAGTCTTTTCCTCTGTAAGAGACAGCACAGTGAAGGTTTGGGGCATTTGTTTCAATTTGTGATTAAAGGTTTCGCAGCATTTCATACAAATACAAAAAAAAAAAGCCTTGAAAGTCACAAGAATAATTGACTGCCTTGAATACATAGCTATAAACAAGGCTCTGAAATCATTTAAGATGCCATTATAAAACTTGTAATGCAAATTCAGGAAACTATACTTGCTTTTTGGAGAGATCAGTTCTCAAAAAGAACCCCTAGGTACTGTAAGGAATCCCCTCATAACCTAAAGCAGATGTGTTCATATGCCTTATCTGGCCAGGCCATGGCCCACAGAGCCCTGTGCTGGGCACACACATACTGGCATCTGCCCATGTGCCAAACACCACTACCCAGAAGGAAGAGCAGCAACAGAACAGCCTATCTCTAGGAAAGATCCCATAGAGCCCAGACAGGTGCAGCCCATGGCCCCTCCATTTTGCTGCAATCCTGTTCACCTATGGCTAACATAAAATTCAGGTAAGATGGCACTGTGATGGGCATTAGTTATATTTCCAGTGTAGTACTATGTGTGTGTTCACTAGAAGTTGATTTATCTCTGTCCTCAAGAAGCTCACAATCAGGCGGTGGACTGGAGCCTTCCTCATTGGCAAAATTGGAACAACTTCTTCTCCATGTTCCACTTTTCTCAGCTGGCTAGCAGAAGTTTGTCATCAAGTATTTATGGACAGCTTATTTCACACCAGATACTGGACTTTGCAAACGTCATCACACAGACTCCTCAGAATAGCCCCAAGAGAAAACTACTGTCATTATTCCCAGGTGATGGTCCAGGAAATCAAGGCTGACAGGATTTAAGCAACGTGTCTCAGTCAGTCAGCCTACAAATGCCAGTCAGTCTTCAAAGCCAGGCAGTCTGGCTTAATGCCTCTGCCCTTAACCACTATGGTCACTGCCTGGTCAGCCCAGCTTGACCCAAGCCCTCTGCAGGAAGGAATGTGGACATCAAAGGAGCGGGGAAGTTATAAACAGTTTTAAAAACATCTGAAATAAATTCTTCCACATCCAGCTCAACACCAGGCAACAAGAGCATCAAGAAAGGAAACAGGAAAGAAAGATATCTTTATAGGCAGACCCAAGAGGCCCTTTAGGGTCACAGCTAATCCACATCCTGAGATTTCAGAATAAGAACACACCAGGTTTTTAGCCTGCACCAAGATGCACATTTTTTGTGAGGGTTGCCAGTATCGTTACCCTCAAACTGTCATAAACAGCATGACAGGGTTACATTCCCAAGCCAGACACAAGGCAATCAGGACAGAAGTGTGCATTGCGTGTGTGTGTGTGTGTGTGTGTGTGTGTATGTGTGTGTGTGTATGTGTGTGTGTGTGTATGTGTGTGTGTGTGTGTGTGTGCGCTCATGCCAGTAGTGGGGCTAGAAGTCAAGGCATAGACCCTGTTCCTCAGCTTTTTCACTCAAGGCTGGTGCTCTGCCACTTGAACCACAGCTTCACTTCTGGGGTTTTTGGTGGCTAACTGGAGATAAAAGTCTCACAGACGTTCTTGTGCAGGTTGGATTTGAACAGAGATTCTCAGATCTCGGCCTCCTGCTTAGGTACTATAGTAGCATGAGTCACCAACGCCTGGCCTTAGAGTCTTTTTATACCAAGTATATATCCACTTATGTACAGAAAAGAAACTATAGTGCATGAGGGTTTTGAGCAGAGGCTCCCCCAATGTGCTATAGATTGATAACACACTCCTGGTATCTGTTCAAGAGAGCGGTAAATGTTATCACCTAAAAGCAGCTGGAACCCCTAATTCTGAGCACTGTAAATGGACTACTCAGAAGCTCCCAACTGGACAACTTGTCAGCACCTCACCTGTAATCAGGCCGAGCTGCTTACAGAGTAACCAAGACTACATTCTTCTCTTCAAAGTGGCCTGATTCCAAATAGCCTGCCTGGAGCTGGGGCTGCCTCTGGGGAACCATGCATGTGTAGCCAGAGTGGAGGACACTTGAGCCAGGGCAGGTCATTTGAATGGTGTGGAAAAGTGAGTGGTCACTGAAAAGATAGTCTGCAAGCAACTCCAAAGTGCCCACAATTCCTCCATGTCCTCTAAAGCAGGGTAGCAATGCTCTCTCTTCCGTAGAGTTCATTTTCAGAAAGTGCAGAGGAGACTTAGTGCCAGAAATAGTAGAGTAAGGTGACTTTGATCTGAGCCAGGCAGTGTTTCACAGTGGTTAGGCATGTGTTAGACTGTCTGGGGATAACTCTGGGCTTGGCCACTTACTAGCTATGCAGCAGTAAGGCTACTAATTTAAACCTCGATTTCTTCATCTATAAAGTGGAGTTAATAATAGTCATCATTCCAGCACTGCTGTTTGGATCAAATGAGATAACGTATTTCAAGTTTTGACAGAATGCCTGGCACACAGTACAGGCCCTGGATACATGCACACACGGGCTGTTACATTACTCTAAATCTCAGAAGAACAAATGAGTTCTTTGTGCCTCAATGTCTCCAGTGATAAAGTAGTAGCTCTTCTCCCCTCTGCTCATAGAACTTAAAAGAGAGGACATAACAGAGAGAGAGTGAGAGAAGGGGTGACATTATCCAAAAAGAAATGTGCTTATTACCTGATTTAGATAGTTGTAATCTCTCTGTACAGGATCTTTATAACAACAATAAAAAATTTTTAAAGAAAGGATATTAGGGCTGGGAGCATGGCCTAGTGATAGTGTGCTTGCTTAGCATGCACTAAGCCCTGGGTTTGAATCCTTGGTACCACATACACAGAAAAAGTCAGAAGTGGCACTGTGGCTCAAGTGGCAGAGTACTAGCATTAAGCTAAAAGTGTCCAAGGGCAATTCCCAGGCCCTGAGTTCAAGCCCCAGTTCTGGCAAAATAAAATGAGGGAATATTAAAAAGTTGAGACTTTTTCTTTAGTCATCAGAAGGATGTGGTCTGGTGTGGCACCTACACAGGTATCGGTCATCTTGCCCTGTGTGTATATCTTTGAGTATCACAAGCCAAAGTTATGATTAGCCAAGAATCTTGTATTGTGCACTTCTCAAGGCTTTTATGGTGCCGGGAGCAGACAGGAGTATCCCCTATCACGAAGTATGAGACACATCCCTAGAAGAGAGGCTTAGGGGAAAGATGCAGAGAGGTCATTTTTTTTTTTGTCATTGAGGATTATCATGGTACTGCTCCCTTTTCCCTTTAACATAGGAAGATGTTTTTAATTCATTGGAGGCAAAAAAAAAATCAATGTTTGAGTATCTGCCACAATTCTTCACAGTAAACAAAGCAGTAACTTCCCGACTTTCTCGTTTCTACTTGGTCACAGCCCCATCACAGCCCGCAGTTTTCATCACAACATTTAGCTTCTAATACAAGGGGGAAAACACTGGTGTAACTTTCTCTCAAGGGTTAGTTCAGAAGTCTGGTGCTGGTGGCTCTTGCCTGTAATCCTAGATATTCAGGAGGTTGAAATCTGAGGGCTGAGATTCTAAGCCCACCCAGGCAGAAAACTCCAATTACTGGGGGGCTGCGGGGGGGGGGAGTCAGAAGTGGAAGTGTGGCTTAAGTGGTAGAGCACCAGCCTTAAGCAAAAAGGCCAAGTGAGGGGCTGGGATTTGGCCTAGTGGTAGAGTGCTTGCCTAGCATGCACAAAGGCCTGGGTTCAATTCCTCAGTACCACATACATAGAAAAAAGCCAGAAGTGGTGCTGAGGCTCACGTGGTAGAGCTCTAGCCTTGAGAAAGTCCAAGGACAGTGCTCAGGCCCTGAGCTCAAGCCCCAGGGCTAGCAAAAAACAAAAAAAGTAAAGTTATGCACACAAGTTCGCACACGTATCACCCACACACACACAGAATTCAGGCTTCCTCTGTGAATGCCTTCTTTGGAAAAAGTTCATTGGCTTCCCAGTCCACTGGGAGTTTGAAAGAAGAGGGGTGTTGTACAAAGGGGAATATAGCCTGGAACATAGTCTGGCTCACCTTGATACCCGACCCCTTCCCTCAGGGCTTTGATTCAAACTATGCCATGCGCCTTCAAAATTTGTCCATTTTCTTGAGTGGCCTCTATAGACTGCTTATCACCACCAGGCTCCCACCCCAGAGAAGAGTTGCATTTAGCCTACATTTAGTCAGGGAGTTAATTTGGTGTATTTCCTTTCTTCCATCCTTATGTGGTTTTATTGTTATGTTTTATAATTGCTTTTAATTATCAAGGTGATATAGGCCAGGCCTTTAGTAAACCCCAACACAGAGGGTTACAGGTGAGAGCCAACAATAGTGGAATAAAACATCCTCAAAATTGTGCCTCCAGGCTGGGTAGAGAACTCAGGGCATGGCACTTGCTAGGCAGGCTGTTCTACCACTTGAGCCAGTCCTCTAGCCCTATTTTTATAGTTACCCTTGACTACCAATAAGCAAATGCTTTTATTATGAATTATCTACTTATATGTGAAAGAACCAGGTCCCAACATACAAGAGAAATATATATCTCCAACAGGAATTTGTGGACTATCCTCACAGGAAACAGTAATCACAATCATGTATACTATATGTGAAGCACTAAAATCCTAATATACTCATCTTCTTTTGCTATCATTACATTCCTCTGACTGATGCTCACTTCCTCTATTTTATAAAAGGAGGAACTACAGGAAGGAGTTAGCCCAAGGTCATAAAACCAGAGTGTGATTTGTATAAATGCTGTGTGACAAACAGCACAACTTTTGGATGAATTGCTTTTAATGATCAAATACAACTCTTTTTTTCTTACAAGAAGAGGAAGAGGAGGAAGAAAAGGAGGAGGAGGAGGAGGAGGAGGAGGAGGAGGAGGAGGAGGAGGAGGAGAAGGAGAAGGAGAAGGAGAAGGAGAAGAAGAAGAAGAAGAGGAGGAGGAGGAGGAGGAGGAGGGGGAGGAGGAGGAGGAGGACATGAAAAAGATACTAGAACTATAGAAGAGAACTAGGAAAGGGGAAAGATTGTCCAAAAAGAAATGCACTCATTATCTGACTTATGTAACTGTAACCCCTCTGTATATCACCTTTATATAAC
The DNA here is from genome assembly GCF_031878675.1 of Megascapheus bottae. Taxonomy (NCBI): domain Eukaryota; kingdom Metazoa; phylum Chordata; class Mammalia; order Rodentia; family Geomyidae; genus Megascapheus; species Megascapheus bottae. The sequence continues at coordinate 5,268,926 of NC_143522.1, forward strand.
AATTGAAAAAAACTTTTAAAAAGAACTTCCCACAAATACCTTTTAATATGAAAGTCAGACTTACCATTCTCCTCCTGTTCCTCACCCCATTAAAAAAAGTCAATCTAAACTATACTCAAATCTCATTCCCATGATGTTGGTATTTGGGAAGACATATGACTCATATTCCTCTGTGACCACAGAATGCTACTTTAGAAGTGGAAAGGAAGCTGTTATTCCTAAAAGGCCTGAGCATTTCATGACACAAAACCATTTAGAAATAAGACCTAGAGTCCTGTGTCCTTGAACTGTTTGCTCACAGACTACATAGACTCTTCTCTTGTTAAGGAGACAGACATAGACACAAGGAAAACATTGGGAAATATAAGGTCCAAAGTAATCCCTAACCAACCCAGGCTGGTGCTGCAGATATATAGTAAACCCCTTGTAAGCCCCCACTCCATTATCTAGGTATGGCAGAGCTGCCCTGCTCTTCTTGCTTATCGCTTTGCACCCTGTGCAGTTTGCTACACCCACGGCATGTAGACACCCTTATCAGAAAATATCCACTGAACAAGTTTGTGCCTTTGAACAGAAGCAGCTGTTTAACCCGCCAAAAGATAGATGATTCTATGTATGCCTATTGGTACATATGTTATGAACGCTCACGAATACGACACCCACTGGCTGTATGTCTTTGGAAACTGCGAACCTTCTCACTAGCTCTCTTCTTAGCTTTTTCCAAAGGACCTCATCCCCATCAGCTAGAAAATGAGAACAAAACTTACTACACTACAAATGATGATTAATTCATTCCACAAATATCTTCTGAGCAGTGTTCTGGGCTTGCACTATGTGAACCTTTACCACACTGGAAAATTCTACAGATGAAAAGCCAGAAGTTGTCCTATAGATCCTTTTGTAACACTGCATTAGGAGACAGCAGGATTGCCAGCTTACAGACTTGCCAAGCTGAAGCCATTTCTGACAACATGAAATGATCATTTTTTCCCCTTAGTTTTTGGAATAGGACATTTCCATGTGTGTCTCTGACATTGTGAAATCATAAGCTCTCTGTTACAGGCTCATGTATTCTCTTCATTTTGCAATCAAACTGCTTTTCACTCTCTTAAAATTTTATCAGTTTTATTTCTAATGTCAGTAGGTTATTTGTTAAATACATTTCATGGTCAGGCATTTGAGACAATATTGATTTCTTTTTTAAAGTCCATGTTACAGTTTATGTAATAGGTACACAAAGGCGTTTAGATAGACCTTGTAATAGCTTCCTGGTCTTTAAAAGATTGAAAACCACCACCATAAAGCACAGCTGTAACTGCAGCCTAAAGCACCTCACGAAACACTAGACGTTCTGTCCCTGTATCACCTATGATCAGAATGAAAGCAGAGAACTGTTACTCCTGACTTGTGGTAAGTAACTTGATTATAATGCATCAGGATGGCTGGAATTCCCTTCTCCCTACACAAGAAGCCTGATCTCAACCACAGAACAAAGACTACACAGTAATTAAACACCCTGCCCCAGAAGTGGAATGGAGAGTGGACCTCATTCTTTGTAAACCTTTTATTAGGGTTAGAAGACATTAGAGATAGGAAGGGGCAGAGGAATCTGGAAAGATCCTCAAAACTGAACAATGTGATGCTAAGGCTGGCTGCAAGTGCAAGGCTAACAGAACCTTATTTGCAAAATATATTTAGTGGATAAAAATACATCCTCATAGAATCTGTGCAGGCCAGAGGAAGGTGGGGCACAAGCTCTGGGAAGGAAAATCAAATACTTAGGTTGTCAGTATGTGTAGCTGAATGAAGAGCACAAAACAGATAAATATGTGCACCTGTGTTGTGGCAGCTGACTAATTCAATTAATATTTATTAAGCACCTTAGGAATTAGGGCCAAATACTGGGCACACAAAGACAGTATCTCCTACCTTCAAGGAACTCACAGTCTCCTTACACAAAGACAATGTCAGGGACAATGACGTAAGTATCTTCAGGTATTCTATAGACTATATACATTCCATGGCTTAAGTTGGGCTAAAACGTATATCAAAGGGCATGCTGGTCTTAATGATCTCTCACATTCTTGGATGCTGACTTGACAGATGTAAATTCAACCAGCAGATCCCAGTCTTCCCTGGAGTTTTGCTGACAAGGTGAAAGGGAAAGTAAGGAGGTCCTTACACAGACTCAGAGAGGAGGAGTAACATCTACATAGATGTCAAGGTCAAAGGTGATCTGCTTTGTGCCACTGAACCCTCAAGAGCCAGACACTTACCTGTAGCACCTCCACCCTCATATTTCACAAAAGGATCCTATTTATTCATTTCCACAAGTCCAACAGCCTCAAGCTTAGCCAATTCTTGGTTGAGTATCTCATCCTGAAAGGTCCAGAAATTTTTTAATGGAATTTGAGTAGGAAATAATGATCCAAGAGGACTATGATGAGAACCAAGTAGGCTGGTGGTTTGTCTCTATTAAAAACACCAAAGTTCAAATCCATATTCCATGCATATGAAGAAGAAGAATGGGCAGACCACATCTGAAAACAGCTTTCTTCTGTGTGCCATACAGAGTCTCAGGTTGAGAGCCCTAATGTGGGCATCTGACAGCAACTTTCCAACCTGTGTCCACTGAGAGTTGGGGTGAGTGGAAGAGAAGGAAAATGTCCATCCATCTATCCTTTCAGGCCCCTTCTTAGGTTACTGCAGCTTCTCTCAAGCCACACTGACTGGCATTAGAATTTCAACTCTGATGTAGAAATTTATGACCTGGTAGGAACCACCAAACTCCTAAGCTGAAGCAACAGGCAAAATGCATGAGTTGTGAGATGAGACCATTTCACTATGAGACGCTAAAACCAGTTGATGGGAAGTTCTTTCCTATTGAATTTCCTTCCTTTTTCGGCCAGCTTCTAAATAAACTACTGGAAACTCTCTGCAGACTTCATACCTAACACAGCATCCCTCCCTGTGCTGTGGTATCCGCCAACATAGACCAGCTCCAGACACGAATCATGCCTTACTTCCTCCATGCACGAGGCCCTCACAACACCCTCTCTCCTGGTAGAGGTAAGGGAAACATCCCGAACCTTCTGAGCGGGGCGACTGCAGATCTTTCACCTTTGAAGTGCTTCCCACTTCCTCATACTTACACTGATCAGTCATCCTAGGTTGCTCTTGAGTGGTCTTCTGAGAATAGAAGAGTTAGTGATCTCTTCATAGGCCTCACCTGTATAAGCTTTATGCTTTACTTTTCATCCCTTCAGTACTATTTGAATCTACTTTAAAAAATAACAACCCAGGGGCCAGGAGTTTGGCCTAGTGGTTAAAGTGCTTGCCTAGCATGCATGAAGACCCGGGTTTGATTCCTCAGTACCACATACATAGAAAAAAGCCAGAAGTGGTGCTGAGGCTCAAGTGGTAGAGCTCTAGCCTTGAGAAAATCCAAGGACAATGCTCAGGCCCTGAGCTCAAGCCCAGGACTGGCAAAAAATAAATAAATAAATAACAACCCAATGATGATTCTTGTTATTGTACCTTCAACAAAGGTAGAAGTCAATTTTGCTTTCTAGTGTCATGATCCAAATCCATTTAGTATTATATTATTGTTTCTATTTTTTTAATCACCTTAGTTTTCCCTACTTTTTCAAAGTACCCCTAGTCTCCCTCATTTCTCTCTAACAGAAGCTCCCTAAACAGTCTTCAGGCTGTGAGGAGAGCTGGCCAGATGTTCTAAGCAATGACTTCATCTGTTCCTCTCTTAATATTGCCATTATGTCGTCTGGTCATTTTCAATTCCCGGTTTAAATAAGTAGGTGAGACTAGGATACTCAGTTTTCATCAACATGAAGTGAATTACTATGTATATTACAGTTATAGGATTAGAAAACTGTTCAATACTACCACAAGTTCAATACTCTATCACCCACTCACCCCTCCCCACTCCCCACAGACAAATCCAGCTGCTTTTATGACTTCCCATTCCATGATCCTTCAATGTAGCTTTTGGTTTACTTATAGCTCATAGAGGAGCTCCAACATTTTCAGAAATACAACTTCAAGATGCAGAAATAGGGAAATAAATAGGGCTAGTTGTTTAATACATCCCATTTATGTTCATAAAAAGTCCCTGTCTTTCAATAAGCAGCATGTGCCATGCTAGGCACTAAAAGAGATTGGTCCTCCATGCTCACAGATTTGCAGATCATAACCTCCTATGTACAACAAATTTTCAACATTCAAAGAACTCAGAAAACATTTTTAAAATTTATTAAGTGGCAAAAGACTATCCTAAACTAAGGTTAGGCTAAGTTATAATCTTCTTTTGTGCAAATATTTGTTGTTTTGCTGCAAAAAAATGGTGCATTTGATTATGAGATGACCTAGATACTGTATATTGCTTCTACATCTAAAAACAAATCTGAGGGCTAGGGATGTGGCTTAGTGGTAGAATGCTTGCCTAGCATGCATGAAACCCTGGGCTCGATTCCTCAGTACCACATAAACAGAAGAAGCTAGAGGTGGCACTGTAGCTCAAGTGGTAGAATGCTAGCAAAAGAAGCTCAGGGACAGAGCCTGGCTCTGAGTTCAAGTCCCAGAACTGGCTAAATAAATAAATAACTGAATTCCCAAGCACATATCCCTAATAGCTTCACACAGGAAACTATGGATATGGAAATAAGAAAACAGTACAAGTCCAGGTGTCCTGAGTTGAGGATTAGACAAAAGGTGAACTAGGCAGAATGGTACTTCCTGTAATGCCAGATATGAGAAAGGCATGGATAGGAAGACTGAGGTTTGAGGCTGGACATAGGGAAAAAACTCCCACAAGATCTATTCTAAAACTATGAAAGCCTAAAAGGTGGAGGTGTGGCTCAAGTGATAGAATACTTGCTTAGTGAGCCCTTAGTTCAAAGCTCACTACTAGCTGGGAACTGGTGGCTCATGCCTGTAACCCTAGCTACTAAGGAGGCTGAGATCTGAGCATTGCAGTTTATAGCCAGGCTATCTAACTATTATCTATCTATTTATAAATGTGTATATGTGAAAAAACTACTCTATAGATAATAAATGAATGTTACAGCTATTTTTCAACTATACTATCTTCTTTGGAAAAAATAAGAACAATGACAAGAATATAATCAGAAATTCTAATTTCCTTTATATGAAAATTTGTGCACTTTGACCTATCTCAGTCCAGGCAAAGTACAATTTGCCTCTCCTCATTAAAAACAGAACTACATATTTTCACTTTGCAGAATGGAATCTTTCTCATTTCAGGTCATTTCCAACATTAGGGATCCCCATCTCAGTAACTGAGATGAAGGGTGTTACTAGAGGAAGTCACCCTCAGAATGAAGTTAGGACATTTGCTGTCTTCATAAACCAAAATTCACCTGGTGGCCATTGGACGGAGACCTGAAAGAGAGGTTCATTTCAAGTAGTCATGAGAAGCTCCTGAGTTCTAGCTCTGATCTATGGTGCTGCAGTCTGCATACCTCTTGTCTAGAACTCATCTCATGCCACACATAAGCTCTACTGTGCAAAGTAAAATGTAGCATAATCTGAGCTTCTGAACCAGTCACTCTGTATGTGGTAGAGCCTGAATCTGTAACTGGATGACGACTCTAGACCGAGGTCACCAATCTAGCCCATTTTTATGTGCCCCATGGGTCAAGAGTAGATTCTAGATTTGTAAAGCATTGTAAGATAAACAAGAATACAAGACAGAAACTGTACACAATCCATGAAGTTGAAAATACATACTGTATAGCCCTTACAGGAGAAGTTTGCTGAGCTCTACGTTTTCATCCATGGAAAGAAAGAAGGTAATTATTGTAAATAGTTTGTGATTTACAAATTGTAGAGTGCTATAGAGAAGTGCACATACTTGGCAAATGCTAACAATGAGATCTTTGCGATACCTGGAACACAGGTATGCAGTGCGAGTCTTGAAGATAGGAGAGGAGGTCTGAGTTGGAAATACTCCATCAGAGACTGGGTGCCCAAAGTCCTTCAGCCTAGAGTAATGGCTAGAGGCCAGAGATATTTGGTTATCCACAGCAAATTGGTAGCAGCGAAGACACCAAAAGTAGGAAAAAACACCCCAAAAGAGGACACAGGGTACCCAACTAGGGAATTAAAGATGAATCTTTTCTTGAGATATGGCCAAGAAGTCACCAAAGAGCAAGAAAAATTAGGGAGATGGTCACATTAGTCAATCTCAAGGGAGAAATTCAAAGAAGCAGGGAGCAAACAAGTATTCAACTGGAAACCACAGTAATAGTCTGAATAGTGTTATGGGACCAGAGCACATGGCACCAAGGAGTAGAATAAATATGAGAAAAATTATGAGTGTAGCTCATTCCTGCAAATATCTGATGGAAGCAGGCATGACAATTTGAGGTAGGAAGATAGGGGTAGTAGTGCTAGGGCCTGAACCCAGGGCTTAGACACTTTCCCTGGGCTTTTGTTCACTCAAGGCTAGTAGAGCACCATTTGACCCACGACTCCACTTTTAACTTTTTATAATTAATTGGAGAGCAGAGTCTTATGGACTTTGCTGCCCAGGCTGGCTTCTAACCACGATCTTCAGATCTCAGCTCCCGAGTAGCTAGGATTACAGATGTGAACCACTGACTCCCAGCTCAAAGAACAGTTTTATTCAGTGGCAAAAACCTGACCTTGCCTATAAGCTAGAGAAAAACAGCAAGAGAGAAAGAAAGACTGAAGAGTCAGATTCTATGTGCCTGAAGACTTAGGAATATTTCTTAAAACTACTAGCATAGGATCTCACACACAGTGGAACTTAGTAGAATGTTATTACTGGCCCAAATAGTCAATTGCCTTCCAGACTTTTGATTGAAGATGGCTCTTTTCTCACCAGAGGTCCAAGTCTTGGTTCTCTATATCAGTTACACTTCAGTTAGTCTTTTAGAATTAACTAGCAGAGCCCAGAAAGCCAGGATATCTCCTCAAATTACATTTCCGCATAACCTGGAGTGTGCTAGAAGACTAAACCTGCTCTAGTTCAAGGCCTTGCCCTTCAATAAGGGGAAAACTGAGAAACTTGGTATTCTTTATTGGTGAACAAAATCATAGTGCTACCTCATCCCTTAAAACTCCTACATATGGGGCCTCTGTGCACAGACAGGCTAGCTGAGGTCAATGGCCGCCCCTCAAATGAGCCTGGCTCTGTGCACACCTATTCAGGAAGTAGTGCCTGGGGCCCTTGTCTTTAATTTTGGCAACTCAGCCAGAAGTCAAGGGCCTTTTACAACCACTGTATGGGCAAATGACAGGAGAGATACCTGGAAAAGGAAGATTCTGGTATTCCACTAATCAGGCTTCTCAGTCAGTATAAGAAGTCTTGAGGAAAGATTAGTAAGTCCAAGTATGAAGAAGGAGAGGCGGTCACAGGTATTCATCAGAAGAAAAAGCAATCTGGCAACATCTATGGCAGGTAGCACAAAGTACATCAATAGAGAGCACAGTATAGAGATCTGGCCCATCACCAGAGAATTTATTCTAAATTTTCTTCCTTGTGAAATATGAAAATTATATTATAAACAATTATGTCTCGTGGTATGGGGTGATAAACAAAGACAGATTGTATTAGATAAAGTACTTTTTAAATCACAGGGCAAAGGATATAGTTCAATGTTCTAACAGGCTAGGAAATACAGTTCAAGCCCTAGTATCACAAAAGAAAATACTTCTATTAGCTTACATTAGTTGTACCAGAGAGTTTCATTGTGACATTTCCACATGTACATACAATGTACTTCTATCAACCTTGTCCCTTCCATCATCCTCCTGTACCCTCTGTCCCTTTAACCAACACAACCTCAACAAGACTCCCTTTCTATTTTCATACATTCAATTATTTCAGTGATACCACCCCCCCATCTGTTAGCCCAACTCCTCCCTAACAGAGCTTACTTCTGTTTCCCTGTATCAACCTCTCTCTTGAGATATTTTTATGCTACATCCATAAGGAAAAGAAATATTTCCATCATAGGATACCAAATATCATTATACCTGTGTTCTAACACATCACAAGTAATTGGAGGGAAAAACAATGTGGGCCTTTTAAGTGGCCTTCAGATTTGGATTTCCCATGCAACCATCAGTAGTTCTCAAGGGAGAAATACCAGCCAATTGGGGTCATGAAAGACAAATATATTACAGAAAAGGAAAGCATGGAGTATAGTGTGTCTGAGAGTGCCAGCAAAGGAAGGAACCAGCTATGTCCTTCTTCATGGCCTCCTAGGGACTTGCTGTGGCCTCCCAGTGCCTCCTGTGAGGCTGGAGCATAGACCAGCATCAAGGTGCCAGGCCCCCTGATAGGACACCTGCTCCGTGCACTGAGCAGCACAGGGACAAGGACTCAGGACAGAACTGTGGGAACACTGGCTAAAACCCAGGCTGGGCCTGAGGAGGGAGGCTTGGCAGATGGCAAGGACACACACAGCCCAGCTGGCCTTAGAGCCTCCTTACCTGGTTCAGGAAGGAAAGAAATGGGAGGGAAAATGGCCAGGAAAAAAAAAAGAAAAAGAAAGAAGAATGGAGATTTCAACAAGAAAGCAATGTCCTAATGCTCTCACAGGCTTAAGCAGGAAAACCCTGCAACACCTAGAAGGATGACTCTCCAAGCCCCTCACTTCAGAAGCAGATAAAATTGCTGTTGTTTTACTAGGCAGTTCACCTCCTGGGAATGAGTTTCCTGTCACGCTCAGGTTACAGGGTCCAGCCAAGAGTCCTTCCTGACGCTCCCTCACTAGGGCTCATCACAGCTGCCTGCCACCTGAGAGGGAACATCCGTTAGCAGGGAGGGAGGAGCCCACCACAAGTCCTTTTCTGTGCATCAGACATCGAGCTTTCACCACACCTGCCTCTAGCCATCAACACGATGGCAGCTCCACCACACCAAGCTTCTTAGCCAAGTTCAGCAAGGAAGCAAGAGTTTCAAGGTTTTGAAAGGAAAATTCAGACTTGCTGATAACTTTTGGATCATCTGGGCAAGTCATTTCTCTCTTTTGTTTTTCACAGAGCCTTCTTCCATTCAAAAAGGAAGGGATCTTACTACCCAACCTGCCTCAAAAACATTAGCAGGAGCCAACTTTGCAAACCACATGCCTTATATATGCCAATGCCCTCTGTACAGATCACACCCTCCCTTGAAGGCAAGGATTTGTGGAATGCCTGTTCAAACTGAGGGTTGGAGACTCTGTGACAAGACAGAAGTCCTCAAGAACTGACATTAGAAAAGGGACTCAGCCTCAACTGTGAGAGAGCTGCTGTTTGGACCAAAAGAGCAAATGCCATCTATAGCTATTATTGATATACCGAGAGACCTTGAATATGTTCACTGACTCTGGGTACAAGGAACATAATAGTTATCAGGTTTCCTTAAAGAAAATGTGAGCTCTCTGCTTGAATTTGCTTCTCATTTCTTTATGTGTCCATTAAGAGGTTAGCAGTGAAGGAAGATGAGATCTCCAAGCAAGTAACTCCAAGACACTCAGTATGAACCACCAAAATGCATCATGCCTTCCACAACCAGATTTGATAGGGTACCAGTAAACCAGCATCGTATTAATCCACAGCAAACCCTCCAGTAAAGTGGGAATGTCTTTGCTTAGAAAGTCTGTGGTCTATATCTGTGCCTATAATTAAACCACAAAGAACATCTCCTAACATAATTGAAAGAACCCAACCCAGACTCTGGGAACCACTGAGGAGGACAGGAACTATTCTCTAGGACATGCAAATTATTTCTAACACCAAGGACTTCTAAATTTAGATATGTCATTGTTTATTTGATTAACTATTTTACTTACTGTTGACAGAAATAGAACCGTTACCTGTCAAAATATTTATATTCAAAATTTAACATCATTATAGAACATATTTCTAACAGGATCTTAGATGCATGGATTCTTTTGTACTTTTTAAGACAAACACTGACAAACTGGATAAAGAGAAACCAAGTGCAATGCCAATGGTAGCTAGCATTCTCACTCACCATGTGCCAAGTATCTGGCACACATTTTTATCCACATCATAGCACAATCTTATCTGCAATGTGGGTATCATTATTCTCCATTTTACTGAAAGGGAAAAATGAAACTCCAAAAGATTAAGTTACCTGCTGAGGCCACTCAGCTAGTAAGTACTGGAATCTGGATTCAAAGCCAGGTAAGACGGGTAGCCAAAGCATGTACTCTCTGCCACACCACACAGCAGGAGTTTCTACTAGAAATGAAGTCACCTCCAGAGGAATGGAAATTTACTACTCACTGTACAGAAAGCAGAGGGCAAGGAGAAGTGACATCAGGTGAGGAAGCTGTAGGGACAGCTGTGTTGTATTCGATTATTATTTAAAATAAAGGGGAGGTAGGGCAAGTGAAAAGGGGAGGCAATAAGTTTAATAATATGTTTTACTGAGAAGCCTGCAGGGGAAGCCAGCGGACACTAAGAAGGGCATCATCTAGAGAACTGGAAACAGAGCAGGGGTGGAAATGAGATCAAAGTCCTGGGAGTGGGAGAGCCCACCAAAGGGGGTGAAAGAGGAACAGAACCTAGATATTCTCAGGTGACCAGAAGGTTGAAGGACGAGCTGCAACATGCCACCAAACTGTGAGAGAAAGGAGGGGCTGGGGAGAAGCTTAAGGAAGAAAATAAGAGAGGAAGGGAAGGAGGAAGGGGAGAAAAGGAAAGGCAAATAAAAATGATAGGGACCGGGAGTTTGTCCTAGTGGTTAAAGTGCTTGCCTAGCATGCATGAAGACCCGGGTTCGATTCCTCGGTACCACATACATAGAAAAAAGCCGGAAGTGGTGCTGAGGCTCAAGTGGTAGAGCTCTAGCCTTGAGAAAGTCCAAGGACAGTGCTCAGGCCCTGAGCCCAAGCCCAGGACTGGCAAAAAAAAATAAATAAAATAAAAATGATAATGTTATTTGGTTCATGTAGACTTTCTAATAGAGATTTGTGCTTGGTCCCAGCTGGTGTTGGGGGTGGGGTTGCTGCTCTAGGCTACAGGAACAGTCTTTCTTTATCCTGTCTACTATCAGGAAAAAAGTTACAGAAATCCACCTTTTGGCCTCATTTTATTACCCCCCAGATCTATAACAGATCACTCATCCCCAGAAACTTAAAACAAGACAAAATAACCAAACTCTAATTAGATAGCACTTAAACATTGGTTAAATTAAGTATAGTTCTCCTATACAATGGAAGAAGTTTGAATCTATGGGTCTGTATGGGAAGAAAGGTGACTTTTACATATCAATTAATAAAACAACGTGGTTTTAAAAAAGTATGTAAAACTAAAATGTTTTCTGTGAAAATAAACTACAAATTTCATTAACATATGTATCAAAATGTGGGGAGAATACACATCAATTATAGTCAGTAATTATCTAGGAGATAAGAAAAGAGGATGTTGGGAGCTTTCATTTTCTATGGTTTATTCCTGCTGTATTTTTTTTTTTTTGCCAGTCCTGGGCTTGAGCTCAGCGCCTGAGCCCTGTCCTTGGGATTTCTCAAGGCTAGAGCTCTACCACTTGAGCCTCAGTACCACTTCCAGCTTTTATCTATGTATGTGGTACCGAGGAATCGAACCTGGGTCTTTGTGCATGCTAGGCAGGCACTCTACCACTAGGCCAACTCCTGGCTCCAATCCTGCTGTATTTTATATTAGCAAAACTTTGTATTACATTTATAATCAAAACGCAGCAGCTGGGGCTGGGTGCTAATGCTTATGCCTGTAATTCTAGCTACTCAGGAGGCTGAGATGTGAAAATTATGCCCAAAGCCACCCTGGTAAGGAAGTCTATAAGACTCTATCTCCAATTAAACATTTAAAAAGCCAGAAGTAGTGCTATGGCTCAAGTGGTAGAGTGATAGCCTTGGGCAAAAAAAAGTCAGGGACAGCGCCCAGACCCTGAGTTCAAGCACCAGGAAGAACCCCCCAAAACAAAACAAAAACCACCAACAGCTGGGCACAGTGGCTCACGCCTGTAATCCTAGCGACTCAGGAGGCTGAGATCTGAGGATCAAGGTTCAAAGTCAGCCCAGACACAAAAGGACCTTAGACTCTCATCTCCAATTAACCTCTAGAAAATGAGAAGTGGGGCTTGGCTCAAGGGTAGGTTGGTAGCCTTTAGCTGAAGAGTGCTCAGGACAGTGCTCAGGCAGGGTTCAAGCCCCATGACCCACAAAAAACGACAACAAAAAACACACCAATAAAAGGTATCGTGCCTACAATACTACCTACATGCAAGATGAAAACTGGGAACAATGTGGTTCACAACCAGGCCAGACAAAAAGTAAGACCCAAACTGTATAAATAAGCTAAGCCTAGTGGTTCATGCTTATTACCTCAGCCATGGAAGAAGGCGTTTTTTGAGCAAAACCACAAGGCCTTACCTGAAAAAAAAGGAAACTAAGTCAAAAATAAGGCCTGGAGGCATGGCTCAAATGGTAGATCACAGCACCTGTCTATCTGGCCCCCAAGTTCAAGACCCTGAGTTCAAATCCTAGTTACTATTTTTAAAAAGTTAAGTATTCCTGAAAAGACTATCATTAAAAGGGGAAGGGTGCCTCTTATCTCAGCTCAAAGATCAAAACTTCCAAAACCTTAAAGAACTCAGATATTTCCCACAAACAAAATAAACTCCTAGAAGTTAAGAAAATTATATCAAATATGGCCTGATTCCTGAACTTCTGCTCATCTCCAGAATGGAATTGGGGATGGCAAAGAGCCTTCCTGTTCATTAGTCAAGAAGAAAATCCCCCAGCAAGCAAAGAAACTACATTCACACCCAGCAAGCTTTCAGGAAACAAGATCCTCTGTTATCACCATCAACCAGGAGACTCAGCTTTCACCAACTCATTGAATGAACACCTTTGTTTCCCCTACAGAATCATCATATATTCATTCCACTTCTGCAGAAAACCCAGGTGCCCCAGAATTCAGCACTGAGAAGAGAAGCACAGAAAGAATCTCTCCATATCCCTGGTGAAAACTTATTTCTTCACATTTTCAGAAGAAATGAAACCTCGGAAGGCAGGACCCTGGAAAAGTGGGGAGAGCAACACCCAAGTAAAGCTCAAATCTGTGACCGCAAAAACCATCCACTTTATACCTATGCTTCCAAACATTTATGTTTACTTGAATTCTTTTGCATATGTCAATGTCCCACAATGGAAGCCTATTGAAGGAAACCGTGAATCCTACAACCTCTCTCTGTCCATAAAGAACACCAACTGTGCTTTTTCCATCAAGTTCTGAGAAAACCAGCCATCAGTCGCCATGGCTTCATTCTGCAATTCCCATTAATTGAGTTTCAATCTTCCACTAACTCTGCCTTCTAGAGGATCATTTGAGCCTGTTGTTGTTGGTGGTGGTGGTCACAGCGCTTAAACTCTGGACCTGGGCACCATCCCTGAGCATTTCGCTAGCACTCTACTACTTTGGGCCGCAGCGCCTCATCGATTTGAGTCTCTTTTAAGGATAATGGCCTCCTGCCATTCCCATCCAAAATGACCCCTTGCTTGCATGAGATAATATTAATCACCCTTTTCTGGAAATTGCATTTCCATGACTTGGGATTCTCCCAGTTCTTCAGCCTCAATAATGTTATATTGTAATCATATTTGCTAGGTCCTCTGTCTCCACCCATGCCACACTAAATGTAGGCATTACTCAAGTTAAGGCCTTTGTTCTACTCTCTCTCTCACATGATCCTATCTCTTTTCTCTGATAACTGAGGGCTGTTAAATTGACGCCCCCAGCCTCAACCTCTCCTGACTGTAGGCTCCCTATAGCAGCTCCATAGAAACGTACTGCTAAGACTTCCGATGTAATGTGGCCAATGCTGAATTCTTTCTTTGTACTTTCTCCCACCCCCAGAGCTGCTGCTGCTTTAAAACTTAAATCTGGAAATTAGAAACGCCAACCTCTCTGATATCTTAGCTAGAAAATTCTAGTCACATTCAACAGCTCGCTCCCCTCAGCCAATAGCCACATCTACCTATAAGTTTTCCAATGAAAACTTCTTTTAAGATTTTGAGGGAAAATTTGGGGAAAAGAGGATGAGAGAGAAGAGGGGAATAATTATGATCAAGATTCATTTATATATAAATGTACATGTTTGAATGAAACCCCACTCTCCACATAACTGGTTTAATTTTATTTGATTTGGGGAAAATATTCATGTCTTCAGAGTACCAAATGAAAATTATTAAAAATACTTTCAAGTATTTTTGATGACAAAACCCTATCTAAGATGAGATACTGATAAATCGCAGTACCTTTGGTCCTATCATGGAGCTTATAGTGATTGACAGTGTGTCATACCTCTCACAGAAAGGCCAGACACTGACTTCTCAGAAGCTCTTGTATTCATGCAACTCTTTGGTTTCATTCACACCCCTCTGGTTTAGGCCTCTTGAGCCTTTCCTTTCATTTCTGTAGGGTGTCCTCAAAAGCACTGCCAATGACATTTTGTATCTCTTAATGAAAACCTCAGGATCTGCAATCTAAACTACAGGCTCTTTTTATGATCAATCACCGTGACAGAGAATGCTTCAATGTAGCTTCAGCCTACCCTTCGAATCATCTCCCCACTCATCCTCTATCAAAGTCAGTTCAGACTCATCACTTCCCATAAGCTCATTTGATATATCAGATGCCAATTCCCCTGCTCAGCCAAGGAAAAACTTGTGCTTGTTTTGTAGGCCAGTTCAGTTGGTTGCTCTTTGTGGGAAGGCTAGTTTTCATGGATCCTTTGTCCAAACCCATCTTGGCCACTTGGAGACCCTGGAGCACTCTCCAGCCCTACCTGTGTAACACTGTCTTGTTTGTGTCTGTCCCCTTCATGAAACCACAGACCTTTCGAGAGCAAAGAATGTGCCTCATTTGTCAACTTTGTCTTTCCCATACATCCCAGCACATATCAGATGATACTATGTCCTAAAGCAAAGCATCTTCTTGTCCCTCCCTGCATCATGTCTGACTCTGACTCACAACTATTTGACTACTTGATTGTTTTGTTTTTTGTTTGTTTGTTTTTTTGCCAGTCCTAGGCTTGAGCTCAGGGCCTGAGCACTGTCCTTGGACTTTCTCAAGTCTAGAGCTCTACTATTTGAGCCTCAGCACCACTTCCAGCTTTTTTCTATGTATGTGATACCAAGGAATCGAACCCGGGTCTTCGCTCATGCTAGGCAAGCACTTTAACCACTAGGCCAAACTCCCGGTCCTACTTGAGTGTTAATACTGTGCACAGAAGTGAACTCCTTGTTTGATCTAAACCAACCAAAGCTGAAATCCATGGAACCAGATTCAAAACCCTGCTTTTTCTTTTTTTCAAATTTTGAGTATAGCACTCAATTGACAAGAACTTGACTAGACTCAGCCTCCTCACCAGCAAAATGGGAGATACAATTTCTCACTCAAGGACTGTCATGAGATGGCTCGAGTGGTAGAGCATCTGCCTAGCAAGTGTTTGGCCACTTGGTTCAAATTCCAGTACCAAGGGATGATGAGAGAGAGGGGGGAGAAGGGAAGGAAGGAGGGATGGAGGAGAGTTCCATGAGAATTTAAGAAGTCAAGATATTTAAAGCCCCTAGCATGGCTCCAGGCACAAGTCAAGGACTCGTAAGTAAGTAGAAACAGCAAATCCAAGCAGACTCTCAGATTTCTTAAACCATTTGGGCGTCATGACCTTGTTAGAAGTATCCTTTCTGGATACTCACAAAATAAGAGATTTCTACTTCAGTGTCATAAATTCAGGACTCAAATTCTGTGGTGCTGCTTATAGTTCTGAAAGTCATCATGAAGAAATAGAATGTGCATAAGATACTATGCAGCTGCAAGGAATGAAAGAGGTCAGTGTCTGTCCTGATACAGACACAGGCCCAAAGTTCATCAGTAGGCAAAGAGGGCAAGATGAAATATGGCATGAAATAATGAAATACAAAAAACCACAGTGTATGTACATAGATATATATATATATATATATAAATATTCACATCCAGACATATACCTACCTATGCAGATACATCTCTATAGCTATATGTGTATGCCTAGAAAATCTCTAGAGAGATACACAGGAGATAGTTAATAGTGGTAACTTTTAGTAAAGAGTCTTCAAGTGCTGTTTCTATTTTTCTGTCCCATTTGACTTCTTTGTACCATGGGTATATGTTCATGTTATATCTAATTTTTCTTTTACCAGTCCTGGGGCTTCAACATAGGGCCTGAGCACTGTCCTTGGGCTTTCTTCAAGTCTAGCACTCTACCACTTGAGCCACAGCACCACTCCCAGCTTTTTCTGTATATGTAGTAACTGAGAAATTGAACCCAGGGCTTTATGCATGTGAGGCAAACACTCTACCTCTAGGCATGCTCTTGGCTCTCATGTTATAATATCTAAAAACTGCTTTTGTAAAAATGATAGAAGGAGGAAACAGATGAGAATCAGTGACCGAGGAAGGAGTAGACCATGGATCAGGTCCCACTTAAAGCTGGACAACTAATGCACTTTGCAACTTCAGGCAAATAATCTCCCTTCACTAAGTCTCCCTATTGGCAATAAAGGAGTAGAACCAGATGTTCTCCAGGGATAACTTTTTAGATTATTAGGTGTCTGCAAGATACTTTGAGTACATTTTTACTGTAATTAATAGAGGGGTTACAGTTATATTCACCAAATAGAAGGAGCATTACTTCATCCCTTCTCATGTCTTTGTCCCCATTTCCCTCCCCCCATCTTGTTTTTCCCCCTTCCCTTTCCTGTTTCAAATGAACAAATAAATGTATATACAACATACCAGATTACAGGATAATATACTGTAACAATATGAGAATAACCAAGGGACAACAGAAGAGATGAGAAATAACATAACTTTGAGTACATTTTATCCATAGAACATTTCTCCTTAAGGAGTTCTGATACCTTAAGCCTCAATTTTTAAAAGTAGAAAATGCTTACACAGTTTCATTTTGACCCCCTTCATAATCCAATGAGAAAGTATCTCCACTGTTTTTAGAAACAGAGAAACAGAGAAACGAATAGACCGTAATGACTGCTTGCCAACCAAATGCACTGCTCACTAGACTCTGCTGTTTGCAAAGAATTATGACTGCCAGGAGTTTTTAGTCCCCAAGTCATTTCTTGCCTCCTCTGCAGAGGAGGCATAAGACTTATACAAAACAAGCATAAGGCACTTTGTGTGTGGAAACAGAGTGAGATGTAAAGCCACTTCCTCTGGGTCACAGCATAAACAAAGCCTGCTCCCAGCACAGCCAGGAAGTATTCAGCCCTTGGGATCAACTCCGAATTCCTCCCCCACTAGACAGAGAGCTTCACCTTGAAGATGAGAGCTTCACTGCAGTCATTTTCTGTGCGTTTTCTGGGTCAAAAGCAGTGAGAGCAACCAAACAGCTGCTGCCAGTGGAACTGCTACATTGAGGGTGCAGTGCTGTGTTAAAGTGTCTACTACACATTCCCAGAGTTCACCCAGCAACTCTGGTGAGGATAGCCCAGCTGGAATGGGCCAGTCTCCTACAAGAAGTGACTTCACACAGATTTGTGATGCAGTCCGCCCGTTTGTCTTCACCGATACTTGTGTCTTTTGGAGGATGCTGACTTCCTCTTCCAGGGCCCATGATTCTATTATGCTCCCCATCCCCACTACACCTTCAAATGCCTTCATTCTTCCCAGAACTTTGCAAAGTATAGGCCCCTCTGCTTGAGACTTTAAATCAAACATGTGGGCATCAAGACATCCCAACAGTTACAGAATGCACACATCCACCTTCTAGCAAAAGGTCAGAACTGCACCCTGCAAACAATAGCCTAGAGTTCAAAGGAGAAAAATAGATACCAGAGCATGGCTGAAACACTACAAGGTAAACCTTCTCTGAACAGAAAACAGATTATTCACTCCAAAAAGCATGCATTCTGACCATTAACTAGCAGTCAGCCTACTGGTGGCCCTTGCTAAGGCATCTGGTAACACTTAAGACAGGATGATGAACCACTAGTGTTCAAGGCATCTTAGGACTTCTAGAAGTTACTATCAGTTTACTCTACTCTCACTGTCACTTCTCGATCAACTTTGATGGTGGCTTCATTATGTCCCCTTGGAATTGATTGGGATGCCATTCAGCTGTCTTGACTAAGGCTTTTCCTTTGCCGGTCTGCCTCCTACTCAGGTCTCATTCGCAATACTTAGCTCTGTCCTCTACTTTTCTTTCCATGCCCTTTAAGGTTCTTCCACTTATCAATTGATCTTAGAGCCCCCAGACAGTTATAAAGGCCTCTCAGCTCCACTTACTCCCTGTGGCAACTGAACACCAGGTCCTATCAACCCTAGGCACAGAACAGGAAAAGAGAATAGAGCTGCTGGATTGCAGTGGGAGTGTGCCCATGACAGAGAGTTTTGTTGAAAGAAACAAAAGGCCTGAACAAGCAGAATTCAAGTGAGTCTATCCACATTGGTGGACTTACCCAGACTTTTTTTTTGTCTGAAATGAGAGGCAGAAGTGAGAGCAGAACAAACCAAGCAATAAGTAATGTAATATTTTCACAAGGTAATGCCAACTTCAATATGCCTTAATGATAAACAAGCAACCAAACAGGTTAAATGTGCCCAGAAAATCAAAGGCACTGTACTGGAATGTCAATCTTTTTTCCCCTGACATGTTTTTCTTAACTCTTTATCTTCCTAAAACAAATCTTGTGTATATGGATCTGAAACACCATCAAAGAGCCTTTCATAGCCGCATTCTGAGGGTCAGCCATAAGCATTCACTGAGAAATGAGGTAGGAGGGACTGGATACTGGAGGAATAACTACAATTGTCTAACAATAGGCAAATTCTGAAGATAGAATCAAAGCTGGTTGTTACTGTATGCATACATCAGCATATCCAAATCAAATAATCTTGTAAAACGAATAGATGCTAATAAAATTTTTTAAATCAATCATTACGTTTCCCACCAATGAACAGAAGGCAGTTGGAAGATACAGAGGTGAGAAGAACCCTCAGTCAGATTTAGAGTCTTATTTACTTCTTACCCACTGCCACTGCCACTGCAAGTGTCACTCATTAACCCTTCTTCAGAATCATCTGTGAGTCATCAAGTCAAATAATGTTAATAGTGCAAGTCAACCAACATTTCTAGGGCATCTCACACTAACCTGCTGCTGAGAAGGGAATGCCAGATACTGCCCCTGCTTTAAGGAACTCAACCCAGTAGAGCACCTGAACTATACATCAGACCAACCAGTGTAAGAAGTGAGAGGCGCTGGATTGTGTGATTCCCCAGGAAGAGGAGAGAGGAAAAGAGGTCTCACAGGAAAACTTCACAGGGAGGTTACTTCTGAGGGGGTGCCATTCAGATACACGTGAAAGAGTTCCTGACTGGAAAAAGGCAGAAAGACATCACAGGCAGAGATAACAGCAGAAACTCACCAAGGCATGAAATAAAAAGGCTAAAGCTAATAAGTCACAACCACCCAAAGTGGGCTAAAAGGAGACAGAATGAAGCCAGAAAGGTGGTCAAACAGATTGTCAAGGTCCTTTCCTTTGGGGCACACTAGGGGACCGATAGAGAGTTTAGAGAAGAAAAAACCAACTTGGTCTAACTTACATTAAAAAAATAATAATTCTGGGGGCTGGGAGGTTGGCCTAGTGGTAGAGTGCTTGCCTGGCATGCACGGCGACCCAGGTTTGATTCCTTAGTAGCACATACATAGAAAAAAGCTGGAAGTGGTGCTGAGGCTCAAGCGGTAGAGCTCTAGCCTTGAGAAAGTCCAAGGACAGTGCTCAAGCCTTGAGCTCCAGTCCAGGACTGGCAAAGAAAAAAAAGAAAAAATTCTGAAGGTTGTGGATGGATTAGAAAGAAAAAGACTGAAGACCTAAAGACCAAACATTAGAATAGTGAGCTGGGTACCAATGGCTTACGCTGTAATCCTAGCTACTCAGGCTGCTGAGATCTGAGGATTGTGCTTTGAAGCCAAGCCCAAGCAGACAAGTCCCTGAGATTCTCATCTCCAATATACTACTCAGAAAAGACTGGAAGTGGTGCTGTGGCTCAAGTGGTAGAGCTCTAGCCTTGAGCACAAAGAATTTCATAACAGACAGAGCCCAGGCCCTGATTTCAAGCTCCAGAACCAGCAAAAAAGAAAAAATAATAATAATGAGAGTGGAACTTACAAGAAAGGGATTTGAAAACGAACTCAGAAATTTTAGAGGAAAAATGAACAGATGTTGATAGTCACATGGATGCAGAAACTTACACACACACACACACACACACACACACACACACACACCTGCTGAGGTTCTTCCTTGGGGGGATGGTGACAACATGGGGTAAACTATGGGGTAAAAGACAAAAGAGCAGGAGGGGAGCTGAAGCTAATCTTTCTCCTTGTAACATATTGAGAGTCAGGCATTTTGATCTAATCAAATGACAAAGATGTATGGCAGATCCCAGACCCAGGAAGGAAGCTGGAGCAGGAGATTTACAATGCATTTGCAACCCCAACAATTACAAGTTGGCAGAAAGGAGGCAGGGAGAAGTAAGAAACAGTGATAAACAAGACAGGAAAGGAGAAACTGGAGAACTTGGGTCACAGAGGCCATGGCAGGGCCTAGTTTCAAAGAAAGAGTGGTCATATGTTACGTGAACTGAGGAAACGTGGGATCTGGAAAGAGGCCACTGTGATTCCCAGTAAAATCAGACCTTTGCTAACGCAATTTTAATACAGCTGCCTTATGACAGTAGCTGTATTGTGCATCTCCATTCTCAGATGTCAAAGAACTATGTTGAAAGTAGGATTCAGGACATTAATTATTTATTAAAGACTAGTAAGGGAATTCAAGCCTACTTAGTGAAATCACTATAAATGTAAAGAAACATAAAAAGTTTTAGAATTAATCACCTTCTAATTTCAGATTATTAAAGATGCAGGATTTAAGAGAGAAGAAATTCTTGGAATCAAAAGCCATTTAATATTAATCTCTACTCAGATTTAGGCAGGTACAGTGGTTCCAAGAAAGCACTCTAGAATAAACCCCTGTGGGTTCAAACCCAGCTTTTTAACCTTGCGAGGCTGGTAGTTAGCTAAGTTGATTTCTCTAAGGTTGATTTTTTTTAATCTGTCAAATTAGGGTAATAATATGACTTCATAGATTTATATGAAAGCTTTCAGCATACCACTTAGTGCACCAAGTTCTCAAAAAATATTTTGTTATTGTAAACTCATTATTATGATAGTTTCATTTCCAAGTTAAAATATACTAACCCAAATACATATAACTTCAGACATTACTTTTTGCTTAATCCATAAATATTTCTGAGCTACTCACCTCTGTGATCCTTGGATCTCAGCTTCCTGAGTAGCTAGGATATTAGGCATGAGCCACTGGTGCCAGGCAAAAACTTGTTCAAATGGTAGTTGACATTATAAAGGAAAAGGAGGTTGACAATTATAAAACAAATTGTCTACTCTGTATCAAAGAATAAAAAAGCTACCTTAAAAGCACAAAGGCAAGCCAGAAGCTGATGGTTCACACCTGTAATCCTAATTAGTCAGGAAGCTGATATCTGAGGCTCACAGTTCAAAGCCAGCCTGGGCCGGAAGTCCATGAGACTCTTCAATTAACCACCAAAAAACCAGAAGTACTGTAGCTCAAAGTGGTAGAGCTCTAGCCTTGAACAAAAAGCTTAGCAACAGGGCCCAGACCCTGAGTTCAAGCCCTATGACTGACAAAAACAAATAACAACAAAACCCAACACAAAGGCATAAACATTCAGTGCTACCCAAAGAACTGGAGAGGGAAGAACTAAAACAGGAAAGTCAAAGAAGATGAGACAATACTTAGGCTTTTCATGGAAATGTGTAAGAAAAAATTTGAGGATAATAATATTAAAATTTCATCACACACACACACACACACACACACACACACACAATCTAGGAAAGACGTTCTTTGCCCAAGAGCATACAGAAAGAGAAAGGGAAGCCAGGTGTGGTGGCTTACTCCCGTAATCCTAGCTACTCAGGAGGCTGAGATCTGAGGATCGAAGTTCAAAGCCAGCCTGGGCACAAAAGAACCTGAGACTCTTATCTCCAATTAACCTCTAGAAATCGGGAAGTGGGGCTTGGCTAAAGAGTTGGGTGGTAGCCTTGAGCTGAAAAGCTCAGGGACAAGCCCCAGGCCAAGTTCAAGCCCCATAACCCACAAAAAGAGAGCGGGGGGGGGGGGGGGGGGGGAGGCTGGAAGTAACACAAACAGACCATCATCATCCTGCTCAAGGAGACTTTTTGCCTGAAATATATCATCATATAATATTTACACCTTCCCTACCTGTGTTTCAGCTACATGCTCTACAAAGCAAAGTAAATATCTGCCTGTCCTCTGAAAGTCTATGATCCAAAAATAGGCAAATGAATCTATGGACACATCCAAAAACGTTGATGACAAACTATGCCCCAAAGACAGTGTTCTGAAATAAATATCCTCAAGTTCAGTGTGCCCTCAAAGGTGAGACTGTTAAAAAACATTTTTGTCCTCCTGTTTGGGGACAGTAAACAACAAAGAGAACTATTAAAAGTGATGGATGGGCTTCTCAAAAAAATTAAGAATAGAAACCAGATGCCAATGGCTCATGCCTATATAATCCTAGCTAATTAGGAAGCTGAGATCTGAAGATCATGGTTTGAGGCCAGGCCAGGTAAGAGAGTCCATGAGACTCTTATCTCCAGTTAACCACCAAAAAACCAATATTAGAGCTGCCATTCAAGTGGTACAGTGCTTAACCTTGAACAAAAAAGGTCAGGTTCAACACCCAGGCCCTGAGTTCAGGGACCAGGACCACTACTAAAATAAATAAATAAATAAGAATAGAATATATAATGATTCAATAATTTTACTCCTAGGAATATATCCAAAAGATGTAAAAGCCAAGATCTTGAAGAGTCATTAGGCACCCATGTCCATGTGCATAGCAGCATTATTTACAGTGGGCAAGAAGTGGAAAGAGCCCAAGTTGATGAAGAAGCATGCTGACAGTGAGTGGGGAGAAGAGGGACTAGGAGGTGGGACTTAAGGGACACAGCGTCTGAGTTTGGAAAAACAAAAAAGGTTCTAGAACTGCAGTATGGTTACAGCTATACAGCAATGTGAATACAATTTTGCAACTGAACTTAAAAATAGTTAAAATGGTGAATTGTATGTTATGTATATTTATCACAATTTAGAAAGAAAAAAAAAACCGCATGGTTGCCATGACCTTTAAGTTAGCATATACCAATACCTCTATCATTGGCAGCATCTCTATTTAGCAGTACCTCTACCATTGATAGAAAGCAGGACTCTAGGTCCCTTATCTGAGGGCTACTAAATCATAAGACTTCCTAAGTAATATTAAAAATTGAAAGCTAAACTGTTGCTGAGCTAAAACTATGACTTTAAAATATGCCAGACCAGTGCTTAAATATACATGAGACTTTTCCTGAAGGGCAGACAACAAGCTGCTGTCAATGATAGCTTCTTAGAGGTAGAACTAGAGGCAGGCAGATGTCTCTTGCCTTTCACCGTACACCCTCTTGAAATGTGGATAAGCATTGTAACCATGAACAGGAATTCATCTTATAAATTTTAAATGTTTTCTTTAACATGTATATCAAGAAGTATCAAAAGTATTTGTGATTTACCATCACATTCACAACACTCTCAATGATAAAGCGAAATATATTTCAATCCTGTATCTGCTCCATCTTAATCTCTATCACATAGTAGAGTTGTGAGAATGATCTAAATAATATAGTATAAAGTACACAGCACATGTAAGGCTTCCCTTCTAACAAGCAGATGTCATGAATCATCCACAATAAAACATCTCTTTTTTGTGTAAATGAAAGCTCTGCCTGAGAGTATTTCAAATCAACTGCTCAAAGAAAACAGAACTAAGAAATAATAGATCAGAGTACATTTGATGAAAGTGTATCAGTATCTCAGTAAATGACTCTTTTTATTATTCCATTTGTCAGGACAAAAACAATTGAGTCATCCTTTCTCCTGTTCTCTTACCCTCTATACACAAATCCTATCAACTTTACCTTCATAACATACCCAGAGTCCAGCATATCCGCTGGATCAGTATATCAGATGGATCACTCTGATCCGTCTCTACTAACGTGGACCATTTCCTCTTGAAAACACAAACCTGAGCAAATCTACAACTTCCATTGGTTTACTGGTTTTTTCAGACTAAAATTCAAATCTAAATATCTTCTACTAGATGACCTAGGACTTCCTTTACTGCTTCATTTGGGTTTGTGCTGAAATAAAAAAAAAAATCTCATTAGAATCCTTTTCTGACCATCATTGAAGTACATCTTATTCTCTTTATGATGCTGGAATTATCCATAACCATCTGTAGCTTGTTGATGTTTAATACCTGTCTTTCTAAACTAGACTATTTGCTCCATGTTTGTCAGACTTTATTTTGCCATGTCCACTGCTATATCACCTAGATCCAGAACATGTGTAACAAATAAATGAAAGCCCAATAAATGTTTATTAGAGATTTAAGTAAGAACAAATCAAGGCACTTGAGATCACCCAGCAAATATTTTTAAAGTCCAAAGTAAGTCATTAGAAGAATGACGCTCAGTAAACTTGAGAGAAGGGATTAAAAAAAAAAATACCAGTTGACAAGCACAGAAACCCATCATTTATCTACATATAGCACGCTGTTAGAAATCCATTAGTTCATGCTTTGCAGCCTCATGAATACATACTCTACAGGGACATTCTTCAGGTTTTATGGCCTTGCTAAAGTGTAAATACTCAGACAATTTTTTCCTTCCCTCTTTTCATAGCCAAAGAATTTGCATGGAAATCTATGCTGTACATCCCAACCTGAAGGTTGAGTATTCAATTAACCCATGGAGGAGAAGACCTGGAAAAGGACCTACCTATGAAACTAGGAAAGGAGGGAAAGTCTATCGGAAGGACCAGCATACACTCCTTATTCAGATTCCCTAATGATAAAGCAGGAATAAGGAGATCTCTCCTATGGTCATTGTAAGACACATTGAGTTGGTGATATACAAAGATATCCTGAACATTGAGTGGACTGTATATCAGCTATCATTATATCATCATTGTATCATCATCGCCATCTATATATGATTATTACCTGGTACTAGAGCAAGTTCATCTTTCCTTCTTCCATTAGGGAAGACACTTTCAACGACTTCCATGACTCCCCACCCTGAATTCTACCTTCCTTCTGTGTTCTTCTTCTGGGACACATTTTCTATCAAATAAGCTAATAGTTGATTGTAAGTTCACCTTCCCACCAAATCATGTCTCCACCTGACCTGTTTTCCTCAGACATACTAGTGTAAGGTGCATACCAGTTCATAACTGATGTTTGCTCTTTTGAATATATGTCAATTGTTTTCTCAGACCTTCCCAGTTATTATTCTCTGTGATTTATGGCTTGGAGCCAGCATTATGAAAGGCCTTCTCCCCCCTCACAACTTTTGTGCTCCTGAGGATCCCAGAAAACAGCCAGGAATGAAGGGCAGGGACACCGCGAAGCTCCAGACTTCTTTCCAGTGCTCATAAGCTATGTCTTCAAGTGTGCCTGTTCTATTTGAAATGCTATGAATTCTCAGAGGAGACACGCCCATCTATGTGTGGTATAAACAGAAATGATTCTCAACTTATTCATTTTAAGGATTATCCAAGCTTCTGCTCTTTTCATAATGATAGAAATTTCTGAATTGACTATAATTTGAAGTAATTATTATTCTTTGTCAAGGTGTTCTGTTAAGCCTTTTCATAAATATTCTGGATAATCGGAGCCAAGTTCAATACAAAGTCTTTTTTTTCTAATCCTGCACCTTTTCACTTGCTAAATTTATAGCATTCAAATGAAAGAAAGGAAGCTTGCTTTTGCCTCCACTGCTAACATGATGTATGTCTGAGTTTTAATTGCCCTTTAATTATACCCTCAGCCAGGTCTCTACAGATATAAAGAAAAGGAAACAATATGGCAAAGCTGAGGCCTTGCTGAAGCAGGGAGATGGTTTTATAATACTTCCTTAGGCCAGAAGAAGGAACAAGCAAAATGAGAGGTGGTCTGGGAATGTCATGTGATCCAGAAGCATTTTCTGGCTACGGTTGCCTTTAAACTCTGAAATCTGTAAGGCTGTGGATTCCCTCCCCACCCCTCACCCTGTGGTTTGATGTTCAGCTAAGGCTGGCTGAAAATGGATAAACTTGGGATTGCTTGGCTGTGAATTAAGAAATAAGCACAGCAACAAAAGGAAACATGCAATGACATTTTCTAAATATTTACCAGAGGGAGTTGATTATTCAGTGAGTGGAGCCAAATTTGACAGTGAATTCTTCCGGCTGCTTCCTACCTACATTCTCCCTTGACCTCCACCTCCACCTCTAAAACCAGGAGACCTGTACCTTCTGGAACCAGCAGAAGAAAGATACATCTCTGTGATAACCTCAGTAATTGCTGTGTGGCACACAAACAGACCACTACATGGATTCTTCCTTCCAGATTTATTCTCTAAAACAAAGGAGCAACCAAAGACCAACTGAGTCAGTACAAGCTACTCTGAAGATAAAATACCTTGAAAACAAGCTGGGAGCTGTCCCTGAACTCTTCAGCTTAGGGCTACCACCTTACCCTTTGACCCACAGCACCACTTCCAGTTTTGGTTAATTGAAAATAAGAGTCTCACGGATTTTAGTGCCCAGGCTGGCTTTGAACCGTTATCCTCAGAACCTAGCTTTCTGGGTAGCTAGAATTACAGCCCAGCTCAGTCCTATATTTTTTTTTTTGCCAGTCCTGGGCTTGAGCTCAGGGCCTGAGCACTGTCCTTGGACTTTCTCAAGGCTAGAGCTCTACCCCTTGAGCCTCAGCACCACTTCTGGCTTTTTTCTATGTATGTGGTACCGAGGAATCGAACCTGGTCTTCATGCATGCTAGGCAAGCACTTTAACCACTAGGCCAAACTCCCGGCCCCAGTCCTATATTTTTTTTGTCTCTGGATAGTAACATACCTGTTGTAAAATAAAGCATGTATCTGTTCACCTAAGAAGCAATGGGGAGCTTAGAGGACAGTTTAGCATTGAATGATCACAAATGTCATCTCTTCTGTGTAGCTTCGATATATTTTCTTTTTTTTCCTCTTTATAGATTTATTTCCTCTTTATAGTCTTATCAGGTATTAAAATGTCCTCTTATAGTTTCCCCCAAAAGAAAAAGAAACCATCTCAATGTTTTGATCAGACAGAACTTCAGCAAGTCAACCATATTGGTCTTAAAATAAAGACAAGAAAGAAATGGATTGGAATGGTATTTCAGGCACATAAATGATGAGGTGATCTGTAGCCAGGTCGCACCTTTAAGTAAGCAACTACACTAACAGAAAGCTCAACTCAGTGACCTCTACAGCCTCTTCTAACTCCAGTCATATTTGCCTTATGAATTTTTTATTATCATCCCCTGTCTTGTCACACTGTCCCTTTGCATCATCAAGCCCTCCTGGCCACTTCCAGGACTGAAAGGAAAATCTTTCTTTAAAAAAAAATCCATGCTTTAACCACTGCCAAAATTGCAATTCTGTCCTTGAAACAATGACCTGAAAATAATGGGCAAGGCTAAAAAAACCTCTCAGCAAATAATGCCCAATACTATCCTTGACAATACTTTTCAGCTTCTGTGATATAAGCAGAATTATTACCAGAGGTCCAGGGAACAAAGATTGTGAAAGTAAAAGAATATTACAACCAAATCTTTCCAGAGCGTACTTCTACATTCCCTGCTGAGTGTCTAGCCTTACTAAGATAGTAGAATCAAACAGCTAAGTTTGAATCCTAGTTCAGTCTCTCATCAGCTGTCTGATATTACTGATTTAGTTTCTTGAACCTACTTCCTCACTTTAAAAATATTGCTAATAGGGGCCGGGAGTTTGGCCTAGTGGTAGAGTGCTTGCCTACCATGCACGAAGACCAGGTTCAATTCCTTGGTACCACATATATAGGAAAAAAAAAAACAAACAAAAAAAAAACCAGAAGTGGTGCTGAGGCTCAAGTGATAGAGCTCTAGCCCTGAGAAAGTCCAAGGACAGTGCTCAGACCCTGAGCTCAAACCCAGGACTGGCACACACACAAAAAAATACTGCTAATATGACTACCTTAAACAGAATTAATGTCACAATTATAAAGGATAATATAAAGAAAACTTTAAAAACATTCATTCATTCAACAAAGATTAATTGCAGATCCATGACCAGCCAGCACCGACTAGTATGTAAAAGAATAAATGGCAGTATTCTCAATTTTATTTACAAAAACTTCAGTTCAAAACTCCTTCATACCTACTTTGCCTGAAATAGTCACTTTTATTTTGCTATATATGATCCTAAATGGGTGTTTGCCTCTTGCTGTGCCTTTACCCCTGAGCTGTTGTGATTCCGAACACCTTAAGGACACTTGGAAGAAGCAATGACCAAAGCAAAAGGTGGCATCCCAGCTCCCCGCTGGGCAAGGAACACAGGAAAATTTGATATGCCTGTGCTACAGGGCCCGGCCTGGATGCCTGAGAGTTTTTGAGTGATTTCAATTTCGAGGGTGGAGGCCATGTCTTCCGAGAACTCAAGATTAAACAGGACTGGCTCACCTCCAGCCACTGTTACTAGGTCATTGATAAAGCTTCAGAATCAGCTAAGGGGTCATGTCTTCATCATGCAGGATATTTGTCTTGCAACTGTGCTTTCAAACTTCTGTATAAATGACCCACCGTGGCAGTCAGCTTGTATAAAGGCTGCTTCGTTTTTCAGGGTAAGTCTATTTCTGGTGTTGTGGTAAGCAAGCCTACAAGCCTGGTGAGCAACTTCAGAGCAGAGCTGGGAGGTGGGCACTCCACACACGTTAACACATGGTTTTGCACAGGTAGGAGTTTTCCATGGCTCTCTGCAACCCAGAGTTCATAGCAGAGCACAACAGTCTTATAGTGGAATAGGAAATTACCCTGCCTATATCACAGTAGTGGCAATGGTTGGGGGAAGAGGGGAGTTGAAGTAGGTTACCAGCCATTACATTCTGAGCCATCTGTGAAGCTCATGAAATGCATTCGTGAACTATGTGGAGGTGCCAGAAATTTTTGATCTGCAGACTCATCTCATTCAGGAGTTACCTCTGTCACCTCCCTTAGAAACTGAAGTACACAGAGTGACTGCCACCAGCATGGGTTCTGCATGGCTGCTTCCTACCTTGAGGTGACAGCCTAGTCTCTCCCCACAAAAAGGCTGTCACTAAGGTTCTCCCACCCCACCCCCAATCAGATGCAGCTAAAACTTTACAAAGAGAAACAGTGGCTTCTTTCCCATTTTCTTCCAGTGAGTCAAGGGTGTTATTATCCTGGCACCTCTAATTGCTCACTGAAAACAATGTTTTTGGCTATTAATAGGCTATAAATCAAGGCCCCACCTGAAGCTTGGGGTGGAAGAAATCGTACTCAAGCCTGGCAGCTACTTCGCCCTCACTGGAAGACCTAGGTAAATCGGTGGGAGTTGAGGATTGTGTTAAAGCTCCTGTTTTTGCTCCCCCTTTCTGTTGCTTCTGGGGCCAAGTTGTTCAAAGTGGAGGAACTGGCGGGCAAGTGAGAGTCCTGTGGACTGTCGAAGCTTGGAGGAGGAGAGGAACTTGGGGAGAGGAAGGACAGGAGTCCTTTAAGTACGACTGGAGCTCTGGGATGTTGGCTCTCCACTCCGGGTCGCTCAGCACGTCGCACTCTGCGCCTGGAGGCTGGGCCCCCGTGGCAGCCCGGCCCTGTCCTCCCCCTGGGCACCGGGCGGCCCGGGGCAGCACGCAGCCAAGTTCCAGAAGAGGATCTGAGTCGCCCAGGGCTGAGAAGCCTGGTAACCACAGACAGAGGGAGAGCAGCGCTGGGACCGGCTAGAGGCAGGATCCCCTTAACTCCCAGGAGAGGGTCCTGGAGGAGACCGAGGACACGCACCCCGTCCCCGCGCGCCCCGCGCCCCCGGGTGACTCTCGAGGAGCCGGCTCTCCAAAGCTAGCGCCTGGCGCCACAAGCGCCTTGGAAACCCACGCCGGTTCCCGCCACCCCCCCAGCCTGACGGTTTCGGCAGCCGTCCGGGCCTCCCAGGCCCTGCACCCCTCTGGCTCCACGCCCGGCACCTGGGGCGAGTCCCCCACCCGGACCCCGGGACCCCTGCGCGTGCTTGGTCCCGTGGGCCCAGCGCTCCCCGGCGCTGGCCGGCGCCTGGCGCACCCGCACCGCCTGTCCGGAACTCACCTGCGCGGGGGCTGAAGCGGCGGCCACCCCGAGCCCCGGGGCGGCGGCGCAGGGGGAGGAGGGCAGCGCGGGGCTCCTGGCACAGCGGCCGCCGGGCGCCTGGTGCTGCCGAGCCACGGACCCGCCCAGAGATATAAATAACATTATCTGAGGAGGGACATTCCTGCCGGGGGACATCGCTGCTGCCGGGACCAGATAGTCCCGCGGCGGGGGCGGGGAGGCGGGGCCGCAGCCTCCCGCAGCGCCAGGCCCAGCCTCCGCCTTCCCCACCCACTCCCGCACCTGCCAATCAGCCTCCGTGCCCGGGGGCACCTGCCGGGCCGCGGCCGGCTCCCCGGGTGAGCCCGAACCCCAAGCGTCCCCATCGTCGCCCCCTTCCCCCGGCCTCGGGCCACCCCGAGTCCCCTGCGGCGAGAAAGGGGCTCGATTCCACCGCCCGGGCCTAATGCGTGCGCCCCGAGTGCGAGCCTGGCGGTGGAAGGAAGCCCTCCAGCCTTTCGCGCCCCGCGTCCTCACGGCCCACAATCCTGTTTCTTTAAAAATAAATAATATATTTAAAAGACACGCTTAGGCCGTAGGGTGGGCTCGGCGGCTGAGCTCCGAGGCCGTGCGCCCCGGGAGCGATCGATTGGTCGGGACACACTGTCCCCGGGGGTTGGTGTGTTAGAAAGCGCGCTCCCGGGCCGGCCTCTCCCGGCTGGGGGTGAGAGCAGACGCTGGGAGCGCAGGGGGTGGGCACTGGGCCCGAGGCCCCCGCCCCCAAACCTGCCAGTTTGGTGTCGTAAGTTGCTGTCTGCAAACCAGGCTGAACTGGGCCACGCCGCCAGCGAACAGCCTGCAGTCCCAGGGCGCCCGCGCCTCGCCGGGATCGTAATCAACAGGCTATGGCCACACCCGCCCACCTGCACATCCTGGTCGTCCAGGGTCTCTCATTGAGCCGGGGGGTGGGGGGGAGGTCGGGACTTCCCCCCGGCGAGCCTAGGGGTTGAGATGGGTACCACTAGGCCAAAGGAAACGCTAGAACCAACGGCGCCAGGAAGGAACGACAAAGCATCTCCCAGTCAGATCAGGAGGGAGACACAGAGAGCTTGCCAGGCAGTCCATTTTCTTGACATTCTTACAATGCAAGGTCATGGCTCTGTAACGTTTGCGGTATGCCTGGTGGTCGCTATCATCTCTTTTTTACACCGGCTGTTCCTAGGATGATTTCTTTACAATTTTTTAAATTTTATTTTATTGTGAAGGTGATGTATAGAGGGGTTACAGTTACGTAAGTAAGATATTGAGTACATTTCTTGCCGAACATTATTAACCCCCGCCCTCCTATTCTCCCACTCCCCCCCACACACTTCTCTTCCCTTTAAGTTGTAAAGTTCATTTCCATCATAGTGTCTTGTGAGTAGCAATGTTGCATTAATTCACCCTTTGTCCTTTGTCTCACCATTTTGTAACTCCCCTTCCCTTTCCCAGATCAAATAAACATATATACAAGACACGGGGTACCAAAGTCAAAAACAGTGACATCAAGGGATAAACCAAAGAAAAGGGGGGGGGGATAAAAGAAAAAAGAAGTAATTTCAAACAGTACCAAAAACAAACAAACAAACAAACAAACCCTCACCAGCCAACAACTCAGACAATCTCAGATATCAGGAAAGTTGGCAGCAGGGATTAAAAGAGCATAAAGCAGAAGGAAGCTTTTAACTTTGTTGTTTCCTGGTATATTCTTAACAAGAGAATAGCTTTATTCTTGAGTTATTTGCTTGGGAGTATAATTATACCGTTTTCTAGGGTTCATCAGGAAAGGGGTGTTCAATCTCCAGATGTTCAACCTTAGTTTATACATTGAGTGTATGCAGAAGACATTTCACTATGTACTACTCTCACACTTCTTGACAGTGCCAGTTTGGACCCTGCAAAGTGGGGGCAAACTCCACAGGTATTACAAAGCCCCAGAACAACCCGCCCTCTCTTGTCTGAAGCCTTATTACATCTCAGTTTCCCAAGAGACACTAGTAATATAAGAAAGATGATCCAAGAATAGTCACGGCCCTCCATTAGATTAACAGTGATTCCCCAGCCTTTGTTGCTGACAATTAAGCATCCATTCACATAGTTTGGGAGTGTAGGTCAGCTGTAAAGCTTGTATCAGGCTTCAGATCCAATCCCTGGTACCTTGTCCTCCCCAACTCCCAAAAATAATTTGCTTATAACTGAAATATTAGAAACAGGTGTTTTTGTGTGTGTGAAAAATAAATTCTTAAGAACCAAATTCTGGTAAGAACAACTCAACAAATAATAATAATAATAAAGCAGGCCAACTTCAAAAGCTGAGACTATTAGACACCTCAAATGGAAATCCTTGATCTATATTTTTGAAAGAAAAAAAGAAATTATGTATTTATATTTTTTAAAAAACGTGTGAATAAACTTATTAAATAAATTCATGATTTCCTAGAATTGCAGCTCTACAGCTACATAATTATATGCTACAGGAAACAGATAATTTCTTAGCAATAGGTTTGTGGCACTGAACTGAATAGTCACAAACATATTTTTCTTTGGAGCCTTAAAATTTATAATTTTCAACCACAAGAAAAAAATTAATATGAAAGAACCAAAGCAAAGACAGATTACCCCCAAGATTTTACAAACCAGCTCAGCCACTTTAGCTATCTCCACTTTAGCTGAAAGCTAAATAATTCAATACAACCTCATTTGCTACAGATCCTGTTATCCTGACAACATCCCCAAATGCTTTACAGTTAATAGAGTTACAGTGAAATGATAAATTAGAACTAAGGGAGAAAGGAAGAGAGGACATTTTTAGAAATACAAAGGGAGTCAGCTCTGTAGGGGAAGGGCCAATTTCAAAGAGCAGGAATAAACAACTGGAAGAAGAAAGAAGCTGATGGGAAGGTTAACTGTCCTGATTGTTGTTGTGGGCAACAAGGGATGAAGTCTCCAGGGACCTCCTCAAGATTAGAGTGCTTCTCTGAATTGTCTAGCAGGTGGAAGATTGGCTTGCATCTTTGTTGATCAAGGGTCAGTCAATGCCATGTTCCTGCCCATGTTGACACTAGACATTTCCAAGTTCCCTCACAAGCTCACTAGACAATCTGCAGCTTTGGAAGAGTTCAAGGGCCAAAAAAGGGATATACATTTGAGATGATGGACTATGGAGACCTCACAGAACAATCTACCCAGGTCCAGGTGAAACCAGAGAGTAAGGCCACAAGTATATAAATCAGGACACTAAAAGCATCTAACATGAAAGGGAATTTTCATTGTTTTATTTCCATGTCCCGAGAGTAGGTAGGTAGGTTTTATTCAATGTACTTATTTTTTGAGACAAGCTATATCCTAATCTGGCCTTGTAGTATTTATGATCCTCCTGCCTCAAACTTCTATGTGCAGCCTGTAATCCCACACCTGGCTATTCTCTGAAATTCTCATGATGAACTGTATTAGCTGATAATAAGTAGATCAAGAAAATATAGAAGGCTTGATGGAGATGAAAGATGTAGCACACTCATTTGGTTTCTCTTGTATGTGAGGGCAATTTGGCTGTGACATCTGTCACTCCATTGCATTTTAAAAGGTAGATTGAGGCTGACAGTTTGGCCTAGTGGTAGAGTGCATGCCTCGCATGCATGAAAACCGGGGTTCGATTCCTTAGTACCACATACATAGAAAAAAGCCGGAAGTGGTACTGAGGCTCAAGTGGTAGAGCTCTAGCCTTGAGAACGTGCAAGGACAGTGCTCAGGCCCTGAGGTCAAGCCTAGGATTGGCAAAAAAAAAAAAAAGGTAGATTGTAAGTAGAATACAAATGTGAAAGCAGGAGGCAATTTTTAAAAGAATGATCAGGCTGGAATCCTAACTACTTCAAAAGACTGAAATCTGAGGATGGTAATTGAAAGCCAGCCCAGGCAAGAAAGTTCTCTCCAATTAACCACTAGAAAACTGGAAGTGGCGCTGTGACTCAAGTAGCAGAGTGCTAGCCTTGAGGAATGCCCATGAACAGTGCACAGGCCCTGAGTTCAAGCCTCAGGACTGGCCAAAAAAAAAAAAATGGGTAAGGAGAGATGGAAAATGTGTGGAAACAGTTGAGAGCTGTGGAGGTAAGCACTCTGAGGCCCACTGTTTGTCTTACAGAGGGTACAAAAGGAAAGAAAAGAGATTAGAGGGAGCAAGTGACAAGGAAAAAGTAGAGTGAAATTTCTCAGAGTTGATGAAAAATATAAATTTCCGATTATAAATCATACTGAATTTAAAGGCATATGAAGATCTGTGAATATGGTTCATAGTTTTGCAAAGTTTATTATTGAAATTTATAAATGCTAAAACCACAAATAAAATTAAAATAACAAACCAAAAACTATAATATACTAGACTAACATGCTGTATCTTGAGTTAAACTAGTCCTAAAACAAATAAAAATTCCTACCTGATCCTACTGAATCACAACTATTTGTTTGAAATAAATAAATCCAATTGAATTAGAAGTGAGAACATATATTTGAAGCCTATCTAAAAACATAAATACCAAACTAAAAAGCAACAATAAAAGAATCTAGAAGTTATTTCACTCACATGCTCAAAGGTTTGAGTTCAATTCCCAACACTATAATACATAGTAACAAAAAATATTGTAATTCATAGAAAATATCAGGATACTGCCTGAAGTTCAACAAACAGTTCTTTTTTCACTAAAATACATTTTTATGACACTTTGCTGAAACTTCAGTTCCATGTCCAGAAATCATCTTCTACAACTTTCAACATAAAGAAGACATGCCGGGGCTGGGAGTTTGACCTAGTGGTAGAGTGCTTGCCTAGCATGCATGAAGACCTGGGTTTGATTCCACAGTACCATATATATAGAAAAAAGCCAGAAATGTTGCTGAGGCTCAAGTGGTAGAGCTCTAGCCTTGAGAAAAAAAAAAGTCCAAGGACAGTGCTCAGGCCCTGAGCTCAAGCACAGGACTGGCCAAAAAAAAAAAAAATTTTTTTAATAAAGAAAGAAGACATGCCAGTTGGAAATGTCTACCATTTATAATAGAGGGGCTGAGGACTGGGGATCAGATTTTTTTCCTTCAGAAGCCTCAGACAATGTTCTGTAGTCTCTCAAGGATTCTTACATGATCCAGTCTCACTCTCCTTCAATTCTTCTACACAGCAACCAAAGCCTGTTTTCCAAAAAAAAAAAAAAAAAAGGAAATCTTATCATATCATTCTGCTACTTTCTATCATCCATTGCTCCCCATTTCTTTCAGGATATAGTTTTACATTACCCCAACAACAAAATAATCATCATAATAATAGAATACAGAAAGGAGCTAGGTACTTGTGCCTCATGCCTGTAATCCTAGCTACTCAGAAGGCTGAGATCTGAGGACTATGGTTGGAAGCTAGCCCAGGCCAACAAGTGGATGAGTTCTTATCTCCAATCAATCCGCAAAATGTTGGAAGTGGAGGTGTTGCTCAAGAAGTAGAGCACCAGCCTTGAGCAAAAAATAAAAGCCAATCAATAATACAAAGCCCTAATTTCTCAGTACTGGCACAAAACAACACAAGAAGCTAGGTCAAAATGCATTATCAGAATAACAAGTTGATGTTGCTTTGATGCTCATATTTTATTTAATTATTCATTTTTGCAGTGCTGTGGATCACATACAGTGGCATTGAATGTCTTCCATAAACATTCTACCTGGGAGCTATCCCCATTTCTAACACTCAATCTTAAGTACTCTGCAGAGAAGCAGGTCTATATGTACATAATCAAGAATACCTAATTCCAACGTCTTTGTCCTCTTTGATCATACTTATCAAGCCAGAAATGAAATCAAGAAAAGAAAATATGGTTTAAAATTTGAATTTGTTAGCCAGACACTAGTGGTTCATGCCTGTACTCTTTAATCTTTTTTTTTTTTTTTTTTTTTTTTTTTTTTTGGCCAGTCCCGGGGCTTAAACTTAGGGCCTGGGCACTGTTCTTGGGCTTTCTCAAGGCTAGAGCTCCACCTCTTGTGTGACAGCACCACTTCCAGCTTTTTCTATGTATGTAGTACCAAGGAATCCAACCTGGGTCTTGGTGCATGCTACGTAAGCACTTTGCTGCTAAGACAAAGTCCTGGCCCCTGTGCCTGTAATCTTAACTAAGAAGGCTGAGATCTGAGAAGGTTTGCAGCCAGCCCAGGCAGGAAAGTCCATGGGACTCTTACCTTCAATTAAATACACACACACACACACACACACACACACACACACACACACACGCACGCACTCACGCACGCGCATGTGATCACATGCAGTAAGTGGAGCAGTAGTTAAAATAGTAAAATGCTAGCCTTGAACAAAAAGCTCTGAGTTCAAGGACCAAGACCCATACACACACACACAAATCATTTTTTTTTCCCAGTCCTGGGGCTTGAACTCAGGGCCTGACCTGAGTTCTATGGTTGGAAGTTAGCCTAGGCTAGATAGAATTCTACCACTTGAGCCACAGCACCACTTCTGGCCTTTTCTATGTATGTAGTACTGAGGAATTGAACCCAGATCGTCATACATGCTAGGCAAGCACTTTAACACTAGGCCAAACTCCTGGCTCCCAAAATCATTTTTTTTTAAGTAAGGAAGAACAGTTAACATTTCAACAATTCAACTAATTAAGCAAGTTTGAATGTGAAAATTGTTGCCCACATAAATGGTCTTGTTAATTGCCTTTCATTTGTTAGTAAACAGTTTTCAAGTTCACAAGTTTTTTTTTCATAATGTTAACCAAGACCTTTGGGAAATTTTCAATAAACTTTGGAAAGCAAATGTAATAAAAGGCTCCATTACCTCTGCAAATTTATTTTCTATTCTGTGGAATGTCTCGACTGCTGTTCAGCAGTTATTTGAATATTTCTTCGTTTTAAAATCTTTTTTAAAAAAGCTATGATTCAACTTAAACATGATATACTTTAAAGAATATATACAGAATATAACTAGTTTCTATTAAAAAAACATTTTTCCTCATCTTCTTTGGTGTATAACAAATTTTGACAAGATTATCATGTTCTTTTTCTTAATGCCTTACAAGAAGTTGCATTTAATTTCATGAAGTAAATTGCTATCATTAGCCTTCTTGCTTGATACAGAAACCAAGAAACTCAGAGTTTTAGTTAAGTAATTCTCCAAAGATTACATAGACCTTCAAATCTCTTGCTCATTAGATATGTTTATTCACATCATCTCAAGATTTTTAAGTCAACAGATCTTTATGATATTCAATATACAGGAGCCATATTGTAGTCTAATACTTTAAATCTATAGTTAATTCAAGAACTTAGCCCCAAATTGTGCTGAGCATGTACAGACTAATAACTGTGCTGCTTTTCTATATCATCCCCATCCTCATCATGCAGATACTTTAAATTAAGCATCCTGTCCTGGACCTTCCAGTGCAGAATCAGAACCAAGAAAAGCGGTAGACCCTTCCCTGGAAAGGGGGTTTAATGCAACAAGGGAACGTGTGTATTACATCACTAACCCTAATCACTGCCTAATCCTGTTTATCAACTCATACCCTTCATTTCCACCAAATATTGCCAGAAATGAACAAGATGGTATCTGTTCCATATAATTCCAGGGAAATGACATTCACAGTGTTTGTTCTGGTAGTATTGGAGTTTGAACTCGTCTTCATAGTGGCTGTGCTATTCCATTTGAGGCCCTCCTCCAGCCTGTGTTTTGTACCTTTTTTTGGTACTGGGTTTTGGCTTTGAGCTCACTAGACAGGTATCTACTGCTTGAGCCTCATCCCCAGGAGGAAAGAGTTTTTAGGGTGCAGTCTTTTATTATTGGAATAAGAAAGAATCTGGGTACTGGTGGCTCATGCCTGTCATCCTAACTACTGGGGAGGTGACTATAGGAGAATCCACATTCAGACAAGTGTCTGGGCAAATAATAAGTCTCCCATCTCAAAACTCACAGCAAAAGGGGTTGGAGGCTTGGATCAAGTGGTAGAGTGGCTGCCTAGCAAGTGTTAATATCTGAGTTCAAACTCCAGTAACAGAAGAACAAAGAAAAGTTAGTGCTATATGGTAGCATCCCAATGGCCAGAATAAACCGAAAGAGACAGTAGTGAGTAGGCTGGGAAGACCAGTTTCTCCTAAGCAAAATGATGACTGAACTAGTTACTCCTTACGCATTCTTTCAGGCCTAGTTTTGGATATTTTACATTTATACTAAGAACATGTTAGAATTGGGGTGCATGGCTTGAATGGTAGAGCACTAATGGTAGGGCTAGAGCCCTAAATTCAAACCCCAGTACTATCAAAAAGAAAAAAAAAAGAGCACATGAAATGTTCTTCATAGTAATGTTGACTATAGTGAAAGATTACAATTCAATGTTTACCAAACTGGAAGAGTAATAGAAGAGGTAAATTTAACCAAAGTACATTATATTCATGTATGAAAAACCATAATGAAACCCCTTTGTAAAGAGACTGAGGGGAAAAAAATCCATAGTAGTACATGTCTGTAATCCCAGCTACTGAAGAATCTGAGGTAGGTAGATCTCAGCTTAAGGCCTATCCCTGGGAAACAGTGAGAGACTTATCTGAAAAACAAGCAAAAACTAAAAAGGTTGCAGCCTGGCTTACCTAGCAACATAAGGTCCTGCAGTTCAATCCTCAATTACAAAGAACAACCACCCAAAAATTCAGCTGATAAAATAAACGTGCCATGAAGGTAAAGAATCCTTCTTGTACACAACTGGTAATGCCTTCATCAACAAAGGAGACACCCTGGCATGATCCATGCTTAGCACCTCACACCCACCCTCGCACAATGGAAAGCATAATCAAGCCATCCATCCCCTGACCCTGAAATCCAAATTGAGAAGAAATAATGCTATTTTACAATAAGATGAATGTTTATAACTTTGTTTTCTTTACTAACAGGCATAAAGTATTTGGATTTTTCCCCCTAAGGTGCCTCATCTATCCTGATAATTACACTTATCACCCAAATAAGCTTGGGGAAAAAAATACAGAACTAATTGTCAAAGGGTTGATTAAATCCAATAGAGATCAATACTACAAGAAGTCAGCCAAGGAGGAAAACTTTAAAGTTCCCTAAACACAAAACAAACACTGGTGGGGAAAAAGGCAGCACCAACCACCTTGTAGAAGGTTAAAAAATTAAATACAGTCCGTGCCTTTAACTCCTATTTCCTGCATGGGGCTCAGGAAATGTTTCTCTCTCTCTTTATATTTCTCTCTAACCTGTTATATCAAAATAAATCCTTGCTAAACTTTCCAAAAACATTAAATATAATCAGTACTGTAGTTGTTCGAATGGTGTGGGGTGTGGCTGCCTGTGGGTTGTCTCTGAAGCGTGTTACGTGGCTACTTTTAATATTTCATTCAGTAGTGATTGCTTTTCTCCAGTGGCAATATTCCTTCTAAATTCAGATTCCTTATTCACTTTGGGGTGTCAATAGCTATATTGGTTAATTATGGAGGCGCTAGAGCAGGCATCTAGGAGAGAAATTATGCTCACAAAGAGAACAATTTCTAAGATTCAGGAAATCAGCTGAAATGCTGGAGGTGAAGGACCCGACTGGGAGACTCTACTACAAGCTGAGCATCAGTGACTCACCACTGTAACCCTAGCTACTCAGGAGGCTGAGATCTGATGATTACACAGTTTGCAGCTAGTCAGGGCAAGAAAGACCATGAGATTCTTTATCTCCAAGTAACCACTAGAAACCAAGAGTGGAGCTGCGGCGTAAGTGGTAGAGCTGGTATCTACCAGCTTTGAGAAGAAAGAAAAAAAGCCACTATTACATGAAGGAGAACCAATGTAAATTTTAGAATAATTTTTCTCAATTTATCATTTATTTTATAGGTCACACTCTGCTCCCTGAGCAGAAAGGATTCTTAAGGAGGTTCTTGCATTTTATTTACCAGAGTAATATCCTCTACCAGTCTTCTCAGTTAGCTGATCTAATGCTTGACACTTAAAACCCTGACAAATTTCTTTTCTATTGCCAATGTGCCTAGAATCATACTAAATAATGATGAATGGAAATGTAAAAGAAAATAATATTGATGACTTCAATAATCAACACAGATACATAGTTAGTACTGCTTGCTTTAATTGATAAAGTCATGTCACAGATTCTAGATATTCTCCTCTTCAGAAGAGGAGAATGACTCTTGAGTAACCAAAACATTCCTGGTTCCTGCTTGTGGTCTTGGCATAATCATTAATAGTATTCCCTGTACTTTCAAGTGCCTCTAATCCTAGCTACAGGAGGCTGAGCTCTGAAGATCAGAAGTCTATGAGACTCTATCCCCAGCTAACTCCCAAAAAGCTGGAGTGAAACTATTGGTCAAACACTAGACTTGAGGGGGAAAAAATGCTCACAGACAGCACCCAGGCCCTGAGTTCAAGCCCTGCCCCCCCCACGTGTACTGGGTTTAAAAAATGTGTCATGACCCTATTAAACAGCCACCACTAAAGGGCTCCCCAGTAAAAACCAGTATACAAAAGTAAGTTGGTTTTTGCAGTAAATTATAGCTTTGTGGCAAACACAACCACCAAGTTAAGATTATATGTATTATCAACAACTTGCAATTCCTGGAGACAATTTATCTCTATAAAAATTTAAGTCAACTCTGCCCTCTACTGTCTTTTAACTATATTATGGTCCTGCTCATGGATTGAATCTGACTGACTTCAGCTGTGTTGATTACTTTGGTGTATTCTGGTCTTCAACCTGGCCTGAAGCTAGATTATTTTCAAAAGTCTCTGCTGCCTACATTGTACCCCATACCAATTAAAGCAGACTCTGAGCATGAAAGCTCTCCAGTTGGTTCCAATGTTGAAAACCTTTGTTTGGAATGTCAGATCAAATTTTATTGACTTACCTTTTTTATTCTATAACCTAAATTATAGTATACACCTAGTCGTGTCTGGGTAGGCTTTGCAGATTTAAAATGAGAAGATGAGTATATCATTAAAAATACTGGAATTTGGAGGGCGCTACGGGGGTTCAGTCTCAAGCTTCAGCCTTGCTAGGCAAATACTCTATAGATTAAGCAACAATTTCAGTCCTTTTCTTCTTTGAGATAGGTCTAACTTTTTCCCAGAACCAACCTGTGTTTTAAAAGGCCAACTTATTTATGATTCCATCTCCAGCTAGGATGATAGGCTCATGTCATGCCTGACTTTTTTGGTTGAGATGAGATCTCTTGAGATTTTTCTGCCCTAGGTTTGGTCTGAAAACGCAGTCCTCCCAAACTCTGCCTCCAGAATAAGGATTACAGATGTGATCCACAATGCTCAGCCATAAAATAGCATTTTATTTATTTTTTTGTTTTGTTTTTACCAGTCCTGGGTCTTGAACTCAGGGCTGAGCACTGTCTGAGCCACAGCACCACTTCTGTTTTTTTTCTGTGAGTGTAGTACAGAGGAATAAAAACCAGGGCTTCGTGCATGCTAGGCAAGCACTCTACCAGTAGGCCAAACTCCCAGCCCCCTAAAATAGTATTGTAAAAACATAAATAAGGGTTAATGTTTTTCTTTGGTATTTTTTGGTATTTTTTCCCTTTATTTTTTTTGGGGGGGGGTATTTTTTCCCTTTATTTTTTGTTGGTTATGATGCTTGAACTCAGGCCCTGGACACTGTACCTGAGCTCTTTTGCTCAAGATTAATGATCTATGACTTTGAGTCTCAGCTCCACTTCAGTTTTTGAGTGGTTAATTGGTTAATTGAACCACCATCCTCAGATCTCAACTTCCTGAGTAGCTAGGAAGTCACTGGTGCCTAACCAAAAAAAACACCTTTTTTATTTATGGTAATGATATTGACAGTATCTACCAGTTGGTGACGCCACAGCTCATTCCTAATTCTCTGTTGATTTATTATCTGCTGAGGAAGCTTCAGAAGAGCCAAGAGAGTTGGGCCAGAAGATAGGGGCAAATGAGGTAGAGCTCATTGCATTAAGACACTGCTTCCTTTTTCGTGATTGTTCAGAGACGTGTTAATGGAGTTTATCATATGGAAAAGCACTGGTGTGAAAGCCCAAGAAATCTGTTGGAGTAGAAATTGTGCTAATTAGAACATTAACTAAATTAAATCACTAGGGAGAAAGGAATTCCAGAAGGAATAAGATAGGAGAAAGATGCCAAAAATTATTAATAATCAGAGAGAGAAAAAATACTTTTGCAAAAACTTAACCAAAAAGCAAATTATTAACAATAATCAAAAGCTTACCTTCCACTTACCTTTAGTAAAGTGGCTCTAGCTAATCTAATGAACCCAGTGTCTAAAATTGGACCTATGAGAAGAGGTTTTACTCTTTTTTGAAATAAACTTAATTTTATTGTCAGGGTGATATACAGAGGGGTTACAATTACATACATAAGGTAGTGAGTACATTTCTTGTTGGACCCTCTCCCATGTTTATCTCCCATTTGTCCTCCCCTATTCTTAAATCAAAATCATAACTGGAATTAGCCAAAAAAATATTGGCCTGACAAAGAAGGGAATCACCACTTATACTTGAAAAAAAAATACCTTTGCAAGTACAAACCCTTCTGTAGATGCAGTAGGTCCAGAGAATTGGTTCTTTGTCCTTTCTGAGTAACAGACTCCATTAGTATCTGATGAAAGCTTCAGATTCTCAGCCTAGAGAAAAATGGACATTTATATACAGACACACTATTTTCCATATGGTTCTATCCTTGTTTAAAAACATGGATTCCATGGACATTTGTGGCCCACATCTGTAATCCTAGCTACTCTGCAGGCTGATGTCTAAGGATTGCGATTGAAAGCCAGCCTGGATAGGACTCTTTATATCCAATAACCAGCAAAGAGGTAGAGCTATGGCTCAAGTGACAGAGTGCAAACCTTCAGTAAAAAAGCCAAGCAAAATGCAAGGATGGCGTTAGGGTCCTTGGAAAGTATAATTTTGTTGTGGCTGCCTAAGGAGGACTCTGTGTAATAACGGTTAAGGGATGAGTAAATGGAAATAATTAATGAAAGCTGATCTTCTGAGAAGTTTGGTAGTGAAAGTTCAAGAAATAGCTTGTGTTAAGGAAAGATTTCTGGCTGGGAGCAGTGGCTCACGCCTGTAACCCTAGCTACTCAGGAGGCTGAGATCTGAGGATCAAGGTTCAAAGCCAGCCCTGGCATAAAAGGACCTGAGACTCTTATCTCTAATTAACCTCTAGAAAATGGGAAGTGGGGCTTGGCTCAAGGGTAGGGTGGTATCCTTGAGCTGAAGAGCTCAGGGTCAGTGCCCAGGCCTAGAGTTCAAGCCCCATGACCCACAAAATTTTTTTTCTATTGAAGAATGTGATAAGGAATTTGTATTCTATATTGAACTATAGACAGTGCTTTATTTGCTTAGAATAAATTCCTGGCTGTCAAATTGTTCGCAATATCTTTCTTCCTCTAAATTCTAAGCTAGAAGCTTATTGGAGCAAAGATGAGGAAAAAAGAAAGAATATTTTTATATGTGTATATACATATATGTATATGTATATACATATATATATACACATATAAAAGGACTGATAAGGATTCAACAGGTAGTCATGAGCAAATGATTAAAATAAGCTTAATCTTTATTTTTATATAATTCTGCTGATTTCTTGCTTATATCCTAATTCTTCCTAGAAGGCACAAATCAAGTTGCAACAGCTCCTTAAACTCCCCAGCTTCTCTGGCCATTGAAAATCACTATCCTCACTTCCTAAATTACACATCTTTATGTATGATATCCATATACTAAATCACCTAACACATGATACTTGAGTGTTAAAGGGATCATCATTAGCTTATGTCACACATTTGGCATGAACTCAGACTTTCCAAGATGAATTTGGCTGCGTGGTCAGCCTACTTGCATAGTATTCCTTTGACACCCATATGTGTTATCTGATAGGCTTTGCATATACCTATATATGTATATATTTACGTGTTCTATTTATTCAAGAAGCAAATCTTCTAAGTTCTGTATTCTTCCTCTGTTTCCCTAGTGCCTGTCTAGTGTCTTTCACAGATGATTCACTAAAAATTGTTCATCGTGATGATGTATGGACTCTGTT
This sequence comes from Megascapheus bottae, assembly GCF_031878675.1. NCBI lineage: Eukaryota > Metazoa > Chordata > Mammalia > Rodentia > Geomyidae > Megascapheus > Megascapheus bottae. The sequence goes on from NC_143522.1 coordinate 5,313,418, forward strand.
ATTTAAGAATAAAGTACATTATGAGTGAACTTCCAAAAGTGATGAATAAACCTACTTCTCATTCTGATAGGAAGCAAAAAAAATCTCTCTGTCCTTAGGAATAGATTGTAATGAGGATTGTGATGGGGTTGTGGCCACAAGTGCATGGTTCTGCCTTGTTGCCTTCTTGCTTACAAACACCTTTGGTCTCCTCATGACTATGTCCTCTTTCTGTCATACAGAAGAAAGATGACAGCTCCTACCAGGGGACTTAGGAAATCCCATCAAAATGAAGCAACATCTAAGAACATGCTGCTGTAGCTAACTAACCTGAAACAAAGTATTGGGAAGTTTTGATTTGCTAGACTTATTTTGCTTAATTAGCATATGTCCCAGTTCAGCATTATCCCTTCTAAACTACCAATAAGCAAAGGAGAAGGAAGATGATCTGAGAACAGAAAAAGACAGCAGTCAGAATAGCTTAGGTTCTGAAAATAAACTAGAACACAAACTGAAAGCTGACAGAAATGTGGAGAGGGCTAATTAGGATGAAAACATCTTTGGTAAGCAAATGCTTAAATACTTCAATACCAGAATAATGCTTCAAAAGAGCATCAGGTCAAATCAAATATGAGTGTTAGAAGGAAAAAACAAACAACACAAAACAACAACAACAACAACAACAAAATGACAAAAAAAACCCTCCTATCCAGGTGCTGATGGTTCATGGCTGTAATTCTAGCTTCTCAGGAGTCTGAGATCTTAGAATAGAGGTTCAATACCAGCCAGGGGAGAAAAGTCAGTGAGAGGTTTTTATTATTTTTGTTTTTGTTTTGTCATTCATGGGTCTTGAACTAAAGAATATTGTCGCTGAGTATTTCTGATCCAGGCTAGCACTCTACCACTTTGAGGCACATTGTCATTTCCAGGGCTGGGGGGGGAGTTGTGGATAACTGGAGGTAAAAGTCTCGCAGACTTTCCTGGCCTTGAACTGTGATCCTCAGAACTCAGCCTCAACTAGCCAGGATTACAGATACAAGCTACCAGCACCTGGCTTGATAAAACTATTATCTTCTATAAACTACTCAGAAAAAGCTGTGGCTCAAGTGGTAGAGTGCTAGCCTTGAATTAAAAAAGCTAAGGAACAGCAACCATGTCCTGAGTTTAAGCCCCAGGACTGGCAATAAATAAATAAATAAATAAATAACAAAAAACAAGCAAAAACCTCCTAGAAGGAAAATAATCTTGTTCAAACTCCAGAATTTGAGGCTTTACTAAAATCCTTCCTACAAGTAGGGAATGCAGAGGCAGCATTCTTCTGCTTTTACATAGGATACTAGACGGACGAACGCTGGACAATTAGCCACACTACAATTTGTTCTCAGAGAGGTTTCATCTGTAAACATTTGGCCTAAGATTTATGTAATAACTCTTTACTACATCAGTAGTCTTTAAGACACACTTTGCTAGATATTCTCTAAATGTTTGCCAACCCCCCCCCAAAAAAAAAACCTTTCCCTCCCAAGAACACCCTTCTTCCTTCTAAGACCCTTTCCTATGCATACTTCTTTGGGATTATTTAATCTATGATCCCATAGAGCTCTCAAACCTTTCCTTTGGTAGGTTGTTTTTTGTTTTTGTTTTTGTTTTTTGCCAGTCCTGGGCTTGAGTTCAGGGCCTGAGCACTGTCCTTGGACTTTCTCAAGGCTAGAGCTCTACCACTTGAGCCACAGTACCACTTCTGGCTTTTTTGTTTCCGTGTATGTGGAACCAAGGAATCGAACCTAGGTCTTCATGCATGCTAGGCAAGCACTCTACCACTAGGCCAAACTCCCAGCCCCCTTTGGTTGTTTTTAATTTGAATGAAGTCAACATCTGATAAATTTATGTCCAGAGTAATTGTGTTCCCTTTAACATTCAACTATCACAATTTGGATGGTATCTTATGTGGTTATCGTACATAAACACCTGTAATTTAGAAATGGAAGAGAGTGGTTGTAAATGGTTAAAGCATTTGGGAGTTTCATAGGGTTGGTCTTGGTATTGAGAAGTACATTAGATGGCATCTTAAAAATACCTAATTTTATTGTTATTATGGTTTTGTACAGAGGGCTTACCATTTCATAAGTCAGGTAATGAGTACTTTTTTTAAAATAATAATGCCACCTCTTCTTTTGTTTTCCCCACTTTCCCCTTCCCATCCCTGTCCACGAGTTACATCAGTCATTTTCTACATAGTGGATACTGAATAGAATGTATTTGTTCTCCCCTTTTCCTTTCCTTTTTGTGCCCCTCTTTGTCCCCCCACTCAAAGAGAAAAAGAATCTCAAAAGCAAAACAAACGCCACCACCACCAACAATAACAATAAAACACATGTTTGCATTTCCTGGAATTTATCTCAATAAATAGCGTTTTAAATGTTCAGAGGAGTTCCATCTTTGGCCTCCTTTCCTAAGGGTACTCTCCTTTAGTCTCACTGTTTGTATGTGAATACCTTGAGTCCTGTATAGGTTATCATGTCCAGTTACATGTTAGATTTAGCTTCCATATCTGAGAAAAACATGTGCCATTTGTCTTTCTGAGCTTAGCTTACCTCATTTAATATGATTTGTTTAGATAACATCTGAAGAGTTCTTCTAGAGAGCTATGGGATTCTCTGAAGCTAGAATTAATTACCATCCCTTGACTAACCATTTATATATTCTTTACCCTTAGGGTGTCTGAACTCATCTTTAGCCTCAAACTAACTTCTGATGAAATACTTAGCATGTGTATTAGATCCTGGGTGGCGAATTTTCTCCTTCCTCATAGCAATTCAGTGAAGAAGGTATTTTCATTTTGCAAATGAGCAAAGAGGCATAGAGAAGCTAATTGCCATGCACAACACCTCCCAGCTAATATGTGTAGATTTGCATATGAATATCTCTACATAGACTCTTTGGTGGAAAATATGATCTTGGTAAAAGGAAAGCTAAGAAATTTTTGCCAAGCACCAGTGGCTCATGCCTATAATCCTAGGTACTTAGGAAGTTAGGATCTGAAGATCACAGTTTAAAAGCATCCCAGGGTAAGGAAGTCTATTAAACTTATTTCTAATTAGCCACCAAAAAGCCAGAAGTAAAGTAGTGGCTCAAGTGATAGCGTGTCAGCCTTGAGCTAAAAGGCAATGCCCAGGCTGTGAGTTCAAGCCCCAGTACTGGCACCAAAGTGAAGAAAAAGAATTCTGATTGATTTTTAAAGGGATTATATAACAACATTATAAAGTAAGCCTCCCCAGTTGAAGGACCAAACTTGAATCTTCTCATAAGAGGACTTGACCTCCATGCTACCTCTAGATTTTTGCATCTGGTCTTCCAAATAGAAAACAATAAAAAAAAATACTCTATGATCTATTCAATTTTAAAGAGTCTGCTGATGCATCAACTTTTCTGGAAAATCTTTGTTAGGCCTGTGTGTTATCTCCCTTCCCAGGGCACAATGCTTGTCATGTGTGGAGGCCTTAGCAATCTTTCTGTATTGTGGTTACTGGTCCTGCTTTACTCTAGAATGTGAATCTCTTGAAGGCAGCCATGGAGTAGGTACCCCCAACATTAATTACATAATTTGAATCCTGGAGCATTTGTGTGATCCTATTCCTCTAGATTTAGTTACATTTTGAGCATCATTTTTAGTTTGAAATGAGAGGCTCTCTGGTATACACACCTCAACTATTAACTCATGGGTATGAAAAAACTAAGGAACCACATTGGTAGGTAAGTTACTTACTCACCTTTAACTGAAGTCAACAAACCATTTTTCTTAGTTGTGTTACTATCACAAAACCTTTGAGGTTGAGTGCTTTATATATATTTGGCTCACAATTTAGAGATCTAAGAACATGGCTTTAATATCTGTTCAGCTTTGGTGATTGTACACTGGCTGTATTACAACTCAGAAGATGGAGTCATTTGGAGAAGGAGACAGGGAGATAAGAAAGAATAATAGAGGAAATAGTTTTGATCCAAGTATATTATATGCATGTATAAAATAACATAAGGAAATCCCTTTGTGCAATTAATATATGCTAATTTTTTTTGAGTGCATGTGTGTTTTTGTCAGTGCTCAGGGCCTGAGCACTGTCCTTGGACTTTCTCTAGGCTAGAGCTCTACCACTTGAGCCTCAGCACCACTTCTGGCTTTTTTTTTCTATGTATGTGGTGCCGAGGACCGGGTCTTCATGAATGCTAGGCAAGCACTCTACCACTAAGCCAAACTCCCGGCCCCGCTAGTTTTTTGCTTTTTTTTTTTTTAAGGATAAATCGTATTCTGGGACAGGAAGCAAGAAAGATGCAGTGACAAGGCTCCTTTTTATAACAACTGACTTTTCAGATTCTATAGGAACATTAGCCTCTTCTAAAAGTGACCCCCCCCTCCCCCCCTCCGCCCCCCCCTCCCAGACCAGTTCCAGGAGGACCCACCTGTAAAGAATCCCACCATCTTTCAAACTGACTGCACTGGAACCAAGCTCTCATTATATGACTCTCAAACCATAGCTGAACAATACACCATCACAAATCCAATGATTTATTTCTACAACAGGAATAGAACGCAGAGTAAAGAAACAATAGGGGCAGGAGTGTGGCCTAGTGGCAGAGTGCTTGCCTAGCATGCATGAAGATCTGAGTTCAATTCCTTGGTAACACATACACAGGAAAAGCTGGAAATGGTGCTGTGATTCTAGTGGTAGAGGGCTTGAGCTTGAGAAAGTTCAAGGACCGTGCCCAGGACCTGAATTCAATCCCCAGGACTGGCAGGAAAAAAAAAAAAAGAAAAGAAAGAATTGAAGCAGAAAGGTACTGCTAGACCTCCAGGAATGAGGTGTGAAACTGAACTTTAAATTTACAAATCATTTCCTAGAGAGCAGTGAGGTGTTAAATCACATACTCTTAGAGCACATTATTTCCCTTACCTTAGGCACAATCTTCCTTCTGGCGAATACAGCATGAAGGGAAGACTTAGCAGTAAGTTTTGCAGGATTTATGGGAGATATTAGACTTAATTTTAAAAACACACACACAAATTCCTTCTTTAAAAATGTGTTTTACTGGGCCGGGAGTTTGGCCTAGTGGTTAAAGTGCTTGCCTAGCATGTATGAAGACCGGGGTTCAATTCCTCGGTACCACATACATAGAAAAAAGCTGGAAGTGGTGCTGAGGCTCAAGTGGTAGAGCTCTAGTCTTGAGAAAGTCCAAGAACAGTGCTCAGGCCCTGAGCTCAAGCCCAGGACTGGCAAAAAAAAAAAAAAAATGTGTTTTACTTCTTGCTGGGAGTTTGGCCTAGTCGTAGAATGCTTGCCCAGCATGCACGAAGACCCAGATTCTATTCCTGGGTACCACATACATAAAAAAAAGCTGGAAGTGGTGCTGTGGCTCAAGTGGTAGAGCTCTAGCCTTGAGAAAAAAAAAGTCCAAGGACAGTGCCCAGGCTCTGAGTTCAAGCCCCACAAATGGCAAAAAAAAAAAAAAAAAAAAAAATGTGTTTTACTTCTGAAATTTTAAATCTCTTTTAAACCTTTCTTCCTTCCTTTTTTTTTTTTTTTTTTTTTTTTTTTTTTTTTTTGCCAGTCCTGGGCTTGAGCTCAGGGCCTGAACACTGTCCTTGGACTTTCTCAAGGCTAGAGCTCTACCACTTGAGCCTCAGCACCACTTCCAGCTTTTTTCTATGTATGTGGTACTGAGGAATCGAACCCGGGTATTCATGCATGCTAGGCAAGCACTTTAACCACTAGGCCAAACTCCCGGCCCCGTCTTTCTTTCTTTCTTTCTTTGCCAGTCCTGGGGATTGAACTCAGGGCTTGAGCACTGTTCCTGAGATTTCTTAAGGCTAGCACTCTACCACTTGAGCCACAGCACCATTTCTGGCTTTTTCTGTGTATGTGGTATGGAGGAATTGAACCCAGGGCTTCGTGTTAAGCAATCACCCTACTATTAGGCCAAACTCCCGGCTCCTAAACCCTTTTAATAAGGATCTGAGATGGGTAGATTAATTGCCCCAAGACTGGAACCTGATAAGAATTTTTTTTAATTGTTGAGATAATGTATAGAAGGGTTACATTTGTCAGATAGTAGGAGCATTACTTCTCACACATTGATACCCCCTCTCTCTCTTGTATGAATTTTTATTTATATTCTGAAGAATACAAATCATGGGAACTTTAAAGTAGTGACAAAATGAGTTTTACAATAACTGTTATATTCATGACTGTTCTACCATGTGCCTGAGTTCACCCAAACTTTGCCATATACTTCCTCATTAGTTCTCAAAGATTTTTGTAAAAAGAAACAAATACAAGGAACCAGAAACGGGGGTAAAAATCTTGTGATTAGCTATTAGCCCAATGCAACCCCTACAAAGAAGGTTCCCTGCATTTTGGTGGCTTTAACTTTCCAAGTCCACTTTCTAAGGAGCCTGGCCTTTTGCTGCCTCTCTCTGTCTCTTGTGGCTTCATTTCCTAATGCAGCCTTATATCCATGTCATCTCAACCCAACACATTGATCAGTTTTTTTCAAATACTCACCAACCACCTGTACAAAATAATTGAGGTATTTGCAAGCCCTCTACCACTTGAATCACAGCACCACTTCCAGCTTTTCCTGTGTATGTAGTACCAAGGAATCAAACTCAGAGCTTCATGCATGCTAGGCAAGCACTCTGCCACTAGGCCACACTCCTGCCCCTATTGTTTCTTTACACTGCTTTCTATTTCTGTTGTAGAAATAAATCATTGGATTCATGATGGTATTATTGTTCAGTATTGGCTGAACAGTCCAGTTCAGCCAATTGGTTTATTACCAATTCTCTTTTTTATTACCATTTCCCTACTGTTTTTAGCCTCCCTTTTACTACTTCAGACTTAAAGACAGAGGGTTTTTGTTTTTATCTTGTTTTCTTTGCTAACACAAGGGTTTGAACTAAAGGCTTCATGCTTGTTTTGATGGTGCTCTGTCAATTGGGCCATGCCTCCAACTCAGGTTTTTGCTGGTTGTTTTGATAAGAGTCTCATAGATGTTTCTGCCCAGGTTGACTTCAAATCTTGAGTGCTTGAAGTTCAGCCTGTTGAGTAGCTAAGGATTAAACTTGTGAACAACCAGCTCCCAGCTAAGACTCAAGTTATTTTTAATGTCCTTGAGTTACATATAGCAGTTCATACATCTAGGTAATTTGTTAATCATTTTATAAAGCAACACTTTAAGAGAAGTGTATTTATTTTGTAATTATTTTACAAATAAAAAAAAAATCCAAATGGGCCAGGAGTGTAGCCTAGTGGTAGAGTGCTCACCTCGCATACACAAAGCCCTGGGTTGGATTTCTCAGTATCAAATACACAGAAAAAGCTGGAAGTAGTGCTGTGGCTCAAGTGGCAGAGCGCTAGCCTTGAGCAAAAAGTGTCCAAGGACAGTGCGCGGGCCCTGCGTTCAAACCCGACTAGCAAAAAAAAATCAAAACTCCATCAATAAGCCATTTGTTTATGGTTCTATTATGAAGATACTACTAACAATGGAATCTAAACCTTTTTCTATATTGCCACATAATTTCTCAAATATTTTTGGAAGTTTCTACGCTCCTTATCCCTGTTTCAAAATGACTCTTTCCTATACTATTCTGGTTTCTTGATTCCTATGGATTTTGTGCCTAAGCTACTTTAGAAAGAATCTGCCAATCTACTGACTCTTCTCCAGGTGAACAGGAACTTCCCTTAATTTCCCCTCTCTTCATGCTCCAATTTCTCTGAAACCCCCGCACTCTTTTAGTTACAAGCTATACAAGTGGAAGAAAACAGAAGTCTACTCTGAGTACTTTGCATTGTTGGGATACTCATTGGGGTGAGGGAAAGGAGAGGAGTGAGAAAACCAGGTAAGATAAAATCACATCTAAAAAAAAAAACCAAACACATCTAAAACCCAGTTTCAGGTTGATAATTAAATCCAGTCCAATCCATGAAAGAATTTGAGAGAATTTCCTTGAAGACTACTACATCAGAGAGTTTTTGACATCTGTCATGAATTTTTTTATATGGAAATGATCATTTGTATTTGAAAAGAAGTTGGAGAGGCCTGACAAAAGTGGAATCAAAGGAAAATGGTGTATAAACCTTTTAAATGGAAAGATTAGAATTTATAATCTGAATAGAGAAAGCAGCCCCAAGTGTTTATAGGAGTCTTGAAGAGGAGGAGAAAGTTCAACTCTGGCCTCAGAGCAAAACAAAGCAAAGTAAAATAAAACCTCTGAACTTTTCGGGATTCTAGTTTCAGCTTTGGGAATAATGTCTTTTTTTAAAAGAAGGTAATAGAAAGGAGATTTATCTCATAGCTGGCTGAAACTGGAATCTATAGCTGCCAGTGTCTCAAGCCATGGTGGGGTGAAAGGAGATTTATCTCATAGCTGGCTGAAACTGGAATCTATAGCTGCCAGTGTCTCAAGCCATGGTGGGGTGAAGTACGGTGAGGGCGGGTACACCCCAAGCAAGCTGCAGCTGGGGTCCATTGACCCTGACCCCTTGAGCCAGCACTTGAAACAGACATGGTAATAAATCATTATGTTGCCATTAATAAACCAGGAGGAATTCAAAATGTCACTCTTTACCTTGAGAGCCGGCAGATGGATTCAGGAAAGGCAGGCACCTGCTGGCCAGAATATCTTCCCTAAGTTCACAGTTGTCAGCATGAAAAACCTTTCAGACTTCTTGTGTCGTCTCATTTGATGGCTGCTACTTGCTTTTTCTTCTGACTGGCCATCTCTTGACATCTCTGAGTATTGAGCTGTCAGGCAGCAGAGGACCTACTGCAGGGATAAGGGGGAGAAGCTGTGTCCAAAGGCAATGACCAGGAGCCAGTCAGTACCTGAGCCTGGCTCTTTGACCTCACGTTTGCTCTGTTGCACGTTAGCAATATTATCAGGCAATGGAAGCATCTGGAAACACAACACAGCCTCTTCACAGACAACAGCCTATGTGCCATCACGGGTTCCAATGCCTTTAGGACGAACCTCAGCCTCCTTTCCATGGAGCAAATAGTGAGCCAGTGACCACCAACCCCCTATCCCCTCTAGAGGACTACTTCCTTTGCTTCACTGACCTTCACACTGGATGCTTACTCGGTACCCATTGAAGTGTGATACAATGGTCCTGTCACAACCAAAGGCTATTCTTATGCAAAAATATCCTGGTCATCCTGTTGCTGCAGTGCCAGGCCATCTGTGTCTTTCAGGTGACCCCTGAAAGCCCTTGCACTGACCTGTGGAGCACTGGCCACATTTTAACGTCTGTACTTTGAGGCTGACTTACATTAGGTGGAGGGTGTTTCCTTTGAGATACCACCAGACAGTCAGACAGGCATAGACAATCCCTTTAGGGATTCTCTCAGCAGCTTCCTAAAACACTGGCTGCTCTGGGAAGAACATCGCACAATGGCCCCAGAGGAACTTCTTCCAGTACTTAGACCAATTGCAGCAGCTGTGCACATGGACATGGAGCTTCGGGTTGAAACCATCTGTTTCTCAGTTACATCAGTGAGGACATGGTGACTCGTCCCATCAAAGATCCACCCTACAGGTTTTTCTTTGTGGTATACAATATGGTGACAACTATGGGGGTTGCTGTGCTTGAGAATACATGAGCTTCGTGAGGTCTTCAAGAACTTCTGTGATCTCTTCCATTACGCTCTCCTGCACCTTAGCATCTAGTTTCCCTGCTCACCTTCTAGCAGCAACGAATTCAAAGACACAAGGATAGCTGCGTGCTGGTGGTGCAGAGCTGTAATCCTAGTTACTCAGGATGCTGAGATCTGAGTATTACAGTTTGAAGCCAGCCTTGGCAGGGAAGTCCATGAGACTTTTATGTATAATAAACCACCAAAAAGCAAAAAGTGGAGATCTGGCTCAAGCAGTAGAATATTATTAGCCTTGAGCTTAAAGTCAAGGACAGTACCCAGGCCCTGAGTTCAAGCCCCAGGAGTGATACACACACACACACACACACACACACACACACAGGACATACTTAAATGTGGATCAGCTCCCTTTTAGTATTTGGTCTTACAGTGGTAGTTCACAGGATGACAAGCCGGTGTCAGTCGTGGAGTGACCCAAGGCTTGTGAAGATCATCCTATCAGGTTCTATGACTGGGATTTTGACCTGCTCAAGTTTGAGTTACGGATAGGCTTTCCTCTGGTGCCTCATATCCATACCTTGAAACATCTTGTTGACTTCATCTTTCCCCTTTTGAGCTTCTTGATAGCTCTGGGCAGAAAACCAATGCAGAGTATTTCTACATTTGACACTGGCGCAAGGGTGACTTGCCATAGCTAGTTTGTCTAGCTCTCACCCTCTCGCTCAAGCCACAGTTACTAGCTGCCAATTGTATGGCTTCCAGACTAGTGTGTCTCAGGTGAACACACTTAATAAATACTCTATCCCTTCGTGTGACTTGTTCCCAAAAACAGTACATACCATACTGCTAGTGATTTCAAAGTCCTCTTGGCTTTTCACTGTGGGAGTACCCAGTGTTATTTAAGTCCCTTTCTTTTTTTTTTTTTTTAGGATTTTAGTGTTGTAAAGATCAAAACAATATTATTTTATTGTCTCCATGTCACTTCTTTGTAATACAACCTGAAGTCTGAAGCAGTTCGCGTGAGAACCATGTACAGTTCTTTCCTGGTACTCCACAAGCTGGACTATCTTTGAAAAAAAAAATAAAGCCTTGGTAGTTCCTTACTTTAAAATGGATATTTATAAATTAATGTATGTTCTTTTCCCATTAAAAATTAAGATTTGCTGGGCACGGTGTATCATGCCTGTAATCCTAGCTACTCAGGTGTCTGAGATCTGAGGATCAGTTCAAAGCCAGCCCCAGCAGTAAAGAACCTGAGACTCTTATCTCCAGTTAATCACTAGAAAATGAGAAGTGGGGCTGTGGCTCAAGGTAGGGCAGTAGCCTTGAGCTGAAGAGCTCAGGGACAGCACTCAGGCCCAGAGTTCAAGGCCCATGACCCCCCTCCAAATATATATATAAACTGAACTCTTTTGGGGGTGGTAATGAGGTTTAAACTAGGATTTGTGCTTGCCAAGTGGGTGCTTCACCACTTGAGCTATCTCCTATTTTGCTTTATTTTTTGAACAAGAGTCCTTCACTCTATTTATGCTTCCCATGTAGTTGGAATGAATGACAAGTGCATGTCACCATGTCCAGCTTTTATTGATTGAGATGGGGTCTTGTGAAAATTTTGCCCAAGGTTGTTCTCAACCCTCAATTGTGTAATGCTCTGAATCTAAGCCTCCCAAGTAGACAGAATTATAGACATGAGCTACTGCACCCAGCCTCAAATTACATTAAGGAAAACTTGAATCTGTTTTTTAAAAGAATAGCATAAATTAATTGTACAAAGGGTTTTATTGAGATGGAAATTTTAATCTTGTGCCAAGGATATGGCTTAGCAATTGATCCAGCATATAGGAGTTTTTTTTTTTTTTTTTTTTTTTTTGCCAGTCCTGGACTTAAGCTCAGGGGCTGAGCACTGTCCTTGGATTTTTCTCAAGGCTAGAGCTCTACCACTTGAGCCTCAGCACCATGTCCGGCTTTTTCTAAGTATGTGGTACCAAGGAATCGAACCCGGGTCTTCGTGCATGCTAAGCAAGCACTCTACCACTAGGCCAAACTCCCGGCCGATATAGGATTATTTTAACATCTTAATTTAATTAAGTTCATTGTCACAGAAAATTGTATACATAACTACAACATGTTAACATTTTGCTATATACACCATTTTCTTTTTGTTTTGCCACTCCTAGAGTCCTGGTTACTATCCTTAAACTTTCTCTAGGGTAGTACTCCACCATGAGCTACAGCACCACTTTTGGTTGTGTGTGTGTGTGTGTGTGTGTGTGTGTGTGTGTGTGTGGTACCAGGGAATCAAATTCAAGACTTTGTGCATAGTAAGCAAGAACTCTACCACTAGTCCACACTCCCACCCCGGTTATCATCATATTTTTTAAAATATTTACGTGAGTAGGATAATGTCCCAGAGGAAATCCTATTAAAAGACAACCTCACAATACTTCTTGGAAACTTCATACATTACTTATGAGGAAATAGGTGCTAATATCCTGCTTTGCGGCCTCTGTTTTCCTTCCTTCCACTGGTCACTCTCAGATACATTTGTATTTATTCCTATTATTATATTCACACTTGAATTTTTGGCCATATGTCTCCCAAATCCCCAAATCTCATTTGCTGAATGAGATTTTCTCTCTTTCTAAATATGGCTAGGTTTTCATGAAGGACCTTGAATAAATATCTCTTCTATCTTATCTTCTGTGCCCAAGAGTATGGTGACTTTTTTCATCTGCCCACTTTAATAACAAGATATTGTGAAGTTAAAAAGACACTTGGAAATATTTTGATTGCATCAGAACATGAAAACAGTTATGCTGAAGGACATGCTTTGGGAGATATACGACAGTGGTGTTATATTTTTAATCAAATTATATTTTCTTCATGTGTGTTCTCTACTAATAATGAGGCACAAAGCTGTACATCTCCCCCTTGTGGTTCTGGTTAGTGTCTGTTTTTCACATTTCCAATTTCTTCTGGTTCTAATCAGTTCCAATTAAATGCTGCCGAAATAATTAATCCTCAGCATCGACCCTGGCAACATACTACTGCATAGTTCTTTGATGGCTCTTATTGCTTGTAGAATAAAATCCAAACACCTGAAATTCCAGTAGAATCTGTTTCCAAAACTATACATTCTAGCTGAGCATCAGTGAGTCACGCCTGTTATCCTAGCTACTCCAGGAAGCTGAGAACTGAGAATTGTGGTTCAAAGCCAGTCAGGAAGGAAAGTCTGTGAGACTCTTAACTCCAGTAAAGCTGAAAGTGGTGCTAAGGCTCAAATGGTGGAGTGCTAGCTAACTAGCCTTGAGCATAAAGAAGCTCAGGGACAGTGCCCAGTCCCCAGTTCAAGCACCAGGACTGGCAAAACAGCAACAATAATAACAATATGTTCTTCAAGGCTCAGATTCCCTTTTCAGTTGCCCTCTTTGGAGTAGTCTTCACATTTTAGGCTTGTAAAGCAATTTTCCAGTAATCAGTTATGGGTATGTATGCTCATTTTATGTCTCATACTGTTTTGCAAGAATTTAGAGAGTAAGACAGTATAATACCTTCTCATGTTTCTGTTACCTCACAGTTTCTTACACACATCAAACACATTCAATAAATACCAAACCTAGGTGTGGTGGTAAATGCCTATAACCAGCTATTTGGGGTTGTTGTTAGAGACCGGTTCAGGAAAAAAGAAAATCAATCTCAACAAACAAGCCAGGCATCGTAATGCATGCCTCTGTAAGCTGGCAAGTGGTATTATGGCTCAAGTGGTAGAACACTAGCCTTGAGAAAGCCCAAGGACAGTGCTCAGGCACTGAGTTTAAGCCCCAGGACTGACAAAAAAATGAAATTAAAAGTTGTCATTAGATTGTAAAAACACAGATTTTAAAGGTGGATTGAAAGGGTAAACTGTATAGGCCAGCCCTGTCCAGCAGAAAGGTACCTATTTGAAAGTTTAGCTACATGTGTAATGTTAAATTTTTTAGTAAACATATTTTTAAAAGGTGAAAATTATATAATACATTTTATTTAGCCTAATTATTAAAAGTTTATTTCAACACATAATTGTGTAAAATATTCTAAACAATGCATCCCAGTTCAAATTTCCACATTTACAATGCATTATAATTCATGTGCCTAGTCTATTGTGGCTACTGTTAGGAAGAAGTTGCCTTGAGAACAGTAGTCCTGGTTGATTACAGATTGGCTCTGTCTCCATAGACAAAAGTTGTTTTTTTTTGTTTTTGTTTTTGTTTTGTCGGTGGTAGGACTTGAACTCTGGGCCTGGATGCTGTTCCTGAGCTCTTCAGTTCAAGGTTACCACCTTGAGCCACAGTGCCACTTCCATACATATTTGAATTTTTTTTTTTTTTTGCTAGTTCTGGGGACTGAACTCAGGGCCTGAGCACTGTCCTTGGGCTTTTCCTCAAGGCTAGTGCTTTACCACTTGAGCCACAGCACCACTTCCGGCTTTTCTATGTATGTGGTACCACGGAATCGAACCCCCGTCTTGGTGCATGCTAGGCAAGCACTCTACCACTAGACCAAACTCCCAGCCTTAGACAAAACTTTTAGCTACTCATTCCTTTTGCATCTTCCTCTGAAAAGAGAGCCATACTTCTTTAGCAATCTTACAACGTTTGTAATTGTATAAAATGAGAACCTGAAGAAGATTCTTGGAAAGGTCTTGCAATTTTTCCAAGAATAAAGTACACCTGGTGACATTAGTTTGAGCACGGTTTTTTAGGATACTTGTGATTTTCAGTAACCATTGCAGGTCATTACCAGGTGTTAAGATACGAAAGCTTATGCCAGTGCCCCATTGGAGATATATTTCCAGATTAGAAAACCCAATTAAACCAGCTTCCTCCAAAAATGGTTATTAATCTTTTTAAAAATAGACTGTGGCACCGTATTCAGGTTAATTATATCATTGTGAATAATAAGATGCTTTTAATACAGAAGGGAAGAGCCAGGGCGCCCATCACAAGCATTCCAAGAGCCAAAGGATCAGGAAATAACGCAGGGATAATTGACCTGTGCTATTTACGTCACCACTGCGGTACTTCAGTGACACAGAGAAAGACAGAAACACAGGCCTCCAGATGGTCATGAAGAGTAACATTTTTGTGCGTTCTTTTCAGGAGATTCTTTGCAGAGCTCCAAATGCGTCTCCTATACATTGCAGTTATTTATCCATCCACCGAGTTCTTATATCACTTTTCCTCCTTAAGAAATGGCTCAGCAAGTGGCTTGAATGTATTTTCGTTTCAATTTTTCAAAGTTGAGTCGTGGAGAAACAACTCCCTTTGTGGTGTGTCTGTGATCCATCAGTCACTTTGCTCTCAGAAAGGCACCTATGTAGTAGTTCATTCAATCCAGGTCTCAACCTCTCTCTCCTCCCCGTCCCTCTCTCTCATCCCACACATCGGCCCGCCAGTCCTGGGACCTTTTCCCTCTTTCTCTAAGGTAAGACCTTGCCCATCCTCTCAGCTCTGGAGATCCCGGTGGGCCATCCTTAGCAACAGTTGCTAGGGGCGGAGACATGCAAATCAATTCCAGGCCCAACTATCCCAGTGCGCATGCGGCAAGCAAAATCTCAGCTCTCTCGAGATTTCGCCTTCCCGGAAGCTCTGGAGGTCGGTTCCCGGTAAACGGCGTCGCGATGTGTGGGGACTGTGTGGAGAAGGAATATCCCAACCGGGTGAGCAAGCGGGCACCTAGAACTCCTGTCCTAGGGCCGTAGCCGGCCCTTGAGACTCCTCATACCACCACCGCCGGCCTGGCCCGAGCCGCACGACCCCTTCGAATGACCCGGTAGCTGTATTCAGACACCGGTCACCTGGAGCGGCCTGCGAGACTGCCAGGGGCGCCGGGCCCCGAGTCCCCGCCCTGACTGCTGACGTCAGCCGTCACTCCTATTCTCCTGAGCTTGTGGGGACGGCCGAGGAGAAAGCTCACCGCTGTGACTGTCACCACCACACAGGTGGACAATAATCCCCAGTCCCCCCTCCCCCATGCCATCCTCCCCCTCCATTTGTTGACACTAGATTCTCTTACTGAATTCTAGAGCTAGAACTGCTTCTGCGATTGTCTGTCCTGGCCTAGGTTTTCGAAGATGCTGAAACGAATACCTAGGGAAGGGAAATCACTTACTCAAGTTCACATTCTAGATTAACTAAGATTGAAATTTCCAGACCATTTCTTTCTTTCTTCTGTTTAATCTATACCTCTAAGGCTTAGTGGGTTTCCAAGCTTGTCTTTTCTCATTCATTCCGTGTATACCTAACTCGGATGTATAGATTATGTAAGTAACAAGGAGAGTACATGGTTAACAGAAATGAAAAATAGAACTGTGTATAAATGCTATTTAAGTTTATAGAGAAAAGGAAGAGTGATAGAGAAATAGGACCACGATGATTTCCTCCAGAAAAGCTGAGATTCGGTTGGGACTTGAAGAAGAGCTGTGACTAAGATAGAAAAGAGGGAAAGTGAGTTAGAGGCTGGGGAAAAGAACAAGCAATTCTCATTCCGGTTTTGTGACACACACACACACACACACACATATATATATATATGTGTGTGTGTGTGTGTGTGTATGTGTGTATATATATATATACACACACACACATCCCTGGAAGTGTATGTAAGCATGTCCACAAGCTGCTTAGGATGTTGAGGCAGGAGAATAGTGAGGAGTTTGAGGCCAATCTGAGTAAAGTTAATGAGACCTGATCTCAAAAAGATAATACAACTGTAGACATACTGCATTTACCTAGCATGTGCAAGACAAGGGGTGGGGACAACATATTCATAAGGGCTTTATTTGTAATAGTGCTACCAGAGACATAGTTGTCTTAACTCTGTTCTTACATCCAACAAGGAAAGAAAAACAGTGAAATTAGAAATATGTCACATCTGGACACTGACCCTATACATCTGATAGACATGATGGACAGAAGAAGGATATTTACATGCCACAGGAAGAAGACAATTCATTTCATCATAACCCAAGTTTCAGGTACAGAGGAAACAGTAGAGGAAGAGTTAGAGGCAGAGGGCAAAGGTAGGCATGAAGAGTCCCAGTCGCAGGTGTGGGTTGATTGATGGTGATCTCAGTTCTGCCTCTCAAGTTCCAGAGAACTTCCCACTGTCATCACTTGAGGGGATGAGGTGATTCATCTTGCTCCAGGGTGAAGCCTCATCATTATGTGCGATTGTCTTTATTTGGAAGTGGTCTGTCTTGTAAGCCTCTGCTGTTCCTTAAGTATCCTTTGGTTCCTTGTTACAAAGATGTTATCGATCACTCTGTCTTTGCTGGAATCCAGGGTATTGCAAAGTGACTATAGAAAGAAGGCTTAAATCAAGACCAATGTGAAAATCTAAGGTAGAGATGCAAGATTTTTCTTCTGTTTTTAGTTAATTTGTAGGTTCAAGAAGTCAGTGCTTTTCAGCAAAAATAGGTTTATAAAACCTGTTCAAAAAATAAATTTTCAGTAGATTGAAAGAAGGTTGCCTTGAGAGTGGGAATGATAGCATTAGCATTAGCTTTTGGGGTACTTTGTAGTACTTGTGTAGTTTGCCTATGAGAAATGTCTATCCCTACATGCAGCCCTCAGGACCTGAGGTTACCTATGAGTCAGGAAGTTTTAGTTATAGCAGTGTTTTCTTTCAGAGCCCTTATAGTCTGTAATTTCTGTTTCTATCTCTATGTAACTTTTTTTTTTCCCCTTAAGAACTGGAGGCTGTGCACCTGGTGCACTGAGGGCACATGCCTGTAAACCTAGCTACTCAGGAGGCTAGAATCTGAGGGTTGAGATTTGAAGCTGGCCTGGGCTGAAAAGTCTTTTAGGGTTCTTAGAATATATGAAAGAAACAAGGATGAATTTGTAACTGGAGTCAGTTGAAACAATAAAGATCATATTGAGAAGTTTAGATTTTATGCTCTATAAGCTAGGGTCAGTTATCAAAAAATTAGGAATAGAGAAATGACAATGAAATTTGTTGTTAGGAAAAATGAGTCTTGGCTATGAATTAGGATGATTGGATAGAGGTATTGTGAAAGAGTGTCCCATAGCATGACAGTGGTATACAAATGTGACAATTAGTCCTGATTTCAAAGAAGGGAAGACTTGATTGATTTAATGTGAGAGAGAAGAAAGGAAAAGTTGTAGATGGTTCTAGAGTTTTTGGTGTAAGCAACTAGGAAGTTGCAAGTATCATTGCAGAAATTGGAAAGACAAATGGTCAAATTATTTTTTATCAGGCATCATTTGATATTGAAAATATAACAACTGCTCTTTGGGTATGAAATTTAAATAATCATATTAGCCAAATAAAGGGTTCAAAATTGAAAGAATGTGTTATATGAAAAAAAGAATGTAGGGAATCAAAGACTGTGTGACAAAGAATAGATTAACCAGCCTCGGCTACATAATGAGTTTGAAGCAGGACTGCACTATAGTGAGACACTGTCTAAATCCTCATCATCTAGAAAAAGAATAATTCACTAGGAAATAAAAATGTAAATGGAAGAAGAGTGAAGTATTTGAGGTGGTTGGAAAGCCAGGGAAATGCCTTTCTGAAGCACTTTTCTTGCTTTTTTGTCTGTTCTGAAATAATTAAAGGGCTGTCATGAGGAAGAATTAAATTCTTTTTGCATTGAGAAAGGCTTATTTAGAAGTAACTAGTAGGTGGATATTATGAGTTTGTGGAGTTTGAATCCAAATATGGAACTTTCAAACAGATGTTCAAAGATGGGATAAGATCCTTTTAAAGAGCACTGAGCTCCCTTCCTGTTGTTCTATAGTGAATATGTGGAATCCCATGGTTAATTTTCAGATTTAATTGGGAATTTTTCCCCCATTAACTGAGATTCTTTGAAGTCTGATGTATTTTTAAGAACAGTAAACTTAGAAGCCAAGCCAGGCACCAGTGGCTAATGCCGGTAATCCTAGCTACTCAGGAGGCTGAGACCTGGAGGATTGAAGTTGAACCACAGGCAAACTGGGAGCAATAAAGCTGAGCAGAAGTGCAAAGCTCTGATTTCAAGCCCCAGTACCAACACACACACACACACACACACACACACACACACACACACACACAGAAGCCACTTTTGCACAAGCCATAGAAGCTTGGCAAAGGGGTAATAAAATGTGGCAGCATGGGACTGGAAATGTGGCTTAATAGTAGGGTGCTTGCCTTGTATGCGTGAAGCCCTGGGTTGGATTCCTCAGTACCACACAAACAGAAAAGGCCAGAAGTGGCTTTGTGGCTCAAGTGGTAGAGTGCTAAACTTGAGCACAGAGAGGCTCAAGGAAAGAGCCCAGGCCCTGAATGCAAGCCCCAGGACCAGCAAAACAAAAACCAAAAAAACTAGCAGCAAATATGGTTTGTCAATTAACAGAATTCCTAGAAAAAAAAGTGGCTTGTTGGTAAGCTCTAAGTACATAATAAGTAAGTAATATTTAATTATTTATCTTTGTTGTATAACATGGCTGCAGCTTTGTAGTGGATGTTTTTTACAGACCAGAAATACACAGTACTGAATTTGTCTTAAAGCTCTGACCTACTTTGTAATGTTACACCGAGAACTTCCAACTCAAATGTGTCTAGTTGTAAATGATTCTTACTAATGTTCTGAACCCAGGTATTTTTTGTTGTTGTTGTTGTTACTGTTAAACTGTAAATGAAAACTTTTTTTTCAACAAGCATTTTTTTTTTCAAAAAGCATTTGGCACTTCTTTTTTTTTTTCCCCAAAAAAGCATTTAGTAAGCCCCTTAGAATGAGAGCTGTACAGGCCAGGGGTGGGAGTATGGCCTAGTGGTGGAGTGCTCGCCTAGCAAGCAGGAAAACCTGGGTTCAATTCCTCGATACCACATATGTAGAAAAAAAGCCAGAAGTGGTGCTGGGGCTCAAATGGTAGAGCACTAGCCTTGAGAAAAAGTCCAAGGACAGTACTCAGGCCCTGAGTTCAAGTCCCAGTAGTGGCAAAAAATAAAATAACAAGCCAAAATTGTAATAAAATATTTCCAGTTAACCTAGAATGAAACTTCTGTTTCTGTATTTTGTTTTAGCTTTAAGCAACAGTAATACAAAAGAAAATCATTGATTTGGATTAATCACACTGAAAAAATTATTAAGGGGTGGGGAGAGGGAAATTGGGAGAAAAACATGGGAAGGGTAGCAATATCCAACAAGAAGGGTCCTTACTACCTTACATATGTAACTATAACCTTTACATACATCACCCTGACAATAAAATAAAGAGGGAAAAGTAGTGTGAATTATGGTAGTTAAATTAAAAACTACATGTCCACATGTTTATTTACCTCATTTAAAACTAAGCTACCAGCTAGGTGCCAGTGCTCAGTAGTTACTCAGGAGGCTGAGATCTGAGGATTGAGGTTCAAAGCCAGCTCATGCATGGAAGTCTATGAGACTCTTATGTCCAATTAACCACCAGAAAATCAGAAGTGGCACTGTGGCTCAAGTCATCAAGTGCTAACCTTGAGCTAAAGAACTCAGGGACAGAGACCAGGCCCAGAGTTCAAGCCCCATGACGGACCAGAAAAAATAGTGAAGCTACCAAAGCCATTTACTCAAATTACTTATTAGATGAATGAGCTGGATTTATAACTACCAAAACATTTGTATATAGGTAGGTATTTTTAAAAATTATTCTTACATTTTAATATCTGTAGTAGCAAATGTCTGTGTTAATAATGAACAATCTGAAATAAGTAGGCTAACTTCTACTAGGATTATTGAAAAACAAGATTTAACTAAACCTAAAGCAATAGAAAACAGAAAGTGAAGATCAGAATTAGAAAGTAATGAAACAGAGGTTAGGAAATCAATAGCTTCCAGCTAGGATTTGAACTTTTCCTAGTGCTCATCCAGTGAGCTATATTATCACAGCTCTCTATTTTAACTATAAACATTTCTTTGACAGATCATTTGCAAAACGACGTATGTCTTAATTATTAGCAAAAAATGTTTTATTTAGTTTCTTAGAGATGAAGTAAACTTTCTTCCTTCAATACTGTTTATCAATCTGATTTACTCTAGAACTCAACCTTACTCTACCTGCATTACACATTTGTAAAGCCTGACATCTGTACATTGGAATGCTTTTTTGTTTGTTATATTATGCTATTAAGGCACAAGCAAAAGCTATTTTAATAATCAATAAGCCCATCTTTAGTGTTGACTTAGTGTTGTCGTTTTAATTAAAGTTTAATTCTAGCTAGGATGACTGGCACATATCACTGTCTTGGGTTTGTTTTTTGCCAGTCCTGGGCTTGAGCTCAGGGCCTGAGCACTGTCCGTGGACTTTCTCAAGGTCAGAGCTCTACCACTTGAGCCTCAGCACCACTTCCAGCTTTTTTCTATATATGTGGTACGGAGGAATCGAACCCAGGTCTTCGTGCATGGTAGGTAAGCACTCTACCACTCGGCCAAACTCCTGGCCCCTGTGTCTTGTTTTTTTGAGATGGGGTCTCATGAGTGTTTTGCAACAGTTAGCCTAAACTTGGAAATATCCCAGGTATTATGGTATGCTTCATTTAATATTATTGGGTATTATCTTCTTCTGATTTTTCCATTTCACATTTTACTAAGGTTTATTGTTTCTAAATATGTACTTGTACTTGGTTCCCTCTTTTAAATGCAATTGCAATCCTCAGATTTACAGACCTAACATTGTAGTTTTATTTGTCATGAATTACATTTCTTTAGGGAAGCTGGTAATTTAAAAAATGACTTGGGTATGGCTTTCAAGCAAGTAAATCTATCCCTCCCCCTTTTTTCTGTCGGTCATGGGGCTTGAACTCAGGACCTGGACACTGTCTCTAACCTTTTTCACTCAAGGTGAGCCCTCTGCCACTTTGACCCATAGCATCACTTCCAGTTTTCTGGTGGTTAAATGGAAATAAAATGTCTCATGAAAGCTAGGTGCAGTGGCTCACCCCTGTAATCCTAGCTAGTCAAGGCTGAGATCTGAGGATCAAGGTTCAAAGCCAGCCAGCATGTGAGACTCTTAATCTCACCAGAAGTAGTGCTGAGGCTCAAGGGGTAGGGTGGTAGCCTTGAGCTCAGTGACAGCATGCAGGCCTAGAGTCCAAGCCCCATGACCGGCAAAGAAAGTCTCTTAGACTTTCCTGTCCTGACGGACTTTAAACAGTGATCCTCAGATCTTAGCTTCCTGTGTAGCTGGGATTACAGGTGTGAGCCACCAGTGCCCAACTGTAAATTCCCTTTTGGAAAACACTTTAAGCAAGTTTTTCCCCTTTAGAGTGTATTAAATCTTGTATCATTTTTACCAAAGACTTCAAAATAAAAGAAAATTAAATTCCTATTTTTAACATTTTAGGGTAACACCTGTCTGGAGAATGGATCTTTTCTACTGAACTTTACAGGATGTGCAGTGTGCAGTAAGCGAGATTTTATGCTGATTACCAACAAATCTCTGAAAGAGGAGGATGGAGAAGAAATAATTACCTATGATCGTAAGTTGACTTCTTTTAAAAATGCAAGTCTGTTAGTACACACACACTCTCTCTCTCCCCCCCCCCTCTCTCTCTCTCTCTCTCTCTCTCTCTCTCTCTCTCTCTCTCTCTCTGTGTGTGTGTTTTCTGAGGCCTCTTTCAGTATTGTATTGCAATACAGTTACCAGTTAGGTTTTTAAGAAGAAAATATAGTCCACACCTTATTCATTTACTATTATCAGATGTTCTACATAAAAGACTTTTTTTAATGTGTTCTGGTCCTGGGCTGGAATTCAAAGGCCTATGTGCTATCCCTGAGCAAAAACGCTCAGGGCCAATGCTCTGCCACTTGAGCCATATATTCACTTCTGGCTCTTTGGTGGTCAGTTGGAGATAAGATTCTCATAGACTTTCCTGCCTGGGCTGACTTCAAACTGTGATCCTCAGATCTCAGCCACGTGGGTAGCAAGGATTACAGATGTGAGCCACTGGCACCCAGCTTCATAAATGACTTTTGCAGATAACTGAAGTTTTGGTTCAGGCACCAAATTCTTTTTTAGGGAACTTTGTAAATCCTTCATATCACCTTAAGCAAAATGAAGTGTTTTCCTTTCCTCCTGTAGAATAACTTAGTGGTGGCCTCCAATAGCTATTAACGTGTTGAAGACTGCTTGCCCCTATCTAAATGAAACTGTTCACATTTACATTTCTTGTCTCCTAGTTCTTGGATATGTTCCAAATATGTTTGAAGAATAAATGTATAGATAATAACATTTTGAAACTAGCATATGAAAGACACCAAGCCTGTGGGATAGACTCAGACAATTGAAAAATGTTGTTTTTCCCTTTTGAAGTACTACTATTTCAACTCAGGACCTCATGCTTGTTAGACTGGTGCTTTCCTATTTAAACCATGCACCCCATTGTCTTGTTTTTGTTGGTTGCATTTTAGATATAATGTCACAGAACACTTTTTTTTTGGGGGGGGGGTGGTCATGGGGCTTGAACTCTGGCCTGGGCACTATCCCTGAGCTCTTCAGCTCATGGCTACCACCCTACCCTTGAGCCACAGCCCCACTTCCCATTTTCTAGTGATTAATTGGAGATAAGTCTCTCAGCTTTGTATTATCTGCTGGCTTTGAACCTTGATCCTCAAATCTCACCCTTCTGAGTAGCTAGGATTACAGGCATGAACCACTGTGCCAGTACAAAACATATTTTTTTTTCCTCAGGCTAGTCTTAAATCGAAATCTCCCCACTCTGCCAGTGGCATGAGCTGCTGGGTACCTGACATCATTATTTTATTAAGTGTGCATTCACTTCATCCAGGCAGGAGGGCATGATAGTTGAGAGCAGGGCTTTGGAGGCAGATTGCTTGGAGTTGAATTCTGGTTCTAACACCTTCTACCTCACTAGTTGTCCTACTAACTTATCAGTGTCTTTGTTTCCTTATTTCTGAAAGTACAATAATTATAATATTTATCTCACTGGGTTTTTAAGAACATTAAGAGACTACATAGGTAAAAAGAATTTAGTGGGGTGTGGTGGCTCACATCTTTAATCGTGGCTACTCAGGAGGCTGACATCTGTATCGGTTCAAAGCCAGCCAGGGCACTAAAGATGGGAGACTCTTACCTCCAATTAATGACTAGAAAATGGGAAGTGGGGCTGTGATTTAACGGGTAGGGCCATAGCCTTGAGCTGAAGAGCTCAGGAACAATGCCCAGGCCCAGGGTAGGACAGTAGCCTTGAGCTGAAGAGTTCAGGGACAGTACCCAGGCCCAGAGTTCAAGCCCCATGACCCACAAAAAAAAAAAAAAAAAAAAAAGAATTTAAAAGAGCATCTGGCACACAAATCAGTTGATTTTTTTTTTTAATTATGTTCTTGTTTTTACAAAATCTTCTGTTACCATTAAATTCATATTGAAAGGCTGGGAATGTAGCTCGGTGTTAGAGCATTTACCTAGCATACTGAGGCTTTGGGTTTTATCTCTAGCACTGAAAAAAAAATACTACCTTAATATCCTTCGGGGGGTTTTTTATGATTGGTTATGCTAGCAATTTATTCTCATTTTGACAATAAAAGCTTTTAAGTAGTTAGATCCAGGTTACTTTAAAAACACATTTAACTGTCTGTCAGTTAATTACCTTAGAGAGCTTTCAGTAGGAACTAATGCATGCACACTAAGACTTTGAGTTCAGGCCCTAATTATATAGCAATTGCTGTGTGACAGATTGTGAATTTCTTATTATGGTCAGCATTATAATAGATTTTTGCTATGATAAACATCACACAGGATTCTTATACATTATTTGCTGAGAATCAAAGTGCTACTGTTTTAAGAAACTTACCAATACTTGTGTATATAAGTTTCTCTTTGTTTTGGCAGATTTGTGTAAAAATTGTCACCATGTCATAGCCAGGCATGAATATACATTCAGTATCATGGATGAATTTCAGGTAAATATATAAGTATGGATATATTATGGGAAGGGGATACAAATAATAAAAGTACCCTTGAAAATCTACACAAAAGTTTTTAGGGACTAATAGCAAGTATTAGTAAAGGCCATCCTTGTTTTCTCTCCATACACATTGAAAGAGTAACTTTAAATGTGGATGCATCTCTGTAACCTGTCGTCACAAGAGACATAAGTGAAAGTTTCTGCATTAAAAATGGCATTTTTATTTAGAAAAAATAGCTCAGAGCCAGAAATCTTGTTGCATGCCTATAATTCTTGGGAGTAAAGGAACAAAGGTTAAGAGGATCTTTTTGCCAGCCTGGGCAAAGGTGAGATCACATCTCAACAAACACCATCGTGTCTGTATATGTATGGTAGATTTAAGTGTGCAGCCTGATTATGTAGCTCAGTAGTAGGTTTTCTATGTAATATGCACAAGGCCCTGGATTTGATTCCCAACACAATCAAATTAATTAAAATGTAGTTTTTAAGAAGCAGCCTTTTAGCCAAGTGCTGATGGCTCATACCTGTAATCCGTGCTACAGGAAGCTGACATCTGAGGATCATAGTTTGACACCAACCAAGGCAGGAAAGTCTGTGAGACTCATCTCCAAAAAGCCAGAAAAGCCAGATGTGGAGCTGTGTCACAAGTGGTAGAGTGCTAGCCTTGACCAAAAGGAGGTCAGGGACAATGCTTAGCTCCAGAGTTCAAGCCCCAGGACTGGCAAAAGTAAAACAAATTTAAAAACAAAACAAAATTATGGTCACAACTGTGTTGCCCTTCTTGAACTTGCCAGTAGAAAAGGGAATAAAGTTGTCTGCACCGTTGTCTCTGTCTAGTTCTGTAGCGTTCTCTAGTGTTTGCTTAAACCTAAGAGGTCCTGTCTTAATTAATTTCCAAACAACTAGCAATCTCAGTATCAGGTGTAGAAATACTAATAAATTAACAGAGATGTTTGTTTTCCTAAAGAAGACTGAACAGTTTTTTTTAAGTTTAAAATAAATGTTTATACTGTGTATGACTGTATTAAATAGTTTAGAAAATGACAGCTGTAAGAACAAGACTTTGCCCTAAGGATTTTTGCCTAAAATAAAATCCCTTCTGTTTCCAGTCTGGACATTTGTTAAGCCCAAGACACACTCTCTTTAAATAGATGAAATTTCAGGCAATTAGTTGTTTAAGTATGAGGCATGATGTGGTAGTGAATTTAACATAATTATTTTTCTATACTAAATTAAAAGTAGCTTTTTCAATTTGGAAATTTTCTTTCTTTCTTTTTCTTTCCTATTACGTATTTTTCTTCCTTCCCGTCCAAAGACTTTAATATCCTATTAAAAAAATACCTCTCTAAGAATAGAAATTGTCCTTAAGTGCCCATTTTCCAATTGCTTTATTGCTTTAACTAGAAGTACTAAGCCTAATATGTAGGTTTTTAAGTCTAAGAAATAACTATGCACTTCCAAGATGACATTCTCATATTTGTAGTAAATAAAGCATTACCATATACTCAGTTTATGTAAAGAAAAGGCTCTGGGGATGTATGAATAAACCTGATGTTGCTTATAAGTGTTGAAGAAATTGATCTAGTGTACATAGAGAATCTCTATGGCAGTTTATAGGAAAGCTTTAGCCAACAAAGTCAGTTATGAAGCATGCTTTTTTCTATGCCTCGAGGTAATTATGTACTTTGTCTTCTAGGAGTACACCATGCTGTGTCTGTTATGTGGCAAAGCTGAAGATACTATAAGTATTCTCCCTGATGACCCTCGACAAATGACTCTGTTATTCTAAGATTCCTAGTTCTGTTGTAACCACATTGGTTAGTTTATAATACAGCAATCCTGGTGTTTTAGCTGATAATGAAACTTCTTTGCATATTTTAATTAATTTATTTTTTGTTTGTTTTTGCTGCTTAAACAGCAATTCTCTGAACGAAAAAGTAATGGGGATTTGCACTTCTGTAGAGCCAAGCTCTTTTGCCGAAGTTTCTAGTTAACAATTATCTGACCCAAAAGTAACTAAACTAAGTGCATACGTGGGACCCAGCTCATGATTTTCCATAGAAGGAACCAGAACTCCTTGGGAAAATTAAGGGTAGAATAAGGCAGAAAATATGCAAGATGAGCCCTGGAGCATCTAGGCCACAAAAGAAACTTAATGAAATATTAAAAAAAAATAGCACAGGAGAATGTCAGATAGACAAAGGAGCAACTAAAGAAGCTCCCAGTGACCACAGCTGCACAACCTGAACAAAGAAATAAATGACGTGGTATTGGATTATGACCCAAACTATATAATAAATATCTCTGAGTCCATTTGGATGTTAATATGTGATTGAACTAATGAAATGGATAGATGGATGAATGAATGGATGCAAGCAAACAAATCTCTCACAGGAGAGAGGCGCTGAAACTCAGGGCCTGGGTATTTTCCCTGAGTTTCTTTTGCTCACAGTGCCACGTCCAGCTTTTTCTGTTTATACGGTACTGAGAAATGGAACCCAGGATTTCATGCATACTGGGTAAGCACTCTACCACTAAGCCACATTCCCAGCCCCGGGTAAATAATTTCAATGGATACTTCTATTCCTTAGTGTGAGTTGTACACATAATAACTTCATTCTCTCCCAAAGAATAGAATATGGGAAGCAGGGAGAAGAGAAACTATCTAGTGGAAAAATTTGACAAACAGCCAACTTATTTGGGTTACTTAATATCAACAACAGGGTATGTTGATGGCATGTACACAAGGTTAGGAAGGTTAGGAAGAGACTGAGAATATCAGCACTCCAAGGAATCTCATCTTGTTAGATAAAAGATTTATTACTCAGAAAAGTTTAACTCAGAAAAGTTAAATCAGCTGCTGTATCAGGATCAGTTGTTTTATTCCTGGAATATGTTTTCCTTGTGGTTGCAAATCTATATCTGACCTGCTGAGGAGATGGTTTGGTAAAATGGATTTAAAAAGCAGAGAAAAATTCATTACTTTAAATAGCAGCACTGAACCTATTACAGCCTTTGTACTGTCCATTCTTGGAGTTTGCTAATGCTTCCAGCTTAGTCATTTGAAGCTCATGAGTATGATCTTACATGGCCCTGCTGATCTTGATCTTTTGCAGAACATGTAATTAACTTTGTTTGGGGTATAGATTACAAAAATTTTAAACAAGATCTTATCCATGTATTTCATTGCTCATACCATTTTTCTGTGTTGTGTTATTTTTTTGTGTGTGTGTGTTGTGTTATTTTATCTTCTAGAATGCCATATGGGTTTGATAAAATAAAAACTACTTAAATCTAGTCACTTATTTCCTGTTTAAATAAAGGATAAGTAGGCAAAAGCTTTGGGGTTTTTTTTGTTGTTGTTGTTTTTGCCAGTCCTGGGCTTGGGCTTAGGCCTGAGCACTGTCCTTGAGTTTTCTCAAAGCTAGAGCTCTACCACTTTAGCTACAACACCACTTCTGGCTTTTTCCTATGTATGTGGTATGGAGGAATCAAACCTAGGTCTTTGTGCATGGTAGGCAAGCACTGTACCATTAGGCCAAACTCCTGGCCCCACAGCTTTACTCTTCTTTACTTCCCTTTTGAGCTTCTAGATGAAAAAGAAATCACTTGTGAATGTCATTGGAAGCGTGGTCTGGTCCTGATTCTTCATTCTTTTTCTGCTCATTTTATGTAGGAGTCTGATGTTTACACAGTTGACATCTTGAAAGGAAAAGCTCAGCCTGCATTTGTTATTGTATTGCTTTAGGTGTCTTTCCTCAGATGTTGGCATCCCTCAGTACCAATTAATTGACATAGAACCCAGCTTGGACACAACTAAATATTTTGTCTTATATATATTGTTACTAAGACATACATGTTCACTGCTCTGTATTTAAATGTATCAAAAATCCTGCTGATTTCCTTCTTCTATGAATAAGTCTAGTTATTTGACTGAACTTGAAGTACTGGATACTAAAAATGTCAGTTATTCAACTGTAGTACAAGTCTGTATTATGAGATACAACTTTGTATGTAAGTAGAAAAGAAAGCATGAGCACATGGCATTAGCTCTGCCATAGTTATCCTACCCATACCTGTTTAAGAGAATAATGGAAAATAGAAGGCATCATATAAAATGCCATTATTGGGTTTTTTTGGACAGTTACACATTTTTAATGTTTTCATTATGACATTTGCATACATAATAATGTAATTTGGTCATGTTTACCACATACCCACACACATTACTCTCTTGTCCCGCCTCCTACTAACCAACTTCTTCCCAAATAATCTCCCTTCTATCTTCATGTTTTTTGTTTGTTTGTGCTGGTATGGGATTTAATATCTGGGCCTCATGCACTCCCTTTGGTACTCATAACTGGCTCTACCACTTGAGCCATGCTTTCATTTCTGGTTTTTTGCTGGTTAATTGGAGAGGAGTCTTAGGTTTATCTGCCTTGACTGGTATCCTACTTTGATCTTAGGATCTCAGTCTCCTTAGTAGCTAGGATTATAGTCGTGAGCTTTAGCACCTAGATTTTTAATTTCTTTTTTTTTCTAATCTAGAGTTTACCTTAGAAAGAAAACATGAGTCTGGCTTATTTCACTTAACATAGTGTTCTCCATTTCTACCCACTTTCCTACAGTTGACATTAATTTTGTTCTTATGACTAAAGGCAATTTATTTATATGCCACAGTCTCTTCATGCATCCATTGGTGGGCATCTATGCTGATTTCTTGGCTATAGTGATAATGCTATAATTAATATTCCATGGAGTTTTAAAATCAATGCTATAGTTGTGAATGAAAGCATCTTAAGATATGCAGGGCTGTGTGCTGCAGGCCTTCTTTAGTGGCTTTTTTTGTTTCTTTTGTTTAGTAGTAGCTTGTTGCTATTTTCCTAATGCCTGCTGTTTAGAATTTATAGATCAGTAAGGAAAGGGAAAGGATGAGGAAACATCTTCACTCCATTCCAGACTTCTTACTGTAAGCCACCAAACATTCACACTCTCTTCCACTTTTTTGTACACTTCTCTCTATGACTCCCTTCTATCGCATGTAACCGGAGTTTATAAAGATAGTACTATCTTTTAGGATGATTAGCCCCAATTGCCTATATACAAAGAAATATTTATATGGGATTCTGTGTCTACATAAATGCACATACATGTATGTAAAACATACACAGATTTTCATGTATACCTGGATGTACATGAGTACTTTATGTATCTGAGCTAGTTAAGGGTGGTTTTCTTGCTCTGTTAATGTAAGCAACCAAATAACATGGACCTAACTGGGCACTGGTAGTTCATGCCTATAATACTAGCTATTCAGGAGGCTGAGGTCTGATGATCCTGGTTTGATGCCAGCCCACGCAGGAAAGTCCCTGAGACTGTCTCAGCACTGGACTAGAGCCACTGGACTAGAGCACTAGACCAAGCAGAGTGCTTGCTGTAAACATGAAAACTGGACAAGTATGAGGCCTTGATAATGGTAATAGTGATAATCTGGAGCAATCGGTGGCTTTGAAAGAAAATGTGAGCAGCATTTAGAACGACCTGGCTTAGCTTTTATTTCTACTCTTTACTTCTTTTATCCCTGGAAAGTGTTTTGTTCAACTAACTTCTCTTTAAATAGTGATAAAAACTCATCTGATCCAAATGAGGAATGGAATGTATGGAAAGTACTTAATGCTGTTAATGAATATAGAAAATATTTGATAAGGAAGTTTGAGTTTGGCTATTTTAAGAGCAATATTGCAATAATCATTAATATACTTAATCTCAGTCTGTATTTGTTAATGGCCCTAAAGGTACTTCTTCCAAATTGTATTTTTTGTGAGAACTCTCAGAGAAGCGATTATGTCATCCCTCTAAATTGAGCAGCATTATCTCAGCACTTCTGGAAGAGTGTGTTAATGAGACTTCTCTCTACTTCTCAGTGCCCTGAGGGAAATTTGATTAAAAGAATTTGTTTATCCAGGAAAAAGCTTTGCCTTGTGTGTTGCTGCTGCTGAGGGTGAAAAGGGGACAGATGAAAAGTAAAGGAAAAGAATACTTTCTCTTCATTTTAATAACACCACGGTCAAAGGTTCAAAGCTCAGGGTGGCAAAATGGACATTTTCCATCCTTCTCATCTGTTCCTTCTGAGCCAAACTGGTCAGGTCCAGTCTGAATCAAACAGCATTTCCCTGAAGAGCCCTCTTTTGGTATTGTAATTCCTTCTGACTGCTTGCAAAAGTCACTTATACTGAAATACCCATTCCTTTGGGAATCCCTAAATTATTCATTCAACTTGAGCCTCAGAAGAAAGACACACGACACTTCATAGGCATATCAAGCCTTCAATTGCCAGTGACATAATGCTAACATCTAGGATAGCTGGCTATTGCTGGATATAACAAGGGTCTATACCACCATCAAAATGATGAACAAATCATAGTATGATTTCCAGCATGAACCTCTCATTTTGTCAGGGAAGCAATTTGTCTCTGTAGTTTAACTGCTTGAAATCAGTGTGTACGTGGTACTGCCTCAAAAACATTCACGCCTCAGTAGCTTCAAGAAAATGAAAGGCTTGTGTCAAGTTGAGGGCAACCTTAATTTAGCATAAGGTGCCACAGAAGGATGCCAGGGGATTCCCATTGTAATACTCAGGTTACTCTTGCAGTAAAGTACCCCCAGTGACACAGACTTTTAGTTGAAGGTCAGACAATGAGGAACCTTAGTCTCTACCATATTGGCTTCACAGAGGATATAAGAACTTGGAACATGATGAAGAGCAGATTAAAGGGAAAACGTTTCTGGGTGAGCATAGGATTCTTTGAACAGTATTTAGTGTGCAAAACTGCCCCTTCAGGCCTTCTATGAGAAGTAAAATATTCCACCTAGTGGCCAAAGGGAAATGTGTAGTAAGGGTCCAGGGTGAGGTTTATAAGGCAACGGTATAGGGCAGTGCCTCTCAGCACATAGAGAACATGATAGAACCCAGCCTGGGTGGTAAGGTAACGTAGGAATGCACTACTAGAGGAGGGACATTGTCCTTACAAAGCCACTCCATACACCAGTTCTTACAATACCAACTCGAGAGGTTATTAATTCTGAAGAAAGAAATGAACCCAGCCATTCATGCCTCTGTTTGTCTTGAACATAATTGGTTCATATAAGGGCTTGAGAATGGGAAGAATGTGACCTTTAAAAGGAGGCTCAGAGGTCAGGAGTTTGGCCTAGTGGTAAAGAGCTTGCCTAGCATGCACGGAGTCCCAGGTTTGATTCCTCAGTACCATATATATAGAAAAAGCAAGAAATGGTGCTGTGGCTCAAGTGGTAGAGCTCTAGCCTTGAGAAAGACCAAGGACAGTACTAAAGCCCTGAGTTCAAGCCCCAGGACTGGGCTGAGATTCAGAGCCAGGCATGGTGGCTGATGCCTGTAATCCTATCTACTCAGGAGGCTGAGATCTGAAGATCATGGTTCAAAGCCAAACCAGGCACTAAAAAGTCCATGAGACTCATCTCCAGTTAATCACCAGAAAACCAGGAACGGTGCTGTGGCTCAAGGGGTAGGGCAGTAGCTTTGAGCTGAAGAGCTCAGGACAATGACCAGGTCCAAGAGTCCAAGCCCCATGACCTACCAAAAAAAAAAAAAAAAGAGGCAGCTCAGTCTAGCAAAAGATCAAAACCATACTATCCATTCAGGTAATTTGGGGGAAAAATAAAGTCTTGTGTTTCCAGTAACTGCACCCTGTGTGCTTTTGCTGACAGTAGTTGACCAAATGGAATTTCAGAAATTTCCTCAAAGGACTGATAATACCTAGCTGGCCAAATACCCACAGTGAGAATCTTTTCCTGATTGTAATCATCCAGCAACACCCAGTATGCCTAGAGGAAAAGGGTTTTAGTCCTCTTCACTCCTGTTTTTTTCTCCAGTTCTGAAGAGGAGCCATAAAAGAATAAAACGCACATTTTCTACATATCTTCTTGCCACTACAGACCTTGCTTGACAGTCTGCACTCCCGATAGCCATTAGTGTATTCCCTTGATCAACTTCCTCCACCAAAAAGGAACTTGTGTGCCACTACCTCCTCTGTCCTGCTTCAGTGTGTACCACCCATCTGACAAGAAGATACAAACAGCCTGGCCATTTCCACACCTGTCCTTTATTAGACTCATTCTCTAGCAGGCTAGCTCCAGGCCTTTCACACTTTTCAGACATCATCCATTAGGTTTAGGAAGATGCTATCATTCTGTGAAGTCCCAGGGCCTACCTGAATCTTAGAGCCCCAAGTTTAAACACAAGGAGAGTTGAGAAAAAGGGAACAGGTGGATGGAAAAGGCAGGGCTCTTGAATGAAGGGGAATG
Organism: Megascapheus bottae; assembly: GCF_031878675.1. Classification (NCBI taxonomy): domain Eukaryota; kingdom Metazoa; phylum Chordata; class Mammalia; order Rodentia; family Geomyidae; genus Megascapheus; species Megascapheus bottae. Next base: position 5,346,337 of record NC_143522.1, read on the forward strand.
ATGTACAGACAAAGCTTAGGTCTAGCAGTGCCTCCTCAGGGCAGGCTTACTCCTAGGGAAGGAAGCTTAGGGTCTGGAAGGAGAGGGAGTTCAGCGGGCTGAGCAGCTCACATCTATATGGCAACTTTGAGGAGGCGCTTGATGTCAGGCTCGATGTTGATGGTTTGGAAGGTACGGCTGTAGCGGCGGAAGGGCTCCCCCTCTGGCCCTATGAGGAACTTCTCAAAGTTCCAGGCCACATCTGAGCGGCGCACAGGACTCCACATGATGAGCTTAGGATCGGTCATGAGAGAAAATGGGTCATCATAAGGGTAGGGGAGCTTGTCCTTCAGGTAGGCGAAGACAGGATGCTCATTCTGCCCATTGACCTCACACTTTTGGACAAGAGTGAAGGTGGGCTGGTATCCACCCCCAGGACGGACATACTTAAGACTGTTCAGGATCTCCTCATTCTGACAGTTCTCCTAGGGGAGAAAAAAAAAAAGACAAGGAACATGGAAACAGGAAGAGGAAGCCAAGAGTCCACTACTGGAAGTCTTTTTTCCAAATCTCCCTTGCCAGGATCATTCTTTTCTAGCTGTATGACATGTATGTTTCTCTTCCATTTTGTCTAATATCCTTGGGATTTTCCCTCTCCCTGCTATTGTTTGATAGTCTGCTAGGCCATTTCTGAAAGTTCTTGTAGTTGCTAGTTTTGCTGCTCTTAACTGAACATTTGAACTATTGCTTCTGAACATAATTTTCCCTGAGAGGTTCATAAAGTGCTTATTTGAAACTCCAGGGAACCTTAGTTAGGGGTCAGAAGAAGCAAAGGAAAGGATTCATAGCTCATTCTAACTTATTTTACTTACCTACAACCATCTACACACCCATACACACACATACAAGCTCTCTCCCTCTCCCTTCCCCTCTCCTTTTCTCTCTTCCCCTCCCTCCCTCTATCTTTCTCTCTCTCCTCAAATAAAGGATGAAAGTGAAGCTCAGGAGAGTGGGATTACAGTTTCTGGCTTTCATCTTACCTTATCCTAAAACTAAAATGCAAATAGAAGGACATTGATGTAGGAAGAACACACACAAGGGAAAGGCAAAATAGGTAACCAACAACTAGTCTAACAAAACTACGTAATGGCCAACAGGGATAAATTAAATATGATGAAAAACAGGGGTTTCCTGATCTAGAACAGGGTTTGAAAAAATAAGTGCTGCTTGTAGGGCTGGGAGTTTGGCCTACTGGTAGAGTGCTTGCCTAGCATGCACAAAGACCCAGTCAATTCCTCAATACCACATACATAGAAAAAAAAAAATCTAGAGGTGGTGCTGTGGCTCAACTGGTAGAGCTCTAACCTTGAGAAAACCTAAGGACACTGCTCAGGCCCTGAGCCCAAGCCCAGGACTGACAAAAAAAAAAAGTGCTTGAGGAGTAGAGGTTGTAAATATATAATTATTGCTTTCATTTTGCTTCTATCCAAAGACAACCAAACCTCATCATTACTCACTATACTCAGCCACAAGTGCTTTTAGCTTAGAATCTGTTACCTGTCATCCCCTCCTCACTACCATCCCATAACTTGTGCCCAGTCACAATCTCTGTACTTGACAACCCCCAAATGCCAGTGAGAATCTATTTTCTCCCTCCTTCCCAGACTAAGAATCAGATCTCCCTGGGATAGAAAGTTCCTGTCTTTAGCCAGATTCAGTGGTGCATGTCTGTAATCCTAGCTACTCAGGAGGCTGAGATCTGAGGGTCCTGGTTCAAAGCCAGCCAGGGCGCTAAAGACGAGAGACTCTTATCTCCAATTAATCACTAGAAAAGGGGAAGGGTGGCTGTGGCTCAAGGGGTAGGACAATAGCCTTGAGCTAAGGACAGTGTCCAGGCCCAGGGGTAGGGCAGTAGCCTTGAGCTGAAGAGCTCAGGGACAGTGCCAAGGCCCAGAGTTCAAACCCCATAACCCACAAAAAAAAAAAAAAGAAAGTTCCTATCTTTGACCTTCTAGAAGAGTCATTAGTACAGTCAGTTCTAGGCCATGGTGACATTCATGAGCCCCATCTGATCTCTATCAGACTTATCTCTTGATGCAAATGGTTAGCTGGCTCCTGGTAGGTAATGGACTCCCTCTAGCACCTAGGCAGACCAGAGTGATGATGAGGTTAGAGGCCCTTCTAGGGCTGGCAGAAGTCTCTTAAGAGGTTTTGCCTTTCCTTTCTGCCTCTGTGCCTTGGGAAAGGCTTGAAAGAGAGCCAAGAAGGAAATGGTGAACCGAGCAATAATGGTTTTGGCTTCAGTTCACCACAGCCAGTGATCTTTCGTCCTTCGTGCTTACATATCCTAATTTTTCCATGCCTTTCTACCACTGTGAGTTGAACGAAGGGAATTATTAGTGTTCACTTGGTGACATCCTGCCTCATAGAGTGTCACTTGGTGACAACTCAGCTCATAAACAGAAGAATTACTAAAAGGTAGGGCATAAGGTTGAAGATCTGTCATAACTTGACTCAGATTAGACATGGTGCATGTGATTCCCAAAGGCCTTTGCCTTTTTCCCATTCCTTTTCCACTTGACTAAACCAACATGTTTCTGATCTAAATAATAGGTTGCTTACATTTGTGTAATATTTTCTATTTTTCTAATTACTTTTACATGTCTTTCCTCACGAACCTCACAATAGTCCTGTGAGTTAAATGGCATTATCTCTAGTTTACAGATGTGGAAACTAAAATAGAAATATTCAGTGCCTCTTTCAAGGGCTCAGAGCTACCCGAGCAGCATCAAATATAGCAGGAACAAATGTCTCCGAGTCAGTCCAATCATAGTTTGACTTTTGGCCTATTTCTTCACTCGTTCATTCAGCAAATATTTAATGCATGTATTTGGTACCCTAGGCTCTGAAGATAGGATGGAGATAAAAGACACACCTGGTGGCAGTCCTCATGAAAGACAGTGGAAAGACCATAACACATGAGAACACATAACCTCCACGCTTAACTTAAACATCTACTGCCTTGTGGAATTGCACTTCCACCTGAATGAGGAAGTATGCCCATCAATTCCAGACGCTCCAACACAATCATTCACTCCCTTTCTTCTCTTGCAAAAACTATACCCAAAGGACCCCTCACCTGATGTCCAAACTGGTTGCAAGGAAAACCAAGAACCACCAGGCGTCTGGGAAAGCGGCATTGCAGCTCATTGAGCTGGGTGAAGTCCCGGGTGGTTGTGCCTCAGAGCGATGCCACATTCTCGATCAGCACCGCCCTGCCTCGGAACGTGTTGAAATCTACCTTCTCCCCATCCAGGCTGATGGCACTTAGATCATAGAAGGACTTGGCGATGTAGGCCATGGTGAAGCACCGAGTGAGCCCTGCGCAGTCGTTGGAGCCCACTTAAAGGTTTGTGGAAGGGGTGGGGAGGAAGGAGGAGCCAGGAATAACAGAAGAGCACACAAAGGGCCTTTGAGCCTTTCCTGGATGACTTAGCAAAAACATGCACTCACCTGTACACGTTGTTTGAATTAGGAGGTTGCTCCTCCTTCCTTACCACCTCCAGCCCCACCCTGCTGGCAACCTGGAAAGGGCCAATTTGATATCTATGAGCAGATGTGAATAATTTACTCCTTGCGGGAAACAAGAGCCCTAAAGGTCAGATGAGGAGGAAAAAAAGGAGGGAGGCATGCAAGATTGACTTCTATTTGTCCTAGCAGATTGTTTTCACTGGACACAGACATTAACTGAATGCATTTATTCAATGTCAATCTCTGAAAAGTACAGTGGTGTGGGTATGGGTGTGTCAAGAGGAAAAGAATGGGATTTATGTCCACCGGAGTCAGATGACTACTGAAATAGACACAGCACTTTTGACATTTTTCTCTGTAGCTATAGCTTTCCACAAGGACAAAATCAGAGGACCCCCCCCTCCTTAGGAAAGAGAGTATGTCACTTTCTAGAAATAATGACTTTTGGGCTGAGGGGAGAGGGAAAGAAGGAGGAAGAGGAAGAAGAAAAGGAACAAGAGAGGAAATGGAGAGAGAAAAGGAAAGAAAAAAGGAAGGAAAGAAGGAAAGGAAAGAGGGAGGGAAAGAGGGAGGGAAGGAAGGAAGCAAGGAAGAAAGGGAGGAAGGAAGGAAGGAAGGAAGGAAGGAAGGAAGGAAGGAAGGAAGAAAACAGCATTTCTCCATTCTCAGTTTGTGCCAGACAAAAGACATGAAGTTGTGTTTGTCTTAGAAATTTCCTGCCCACCCCCCTGACCCTCCACCTCTGGCCACACTGAGTTGTGTTCTTATTTCCATCTTTACTTCTTCATTGTACCATCTCCTTTTATACCCTTCACCTCCATCTCCCTGGTCATAAGGATGAAGTCGTTGCTGGAGGTGTCACTGTAAAGGGCCACAGAACAGGTGGGTAAATTCACAGTAGATGAACTGTGCCAATCTCCTTTTTTTGTTGTTGCCAGTCCAGGGCTTGAGCTCAGGGTGAGCACCGTCCTGTCCTTTGTCTTTCTCAAGGTTAGTCCCCTACCACTTGAGCCATAATAGCACCACTTCTGGCTTTTTCTATGTATCTGGTACCGAGGAATTGAACCTGGGTCTTGGTGCATGCTAGGCAAACATTTTACCACTAAGCCAAATTCCCAGCCCTTCTCTCTCTCTCTCTTTTTTTTTTTGCCAGTCCTCGGCTTGAGCTCAGGGCCTGAGCACTGTCCTTGGACTTTCTCAAGGCTAGAGCTCTACCACTTGAGCCTCAGCACCACTTCCGGCTTTTTTCTATGTATGTGGTACCGAGGAATCAAACCCGGGTCTTCATGCATGCTAGGCAAGCACTTTAACCACTAGGCAAAACTCCCGGCCCCTCTCTCTCTTTTTTTAATCAAAGGTTTAGTCCTCAAGACTTCACAGAGTGGACTTGTGCTGGCCATCCCCTCAGAGAAGGAAAGGTGAAGCTGCTGTGGTTCTACTAGTGCCCCTAAACTGCCAGGATATCTTTAACTCCAGCTGTTCAGCGAATTCCAAGACATTTCAAGATGATCCAAGGGCTGTAATGGGGAGCCCATAGAAACAGGAAAGACACCAGTGCTACTCCAGTCTTCTCGGCACCTGTCAACCAACTTACAAAAAAATGCCTTGATTTCTTCTTTAGTAAAACTCACAAGTAGGTTTTCCTTAGCTTTGGATTTTAGAGTAAAATTTTAGTAAGAAGATCAACACTTATAGAACTACTTTATGACCCAGGAATCCTAGCCATGGATGTTTGTCCAGTAGAACACAATCAAGGTTACAGTAAATCCACCAGCACAACCACTGCAGCATTAATTACCATAGCCAAAACATAGAATCAGCCCAGATGCCTCTCAATGGATGAACAGATCAAGAAAATGTAGTATATATCCACAATGGAATTTACTCATCTATTAGAAAGAATGATTTTGTACCTTTCATAAGGAAATGGAAGGATTTGGGGAAAATGTTAAGTGAAGTAAGCCAGACTGAGAGAAATAAAGGTTGCATGATTTCCCTCATTTGTGGTAGCTAGCATGTCTCTATAAATGTGAATAAACACACTAGGTGGGATACAAGTGGTTACAAATGAATTAAGTATGATAGATTACAGAAAGCTCAAACAGTGTAATCCTTTAGAAAGACTAGGTCAAAGCACAAAGAAAACACCAGGGAATGGGTACTTCCAAGAAGGAGGGGTGGAGCCAACAGGAGAAGAGTAGGTGAATGAAGGGGCTGGGGAGATGGAAAGAATGCAGTACAAATTTCATTGTATACACTGAAAAATTAAGAAAAATAAGGAAAGGAGTGGGTCAAAGGGAATTCTGTTAAACGAGGTGACACTGATCAAGATGCATTACATTCATAAACTACTTTGTTATATGGCACCTCCTTTGTACTACTACTTAAAGGTAATAAAAATTATTTTTAAGAAGGTAAACACTTCCTAGAAGGTGTTTTCATAGGTATACATCCATTGGGAATGATCTCCAAGAATAGAGAATAAGCAAGGATGGGGAGCAGCGGGTTTTGAGAACCTGATTTGTTGAGCGCTGGAGGAACTATCTGCTATGTATGGAGCGTCTAGCTTTTCTGTCTCATAGCTTGTTGCATGGCTTGGTCCGTGGGAATTGTATATCTTAGCCAGCCTCTCCCTAAAAGTGAACTTCTTTGTCTAGACAGGAATGGAAGGGGTGGCAGGAAGCTCAGAGCTAAGTGTGTCCTCTGCTAGCACTGGGTGGAGTCCCTGGATATGGCCAGTAAGTGTCCTTACTAAATCACTGAGTCAGAGGGACTTGGCACGCTGACAGTGGCTGAAACTTAACATTAACTAGTCAGATTTTTATATGCCTAACTAGAGCTTTGCCCAGCAGCTTGTGATTCCAGAGACCTCTCTTACTCACTGCCTTTTTGAAAGCCCTCTTTGGGTAGACAAAGAGTGAGGGGCAGGGTGCATGCTCTTCCATTTCTCCAGGAAAACATAGAATGCTCAGGGGTCTCTCTGGGCTCTCTTAACAACTGAATAAAACTAATGAGGCACTCCTAGAATATTCCTTTGTTTCCAGCTTCACTCATAATGGCTCCACTTTCCCAGAACTTTTTAACTTTGGATATGCACTAACAAATGTGTTTCTCCTGGCTTTCAGCAGAGGAACGGTGGCTCTGGAAGCAGGACTACCTTAGTAGTTGGTGAAGAAAAGCCTAGGTTGCTGGTTCTAAGTGTCAAAGAGAATTGCTTATAGAGATTTTTCTAAATTGAGATGCCTAAGCTTTGTTCTTTCTCTGGATTCAGTGCAGTGGTTTCTAGTTATAAACTTGACGAGTCCTTTGGCCAATCTTCCAAGCTCCCTGACCACCTAGTTCCTTACCTTAAGAAAACAAAAAAGACAACCTCCTTCCCTCGTTAGATCAGAGGAACAAGGCATTACAAATGCTCTACAAAGTGCTGTTAAGATGGTAAGACTACTTTTGACCTGCCCTCCTTTACTCCTTTCTTATTTCCTTTTCTTCCTCCTAAACATTTTGTGCATCAACTCCACATCAGTATTAAATGTCTAGAGTCCTTTGGAGAGTCTATTCATCCTCTGCTTCCCAGGTATCCAATAAAAAATCTGAAAGATTACTCAGTCCCTCCAGGACAAGCTTCCCGATCCATCTAGAACAAAAGAGAACTACTAGCTTTGAAGACCCCATAGACATTCAGCTTCCTCTACTCCTCCAGTGACTGTGTGTATGTCTATGTGTCCTCAAACTGGGGCTTGAACTTATCTGTCTCTTAGCTTTTTCTTCATGGTAGCATGGTTGGCATGCTACCATCTGAGCCACACTTCAGGCTTTCTGATGGTTAATTGGATAGAAGGCTCATGGATTTTCCTGCCTGGACTGGCTTTGAACTATGATCTTCAGATATCAGCCTCCTGACATCTAGGATTACAAATATGAGCCACTGGCACTTTGGTGACTGCTTATTTTATTTCTGTGATATAAGCCTACTCCGGGACAGTGAAGACTTTGTGGTGTGGTGGAAACAGAAGACGCAAATCCACCACCTCCATTGCCTCTGTACTGCTGCTGTTGAGGCGTTGGGGCCCTTTCTACCCATACCCCACCTATTTTCATTTCCTCTGGGATTCACACAGATACACCTGTGGTTTGAAATATTCTTTATTTTGTAAACATTTCTGTTTAAAATAGATGAACCCTGCTCACGATTCATATAATGGACCCGAGACACAGTACACGAAGTTCCCCTGTCACAGGGAGCTAGTGGGGCTCAGGAGCAGGTGGTGTGCTGGGAAGGGACTGAATCTAAAGACACGGGGACAGAGGAGGTGACAGAAGACAGGCCAGGAGAGCCTGCTCAACAGTCTAGGTCTAGTGCCATAGCCCAGGCCACCTCTTGGACAGGAGGTTAGCGATAAGAGGCTGGTATCTGGCAAGCGTAGCTATACCCTAAAATCTCAACCCTCCTGCTATTGCCATTCCTGTTTGCAGCTGTGACCCTTATGGAGAGACTATATCAGTCCATAGGATCCTAAACCCATGCTTTCCCTTCTAAAACCCAAAGGGTACTGTAAAACTAGAATCCTCTTTCCTGAAGTAGGGGGAGAGTTAGGAGAGAAAAACAGTGGTGATGTTCTCTTGGGGAGCAACAACCCTGGCCTACAAGTTGAGGCTAGTGTCTAATATAAACTTCTTGCACAGATCCTGACTTAGGGAAGCCTGAGAATTGGCTCCACTAGCCTTCTAGGTGATCATTCCCAAGGTGATGCTTCTTACATCTTGATACTGCAGGCTTGGCCCTCGGGAAAGCAGTTCCAGCAAGACACAACTTGATCCTAACTTGACATGTCTTACTAGCCAGTGATGTGTTCTTGTTCCTGCTCTTTTTTTTTTCTCTTTCTTTCTTTTTTTTTTTTTTTTTTTGTGGGTCATGGAGCTTGAACTCTAGGCCTGGGTACTGTCCCCGAGCTCTTCAGCTCAAGACTACCCCTTGAGCCACAGCCCCACTTCCCATTTTCCAGTGATTAATCAGAGAAAAGTTTCTCTGTCTTTAGTGCCTGGGCTGGCTTTGAACTGAGATCCTTAGATCTCAGCCACCTGAGTAGGTAGGATTATAGGTGTGAGCTACTGCAACTAGCATGCTTTTCTTTTCTTTCCACCATGCTATCCTGTCTCACATTCTTAAATCTTCTGCTGGACCTCTACAAGTAGAAAATGTTGGGTGATTTTTACCCTATATCATTTTGTGTGAAATAAGAAAGTGGGCTCTTCTCCTTTACACACACACACACACACACACACACACACACACACACACACACGTTTGGGTCCTGGGTAAGTGAACAATTAGTAGCCAGTTCTTTCACTTTGCCTTCAGCCCTAGTCATGAAGTATAGCCTGGGTCTATCCTCTTACCTAGTCTGTGATGGACTTGATTCTTCTTTTTTTTTTTTTTTTATTATTTTCTATTTTTTGTGCTGGTACTGGGGCTTGCACTCAGGGCATGGGCACTATCCCTGAGCTTTTTTGCTCAGGCCAGTGCTCTACCACTTGAGCCACCGCACTACTTCTCGCGTTTGGTAGTTAACCGGTGATAAGAATCTCATGGACTTTCCTAGGTTGGCTTTGAACTGGGATCCTCGCATCACAGCCTCCTGACTAACTAGGATTACAGGCTTGAGCAGTTAGTGCCCAGTCAACTTGACCTTTCTTGAAGGAACCTCATTCAAGCTATTCTCGGGCCACTGACGGTTAAAGAAACTTCTGAATAGAGAACTCTGGAAGAGGGCATCCTATTCCCTCCCCTAATAGCCACAGTGCAGTTGGCAAGCCCTCGAGCCTACTTGGGAGAAGAAGACAAGAGGAGCATTTGTCTTGAATGGGGGAAGCAAACAGCACCAGGCCTTCCTCCTCACGGTCTCCTTTTCCTTTCCCAGGAATCTTTGCCCTTCCACAAACTTTGGGTCCCAGAGATACCTTGACTGCTGAAGTCTGGGTTCAGTGTAACAGTGACATGTTTATGTCACTTCTTACCTCTGCCAGGAGTCCAGGTACACGCTCTTATTCAACAGGAAAGGAAGGAGGAACTTAGAAGGTCCTGCTATGCTCACATTCCCTCTCCGTGGTGCACAGGCACCGGCTCTGCCCCTGACATCTAGGAGCTAGCCCTTCACTTCTGAGCACACCTCCTTGTGAAGGCTTCACCAGCCCCGGGGCTCTCCTTGCTCCCGTGGTACCCCCAGGCGTTGGTCCACACCTCAAATTCAGGAGTCCATGTGGAGAGGTTGTATACTCGCTGCATGGGAGGTAGAGAATGGAGGTGACTTTGATCCCTGTGGCCCCTCATTTCTTTTCTTCTCTGAAGAAGCTGAATTTCGGTTCACCACAGGCAGGTGGGCAGCAAAGCAAGGCCAAAGCTCAGGAGGGGAAAGTGTAGAGGTAAGAAAACCCAGTTTTGAGGACCACCAAGTGATGTTTCCTTTCTGCCTCAATGATCCACTTTTCCAGGTCACGGGGAGGCAGGCCTTGGCACAAGGAGGGGCAGTGGGGAGGGGAGGAGGGAGAAGCACCCTTAGCCTTTGGCCTGTCACAAAGCAGGGCAGCTTGTCCTCTCTGGAGCAGATGGAACATCTCTGTGTGCCTGGGTCCATTTCCTCCAACCAGGGTTAGGAATGAAGAAGCTGCAGTGGCAGCCACAGTAGGACATTTAGGCAAAAGGGTAGGTGCTGTTTCCACACAAAACACACTGGAAGGGGCCAGAGAAAGAGAGAGTGTGTGGGGGAAGAAGAGAGAGAGCAGAGAGGAGACAAGATGTTCAGAGAGAGGGGCCTTTGAGTGGCCTTGACACAGGCTCAGCCATTGTCCAGGGAGCTTGGGGTAGCGACTTGGTGCTTGCAGCACATTGTGGGTGGCAGCAGACCTGTGGCTGGGGAAACAGGCTGAAGGATACCACTCCAGAATTGAGGGGCTGGGGACAGAGGCTGCTCAGACACCACAGCAGAGCTGCTCTCAGGGCCAGGCGGGGACAGTAGCAGCTAGGGTCACCAAATGAGAGGACAGCAGTGGGCAGAGCCCAGGCTTCCCTGCTGTCCCCAGCCTCTCGAGGGAAGGGAGTTGGTGGGGTACCCCCACACAGGACCTTCAGCACCAGCAGGCTTTTGAAGAGTTCGCTGGGCCCTCAGGTTTGCCCTCTTCTTCCTCCAGCTCTGCCAATGCCAACTCATTGCTGGCACGCGTCCGGAGACCATCCAGTTCCTTCCTGTGGGCTTGCAGCACCAGCTCCGTCAGACGTGTGAAAGACTGGGAAGCCAGGGGGCAAGGGTTAGTCTAGTGCCCATCTGCTGTCCCTGAAACCCAGCAGCGCCCCAAGGGTCAACTTCCTGTTTATCTTGGTTCCTGTGTGCCACTTCCTCCTCTCACCTTCCTGCTCTGCTGGGCTCTACCAGAGACAGACAGCTGGCCCCAGTGCTCTCACCTCTTTAATGTTGAGGTTGGTGCAGGCACTTGTTTCATAGAAGTCCATGCCATACTCCTTAGCCAGCTGCAAGAGAAGAGAGTCATCAAGGGAAGGGAGTGGCTGTGCTATAGGATACCTACTTCCCACAAACCAAGCTGTGCTGAGACAATGCCTCTAGCTAGATCACTTCTCAGAAGAAACTGAGAGTTCCTTCCAAGACCCAGGTTGGCAGAGGATGGAGAAAAATGTTCTATGTATGTACACCTACCTCCTCTGCCTGCCCCCTGGACAGGATACATCAGAATACATCGAAACCAAAATGTAGTGCAGTGCAGTATATCAATAGAAGCATCCTTTTTTTTTTTAATCTCTAAAAGCTATTGTTGTTTTGCCTTAGTAGCAGTGCTTAGATAGTGCCTAAGAACTGTCCTTTAGCTTTTTCACTTAAAATCTGGCACTCTACCACTTGAGCTCTAGTTCCACTTCTGGCTTTTTTGCGGCTAACTAGAGACAAGAGTCTTGTGGACATTCCTGCTTAGGCTAGTTTTGAACTGGAATCATTAGATCTTAGCCTCCTAAATTGGCAGGATTACAGGCATGAACCACGGGTGCCTGCCTTTTCTATCAGCTTTGAACACATTCTTTTTGTATTCAATGCACTGTTTCATCACACTTCAATGAGATGTTTATTTGTCTATATCTACCTGAATTCTCCTTTAATGTCAGAAATAAATAAAAATGAGGAGCAAAGGCATTGGAGTTCAACAGACTCAGACTGTAGTACCAGGGGTGCCATCTCGCAGCTGCATAGGCCTGGACAAGTTACTGCTCTCCCTGAGCTCCAGGCTCATCTCCTGTTAACAGGGAGTGACAGTGTCTGCCAGCCAGGGTGTGGGCTGATTGAATGGAATCATGCACAGAGGAGCACTCAGTAGTATGATGCCACACAGGCAGTACTAGATAAATATTGCTACTCTAATAGGCTACCCTCTGCTTTCACATTTCTCAATGCCATGGACTTTTTGTCAAAAAAATCAATTTTATTTTAAGAGCTAATGGAATGCTATTGTGCTATTGACTGGAGAGAGAGATGTTGAGAGAGAGAGAGAGAGAGAGAGAGAGAGAGAGAGAGAGAGAGAGAGAGAGAGAGAGAGAGAGAGAGAGAGACGGGGGAGAGGGAGAGAGATTCTTGAAGCTCTAAGTGAGTGGATAACTCTTACATCAGAATATCAATCCTTGTCTCTGTTCTCTTAAAATAATGGTCCCTGTATATCTGGTAGGCAGGTGCTCAACCAGTTGAAACACACCTCGAGGCCAATATCCCTGTATATGGGGATATTAATTTAGCATTGTCTCCCTCTTTGCCCCATGGTTTCTCTAGGTGGTCTGGATGCTGTTAGAGAAGACATCAGCAACTCAAAGTAATTCCTCATCACTGACACAAGGATGATGCTTTAAATAGAGGCTGATCATATCTGGAGGGATACAGACCCACAAGACTTGCTGCCTAAGAGGCAGTTATGTATACACTGACCCTTGATCATTGACTGAAGGACAGAGAGCAAACTCTTAACAATGTCCGTTCTCCAGGGCCACAGGATGCCATGGGACTTGCAAGAGAACCTGAAAACAGGGAATGCACTCCTAGGACTATGCTGTCGGGATTAGATAGGAAGCATACTCTTTTTCGGGATTAGATAGGAAGCATACTCTTAGGTCCCCACTCTTAGGACCTGAAGATAAGAGGGTATGTGTCTTAATCCCTGCTCTCAGGATTTGTTCTGAAAGTGCTGCCAAAGATCCAAAGGTGAACCCCCCACTTACCTGCTGCCCTTGCTCTCTTCCCACCTGCCGTTTCTGCTCTTCATCAGCCTTGTTCCCTATAAGAATCTTCTGGACACCTTCTGGGGCATACTAGGAACAAAGGAAGGGCAGAAATGCCAGTGAGGCCACTGGTCCCTTCTCTTTCCAATCTCCCCTTAGAGTCTCACTGGTTTCCACATGACAACCAAGCTTAAGACTGGAGGACAGGAGCATCTCTTATCTGTGGTTTTGTTTCTAACCATTTCAGTTACTTGTGGTCTAAAAATGCTAAGTGGAAAATTATAGAAACAAACCATTCATAGATTTTTAAAGTAAATTTTATTATGGGTTCATTGTTCTGCTTCATTATTAGTATTAATCTTTTACTATGCCTAACTTACAAGTTAGTTTATCCCAGGAGTGTATGCATAGGAAAAAATACAGTATGTAAAGGTTTTGATGCTACCATAGCTGTCCCAGCAATGACATGAGGACAGCTGATGGTAGAAGACAAACTAGCTAATATTGGTATCTTGTTAGGTTGAACAAATGGTATTGGAGCTACAAAGGACCCTGGACTTAATTCAGCTCTTGTTCAACAGATGAGGAACTGGGGACCAGAGAGTTCACATGGCTTGCAAAAGTTTCCCCAATATGTGCACAGTTAGAGCTGAAAGCCCAGTCTTGCAATTCCATCTGTTTCTGAAGTTTCAGGAAGGAAGGCTAGGCACAAACTAATTTCCAGGGAAGGCATAACCATTGGGGCTATGTAAAAAGCCTGAAGGAATGGAAGCTTCAGCTTCTTCACAATTTATTTGCCCAGAGACTTTATCCAGTGCTGTGGAAGGCAAGGTTCCCTGGAAGCATTGACTTACCTACCCTGAGAGCTTACCCTTTCCCCACCCCTGTCAGGGAAGCAGGTATCTCCTACCTCATCAACGTCACTGACCCACTTCATGATGTGCTGGTAGGAGCGCTCACTGCTAATGTCGTAGACTAAAAATATTCCCTGAGAGAAGAGAAAAGGAGAGAGAGCTGGGGAGGTGGATGCACCAAGAAAGTGCACAATCATGAACCCAGAAGGGTGATCCTTACATGTTGGGCCCTTTGTTCCTTCTCCTTGCTTGACATGAGAACCCCTCAGCATCCAGAAATGTTGCCTTCTCTCCCAGATCCCCACACCTGCCTCCTTCTAGATCCATTACACATTTCTCTGGGGGTAGGAAGGCACCACATTCTTTGATCTAGCCATTGTTCCTGGGTGGAGGACAGAAGGGAGGAGGAAGAGGATATGGAACCCACCTCGGGTAAGTCTCTAAGACTAACTGAGGAATGAACAATCAGACAACCTCCAGAAGGCTGCCCTGAGGCTCCCTCCCTGGCAGACAATCTGAGGGCCCTATTTCAGAGGTCAGTGATTAGAGATGACTCAAGCATCCAGACCAGGGAACGGAGTAGCAATATCCCACCTCTAACCTCTGAAAACACCGACTCACCTGTGCCCTTCGATAGTACTGCTTTGTGATGGTCTGGTATCTCTCCTGCCCCGCTGTGTCCCTACAATACAAAGCCAGTCCTTCAGTCAAGTATGGACCAGAGGGGCAGATGGGGAGGGGAAAAACAAGAAATAGGAGTGCCTGTGCTATTGAGAGAGAAACTGGGGAGCTGCCATGTAAAAAATCTGAGGTGCTTGGATCTCCAAAGGAATCCAAACACCCCTGACTCTTCAGTGAGAGGCTTGGTCCACTGGCCTAGGCCACAACTGACAACTATATTTGTACCTGGACCTACAACCTTAACTGAGCCTTGGACAGCTCTCTCTAAAATTTGACCACTGCAGACTCAGCTAGTCAGGAGGATGCCAACTCCCCTTCCCCAATATCCACAAGACCTCTGAAGTTAAAGCCATGGGCTCCATGGTAGCTTGACATAGGGCAAAAACATTATTTTCAACACTGCTGGAGAACCACAGCGGCCCCTAGAGGCTACAAGTAGAAATTGCACTTAACTCTCACCAAGAGTCCCCCCAATAGATAAGATGTAACCTTCTATCCTTCCAGTCTTAACTACCATGTGGTACAGCCCTAGGGTAAAGCCCAATTCTGAGATAATGGTTACTTTATCAATTCCTTCTAATTCCTACCCCTTCGTGACTTAGAATTCCCATAAAGTTTGTTAAGAAACATATCAGAGATTAAGGCTCACACGCTATCATAAAAAATAGTCAGTTATTCCAGAGGAACCTAAGGAGTTTACATATGACAGTAGCTAATGAAGAGTAGCCAGCATCCTCTCCTACACAACTCACCAAATCTGTATCCGCACTTTGATGCCATCTACCTCTATGGTCTTCATCTTAAAGTCAACACCTGGGGAAAGCAAGCAAGCCAAAACATTAGGAAGGGCACTTGTGAGAACTGACTGGGAAAGGTCCAGGGAGCTCACATGTGAAGAGATTACCTTCTGATTAATGTGAAAAAGATCACATGCAGCAAAGGCCTGCTTTAATTATAAACGGACTCTAATCAAATGCCTAGCGATTTGAACTGGGCTTCCACTTAACTCATGGGCTCCTGTTTCTCCAAGCTCCATTTACTACACAGTATAAATCAAGGGCATTTCTCATTACTTAATAGGGTTTCTGGGAAGAGTTAGGGTAACTGGGCACAGCAGCTATTGTTAGGACCTGGGACAGAGCCTGCCGTGTTATGGGTGCACATAGCTGTCAAATGGCCAATGGATGGAGATGGCACACAAGCAGGGTCCACAGGTTCTTCTGCCCAAGGGCCTACAGAGCTAAGCTACCATAGGATGCAAGACACTTAGGGATTTGGAAAATAGCCCAAGGTAGAGACACAGTGGAGAAAATTTGCAGCAGCAGTGGACACTTCCAGCCACAATGGGTTTGCCTCCCCTCTGCTAAATGAGGGGACACTTTTCAGTCACCCTGCTTCTGTCCAGCGCCAACTGTACCCAGTGATTCAAGAGCTGTATCTAGTACAGTAATTAAGCTGAAGTGTTCTTGTATTTCCCGGAGGTGAGTAAGGAGGCATCATGAACCAGTTTTCAGATAGCAGCACAGAAAAGGCAGAGTTCTAGACCACCGTTCATCAAGCTGCACCGAAGGCCTCCAGAAGTTGGGTGCCAGTAGCGCATACCTGTAATCCTAGCTACTTAAGAGGCTGAGATTTGAGGATCGCAGTTTGATGCCAGCCTAGACAAGAAAGTCTGTGGAAACTCCTCTCTCAATAAACTAGTCAGAAAAAGCTGGAAGTAGTGCTGTGGTTGAAGTGGTAGAGCACTAACCTTGACCAAAAGAGGTCAGGGTCAGCACTGAGGCATTCAATTCAAGCCCCAGAACCAGCAAAAAAAAAGACTCCCGTGTGAGCATTTCCAGTACCACTGCCACTCCACCGCCACAGGTGATAGACAGGTGTTAGACCTCTGCCACAGAGGAAAACATGACCTTATCCATCCTGTTCCTGGCTTTCCATGAAAATAGACTAAATTCATCCTCTTCCTTTCTGCCATCAAGACGAATTATCACTTAATTAAAAGGGAGAAAGACTGAGTGAACAACCTGAGCTAAATCAAGCTGATCATCCATGAATCATTTTTCACCAGCCCAAGCTGACTCATATCTATTGAGCTGTATTTTTCCAAATGGGTAGTGTCCAGTAGCCTCCATCCCTATGAAGAGGAAGAGGAGGAGGAGGATAAAAAGAGATGAAGGAGGACACCTAGCTTTGGTAAGAGGCAGAAGCATGCTTCCTCCTCTGAAAAAATAATTTAAAGGTGTGTGCGTGTGTGTGTGTGTGTGTGTGTGTGTGTGTGTGTGTGTGTGTGTGTGTGTTTTGCCAGTCTTGGGCTTGAACTCAGGGCCTGGGTACTGTCCCTGAGCTTCTTTTGCTCAACATTAGCATTCTATCACTTGAACCACAACACCACTTCCAGCCTGCATGAGCCACTAGTGCCAAGCTCACCTTTTTCTTTAAATAAAAAAACAAAAGCTTAAAAAAAAAAAAAAGCCAGGCACAGTGTCTCAGACCTGTAATCCTAGCTACTCAGGAGACTGAGATCTGAGGATTACAGTTCAAAGGCAGCCAGGACAATAAAAAATGTGAAACTCTTATCTCCAATTAACTACTAGAAAACAGGAAGTGGTACTGTGGCTCAAGGGGTAGGGCAGTAGCCTTGAGCTGTATAGCACAGGGACAACACCCAGGCTCAAGGGTAGGGCAATAACCTTGAGCTGAAGAGCTCAGGGACAGTGCCCAGGCCCAGAGTTCAAGCCCCATGACCCACAAAAAAAAAAAAAAAAGTTGTGGGACACTGGTAACTCACATCTGCAATCCTAACTACTCAGAATGCTGAAATCTCAGGATTATAGTTTAAAACCAACCTGAAAAGGAATATCCATGACACTCTTCAATAAACTGCCACAAAAAAAAAAAGCTAGAAATGAATCTGTGGCTCAAATTACAATGCCTTGAGCAAAAAAAGCTCAGGGACAGCACCCAGGCCCTGAGTTCAAACACTAGGACTAGCAAGAAAAAGGTTCCAATAGCATTTATTCCTTCTACTCTATGTTCCCCCACACTCAGGACCTTCCAGCATGAGCACCCTGGCCTGTAGCATCCTTGCCCAAACTTGACCCATTCCCTTTTCTATGTGGCTACTGGTTTTTTCCACTGTGATTCTGCCAGACCCTGCCTGATTGAGTCCTTCACACTCATGTATTCTCACTTGGGCAATTTTGGCATCTCAGCCAGCAGTTTATCCAGCTCTCTCCTTGTCCTGCACTCTCGATATAGTGCCTCTCTACTATATTGATGATGGAGCCTTTCGTCTAAGTTCCACCCCACTCTCCTGTTCACTCTTTCTTGTTCTCTCTGCCTTCCTCAGAAGAGTCTTCTAACCTTTACAGCTCTCATCTTTCAGCTGACTTCTACTCTGGGTGCCTCTCTAAACACGTTACCCCTGTTTGTTGTTTCTTTCATATCCATGAGAAGAGATGTTCTCCATCTGTCTCTACCCACTAGAGTTTGCTCATTCTGGTAGCAGCAATGAATTGCCTACAAGTCAACAGGAGATTGTTATAATGCAGCTCTGAATTTAGGCCAGGTGAGGTAAGAAGTTGCATAAAGCTGGATTCCAGGTGAGATAGAGGTTACTGGCCCATGAATCACACTTGCAAGTAGCAAGTTCCCAAGACTGTGGTTCTCTAAGTATATCCAGGACTACAGCATCACTGTGAACATCTTAAAAAGGAAAACGCTTAAGTCCCATCTCAGACCTATAGGATTCTTTCTGGGGAAAGGAGGAGAAGAGGAAAACCCAGCAGACTGAGTGTTTCAGTAAGCTTTCCAGGAAACTCTTGTGCATGCTTAAGTTTGACAACCATTTTGGCCAAAAGCTTTGCACCTAAAGTCTGAAGAGAGGCAGTAGGCTGTAACCCTAGCTACTCCTGTAACCCTAGCTACTCCTGTAACCCTAGCTACTCCTGTAACCCTAGCTACTCTGGTGACTGGGATTTGAAGACAGAGGTTCAATGCCAGTCCAGGCAAGAAAGTCATGAAACTTTTTTTTTTTTTTTTTTTGCCAGTTCTGGGGCTTGAACTCAGGACCAGCATGCTGTCCTTGAGCCTCTGTGCTGAAGGCTAGTGCTTTACCACTTCCCGGTCATGAGACTCTTATTTCCAGTTAACCACCAAAAAGTCAGAAATAGAGATGTGGCTCAAGTAGTAGAGTGCTTGCCTTGAGCAAAAATGGTCAGGGATAGTTCCCAGATCAAGTATAGACAGAAAAAAAAAAGAGAGAGAGAAAGAGATGGGCGGGGGAAGGGGGGAAAACAAAAAGGAAAGAAAGGAAGAAGAAAGAGAGAAGCAGTATGATTGTTCTTGTTAGCTTTAGAATTACCCTAAGAGTTTGTTGTGTATGTGTATGTTTTAAATAAAGCTACCTTAAAAATAAAATAAAGTGCAGCTCAGCTGGAGTGACATTGTGTGTTAGGAATGGGGGGCGGAGATGGAGGAAAGTGTGGAAGGCCTGATGTAGTGGGAGAGACATCTGTCGGCACTGGAGTCAGATCCTGGTCTGGCACTTGTGTGACTGTGGGGGGAAGTCTTAACTTCTCCCAGCTCCAACTTTCTTATCTGCAGAACATCACTGTCTCCTGAGGTTTGTGGGGGGATATATTTAAACAATGCAGGGAGTGCACCTGACTCACCGAGATTCTCACTCCTACTTTCCCTCTGCTGAACAAAGGCTCCTGGGAGCAGTTGGAACTCTGATGAAGCCAGATTCCACAGTCTGGTCCCAGGTCTTAGTCCCTCATTACTTCACTACTTTTACTAGCACAGAAACGGATACCTTCATCAGGGAGCTTTAGAGATGCAAATTCTCAGGGTTTCCCCACACCCACAACTCTTATGTACACTGAAGCTCTATCCAGCCCAACTCTAAGCACAATTGCAACGGAGGCTTACAGATAGTACTTGTCTGTATACAGAACCCTACAAAGTAGGCAGGAGAGATACCGTGAGGCATAGAGAAGCCAGCCTATGCATGTCTCCATTTCTTGTGGCTCAGCCAGAACTTGGCCAGGCCAGACCCCAAGTTCAGCCCCTGGTTTTCCTCAGAGCACAGGCCCTATTTCTTATTGACCCCTAGGAGTGTGGAAGGAGTCATATAGCCTATGACTGTCCACAGCTTCCTAATGGCTCTGGGGGGTAAGATGCTTCCATTATTGGCTGAGAAGAAGACTTCAAAAGCAGTCCTGCTCCCTTAACTGCCTCCAATATTTTGTCTTCTATCCCTACCTAGACAAAAGTACCTAAGGGGCTAGAATATATTTGATTTGAACAAGTTTTTGTTGTTGCACACTTTGCTTTCTAAATCTCTGCCACCATCATGCACAGTCAGGAATCAAGTAGCAATTCTATGAGAGGAATCCCCAGAGAGCACAAGGAAGACCAAGTAGCCATGGCTACAGAGAAGGGACATGATTCTGCCATTACAGACACTGGTAAGAAGAGTTCCTCAGTTATGTCCAGATTCTGAGACACCTGCAAATGTCCCTTTCTTCACCATGTGACTGGTGTAATGCAGCTCCACGCCCCTTGTTCTCCCTGCCGAGGCCTGACTTCATGGCCTCTGCTCCTGCAGCAGTACCCCTTGGTGACTGCCAGGCCACTACTGGAGTCCTGTAGCACAATGACAGCACAGCCATTAGGCAGCTGGAAGGACAGACAAGGCCCTCCGTAGGACCCCAGGGCTGAGGCAAGACATAGTGATGGTGCAGGGAAGGTGGGCTGGTCCTCACTTGGTTCTAAGGTATCATAAGAGCTGGTAGCTCCCAAGCCTAGCTGCAAATACTGTGAAACAAGGACAACAGGGCATAGCCTAGCTGAAGAATATTCGTTCCCATCACTGTCTGACGCCAACGAAGACCCTGGACAACATACAGGAGCCATGTTTGACACGCGAAGTGTCAGGTCCATCAAATACAATACATGCCAGGGGCTGGGGGCTCACACCCTTTACCCTAGCTTACTGAGAAGGCTGAGATCTGAGGATAAAGGTTTGAAGCCAGCCTGCGCAGATAAGTGCATGAGACTCATCTCTAACTAGCAAAAAAGCTTGAACTAGAGGCATGGCTCAAGTGGTAGAGCACCTCACTAGCCTACAGAAAAAAATGCTGAGTGAAGCCAGGTTCTGGTGACTCATATTTATAGTCCTAGCTACTTAGGAAGCTGAGATATAAGGATCATAGTTCAAAGTCAGTTTGAAGAAGAAAAATCTATGAGACTCTTATCTCCAATTAACCAGCAAAATTTGCGAAGCAGAGGTATAGCTCAAGTCATGGAATGTCACCCTTGAGCAAAAAGGCTATGGAAGAGTGCCCTAGCCCTCATTTCAAGCCCAAGTACCAACACACACACACACACACACACACACACACACACACGCACGCACGCACGCACGCACTCAGGTGGGAGAGGAAAAGGGAGAGAAGGGAGGGAGGGAGAAAGGAGGAGAGAGAGAAAAAGAAAGAAGGAAAGGAAAGGAAGACAACAGGCAGTCAGGGGTTGTTTCCAATCTTGCTGTTGCCACTAATTACCCATGTTATCTTAGGAAGGCCAGTTACCTCTTGTTGGCCTCAGCTTCTTCACCTACAACCTTGAGGTCAGATAAGTTTTTGAGGATGAGATAAGATATAAAGCATGTAATAGGATCTGGTATGGAGCTCTGTGAAACTCTAGGTGAAGATCCTGCCAGTTTCCCTTAGGGAAGGTTATGGTTGAAAATCTAGAGTCACTGCCTAGGGGATGGAAAGAGCCTGAGCTGGGGAGAGAAAGGGCAGCTGGGAAAAGACCCAGTACAAAGCTGAAATGCCTCAACAAACAGAAAATACCACTCATGGCTCCCAGAGTCTGGCTACAACTTAAATCCTGACAATACTAGGCTGTGCCTCTTGGCAGTCAACAGCTGTCTTCTTGCAGCTCAGCAGCAGCGCATGGGTTAATGTCAGATGCCAGCTTGCCAACTCAACAATGCCACATGCTGCAATGGAAAAAGGGCTATTTCTAGGTGCCAAATGTTATCGCCATGATCAATCACAGACCAAAGGACCCGCAGAGTGCCCTGAACTTTTTCATCAGCCATGAGACTGAACAACAAGGAACAATTTAATACACCTGAAACCCAAGGCAGACACTCAATCTGCAGGGCCATGAAGGCTCCAGTTACCAAGCACGAGTCCCAGGAATGCCCTCCTTCCCTCCCCCTACTGAAAGCCAGCGTGTGCTGGATATATGGCACTTCTGGGCATTGTAACAGGAGGTTACCTACAGAAAGGTCATTGCTTTAGGCCAAGGCTGACCCAGTAGGGAAATGACTGTCTGACTTTGCCACCCTAACAGGCATTGTGATAATAATCTCCATTGCAAAACCCTCTTCTCTGAGCAAAAAAAAATTTCTTCATAACTGAGGGGGGTATGTAAGGGACAGAACAAGAAGGAGAAGAACACAGAAAGAGCTCAGAGGTGACGTTGGAGAGACAATCAAGACCAAGGATCCTGGCACACAACTATCCTCATAGCAAGTGAGTGAGGGGGAGGGGACAAGCACAGTTCCATCCAATCTGTCACTAGCTGCATCCCTTTGCCTTCCTGGGGACTCTGACCTCACGCCTTCCTGGTCTACAGGCTGACTGACTTTCTCCTCTCTGGAGCTGTACACTGTCCCTCACGCTGGCTTCCTTCTGGGGAAAAGGTACACACAGGCTCTCAAAGCTAATGCATTAGTCAGTATCTCACCATCTTGCTCTGGGAGTGACAGGAAACAAAAATGTAAGCATCTGATCTAGGCAGACAAAATCATGATCCTGGAACTCATTCCAAAGTAGTGTTTTAGTAAAGTGCTATTGACCAGAATCAGCTAAAGCACAGTGTCTAGGCCTTGAGTTCATGCCCTAGTACCAGCACAGAAGAAGAAGGAGGAGGAGGAGGAGGAAGAGGAGAAGAAGGAAGAAGAGGAGGAGGAGGAAGAGCAGGAGGGGAGGAGGAGCAGGAGGAAGAGGAGGAGGAAGGAGGGAGTGAGGAAAGGAGGGGAAGGAAAGGGTGAAACATTGATTTGCATGGCTCATTAGTTGAACATCTGTTTGCCAAATGGGAAGCCCTTGATTCAAATCACATTACTGGGGGGTGGGGGAAACCCAAGTTAGAGTTTTAACTTCTAGAGTACAAAGTCAGATCAAAGGCACTGATTCAGTGTGTGTGTGTGTGTGTGTTCGTGTGTGCTGGTCCTAGGACTTGAACTCAGAGTCTAGGCACTGTTTCTGAGCTTTTTTGCTCAAAGCTAGCACTCTACCACTTGAGCCACAGCTCTACTTTTGGGGTTATTTGGGGTTTTTGGGGGGGGTACTTTATTTAAGATAAAAGTCTCATGAAGTGGGGCCAGGAGTTTGGCCTAGTGGTAGAGTGCTTGCCTAGCATGCACGAAGACCCAGGTTTGATTCCTTGGTACCACATACTTAGAAAAAGCCAGAAGTGGTGCTGAGGCTCAAGTGGTAGAGTTCTAGCCTTGAAAAAAATCCAAGGACAGTGCTCAGGCCCTGAGCTCAAGCCCAGGACTAACCAAAAAAAAAAAAGTCTCATGAAGTTTCCTGCCCAGGCTGACTTCCTTTCATGACCCTCAGTTCATAGCCTCCTGAGTATCACGGTGTGAGCCACCCGCACCTGGCCCTGTGTTTGTTTTTGACTAACACAGATGCCCATGCATGTGCACACATACCCCCTCTACACAGAAAGAGGGAGATCTGGACCATTCTGGAGGTCACCAGCTTTACATAAAACCTTAAAGCAGCAGGCTTTAGGAGCTACACATAGATGTGGTTTTCCAGCCACCTACTGACCATTGTGTAGCTGGAGTGAGCCCCATGGCTTGTTCTGTAGAAACTCTACTCCAGAGGGCAGGCTGTTCAAGGGGTCCTGCAAGGTCACTCCGGGAGGCTAGCTGATAGACGCTATCTGACCTATACTGAACCTTCCCAACAAGAACACTGACTGCAGTGTAAAGCACCAAGCCCGTGTCATCTCTGCATATACCAAAGGACTCCCAGCTGTCACAGCAGCCACCTCCTACTCCCTGCTATGCCTGAGCGTCTCCTAGGACCTGAAGCTGTACAGAAGATCTCGAAGCTACTAGAAACAACTCACTCCTTACAGAAGTTCCTCCCATATTACCTCAAACACATGCCTGGTGCATTGAGCTTCTCATAGACTTATGAACTCCAAGAAACCAACACTATCTATTATTTATCTTAGGGAAAAGCAGACTCCTCTAGGAAAAAATGTTTTCATTCACTTGCTCATTCATCCACTCATTCAAATGGATGAATGTTAGTGTGTATCTGGAAACTAAGCTAGGTACTCTAAGGCAAGTAAAGAGCCACACAGAAATGATTCAGCCTTGTCCTCAGAAAGCTTCCACACCAAGGGAGATGGATATTTAGCAAGTAAGTAAACTAATTCAGAGAGGTAAGGGTGGGATAATGGGGTAAAGAGTATGGAGAAGAGTCAGAAGTTGGTGGTTCATGCCTATCTACTGAGGATGTGAAAAATCTAAGATCTGAAAAACATGATTCAAAGCAAGCCTGGGCAGGAAAGTCTATGAGACTTTCCAGTTAACTACCAGAAATCTGGAAGTGATATGGCTCAAAGTGGTAGAGCACTAGCCTTAAGCAAGAGAGCTCAGGGACAGGGCCCAGGCCCCATGACCAACAAAAAAAAAGAAAAAGAGTGAGGAGAGGGTGCAAGCTACTTTTGTTGGGCTGCTCAAAGAGGAACCTTTTAAAAGAAGTGTTACCTGAAGGGTTCCAGGTAAGCAGGTACACATTTCAGCCAAACTCACCATTTTTAGGAGAGAAGAGAAATACTATTCTTTCCTCTACAACAAAGGGAGAGCCACACCTGCTCCTGGGTCTCACAGGGGCCTTTGCGCCTGCTTATGGGTATGTGTATACCTATATTCTAGCATACACATGTGTGCATCCACTCTTTTTTTTTGCCAGTCCTGGGCTTGAGCTCAGGGCTTGAGCACTGTCCTTGGACTCTCTTAAGGCTAGAGCTCTACCACATGAACCTCAGTACCACTTCTGGCTTTTTTCTATGTATGTGGTACCGAGGAATCGAACCCCGGTCTTTGTGCATGCTAGGCAGGCACTCTACCACTAGGCCAAACTCCCAGCCCCATGCATCCACTCTTATGTGGATGCTTTACCCTAAAGAGCGCACAAAGAAGTATCTCAAACACCAGCAAGGCCAACTTTGAAGCTCCTAAGTCTCACTTCCTGATGACATCTCTAGAGACAGTAAAGCTAAGTCATACCACTCCTGCGTACAGTGGGGACCTACAGCAAGCATTTGGGGAATGGTGCTTCTCTTGCTGAGCTCTCCCCAATCCCTTGTGCAGAGAGGTCCATGGAACCTCTGACTGGCATAGTCTGTTCCAGTTACACTTGTCCCACCGCACTTTGCCAGATGCCTACCTGCACCTTCACCCCACAACCAGCTGGGCTACTGTTCACTCATTTCCCAGCCTCCACCTGGGTCTGTTTTTTAGCAAAAGGTCTAAGTAAATGGAAACTGAAGCTTGAAAGGGATAAGACCTCCTGATATATCCGCTCTCACACAGAGCCAGCAAAGCAAACTCCCAATCAGCACCTTCCTGAACTAAAACTGGTGTTGCCATGTGTGGCCACTTATCCACTGTCCCAGCAAGGCTGAAGAGCAGCAGCCTGGGTGGAGGTATTTTCCGCAGCACCCCTCTCCAGGAGAGGATGTGTGCTTCCCCTGACTTAGTTCAGTGGGAATTCTTACCCTTTAAGACCCCCCCACCAAAAGCTCTACCAACCTCCCCAGGAGGGAATTCTCACTCCTCTGTGAGTACAAACATTTCCTTTTGCATAAAATCCTCACTGTTTGGAAGCCTGACACTTAAGCTACACTGGAAACACTCAGAGGGCACACCAGAATCGCACTCTTTTCATAGTCTCACTGCATGGTACATGGTAGGTCATTAAATATTATCCAGCACAACTGAGAGTATGAAGAGAAAATGAATGAGTTAGTGAGTGAACAAATGAGTGAGTGAATGACATGACACATGACACATGGCACATGACACATGGCCTAGAGAAGAAAGCAGCAGAGAGAACATTTTCAACAGTGATGAACCATCAAAACCAACTGTTGGCTAGTCAGGAGACTGCACTCTGAGGATCTTGGTTTAAAACTTCTCTGGACAGGAAGTCTGTGAGAACCTTATCTCTACAAAAAACCAGATGTGGAGTTGTGGTTCAAGTGGTAGAGTGCTAGCCTTAAGCAAAAGGAACTCTGGGAAAGTATCCAGGCCTTGAGTTCAAGCCCCAATACTGGCACAAAACAAAAACTATTAGCCCTGCCTGAAGATCACAGACCCTTTGCAAGGAGTTCTTGGTATGTCTGTATCAAAATGGTAATACAAGGGTAACGCTCAGATTCCGTCCTTCAGAGTTCCTAATAAGACTCCTGTCATAGCCCTGTGACTCCCTCAGAGGAAAGCAGAGGCAGAGGCATGGGAAGCAGAGGCATCATAATAGGTACAGGAGGCCACACATTCCCGCCCCTGCCTCACAGGAGACAGTCTCTGAGCGGCAGCCTATGGAAAGCGCTCCTTGTGGAAAAGCATGCCCAAAGCCAATGTGGAGAAACAGAAGGAAAGGTTCAAGTTTGGATCACCTGCATGCAAGACGGGAGTCACTGGTTCTCCAAGGGTCTCAGTTCCTGCCAAGTTCGACAACAGCTTAGACATGAGACCATGCTTCTTCAATGGGAGGAATAAAATGACCAGGCGTTAGTTGCTGGACCTTACTCTCTCTTGACAAAGCCCAGTGATGGAGCAGAAGAGCTAAATGGAGGTCAGAAGCCTGTTCAGGAAATTGGCAATTTTACAGGGAAATGGTCACAAATATTGAATTACAGAAGAAGGCACCAGGAGAAGAGCTGGAGCTCGGGGTAGTAGGGTAATGGCCAAATATCAACTTTCATGCTATGAAGTTCATCGCCAATCTTTCTGGGATGGAGAGAGAAGAGAACACACCCAGGAAGCACAGGGATGCTGGAGGGAACAGGGTGCTTGAAGATGGGTCAAAGTTCCACACAGGTGCAGATGGGTGAAATCTTCCATGCGTTTCAGATGTAGTCTTCCCAGCACTTGGGGAAAGGGGTGGGAGGCAAGGTTTTGTACCTGTGTTGGATAGAGGAAGGGAGGAACGCAGGAACAGAGGCATGAGCTATTGTTACCCCTGAATGGGGTCCCAGGCTGGAGGCAGAGCCACCCCATCACCTCAGGCTGTCCTGCTCTACCTACCTCCTCACTAACTCTTCCTTTTCAGACCCTGGCATAAATGCTAGGAAAATAGTGAAAACAAAATAAAATAGACCCAGCTGGGTGTTTGTGCCTTCTGCCTGTAATCTCAGCATCACACTCAGGTTGAGATCTGAGGTATGTATTTGCCAGCCTGAGTAGGAAGGTCCAGGAGATTCTTATGTTCACTTAACCACCCAAAAGCCAGAAGTGGAGCTGTGGTTGGAGTGGTAGAATACTAGTCGAGACAGAGAGAGAGAAGCGAGAGAGCATGCCCAGGAATAACACCCAGGCTCTGAGTTCAAGCCCCAGGACTAGCACCAAAACAAACAAACAAAAATTCATAAAAGCCCACAGAGCCTATGCTCCTGGAACTCGGACTAGCTCTCTGATTCCTGTGAATCCCCAGCTCTGTCATGGTACCTATCTGGCACATAGTGGGCATTCAATAAATAGTAGCTGAATGACTGAATCTGCAAGTGACCAGCAGGATGACCTCATAGCATATTACTGACAATTTACTCATCAGAACCAACATTCTTATGAGCTGCGAATAATAAATAGTGATGGCAGCTACCATTTTATTGAGGGCTCTACCAAGTGCTTTGTGTCCATTAGCCTCTCTATACTCTTCCCAGCAACCATTAAGAGTCTTTTACTATCATCCATTTAGAGATGAAGTAAGCACAAAAATGTTAAAGAAGTGTCTGAAGGACAAAGGGCTGGTAAGGCTCAAAAGAATGCATGTCTGACTGGGCTCTTCCCATTCTCTCCATTGCTTCTGCCCTCTCCTTCCTTTCTGGGAAGAGAATAGGGGAAGAAGAGATAGGCCTCAGGTTGCTCCAGGGCTGCTAAAACCTAAAACCTGCCAGTGAAGCAAAGTTAGCAGCCCAGCCTTGACCTTCTCACAATATCACACTGTATTTGTACCCAGCTCCTAGCAAAGCCCAAGCATTTGCACCAATGTCTGTGAGGCCTCTTAATTCCAGGCTCAGGTCTAACCCTGGCCCTCAGTCACCATAGGCTGCCAGAGGCAGTTGCAGCAGAACTTCCTGAGAAAGGTGACAGGAGCAACAACTCAGCCTGGGAAAGCTGCCTGAACCACAGTCGTGCAACCAGTCCAACCGGAAAATCCCTGCTCACAGCCTCCTCCTCACCCACAGGAAAAAAAAAGAAGCAGCAGCCTAGGGGTAGCTTTTCAAACAAAAGGCCCAGAGACCAGGTATACTGTCTATTCCTACACCAAGGATTGGGAGGGAGAAAAACATCTTTTGGCAGTCTCCTCACCCTCTATCAGTAGCTTACTTCCCAGCTCGGGCCACCATGAAGGAAGATCACCAGAGGTCCCCCGCATACAGATGTCTACATAGGGTATTTTCTTCTTTTCTCAGCAGACAGCATGGGTCATAAGGGATTCCAATGCCAGGTTGACTGGTTTGAACTATTTCCCACTTCCAGAAGGAAAGCAGGGTAGGTGAGTGATCACCAGTGAGAGACGGGCCCTGAGAGCACAGATAATACCACAGCCCTGTATGAATGAACCCTCTGCTTCAAGTCTCACCCCCACTCTTCTAGCCAACAACCTCTCATTGCTAGGCTCAAGCTCCACATCCCCCAGCCAGGCCTTTGATGCTCTGCCAACTGGCTCTAGCATCTAATCATTAATAATTTACCATGCGTTGAGATGGTAGCTAGCACTGTACTGGGACCTATGAAAACAAAGAAGCATACGGTTTGACCTCACCCTCAAAGCACTTATAGTTTAGGAGACAGAGAGATAAACAGAAGAACATTCTCTCTCTCCTGCTTAAAAAAAAAGAAAGAAAAACCAACTCTGCTGCTGCAGCCAGACTGCCCCCAGTATCATGGACACCCACTCACTTCGCACCTCTGTTATCTCTGCTCAGCTCACGTTGTTCCATCTGCTCCCTTCCACTGCAGGAGCCAACCCACAGGCAGCCCACACAGAGAGGCCCAGCTTTTAGCCTTCCCTGTGGGTTTCTATTAGTGGCTTACATCCTGGTCCTGGCCACCATGCAGAATGGGTTTGTCAAAGACCCCCTGAATGTAGATGGCCTAGGGGGACATTTTCTCCCCATCTGGTCAGACAGGGTGGCTTCCTCTGGAGCCTTTCCTTCTTAGTCTCCCACAGCAATGCACTCGACAGGCTGCCTCTATGGCCCACGGTACATGGATAAGCACTGGGAGGCCTGCATTAAAGGGAGTGATAGGATCATCATTTGAACGATGCTTCCTGTGCCAAGCCCATATTATCTCATTTAGGCAATAGCTATTTTATGTCTTCTGTCCTTGACTACACTACAGGCTTGTGGGCAGGAAAAGGTGCACAGCAATATGCCTCTAAAATGCCTGGCATGGTACTTTGTAAGGATATTCATCCATTAACAGATGAGATGGTCTTGTCAGGAGGCTCTCACTATCACTCTCTGAGCTACCCCCATCAGCTGGCAATTCCAACCTAGAGGCAGGGTCATCTGCCTGTGTGCTAGCCAAAGAGACAAGAAAGATGGAGGGAAGGGCAGCCAGTGCCTCAGCCTACCTGGGAGGTCTCAGCTCCCTGGCCAGCTCTTTCATGGAATGTCCTAAGCTCTCATAGTAAGCATTATACACACTGAGCCACAAAAAACGTCATCCTAGATGATAATCAGTGTGAGTCACGAATCTGACAGTAACTGGTGTATTGCCTTGTTTTCCCCATTCACCAAAATAAATAAATAGGTAGACAGGTAGGCAGATAGGTAAGAAAGAAAGAGAAAAAGAGAGATAAAATGCCTAGATCAATGGTCAGCATGGCAAAAGAATGTTTAAAGCCCAGCTTGAGAGCAATGACTCTATATTATTTATCTGGGACTCTCCCAAGTTTAGCATTCAGGACACACATTTTTAAGTGAATAAATGAATAAATCTGACCTGGTAACCCCCATTTCCTTGGCTCCTTGATTTGTCTCTTGGCTGCCCCTTCCTTGGAAAACTTCCCAAATCACCTAAGGAAAAAAGCTTCTCTTCATCATCCAACTCTTGCCTTTCAGTGTTAAGTGAATGCTGAAAACATGGCCAGCATGGAGGGAATCATATGCCATTATAAGCTTTAAATAAGGAAGTATTTAAGAAACAAATCCATGGGGACAGACTGAACAAAGGCCTGTGTGAAAAAACGCAGGTTTATTTCTCTTCCATCAGATCCAAACTCCTAAGGAGTCCTTGTAGCCTATGCGAAGATAGGCCTAGCCATCGTTGAAAACAGGTTTTTAGCCAAGAGCCTTTTCAAGGAAAGAGTGCCACTGAGACAAGTACCAGCTCACTACTTCACCTTTGCCCTCAAAGTGGCCAGCCCTGGGGTGGGGGGGGGGGGAATCCTGAGGAAGCCCCTGTGGTCTATGTGTCAGGAAAAGTATAATACAAGATGAAGAGGTAAGGATGGTGATTACAGTTGGGGGGGGGGGGTAAGGGATGGTCACCTTTTTAGGAAAATACAGTTTTATCAGGGTCATCCTGGTAATTTAGAAATAAGGTCTCTGTTTTTGCTGAAACTGGTACATGTCTCTCCCCCTGGAAGCTAATATCTCAAAATTAAGCAAGCATCTCAAGAACTTCTGAAATGATGGGAATAAGTCAAGTCCTCAGTGAGCCAAGTCCAGGGCACTCCTCAGACTTGGAATGTGGCCAGGACACCAAGGTATACACAACTGCTCTTCAGGCAAAAGTTTGGCACCCCTAGCTCTCTGCAGATAGCTCCACAGCTCCTGGCATCAAGCCCATGTCAAAAATAACTACTTCAAGTTTCTATCAAGTGGTAACCTGCTGCCCTTTGTCCCCAAGCTGGTCTTATACCCCATCTGGCTCCCCAGCCACTCCCTGGCTCACTCCCAAGCCTTTCTTCATCACCTCTTTCCCCAGCCCTCCTGAGAGGCATGTAGCCCTCTCAGCCAGGGCCCAGGGTCTCTTCCTCTCTAGATCACTGAAATGTCTCTCACCCAAACAGCAGCCCAGTCCAAGCTCCTGGGTCTCTTAAGAGCTGGCCTTAAAGCTCCTCAGAATAATTTGAACAAGCTCTGCTCTCTGATCCTAAATCTCTTGAAGATAGGAATCCCAAAAGAGGAAGAGCCCCACCCACCACCCCCTAAAAACTCAATGATGGTAACACCCCAGCAACAACAGCCAGCCTTACCACTCCTGCTGAATATTTTCCATACTGATTTCATTTAATCCCCATAACCCTCGGGGTTATATCACTATTAGATCCATTCTATGGGCAGAAACTAAAACTCAAAAGCTTAAGTCACTGTCAATATCATGTTGCCCCAAAGGGAGGTCTCCAGGTATGTCTGACAACATATACCTGCCTCTTAACCTCCAGCCTCTGGTCCCCTGACTGCATCTAGTCATTCTTTCCTCTCGGATGAGGATGCTGAGGGATTGGAGAGAATTCTCCAGAAGAAGCTGAGAGCTAGGGCCCTCCCTGAAGGCCCCAGGGGTCACAGGAGAGCATTCCAATGTGATGACCAGCTGCCAGCCCTGTTTCTCCTGGCAGCCTGGGTAGTAAGGAGGCGGCTTCAGGAAGAGGCTGACCAAGAATGGAGGGAACCAGTAAGTAGGTATAGACAGAATTTCTTCAATTCAGGACCTGTGGTGGGAGTCCTCTGGGACCTGTCAGGGGCCTTCTGAGAATACTCTCAGAAGGAAGACTGCAGACCAATTCCAGGAAGAGTAATCAAAAACTTGTCCAGAATGCCACTAGGCCTTGTTCCCCTAACCACAGGCTCCTGTACCCCCCAGATCAGCGTCTACAGTGGACCCTCGCCTTCGGAGTCCGTGGTCTTCATGAGTATTCCAAACCTTCTTCTCCTTCTTCTTCCTCCTCCTCCTCGCCCCTCCCTCCTGGACTTGCAGGCATCCATGTCCTCCTCCAGGTGTCCCACCTGGTGACTTGCCTTCCCAACTGTGCCCTGGAAACTCAATCCCTGTGCCCACTCTCATCCATCCTGACTCCGCACCGGGTCACCCCTGAACTAAGGGCTTCTCCGTGACTTACTGACTAGTCCCCCACCCTGACCTTTCCTCGCCCCCCCTTCATGTGGGACTAGACGGATGACCCTTGAAGGCTATGGTTTTCACTGCCCCAGCTTCGGGCACTCCCGGCCTACACCCACCGCGGGGTGTGCTCAGGGCTTGGATGGGAAGGCTCCCCAGCCCGAGCCGGAAATCCCACCCGGAGCGGGCAGCGGGGACCCCGCACCTGCAAGAACCCAGGCTCAGGTCCGGGAGGGTGGCCACTCCCCCGACCCCCGACCCTCCGACCCGCGCCACCGCGTCGGGCGGCAGGGGCGCCAGCTGGGGTGGAGGGGGGGCGCCCCGGGCCGCCGCCCCTTACCGATGGTGGAGATGTGCGAGGAGTGGAACTCGTTGTCGGTGAAGCGGCAGAGCAAGCAGGTCTTGCCCACCCCGGAGTCCCCGATCAACAGCAGCCGGAACAGCACGTCGTACTGCTTCGCCATGGCTGGAGTCCGAGGGAGCCGGGGGGGGGGGGGGGACGGGGGGGGGGCTGCCGGCGGCGACGGCTCAGCCCCGCTCAGCCGCTGCCATCGCGGCGGCGCCGGCCCCGAGGACGCTGCGGGCGGCGAAAAGAAGGCGAGCCCGGCCCCGAGCGCCGGCCTGGGCGCGGGGAAGCGCGGCTGCGGCGCCCCGCTCCGCTCGGCTCGGCGCGGGGAAGCGCGGCGCCCTCTCCGCCCCGCTCCGCTCCGCTCGGCTCGGCTCGGCGGCAGCGCGGCTCCGGCGGGCGGTGGGCGGAGAAGACGGCGGCGGCGGCGGCCCCAGCCCGCCCCTTCCCCCTTCCCCCTTCCCGGTCCCCGCTGCGCCGCCGCCGCCGCCGCCGCAGCCCGGGAGAGGGGGCGGGGAGCGCGCGGCGGAAAGCGGGGACCCCGCGGGGGCGCCCCAACTTCCTCCTCCCACCCCCTGTGATGCGGGGAAACGTTGGCGGCCCCCTGGCGGACACGGGGTGGCGGAGTGGGGGTGTGATCCCACCCTGCCCGCCGCCACCGGGCTCCACTTGCCGATCCCGCCGCTTGTCCCACACGCACCCCAAGTCTAGCCCCACGAGCTCCGCCGCCCCCGGGTCCCGGCGCCGGCGCTCACCCCGGGCTGGGTCTGGACTCCATCCCCATCCGCAAACACCCAGCAGTGTTCGCTACCGGCCTTCTCCCTCGGTGCCAGTGGACCTCCTCAAGCCGGAGGCCGGCACCCCCCGGCCCACCCCTCAACCCTCCCCCCCCCCCCCGCCCCGCTTTTTGCCTGATCTCGTTTTCCCAGGGTAAAAGGATGGATGATCAGAAAAGACATTTACACATGCAATATCCTTTGCAGGAGTCACACGCACGCACGCACGCACACACGCACCATCTCTGTTCTAGGTCTTCGTTGCTTAGGTAAGTTGCCGCGATGGGAATGCATTCTTTCAGATCACTAAATACTGGCATCGATGGGACCCAAGATGAGTGGGCTTCTCTCCAGGCTCAGTGTACTATCACTGAAGATGATAGCACGGGAGAAAGACAAATAAATGCTCTTTTGAGTCCAAACAATTGTCCATTCTTAAGAATAGGTACTAGGGAAAAGGAAGTCCAACCCGTTAATCTTTATATTATTAGAGTTGTTGTTATTATCATGATCTTTAGTTGTACAAAAGTTTCAGTTCAACCAATAAGTTTGTAAATACAATGTATCTTATGTCACCCGGTCACTGTTCATCCGTTTACGTGGTTCTCTCTTTCCATGTGTCTGCTCCTCGGCCGTTGGATCTTCACAAAGCAATGGAAAGGTGTGCACATTGAATATTTTGAAGAATGGATTTTCAGTAGTAGGTCAAGGAAAGTAGTCTATTTACTTGACTCACTGAGCTATATTTAAGACAAAGTATCTAAATTTATATTAAAGAAGGATAGATCCTAAGCCTGATAGCTACTTTAACTACACTAAACTCTAAAGAAACGCACCCTTGTGGAGTCCATTAAGCTGTGCAGGTACATTTCTTTCCCCAGGTTTATATGGGGTTTCCAGCGCATGCCTGAGGGCTCTGAAGTCAGCATACTTGGACTCACAGCTTTCACCAACTCAGGAGTTGTGCCACCTTGAGCTTCACGTGCCTCATCTCAAAACGGGGATGTTTAAGGTAAAAACCTCATGGATTTTTAGGTGAAATACATAAAGTGTGGAAAAGACAAGCACAGCACTCAGCATGGTACTCAGTAGATGCTAAGGACACTCTGCCATGATTCCCCTCTGCTTCCCCAGCCTAGAGGACTATTCCACAGATAAGCAGGGCCAGGAATGTTTTTACCAAGGGGAGTCCAGCCTGCTGGGTTGCTTCTTTCCTTCATGTACAGAGCCCAGAGCCCAGGCTCCACTCAGCCCACTCCTTTTGGGCCTGGTGGCTGCCTTCCCGGTGATCCTTGCTATAATGGGAAATATTTTTCTACAGCCTTTCTCGCTGGGCTGTAGTGATTCTTGCTTCTGTCAGAGGAAGCTGGAGGGAAGATGTAAGCTAAGGTGGATCCCTCAATCCATAGGAAACTTTTTTTTTTTTTAAATAAACTGCTTGTCCTAGGCAAGAGAGAAAACAGAATAAGGTTTCCTAAATGAATCTGGGCTGGGGGGCAGGGGAGTGGACTGCTCATACTAATAAGAATTTAGGATGTTTCATCAATACTGGGATGATTTCAAATATAAATTGATTTTTAAAATTCAAAAATGGGGAGACAGAACAGGAATCTGTGGACAACATTTCGATGGACACGTTAAATTGTAACACTCTTGTATAAACTTTTGAAGTTCAGAAAACTTAACTTTAAAAATGAAAAAAAAAAATGGAACCAGGCACTGGTGGTATTCCAGTAGCTGGTATAATCCTAGCTACTTAGGGGGCTGAGCTCTGAGGATCACGGTTCAAAGCAACTGGGAAAGTCTGTGAGCCTCTTATCTTCAATTAAACACCAGAAAAGCCATAAGTTGAGCTGTGGTTCAAGTGGTAGAGCACTAGCCTTGCACACGTTTTCAAGGGCAGCACCTAGGCCTTGAGTTTAAGTCACATTACAGCCACAAACATATAACAAGTGCACACATGCACACACAAAGGGAAAGAGAGGGCTAAGCTAAGCATTGTGGTGTGCTTGTAGTCCCTGCCATTGGAGGAACTAAAGTAGGACAATCGCTTGAGCCTATGAGTTCAAGACCAGCCTGGCGTCTCATCTCAAAATAATAATGATAATGATAACATTTTTTTTTTTTTTACCATTCCCAGGCTTGAGCTCAGGGCCTGAGCATTGTCCTTGGGATTTTTCAAGATGAGAGCTCTACCACTTGAACCACAGCACCACTTCTGGCTTTTTTCTATGTATGTGGTACTGAGGAATTGAACCCAGATCTTCGTGCGTGCTAGGCAAGCACTCTACCACTAGGCCAAACTCCCGGCCAGTAACAATAATTTGTCGATGAGTGAATGGTCTAGAAATTCAAGCTTCAATGATCTTTTCTCTTCCTAGCTCAGTTACTTTCACAGCTACAAAGATCTCTCTTGAGCACTCTCTGTCTCTGTGTCTGTCTGTCTGTCTCTCTCTCTCTTTCAGTGTGTGTGTGTCTGTGACTGTGTCTCTCTCCATTCTGTAAGATAGAGGGATTGAAATTTGGGACAGTGTTTGCAGAAGAATCACACACACCAGTGAAGACATCAAAGTTCATTTCAACCAAAGTCTCTGTAAATAAACTACTTCTACCCTCTCACCAAAGTCACTCAGTGGGACATTTTGACATCCTCTCCAGTTGTAGTCATCTTGGACTGGGACAAATTTCTCTAGAGCTGAGACATACAGTATGTCTCTTCCACAAGAAACCTCCTACAGTCACTCAATTATACTGATTCTTTTACCAGAGAGATGAATCTTTGTCCTCCCCCACCTCCTCCTCATGGAGCTCTGCCACATGGAACATACCACTCCAAAGGCCTGCTGTGACATTCGCCATAGCATCAAGCTGAATAACCTAAGAAAGGCTCAGTGGGCAGTCTATCTACCATGGAGACAACACCTCTGGCTCCCTGGCTCCTCATTAAGGAAACCCAGTGAATCTCCCAGGCCTATCCTGTGTGTTCACTGTGGTGTGCCCACTATTTTGTCTCAGAATTAGAAAGAAAGAGAAAACCGGGACAAAAGCCCTGCTCCTCACCCCCAAGTTGGTCCTTTTTCTTTATATCCTTTTTCTTTCTTGTTTCTGACTGAAGTGGCTCTGAAATGGCAAAAGAAGACAGTTACATCTTAGAGTTGCTGGTGATTTGCCTTAACACAAAATAAACCACAGTACCATTTCACGTTATCCTTCATGTAAGCAAACAGAAGGTAGATACAGGTGGCTCATGACTATAATCCTAGCTACTGAGGAGGCTGAGATCTGAGGATCTAGATTTGAAGCCAGATCAGGCAGACAAATCCTAGAGACTTTTATCTTCATTTAAACATGCTCCCCCACCCCCACCAAGCCAGAAGCAGAGCTGTGGTACAAGTGGTAGAGTGCCAGCTTGAGGGAAACACTAAGGGGCAGTGCCCAGGCCTTGCCCAGTACTGCCACAGAAAGAAAGAAAGGAAGGAAGAAAGAAAGAATAAAAGAAAGCAAGCAGAAATGTGCTTTTCCACAATTCTGAAAGTTAGAGGTCTAAGTTTGAGTCCCCAGGGTTAGTTCTGTGAGCAGTTGTTCCCTGGTTTGTACATGGCCATACCCTGTTTATAGTCTTCCTTCTGTGAATGTCTAGATCTTCATCTCCCATAAGGATTAGTGTCCACTCATATGACTTTGTTTCCCTGCAGTTATCTCTCTAAAATCCCTGTCTCCTGGTAGACAAAGGGATCATAACAAATAAGAACAAAAGAGAGCAAAGGGTTGTTTTTTTTTTAATTTGTTTGTTTGCAGTGCAAGCAATCAACCCAGGATTCTATTGTGCTAGCCAAATACTCCACCACTGAGCTGCAACCCTAGACTCACCAAAAAAAGGAGCACATTTGCAAATCCAGAAACACAGGCTCAACTCGACAGAACCTATAAGTTTGAGCTGTTATCAAATTCAAAGGCTTAGAAACCAACATAAAGAAGAGTAGCATGAATTTCATAGGTGCATTGGAATGTCCAGGTCAAGGGACAAAAGTGGTCACTCAAGTAAGTTCTAAAACCTTTGTGAAATATTTTGAGATTCCAGAAAGTTGTTCTCTGTGGTGAGTTCAGTTTCCAGCATAATGTTCATGTTGGGAAATCTCTTAAGGCTCAAGAAAAGACTTCTGTTCTTTTTTTTTTTTTTTTTTTTTTTTTTTTTTTTTTTTGCCAGTCCTGGGCTTGAGCTCAGGGCCTGAGCACTGTCCTTGGACTTTCTCAAGGCTAGAGCTCCACCACCATTTCTGGCTTTTTTCTATGTATGTGGTACCGAAGAATCGAACCTGGGTCTTCATGCATGCTAGGCAAGCACGCTACCACTAGGCCAAACTCCCGGCAACTTGTGTTCTTTCTTAAAGAAAAAAATAAAACCTTATGAAGCCAGCTTTGCTTTTACTTCGTCAAAAATCCTCTTTGTTCTTGGAGATTAGGAGTTAGAACTAAGGATCCTAGAATTAGAAATTAGAACTTCAACATGAATTTTGAGGGGTAGTGGCACAATTCAGCCTATAACAAGGACCGAGTGAGAAGCCTTATCTGATTTGATTTCCTGTGCACAGTTTTAGGGACTCGTTTTATTTTCTCACAGCAGGACATGAAAGCTGCAGTGTGTTTCTTACAGCTTCTTAGCAGGTGGTTTTAGCTACGGAGGATTTTGTAATGGGTAAAATCTCTGAAAAGATTTTGTAATGAGAAAGTCTCAGACAGGCTCTTTATGAGACTAGAGTTTAGAGACGTGACTCAGTACCACCAACCATACAATATAGATCTTTTTACTATTGTGTGGTGCAGTAAAACTTTTACTGTCCAAGTTAGGTTTAGGGGACAAAATATAATTTGCGATTAGGAATCTAAGCTGGAATGAGTCATCTCATATATTAGTCAAGGTAATGCTAGTTGTTGTAACAGATACATTTTCAGAATTTAGGGCATTTCATCAAAGATTTATTTCCCCCTCACAGGAAGTCAATAGGCAGCATGGTGAGGGTGGAAAGATGAGGGTGGCTCTGTTTCACAGGGTCATTTATGTACCCCGATGACAGAAGCTCTGTTATCTACAGCAAGGGAATTTTTGTAGCAAAGATCATGGAGAATATGCAGCAAGGACATCCTTCACACAGCACGATTTATACACTTAACTTTTCTCACATATGTAAATACAGCTAAGATTGCCTTACAAACAGCAGGAGAAAGTCTTCAGTTAGCAGACTTCAGAAAGACTGCGCTGGGTGCTGGTGGCTCATGACTGTAGTCCTAGTTACTTTGGAGGCTGAGAGTTGAGGATCACAGTTTGAAGCCAGCTCAGACAGGAAAGTCTGAGAGTCTTATCTCCAATTAGTCACACAACAACAACAACAACAACAACAACTGAACGGTGGCTCAATTGATAGAGCCCTAGCCTTGAGCTCAGGCACAGTGCCCAGGCTCTGAATCCAAGGCCCAGGATGGCACCAAAAAAAAAAAAAAAAAAAGGGACGAAAGGAAGGAAATCCTCAAGATTTAACTGACAGAGAACAAGGGAGGAAATGGACGACTGAGTAGATGTTTTTAAAGAGCCAGACCTGGACTTGGTGAACAGCATCTCTTGCATGTTCCATTAGCCTATATGCAAGGGGAACTGTGTGGTGGGTGTGGTAACCTGCCAGGATTAGCTGTCTAATTCTGCTTTTGTTTCTTTTGTAAAAACACTTAATCTGGGGGCCAGGAGTTCGGCCTAGTGGTAGAGTCTTTGCTTAGCATGCATGAAGAGCTAGGTTCAATTCCTTGGTACCAAATACATAGAAAAAAAGCCAGAAGTGGTGCTGTGGCTCAAGTGGCAGAGCACTAGTCTTGAGGAAGCCTAAGGACAGTGCTCAGGCCCTGAGTTCAAGCCCAGGACTAGGTGTTTTCCTGGTACACAGGACCACCTGTGTGTAGTGCTCCCCTTTAAAAGCTCAGCCCCACAGAAGGTCAGGGCTGCTCTTTATCAGCCCAAAGGTGGAGAGTAGTCATTGTGCTGCTATTAAACTGACTCCTAGCTTGGTTCCCTGAGTGCTGGTGACTCTATTGCTGGGGGAACGGTTCAGGGACCTCAAAATGATTGGGTTATTACAGTGGTGACTCCCCAACTTTCACTGACCCTTCTCCCATGGGTGGAGAACAGGACTCTGGACTCCTGTCCCCAGCTGTGCATCAGTGGAGCTTTTAAAAAATCACGTGTGCCTGGGCCCTAACCCTGGAGATCTGATTCATTAAGGCTAAGATGTCACCTGGGAGAATCTGCTTGGAAAGCTTCACTGCTGATTCCAAAGCACTGGTAGGCACAGGTGGGCTTCAGAGTCACTGGTGTGTTCTGCAGTGTGCCTCTCTGGCATTGCCTCTCAACCATTCTAAAATTCATTTCCGAGGGATTGTGTGTGTGTGTGTGTGTGTGTGTGTGTGTGTGTTGTGGTGCTGGAGATCAACCCAGGGCCTTATACATGCTGGATAAGCAAGCGCTCTATCACTGAGATCCCCAGATCTTTTCCCAGTTTTGTAGTGTTCATTGTGTTATGTAGTTGGCTTCAGTATTGCATATGTTGATAAAATAATTTCCACCATCACAACAGACAATAGAAAAGGGCTGAGAGTGAATACTTCCATATAGGTTTTTGGTAATGGAGTATTATAGTGATTAATAACATATATGATTTATTTGCTATCAACGTATGGCAAAATAAAACAATGCAGGCTAACTAGCATGGTGGTACACCTGTGAAATTCCAATAGTTGGGAGGCTGAGGTAGGATCATGAATTTTTAGGACAGCCTGGGCTACACAGAGAGATTGCAGTTCTAATTAATAATAATAATCCAGGTATTTAGTTTGGTGATTTATTGGTTACTGAGAAAACTCAGTTCTTTTCTGTGTCATAAAATCATTATATTTAGAAAGATATTCTATTACTATAATTAGAAACTTTTTAAAGTATTTTCTTTTGTAAGATATCAGAAATGCGAATAAAAATAGAATTTCACAGTTTTAACATTCTAATTATTTAAAAGATATTTAAAATCATTCACTGGGCTTGGATGTGGCTTCATGGAAGAGTGCTTGCCTGGTATGCACAAGGCCAAGTTCAATCCCCAATAGGGCAAGTGTTTTTG
The DNA here is from genome assembly GCF_031878675.1 of Megascapheus bottae. NCBI lineage: Eukaryota > Metazoa > Chordata > Mammalia > Rodentia > Geomyidae > Megascapheus > Megascapheus bottae. The sequence goes on from NC_143522.1 coordinate 5,386,330, forward strand.
TTTCTTTTTTTGGTGGGTCATAGGACTTGAACTCTGGGCCTGGGTACTCTCCCTAAGTTCTTCAGCTTAAGGCTCTACCCCTTGAGCCACAGTGCCAGTTCTGATTTTCTGGTGATTAATTGGAGATGAGTCTCATGGACTTTTTAGTGCCCGGGCTGGCTTTGAATTGAGATCTTCAGATCTCAGCCCCTGAGTAGCTAGGATTACAGGGGGAGCCACTGCACCCAGCTCTGCCTTACTTTTGTGTATTTATTTTATAACAAACTATCCAACACTAAGAGCTATAGAATTGTTTCTGCAATTATTTGATAGTGAGCTCCTGGAGGCTACGGCTAATGACATGTTCACTGTCATTATTTCCCACAGCATGTCACACAAATGTTCATTACAACGGCTGGAAATCATTTAAGTCACTTAACTTATTCAGTGTTTTGTGCCAGGGAATGCAGCAATGAGCAAAATGAACAAAATTCCTTGCTCTGTAGAATATACATTTTAGTGAGATTGGCGATGGTAAACAAAATAAATGCACAAAACACAACATTTGTGATCTGATAGTAAGTGTGATGGAGGAAAATAAAGCAGGAACTTGAGATAAAGTGGTGCTGGAAGTGAAAGTGGAAGGGAAATAACTTTAATTTTAAATGAGAAAGTCAAGAAGGACCTCAAAGAAAGAAAACAAATTATACTAACGTGTAGATTTTAGACAGTGAAGAACGAGCCATGTATGTATGTACGTGGATAGAACCAGGCAGGGAGGAAAAAGGTAAGCGTAAGTTTTTTGAGGCTGGAGCATGCTAAGGTAAACAGTGACAAACCAGATGTGTGTGTGTGTGTGTGTGTGTGTGTGTGTGTGTGTGTGCGCGTGTGTTGGCTGGGAGTGGTAACAGAGTGAGAAAGCAAGAAAGCACCAAGTGAAGAGACTAGTGAAGTCATTGGGTGGGCCTCAGAGACCACCTTGATTTTGATCCTGAGTAAGACGAGAAGACAATTTTGAGTGAAGAGACTTTGCTTTTTTAAAAAAAATTCGGTCTGAGGCTGGTGGGTGTCAGTGGCACACATGTAGCTATGCAGGAGGCTGATATCCGAGGATTACTGTTCAAAGCTAGCCCAAGCAGACAAAGTTGTGAGACTCTTACCTCCACTTAGCCAGCAAAAGTCAGAAGTGGGTCTGTGGCTCAAGTGGTAGAGAACCAGCCTTGAGCAGAGAAGTCAAGTGAGAGCATGAGGTCCTGAGTTCAAGCACCAGTATGAGAGAGAAAGGGAAGGAGAGAGAGAGGGAGAGAGAGGGAGCATATTAGTAATGTTTGCATCTTCATATGAAAGAAGCGGGGTTTCTGAGGGTTCTTTCATAAGAGCTCTAATCTCATTTATGAGAGCACTACTTCCATAACTGAATAACCTCCCAAAGGGTCTATCTCCGAACATTTTTATACTGCGGACTATGTTTCAACAATTGTTTTGGGGGGGCAGGATCATACAGGCACTGCGCCTCTATTACGTTTATATGAGAGTATGGGGAACAGAATGGAAACAGAACGGTCAGGGAATTCATGTAATATTGCTAGGAAGTCCAATAAGAAGAATTGTCATAAGGACTGAGAACTCTTCCTTGGATTATGCTGGAGATTTCATTAGGAAGACCTAAATAAGAAATCAGATTAAAATGAGTTCAAGGGAGAGTTGGGAGAGGAGGAATTGGAGACAGGAGTAGGGGAGAGTCCTCTTAAGGACTTTTGCTTTCAAAGCAAATGAGTAATGGAAACGTGGATGAGGGAAGAAGAGGGCTAAAAATACCTATTTTCCTCACAAGAGTAGAGAAATAGTATGTTGGGGGGAGCGGATGGTTTTGATTAGAGGGAAAACTTGATGTTTTAGGAGCAGGGCATGAGGAAAGGGGAGGGGCTGGGCCACCTAGGGTAATCTAGAAACAGGGATATGACAGGGGAGTAAATGGGGAAAGAGCATTAATTACCCAGGGGGATAATAAGATCTTTTCATTTTCCCAGTGTTCCAAAGTGCATTATCATATACTCTCCCTAGATATTAAAGGAAACAATTCATCCTGACATAAGGCTTGGATGAGTAATGCCATGACAGCTGTTCCCAAGCTTACCCTGGGCCTGCTCTAAGGGTCAGGAGCGACCTCTAGTGGTTTACTTGAAACATTAACTGTTTTCTTTTTCTTTTTGCTTTAGTACAAACTTGCACTAAACATTAAAAAAAAAGAAATACAGCCCCATAGTTCGATGTAGAAAAAAACAATATCATTCATCTGAATAAAATAAACCCAAAGCATTTTTGTTCCAAGCAGGAGTTGCTATTCATGACCATTATTGAGGTGTTTCTCTCTACAGCATTCTGGGTAGGGCGTACTACTGATGTTCATTCTGCCTCTTGAACAAGTGGTATTATTAATCAGAGGAAGGACAACTCATAGACTGTTAATGATCCAAGGCATAAGGATCTTCTTTTTTTAATGAGTTCTTTTTTATTATTTTTATTTTTGCCAGTGCTGGCTTGAACTCAGGGCCTCAGCACTCTCCTAGGACTTTCTAAGGCTAGAGCTCTGCCATTTGAGCCATAGCACCACTTTTGGCTTTTTTCTATGTATGTGGTACTGAGGAATTGAACCCAGGTCTTCATGCATGCTAGGCAAGCACTGTACCATTAGGCCAAATTCTTGGCCCCTAAGGATCTTCTTGATGCCTGCATGTATTACATGCTCCTCACTGGATTTTCTTTCACCTGCCTGGTTTGTTCTCTCTCCCTAGATTAAGTAGCTCAATTTCATAATGGAGTCTCTTGATCATCCACACTATTTTTTTTTTGCCAGTCCTGGGGCTTGAACTCAGGGCCTGAGCACCGTCTTTGGGCTTTCTCAACACTAGAGCTCTACCCCTTGAGCCATAGCATCACTCAGCCTTTTTCTATGTATGTGGTACCAAGGAATTGAACCCAGGTCTTCGTGCATGCTAGGCGGGCCCTTTACCACTAGGCCAAACTCCTGGCCCCTTATTATGCTTTCTTGCAACATATTTTTTGCTTCTTTCTGCCTCATGCCATTTTCTCCAGCTCTAATGAAATAGTCAATTTTGCATTATTGTTTAATTTCTTTTGGAAAATCATAAGAGACCCATTAGGGCAGAGACGGTGTTCGCCACTGTCTCCTTGGCATTTAGTTCAGTGCCCAGCCTATAATTGCTACTCAATTAACATCTCTTGAATGAACGGACACAATCCTGTAGAAGATGCCTGCCAGGACCCTATTAACAGCTTTAGGATCTCACTGCAGAGAGGATTGCATTTCAGAAATAGATTTCAATTTCTAGAATATGATCTGTAATTGCCTTAGGTGTACCTGGGAGAAATGCAAAGTCTTTGTTACAAAGTCATTCCAGTTACTCTTTCAGTAATTCCATGCTTAGGATTGAAATCTTGTTTCGGACTCTTGAGCAAAGCAACATTTTAACATTGAAGGCTGAATCCTTTGATATGACCTAGACCTAATCAGACTACCCACCCTCCCCCCAAAAATGAAATGGAACTAAAGGAACTACAATAAGATTCCAAACACATAATAAGATAATCCTATATTGGATATCCATATCCACAATCTTTACTACAGTCCTACTCATTTCCAGATTTGGTAACATTCTAGCATCAGGGGTCTTAACAATGATATCATTGGTAGGAATATGATATATTCACCCACATAAGACAATTGTGCCACCTGGCCTCATCTTTGCAATGGGTACTTCTCAGAGATTGAAGATAGATGATCAGGTGAGAAATATTACACTGGCCTATATTTCTTGGATCCTACACATGTGACTTGGAATTGAAAGGGAATGGCAAAATGTTCTCCCTCTCTCTCTCTGTCTTGTGTGTGTGTGTGTGTGTGTGTGTGTGTGCATTTGCACGTGTGCTATGTGCATACTAAGCATGTAAGCATGTAACCTAAAGCCTGAGTTACACTACTACCCTTGGGAAACAGATTATCTTTTCCCACACCCCCTTAGGCTGTTGACATTGTAATGTTGGTGTAGTACTTTTGAGATAGGCTCTGAAAAATATTAGTTTACAGTATATTGTTCAAAGGTAACAAAGTTTTCCTAAGATCACTATTGTAACATTCATATGGGGACATATACGATTATACTCACTTTGTGAGAATTTCTTTGGTTGTGAACATGTCTAGATAATAAAAGCTTACAGAGGTGTATGTATTGTGGGTCTTCCTTCTTCTGGAGGGCCCTCGTTTTGTTCTCTTGGATGGCTCCTTAGCATCCTCCAGGTCTCAGCTTAAATGTTACATACTGTTATGGGGTCCAGATTGGCAAATAATGAGACCACTCCAGTCATGATTGGGAATGGAAAATACGTTTTATTGAGCGAGAAATGGCTGATGCTTCAGGATGACATGCAAGCCTGTCTCTGGGGATTCCTTTTAACCCTGAAAACCACAGGAATTTCCCCTTCTGCCTACTGTGTTTTGCTTATTTCTTGGAAACCTGGAAAATAAGGTAGGAAACAGGTCAGAAACCATTTAGTAGCACAGTAGGAGTTGCCTTCCAGGGAAGGGGGAAGGGGCCTCAGATGCGAGTGGGACAAAGCACTACAATCACTACAGGCCAGGCTGCATGAAATCATAGAACAGGTGAACAATACATATTTTTTTTCTGGTAAAGGATATGGTTTGTTACCTTCTGAAAAATACCTAGTTATATACAAGCCAGCATTTTTCAAGTATGGGTTATACAGAGCAAAGCAGATTGAGAACAAGTACTAATTCAAACCAAGTCTAACAAGTATGGCTACAGAGCTTTTTGGTAGGGGTTAACTGCAAAACTCTTAGCGTCAATCAACAGAATAATATTGGCATCACAAATAATATTGCAATACTAAAAATTGGAACAAATTAAAACAATAATTTGTTTACCCCATTTCAATACTTAAGAGAAGCTTGGTCTGATTACTAATCTAGTTAGACTCCTAACCCTTCAGTCTCTTTCACTGACCTTGTTACTATATCATTATTCTAAACTTTCATATATTTCCATCCATTCATTTCAATCTTACGTATTCCTAAAAAGTAAGGGTTCCAAAGGAAGCGTTTGTATTTCTGGGGTTTAGCACAAGGCTTGACAGGCAGTAGTGTTCCATAAATATTTTGCTGACGACTTCTTAGGGCAGGAGTGTCTCACATATCCTCATCTTTTCTACCACATTGTAATTCCTGCTATTGCACTGTAATCCCCCAAGGAGGAGGGAAAAATCACAACGTCCCTTCCCTCCATCACTGCGTACGGAGGGAGTAATTTTGTTCATTCGTTGAGGAGCTTCTGGCTACTCCTGGGAGGCTGTCAAAAACCCAACGGTGCGCACAATGGTTCTAAGTAGGAGCAACACTGGGTCACTCAGGAGAGCCGTCAGAACCGCTTTTACGGTTATGTCCCCAAGTGCAAGCCACGACCTTACCACTCAGGAGACAGCTGGCCGAATGTCGAAAGGTTATTTTTTGTTTGTTTGTTTTTAAAGGCTCGCATCCTTTCCTGGCACGCCAGGAAGTTGAGCTCTTGCAGCCACTCATCTGTCCGAAGGGGGGCGGCAGCATCCCAGTCCCTCACGCCCTGAAGATGTGTAGGTGGGAGGAGAGATTCGCGTTCAAAATCTTGACTCTACCCACTCTCCGTAGCGCCTTAGCCCGCTCGAGTTTCAATGCGCGTTGTTGCTGGACGAAGCTGAGTCTTACACACCGCCCGCTGCTCTCCTGATCATGGCTTCTCCAAGTTCCTTCACCTACTATTGCCCTCCACCTTCCTCCCCTGTCTGGTCAGAACCGCTGTACAGTCTGAGGCCGGAGCACGCGCGGGAGCGGTTGCAGGACGACTCGGTGGAAACAGTCACGTCCATTGAACAGGTGAGGTGGCAGGACTGGGCGAGGCGCCTGCGCGGGGGCTTCTGGGAGTGGGAGTCCCGACTGTCGGGTTGCTCGGCCACAGAATGCTCCGAGAAACTACGACTCCCACAATGCGCCTCGGCGCCCCCCTCCGGCGAGCGCCCGGGGCTTCCGACTGAAGCCTTTGTGGGGCAGCTCTGGGAAGGGGTCGTTGGGCCGAGAAGGGAGCGCGGAATTCGGGACCTCTGTGCCTCAGAGCGGGGAGAAAGGCGTTCTGGGCCCGAGCTCGCTGCGGGCCGGGCGGACCAGCCCGCGGCATTCTGCCCCCAGGTTCTGGGACTGTTCGCGCACTTTCCCCCACCTGCTCACAATCTCGGTACCCTTAGGGGACAGCTTGGCGGGGCTGCGCTCGTACGGTTCCACAGTCGGTTTAATTTCTGACGTGCAGTGTCAGGTGGGGGATTGCCTCGTGTTGGCACCAGCTAGGTAATGGACACAGTAGGTATTGGGCACAGTATTCAGAAACACAAATGAAACAGCCTCCGGTGGTGGGGTGGGGTGGGGTGGGGGTGTGGAGGGAGAAGGAGGCAGGCTGGAAAGCTGCTGTGGTTTGGAAAGTTCTAGCAATATGGATTAGGGGCTGCTTGTCATTTACTAAGCCTAGAGGTGGAATTGAACAGGACATTTTGAAGTGTGTGTGAGGATTGAATAGTTAACTACATAGTTTGGCTTTTTCCCTTTCATTACCCAATTGGAATCGTTCCCGAATGAGTTGTAGGGCTGTTTGCCCATCTGTTACTAGAAATGGTCAGGATGATTCTTTCAGCACTAACAAACAAGCCTCCAACTGTTGACTAAAATAAGATCTGTTAGTAAGACGAGTACCTAGATTTAAGCAGGCAGGGACCTGCTTTCTCTTTGACACCTGAACCTGCAAGCCTCTGTTTAGGCAAAATTAATAACAATAATTCTATTTTACAAGTACGGCTATAAATTATAACAAAAGAGCTTGAATACATGGTTATACACATAATAGTAGAATAACTTAACTGGTGATTTATATTCATGGGTAGCAGAGAAAACCTTTTTACATCATGTGGTGATGATGGCTCACACCTGTAATCCTAGCTATTCAGCAGACTGAGATCTGAAGATAAAGGTTTGACACAAGCCCAGGTGGAGCCATTGGGCTGGGAGGAATTCAGATCCTTCATAATTAAAAGCAGGAAGTGGAGCTGTGGCTCTAGTGGTAGATTAATAGTCTTGAGTGAAAAAGCTCAGGACTCAGGAACAGTGCCCCAGTACTGGTACCCTTCCCTCTCCTCCCCCCCCTCCCGCAAAATCAAACAAACCAAAACAACAAAACAAAACCCACAGAAACCCTTATTTTTTGAATCTAGTTTCTCAGGTGAGTTATTGAATCATCTTGTCCTACAGAAGTCCTGCCACAGGTCACAAATCTTCCATCAGTGAAAAACTTGTAGGATGTTTACAGTGTTACAAAGTAATGGATTATTGAGTTGATTCAAGTCAAATTTTTTTTCCTATTGACCAGACTTTGGACTGAGGAGTTAGCTTACTTCCCTTCCCTGTCCTCAGCCCTGGGGTAATTTTTTTTTTTTTTTTTTTTTTTTGCCAGTCCTGGGCTTGAGCTCAGGGCCTGAGCACTGTCCTTGGACTTTCTCAAGGCTAGAGCTCTACCACTTAAGCCTCAGCACCACTTCTGGCTTTTTTTCTATATGTGGTATCGAGGAATCGAACCCGGGTCTTCATGCATGCTAGGCAAGCACTTTAACCACTAGGCCAAACTCCCGGCCCCCTTTTTTTTTTCTTTTAAATAGTTAACTGAATTGCCCCAGCAGAGAGGGGTATGGATATAAAGGGAGAAAGAGGAATCAGTAGTTGGTCTGTTAATTTGAAATTCAGTACAGAGACTTCCATGCTTAGAAAAGCAAGTAAAAAATAGGGATATTATAAAGAGCTTTTCTGATAGCCCCCCCTTTTTTGTATAATTTCTTTTTCCCCCCTCAGAATGCTAAAGTTGTTTTTTTTCCCCCCCAACTGTTATACTCAAAGGTAGGCAAAATGAGTAATACAAAAAAAGGAGACATGTTCTCATCTGAAAAAGGATAGCACCAAAGCCAGGTCCAGGGCTGAGAAGGTACTGGGTCTTAGATGTTATTCCAGAGCATTTTTGAGATACAGGCCCAAAGGTGTGATATTTAGTAGTATTTCTTTTCCATGTCATTATTCCCGCTCATATTTTATTTTATTTTTTATTTTTTTGCTAGTCCTGGGCTTAAGCTCAGGGCCTGAGCACTGTCAGATTTTTCTCAAGGCTAGAGCTCTACCACTTGAGCCTTAGTACCACTTTCGGCTTTTTCTAAGTATGTGGTACCAAGGAATCAAACCCGGGTCTTCATGCATGCTAGGCAAGCACTCTACCACTAGGCCAAACTCCTGGCCCCCTGCTCATATTTTAAAAGTCTAGGATGAACAGTTGCAGTTAGTAAGAAGATAACAGCTGGGTGTGATGGAACACAAAGTCACAGCAGGAAGAGGCTGAAGCAGGAGGTTCAGAATTTGTGGCCAATGTGGGATATATAGTAAGACCCTATCTTAAATTCAAACACACATACTTACACAAAAGAAGAAAAAAAAGATAATTTGGCTTCCTTAGGGATGTAATCAGCATAGTGACCATTTATTTTGGTCCTAGCACAGTGCTAAATGTTCCCCATATATTGTATGAGTCAGTCCTTACACATTTGGCACATGAGAAGATTAAAGATGTGCTGGGTTGGTAGGTTAATGATGTATGGTAGATAGTGGTCACACAGCCCAAGGGAGGGGCCATTAGGGTTCTGGACCAGTAGGGAAGCCTCTTGCTTCATGGTATAGTCTCTAAAGATGAATGAAGGCAGGTAAAACAAGTCATTCAATACAATCAAACTTCACAGTTTTGTTTTTTTTTTTTTTTTTAATTGCAGTAGCAGAGGAGTCAGAACTCTGGTTAAACGTTCAGTAGGAGGCTATGTGAGTCATCTTCACTGAAATTCAGCAGATACTATATTGTTCAACTACAAGGTAGCCTCAAATATAAAATCATATAGGCCAGGAAAATGAAAAATGGGTAGCTTTGTTGATTCACATAGAGCTTCCTTCTGGAACAAAGAATGGAGTTTCCTTTTAGAGGTGGGAAAGTAGAGAGGAAAGAAGGAAGAAAGAGATGGGAGATTTCCTTCAGAGCAGTTTTCAGAACTTTTCCTGTGTCTGCTGTGTCTCAAAATAATCAGCTCAAAATAATCCTTATGCCAAAGAAGCTTATTTTGGAGTGATGTATTCTGGTCTCCTACAGTCTTATTTTGCTATGGCATCCCCAAATGATGAAGTTACTTCTTCAGAGAAGTATTTTATTTGTTAAACTTGAAAAATTTTTGGTAATCTCTCTCTTTTATTACTTGAGAGGAAGTGAAGTCAGATGTTTAGGTGAAAATCCACAGCTCCAGAAGTCCCAAGCAGCTTAGAACTCTCCATGAGCCTAGGGCTGGTCCAGTCTGATCGCTGGACCTGTGATCCTAGCTATACTTAGGAGGCTGAGATCTGAGGATCTCATTAGTTCTAAGCCAGCCCAGTCAGAAAAGTCCATAAGACTCTTATTCTATTTTACCAGCAAAAAGCTGCAAGTGGACGCTGGGAGTTTGGCCTAGTGGTAGAGTGCTTGCCTAGCATGCACGAAGACCCAGGTTCGATTCCTCGGTACCACATACATAGAAAAAAGCCTAAAGTGGTGCTGAGGCTCAAGTGGTAGAGTGCTAGCCTTGAGAAAGTCCAAGGACAATGCTCAGGCCCTGAGCTCAAGCCCAGGACTGCACCCCCCCCCCCAAAAAAAAAAATCTGGAAGTGGAGGTATGACTCAAGTGATAAGGAGGCAGCCTTGTAGGTAGGGGTAACTACACACATAAAGACATCTTCACAAAGCATACTATTTAGTCATGTTTTGTACATTAGCTATCTTTTTAATTGTTTTTTAAAAAATTACACATACGTATATATAATAGAGGTTTTGGGGTAGTCTCTCTCATTCCTCTCTTTTCTCCTATTCTCCAGATTTTGTCTGTTATGAATAATGCTGCTAGAAAAATACATGTAGAAATCTTTTGGGGTATGTATTTAATTTCTTTTGAATAGAAATTTAATAGATGTAAGGTAGATATTTCATTTAACAAAACTATCATGAAGCTTTTCTACAGCTGTACTTTTTATACTGTTAGCAGCAATGTGTGTTGTCTGTCATTCTGCTGTTAAGTGTGTCCTGGGCCTGGAACTTGAACTCAGGGCCTGGGTGCTGTCCCGAGCTTTTTTGCTCAAAGCTAATGCTTTACTTACTACTTGAGCCACAGCTCCATTTTTGGCTTTTTGGAGACCAGGGTCTCATGGATTTCCCTTCTTGAGTTGACTTCCAATTGCAGTCCTCAGGTCTTAGCTTCCTTAGTAGCTAGGATTACAGGTGTGAGCCACTGGCTCCTATTTAATTAATTATTTATTGTGGGTCATGGGGCTTTAACTTGGCTTGGGTGGTGTTTGAGCTCTTTAGCTCAAGGCTACCCCCCTATCCCTGGGCCTGGGCATTGTCCTTGAGCTCTGCAGCTCAAGGCTACTACCCTACCCTTGAGCCAAGCCCCACTTCTCATTTTCTAGAGGTTAATTGGAGATAAAGAGTCTCAGGTCCTTTTGTACCTGGGTTGGCTTTGAACCTTGATCCTCAGATGTCAGCCTCCTGAGTAGGATTACAGGTGTGAACTATCACGTCCAGCCTTTATTTTTAATTTTTAAAATTCTTTTGTACCTGTCCTGGAGCACAACATGGGCAGCGTCCTTGAGCTTTGTTGCTACAAGCTAGCTCCTTAACTCTTGAGCCACAGCTCCATTCTACCTTTTTGGTAATTAATTGAACATAAAAGTCTTCCTGGCTTTGAACCATGATCCTCAGATCTCATTCTCCTGAGTTGTTAGGTTTATAGGTGTGAGTGAGCTTCAGCACCAAGCTCCATGAAGATTAAAAAAAAATTATTATATATATGTGTTCAGTCCGGATCAATCAAAATCCCTCTATTTTAGGCAGCTATACATTTTGAACAGGTAATCTCTTGGGACTAAATCTTCAGTGAGGGATCCTTGTGGTCTTTCTTGTCACACTGTCATGCAGGAATGTTTTTGAAGCAGATCAGATACTTTAGGTTTCTGTTCTATTCCAAGAGAACCCTTTCACTTTCACTTACAGGTGTATGAACTGTGTTCTCAGTGCTCAGGGAAAATGAGTCTGTGGGCTTTTTGCTGTTATACAGAAGAAAATGATCTGTTGGGATAGGGCTATTAAACAGCTTATGTATTGTACAGGCTAAGAATAGCTTGCCTAGGCAGGTTCTTACCTAAGAAAAGAGAGTTTTAATAAAACACTCAGTTTCTTTGGGATGAATAGAAGGCATGGAAATTCAGTATAAAGTGAGAGCCAGGGAATGGGGGCATGCTTTAGCATCACTGTTCTTTGCTTTGTTTTTAGCATCAATGTATTGAAGTTAATGTTAAAAGTTAATCATGACTTAGATAACTTTTAACTTATTTATTCGTGTATCTCAGTTGAGTAAAAAATACTTAGCCTCTGTTTCCAATATTTTTTATTTATTTGTTAATTATTGTGGTTCTATGGATTGAACCCAAAGCCTCACATCTACTAGGCAAGCACTGAGCCACTTTTTTGGTCTAGTTCCCCCTTGTAATTGAAGTGAAGAATTTAGTAAAAAATTTAAAAGGAATTTAATTGTTGATATTCTACCAGGTGTTATTGAGTCAAGACTAAGACCTCCTAATTTCTTATTGCAGTGTAGTATTGGAAATCCCTGAGGCCACCCCTAGGCTGTGATTAAAACCAAAGGACTCAGAGCACTAAATGAATGGATGTATTCATGGTTGTAGTTTCTATCAGGTATCTTAGTTTACAAATAAACCTCCATTTTCCTTACCTGTGCTTGGCTATGTTGCCCAAGTGGGAGCTATTGCTGGGACTTATTAAGAGGTTGGTGACCTGAAGATTTTGACTCTAGATGTGTTAAAATGCTAAAAAGAGAACTCATTTGCTCACCTTTGATGTTCTGTAAGCCTGTTCCTTCTCGATGACTCTTTTTCTCAAGGTTGAGGAGGTTTTCTGCTGTAATTTATTGAATAGATTATCTGTATCTTAATTTGTATTTTTCCCTTTATGTGTGATTCATAGGTTTGTTCTTTTGATGGTGTTCCAGAAGTTTTATAAATTCCATATATATTTTCGTAGTGTTTCCTCAATGTCTGACTGATGATTTAATTCCTCTGCTTGCCATCAATCCTTCATTTTGTTTTGTTTTGTGCCATCCCTGGGGCTTGAACTTAGGGTCTGGGTGTTCTCCTTGAACTTTTTTTTTTGCTCAAAGCTATTGCTTTACCACTTAAGCCACAGCTCTATGTCCTACATTTCACTTTATATGGCAAGTATATTCAAAATTTTGCATTTAGATCCAATCATTTAACTACCATATTGTTCTTTTCTTATCTAACACCATGTCCAGAAGATCAGGCTGTAAAAGTGGGATAGTCTTCTTTGTTGTTACTGTTTTTGATATTTATTTATTTTATTACTATTATTATTATTATTATTATTAATTTTTTTGCCAATCCTGGGCTTGAGCTCAGGGCCTGAGCCCTGTCCTTGGGCTTTCTCAAGGCTAGAGCTCTACCACTTGAGCCTCAGCACCACTTCCAGCTTTTTTTCTATGCATGTGGTACCGAGGAATTGAACCTGGGTCTTCATGCATGCTAGGCAAGCACTCTACCACTAGGCCAAACTCCCGGCCCCTGTTTTTGATATTTTATTGGAGATAAAATATCTTACAGACTTTCCTGCCTGGGCTGGCTTCCAACCTGTAATCCTCAAATCTCAGCCTCCTGAGTAGCTAGAATTACAGATGTGAGCCTCTGGCAGCCAGCTTGTCAATTCCTGTTTTTAACTTGTTATGTAGTTAGGCTTTTTTTTTTTTTTTTTTTTTTTGCCAGTCCTGGGGCTTGAACTCAGGCCTGGGCACTGTCCTTGAACACTTTTTGTTCAAGGCTAGCACGCTGCCACTTAAGCCACAGCGCCACTTCTAGCTTTTTTTGTGTATGTGGTTCCCAGGAATCAAACCCAAGGCTTTGTGCATGGTAGGCGAGCACTCTACCACTAGGCCATGGTCCCAGCCCATAGCTATGCTTTTCATAGAACTTTTTGTTTGTTTATACTGGTCCTGGGGTTTGAACTCAGGGCCTGAATGCTGTCCCTGAGCTTTTTTGTTCAAAGCTTTCAGTCTACTATCACTTGAGTGATAGCTATTTCTGGGAGAAGATCTTCACCAACCATACAACGGACAAAGGCCTCATATCTAAGATATATCAACAGCTCAAAAAATTGAATCATTCCAAAAGTAATCTCCAAAGTAACAACCATCCCATTAAAAGATAGGCCAAAGACTTAAAGAGAGTCTTCTCTGAAGAAGAAACAAAAATGGCCTATAGACACATGAAGAAATGCTCGACATCTCTGGTCATAAAAGAAATGCAAATCAAAATAACTCTTAAGATTCCACCTCACTCCAGTTAGAATGGCCAGGATCAAAAAAATCTAATAACAACAGATGCTGGAGGGATGTGGCCAGGAGGGATCACTACTACAATGTTGGTGGGAGTGCAAACTCGTTCAACCACTATGGAAAGCAGTATGGCAGTTCCTCAAAAAACTAAACATAGAGCTCCCCTATGACCCAGCAATTCTACTACTTGGCATTTACCCAATAGTCCAGAAACAAGGACATACTAAATCCACTAGCACAACGAAGTTCATTGCAGCACTATTTACCATAGCAAAGATATGAAATCAACCCAGATGCCCCTCAGTTGATGAGTGGATCAACAAGATGTGGTATTTATTATACACAATGGAATTCTATGCTGTTGTCAGAAAGAATGACATCGCCCCATTTGTAAGGAAATGCAAAGGCATAGAAAAAATCATATTAATTGAAGTAAGCCAGACCCAAAGGAACATAGGCTCAATGGTTTCCCTCATTTGTCATAATCAGTAGAAACCTTGGGCTCTCCTAGCAGAGATTTACAATAGAGCAAAACCTAGATACATAAGGCCATACAGTGTGACGCTAAATGAAAGTACCGCTGGGATATAGAAACAAAAGCCATTTAATAAGTGATTGTTGTCCTTAATGTACTATATTATCTCTCATCTCTTTTGCTGTCCCTTGGTTATCTCATATTGTTATAGTATTCACTTTGTTATCTGATATATTGGATAAATGCGTATTTGGTTATTTGAAATGGGATAGGGAAGGGGGGAAAACAAGATGAGGGGTGGGGGTTGGGGGGGAGGGAAATGGGGACCAAGACATGAGAAAGAGTATCAATGTATGTGATGTAATGCACCTTCTATCTGGTGAATATAATGTAACAATTCTATTAATTATAATAAAAATATATGGAAAAAAAAGAATTGTAAAAAAAAATTGTGTTGGGGAAGGGAGGGGAAAGAAGAGATGAAGATTGATCAGATAAGCACACATAGACCCAAACCAAAAATAAAACACAAAACAAAACACAGAAAAATCAATGATATTTGGCCAATCTAGCTAAGAAAATAAGTAATGAGGAAGGATTAGGGATGGGAGAAGAAATATGAGTGTGAGGGCAATTCTAACTGTAGATAGAAGTATAAATAAGAAGGGAAGGAAATATGATTTAAAATTGAATACTGAAAGGCAGCGTTGTAGGCCGGATATGACAACTATAGGGAAAAGGGAAGGAAAAGCTGAGCTAAAAAGTAAGTGTCCGTCTATCTTGCCCTACCCTCCGCTATCCCTTGAATATTCTTAAGTAATATGGATTTGAATAGATTTGTCTTTGGTAATGAAAGGTTTTTTTTGTGCAATTGGTTTTGTTTTATTCAGAATTTGTCAACTTACATATAATTTATACATAAATCTTTATTTAATGTCCTCGGTGACATATGCTTTATGTATAATTTCCTGTCCTATTCAGTTTGCAGCTAAGGAAGGCATGATGGAAAACTACCATCTGTGTTCTGATTTGGCTGGTGCTTTATATTAGTTCTGTATGAGAATTAAGAGAGATCTGGGACAACATTCTATTCCTCTAAGTAATGTTCTCGTGGTGGCTTCAATCTGTTTCTTGGAATATTATAATTTTTTTTCTTTTTGCCAGTCCTGTGGCATGAACTCAGGGCCTGGGCACTTCCCTGGAGCTTTCTCAAGGCTATCGTTCTACCACTTGAGCCACAACACCACTTCCACCTTTTTCTGTGTATATGGTACCAAGGAATTGAACACAGGGCTTCATACATGCTAGGCAAGCACTCTGCCACTAAGCCACACTCCTAGCCAATAATATTATAAATTCTTAACCAGAACATCCCTCAAACTGAAGTTCTAACACAAACACCAAAGCATATTCTGAAATCAAATTAAATTAATTTTCAGCTGGCTGCTACTTTACATGATTAATATCCTGATTTGCACATTTGTCAATGGGACTAGAAGCTCTAACTCTGGGTGTTTTGAAATAATCTCCCCCCCCTTCCTGGGCAGGGTAGAGGGGAAAGCTGGACTAGGTAAGCGTTAGGCCACTTACCTAGCTTGCTTGACTCTACATCCTTCTCCAGCCTGGGTGGGGGGTGAGGAAAAAATATTTCCAAAGGAGATCAGTATATATCTCTGAGAGGAGTGCTATGGGCCATTTAGATGTAGCATCATTTCAGACTATATGGGATTGTCAACACAGGCAGATGGCTACCAACAACTGGCATGAACCTACAAGACACATAAGTACTGGTATCATATACCCAATGATTTTGAGGGCTTGATACAGCCCACAAGCTGAAGGTTCCCCACCCTGCTCTAGGAAAGCTTGGTTGCCTACAGAGGTCAACAATTCTCAGGAAGTTAGAACCCTGTAACCTGCTAACTGGTCCCCTACCTCACTGCCATCCCCTTATCCTTGCAGATGAGATAACATTGTGATGGGCCAACAGCAGATCTAATTTCTTCCTTGACTTTCTGAGGTCCTTTGTTTTATGGGACCAACCAACTTTACAGAGTAGACAAGAACAATACTTCAGGGCTGGGGATGTAGCTCAATGGTTGTGCTTGCCTACCACATGCCAGTCCCTGCAGTGTATCCTTAGCACCATCAAAATAAAGGGACATTTCTTTCAAATGTAGAGAAGAAAAATATCTATTTTAAGTTCTTTCTGAGACTCCATAACAAAAAACAGATTATCAAATGGAAAGCAGAAGCTTATTAACATATATTTATCATACATACATTGAAGATTCCCAGAGGAAGAGTACTGTAGTGAGGAATTCTAGGCCACAGGACCAATATGCCAAATAGACTAGTAGTGACAAGTCCAGAGAAAGGGGAATTAAACATATTTTGGGAAGAGGCAAAGTAAGCCCATTTTCTAAATATAGATATTAGCATTAGGTTTAGGTATAGAAAGAAGGGGTATATGTATGCATTATTATTTATTTTTTGCCAGTCCTGGGGCTTGACTCAGGTCCTGAACGCTATCCTTGTATATTTTTTGTTCAAGACTAGTGCTCTGCCACTTGAGCCACAGTGTCACTTCTGCCTTTTTCTGTATGTGTGGCACTGAGGAATCAAACCCAGGGCTTCATGCATGCTAGGTGAGCACTCTACCGGTAAATAGGCTATGCTCCCGACCCCCGTAAGTATAATTATTAAACAAGCCCTGTTGCAGATGTGGTCAGGTTGCTCATTATATCAGGATTGGTCAGACCGGGCGTTGTTAGGATAAGAAAGTCACTGTTGCCTGGTTCTGTAGAAGCACTGCTATTCTTTTTTGTTTCTTTTGCTTTTTAAGATTATCATTTATATTCAAACTTATTTTTTTTTTTTTCGCCAGTCCTGGGCTTGGGCTCAGGGCTTGAGCACTGTCCTTGGACTTTCTCAAGGCTAGAGCTCTTCCGCTTGAGCCTCACCACCACTTCCGGCTTTTTTCTATGTATGTGGTACCGAGGAATCGAACCTGGGTCTTCATGCATGCTAGGCAAGCACTTTAACCACTAGGCCAAACTCCCGGCCCCTTATTGACTTATTTTTGTGCAGGTACTGGGGCTTGAACACAGACCCTGAGGCTCATAGCTTTTTTGCTCAAGGCTGGTACTCTACCACTCCATAACTCCAATTCCAACTTTTGTTATGGTTAATTGGAGGTAAGAGTCTCTCAGCTTTCCTGCATGGGCTAGCCTTGAACTGTAATCCTTAAATCTCAGATTCTTGAGTAGCTAGAATTACAGGCGTGAGCCACCAGTACTCAGCTTTAGATTTATCTTTTCTTTAGAATTTGGACTGTTGGACAAATAAAAGAGACATGCAAGGACAACTTGAAAAAGGTAGCCGTAGTTACAATTTGGTTTAGGGCACTGAAGAAATTGGTGTGATAACAACATGATACATGGGACCACTTACCTCTGCCTTCTACTTGTCCTGAGTCTTTGAATCCAGTCTTAAATATATGCAATCAGAAACCACACTGAGGCGGCTGGGAGTTTGGCCTGATGGTAGAGTGCTTACCTAGCATGCACGAAGACCCAAGTTCGATTCCTTGGTACCACATACATGGGAAGTGGTGCTGTGCTCAAGTGGTAGAGCTCTAGCCTTGAGAAAGCCTAAGGACAGTACTCAGGCCCTGCGTTCAAGCCCCAGGACTGGCAAAAAAACAAAAAACAAAAAAACAACAACAAAAATACTACACTGAACAAGTATATCCAGTGGGCATTTGTGGTGATGAGAAGCAAACGTTAGCAGCATTGTCATTTTATTGTTTTTTCTTCTATGTCCTGCATCCTTACCAGGCCAAAGTAGAAGAAAAGATCCAGGAGGTCTTCAGTTCTTACAAGTTCAACCACCTTGTGCCAAGGTAAGCTGTGGTAAGAGATTGAGGAGCCTGGGATGAGAGTCTATTATTTGTCCTCCTTGTGCCTATCTAACCACGGGGTGATTCCTATGTCTGCTGTTAGAGTGATACTTGATGACTTGTGACATGCTGTGACCCCAAACTTATTCTCCACTGGACTATTGTGTAAGGAGATGCTCTACTTGGTCTGAGCCACGAGGGGTGCCCTTTGAGTCCTTATCTCTGAAGTCTGAGGAGAGGAAAGAGAGTCAGGCTTTGGATTGATTGTGGCCTGTTGCTTTGGTGTTCAGAGGAGAACCCTCACTCAGACTTGAGAAACATGTAGAGGCCAGGAGGGGGCAAAGGATAAATGGAGACAATTTAATTCTGTGTCTGGAATCCATCATATACTAGGTAATTGCTCTGCCAATGATCTATATCTCCAAGGATGAATTTCCCAATGAGAAATACAACACTTGTTTTGGTTGGAGGTGGGGTGGGGTGAGGGGCTTAGCAAGCTGAAGTCTTCTAAGCTCTTTTGGATCAGAAATTCCAAAAAAGAAATAAGAAAATTATAATATTTTCTCTTGTTCACCGTACCCTGGAAAGTTTTACACTAGAATTTCATAAGGCTACTTCATTCCTTTATTAGTACGTTTCTTCCATTTCTCTTCCTGTCACAAATTGCTTTTCCAGAACCATCCAATGTAGTTTCCAGCCATCAGAATTAATCCATAGTCCAAAACCCTGTGAGGTCATCATTGTATCTTAGAGTGCTTCTTTTATGGTAATCTCCAGATATAGCATGGTGATAAATCTGGTTAGGATGCTGAAGGGTCTTGAGTCTAGCCTTGTCCCCTTCACCCACTTGTGACTTCTCCTCCTCCTGCTGCTTCTCCTCCTCCCTCTCCTCCCTCTCCTCACTGTCCTTGAGCTTTCTTAAGGCTAGCACTCTACCACTTGAGCCACAGCACCACCTCTGGCTTTTTCTGTGTATGTGATACCAAGGAATCAAAACCAGGGATTATTTCATGCTAGGCAAGCCCTCTACCACTAGGCCCCACTCCTGGCCCCACTCCTGACTTCTTGAGCCTTTAATGACTGAGTCTCTGGGTGCTTCTCTGTACTTGAATATTATGCATGGCTCCAAACTTGCTACCTTTGTGTCTTTTTTTTTTCTCTATGATTCTGTTTTTCTACCATTCCCTTGATTATCCCTCACCCCCTTCCAATTATTCACTGAAAAACAAACAAGTAAAAGTACTTACCAAAAAAAACAGGAAAGAGCTTATCAGAAAAGATCAGTAGGAAGGTTAACTTCATGTTTCTTCACTGGGAAGGCAAGGAGGAAAATACCAGCCAATGAGGAATCTTCCCCAGACTTCTAGACCAGACCTTCACATTACAGTATCCCAAGGTCAGGCCTTGGCAAGATGATTATTCTATTTTTCTTGTCAGGAGCCACAGCTGGAGTTAGCAAATGATGCCATTTATGTCAATAGTGTGGGAGAATGAGCCGTCTTGGATATAATGGCATCATGGTGCTTCCTGTGCCTGTATTCCTCAGTTTTCCCAGTGGAGTCTTGTTGATGGTAAGGGGCATGATTTAGGGGCACTGTGGCCCCAGATGACTCACCTGCTTGGGCTTTGAGTCACTGTCTTCTGTCCAGACCTCTGTGGACACATAGCCTCTTTTCCCACACCAGGGACCTATGATTAATATATATATATATATGTATATATATATATATATATATAGCAATATAAGGCTGAAGCCAAACATCATCATAGAATAAACATCTGGAATATCAGAATAAATCTGGTGGCTGGAAAGGTAGCTCAGGGGAGAGCTATCTGTGGGTTTGATCCCCAGCACTGCACTGCAGCATAAGAACAATGTGAAAATCAGAATTTAAAATTATTAACATAATTTTAATAGTTTAGAGTTTAGTAGTAAAAATTTTGCAGGAGCAAAACTTCATTGTTAGCTAAAGTGCGTCTTTAGACTTTAGCAGTAAAGCTAGATAGCTGTGTTCATTATGTTTCCAAGGTCATGATGCTGATCAGATTTGACAGAATTGTACACTGCCAGGAACTCTGACTACATACAGGCCCAGGGTACCTTCAGTGATGCTTCAACAGACATTTTCCTGTTTAGCCTACCAGAGCCAAAGCCCAAGTAGATTTCAGTAAAGATCAAGGCTGGAGATGAATGTGGATGTATTTTATAATGAGTCCCCTTCCCAAGATCCCAGAAATGATTTCATGATTTTCTTTTCTTTATGGCTGTGAGATTATATCCAGTCAGTGAGGTAGTCATTCCCAAGGTTTTTTTGTTTGTTGGTTTTTTTTTTTTTTTTTTTTTTTACCTGCATTGGAGATCAAACCTATGGTCTTATCCTTACTTGGGAAGTGTTTTACCACTGAGATATACTCCTAGCCCCCAAGAAACTTTTTTTTTTTGTCAGTTATGGGGCTTGAACTCTGGACTATCCTGAACTCTTCAGCCCAAGGCTGGCGCCCTACCACTTTGAGCCACAGCACTTCTTCCAGTTTTCTGGTAGTTAATTGGAGATAAGAGTCTCAAGGTCTTTTTATGGTGGCTTTGTGCTGGCTTATTGTGCTGGGTTTGAACCACAATCCTCAGATCTCCATCTCCTGAGAAGCTAGGATTATAAGTGTGAGTCAGTGGCACTGGGGTCCAAGAAACTTTTTTTTTTTAACCATAGTTTTTGTTTTTGTTAGGTGATCCTGGGGGCTTGAACTTAGGGCACTGTCCCTGAGGCACAGTGGCTAAAGGCTAGCTAGGGTATTGCCATTTGAACTACAGCTGTATTTTCTTTTCTTTTTTTAAAGTAGTTCCTCTTTATTTTTTTTTGAACTCTTTTTTTATTGTAATTAGTAAAAGTGTTACATGATATTTGCCAGATAGAAGGTGCATTAATTCACATACATTGATACCCTTTCACATGTCTTGGTACCCATTACCCTCCCCCCCACACCCCCATACCCGTCAGCTCTATTTTCTTAACTGGAGATAAGAATCTTGTAGACATTCCTGCCTGGGTAGGCTTCAAACCATGATCCTCAGCTCTGTCTTCTGAGAAGCTAGGATTTACAGGTGTGACCTACTGGCACTCTGCTTGACTATAGTTTTAATGGTTTTGTTTGTCAGCATCCTGCTTTCCTATGAAAGTTAATTTTTCCTACCTTGTATTCTTATTCCACACTCTTAAGAGGCTACTCTTTTTTAATTTATTTCATTAGCTTCCATGAGAAACCTAAAGGAGTGTCCATACTCATGCTTGTGCAGGCACATGTGCAAACATTCACATATCATTTTGAAATTGTTTTCTTGAGGGCAAAAATGACCTAGTACTTCTCAGAAATAAGAAACACTGGCAATGTCCTGACCTGAAAGAGCCCTGGAGGTTTGTGTTGCAATGGCTGTGAAGCCAGAGTGCCTGAGTTAAAGCTCTCACAGCATTGCACTGACTGGGCATGGCCTCCACTGTCTTCTACCAAATCCAAATGATATTTAGAAGTTTTAAAATTCCAAGGAGCCTTTAGTTGTTTCTTTCCGAGATGCTTACAAGTACATTCACCTTCTATCTGATGATGTTGATGTGCCTGCTGCTTGCTTTTTGACTAGAGAAGCCCAGCCTTTAGTGGAAATTCCCAGTAACCAACAATGGACTACATCTCTTGTCCTTTCATCTGTCACAGCCAACCACATGCCATTGAGCGATGGACACACTTCTCTCTGCTATGTTCACTTGAAGTCTTTGCACTTTTTTCACTCAGTCTGCAATAGTAAGTAGAGGGTTTCCAAAGGGCTAGCCACTCTGCTGGGCTTGGGAAACAGACTGGTGCAAGGTTGGGTCCTGCCCCTACTGGGATCATGCTTATGGAGAAAATTGATATTTGCAAGATATTCCAAGGGAGAATTTCAGGGAGGATCTAACTTACATTGGGCAGTCAGGGATGACCTCTCAGAGAAAGTGACATTTAATCTAAGACCTGTGGGCTAAGTATGGTAACTAAATTAGGGGGTAATGGTATTATTCTAGACAGAATAGCATGTACAAAAGCCCCGAGACTGAAGAGATCCAAGCTCAAAGAGGGTAATGAGGATGGGGTGCAATGAGGTTTGGGGTGAGGTTGAAGGAAGGAGAAGGACCCATGGTCAGCAGGACTTACCCCAGCCTGAATGAAGTACAATTTCCAAGGTCACCCAGTACACACTATTTCTAAGTTATTTCCAGTAGCCTTAAGGTATTTGCCTAACAGCAGGTCTGTCCTCTTCTGCTCTGCCTAATTGCCTTTGGGCCTGTATTATTGAGAGAGAAAGGGGAAGAGTTATAGTTTTAACTTTCTACACAGAAAAGATTGGCTGGGTAGAGGTGAACTGAGGACAAAAGAATGGTACAAGTGTTAGTCAACCTGGACTGACAAACGAATATCATAGCCTGAGTCTTCTGAAACACTGAAACTTACTTTCTCACAAAGTAAGTGGAGGCTGGGAATGTCCCAGATCAAGATGCTGGCAGAATTGGTTTCTCCTGAGGTCTGTTATCAGGGATTGCAGATGGCTACCTCCATGCTGTGTTTGTGCATGGCCTTTTCTCTGTACTTTGACCACTCTGGTATCTTTTCCTGTTTTTATAGGGACACCGGTCTTTTGGGATTAGGACCCTATCCATATATCTCATTAACCTAAGTGCCTCTTTCTAAACAGCTTATGGGAGATTAGGATGTAAGCATGAATTTGGGGGCAATATATAATGCAACCCATAATATTCAGACTCTTAGTATAGTTAATAATTGACCAAAAGAAACTGGGGGTGTGCCTCTTCCATTGAAGATTATGGAAATGGTTACTGGAAGGAATTTCTTTTCCGTTGGTTTTTGGCTGAGATTTGTCTTGAGATGGATCAGCTGAAGAAACTTAGCAGGACTCCAGGAACCTACTGTCTGTGGTGAGGTTTGAGGTTAGAGGCTCATCTTTGGGCTGATTCAGCTTCTGTTCCTAGAGACCAGGGCAAAACCAAATGTGACTGAGGTGATGTTCCTGAGCAGGTGGGACTTCAGTTGTTCTTGTCATTTTAGTAAAGTGGAGTCTCTTACCCACCTGAGGCAAAGCATTTGCCTCTGAAATTTTGGATTTCCTAAGGACGACAGAACTTCTTTCAAGCAACATGCTAAGAAGACAACTTCTTAATTTGTTTTTGTGTGTATGTGTGCGCCAATACCAAGACTGAACTCTAGATCTTGTGCTCCTACTCACTTGGGGCTAGTGCTGGACCACTTGAGTCTTGCCTGTTGCCCAGCTTTTTGCTGGATATTTGGAGATGGGGGTCTCATGGACTTTTCTGCCTGGACTAGCTTTGAACTTTAATCCTAAAGATCTCAGTCTCCTGAGTAGCTAGGATTACAGGTGTGATCCACCTGTGCCTGGCTGGCTGGCTGGCTGGGCCTTTTGCTCTGGGCTGCTTGAGAACACTAAGACTGATTGAATTTCAACTTCTCTTTGGAGGCAATATCATTCTTCTAAATTGAAGGGACAAAGATGTAGAGAAAACAGTCCCTGTGGTTAGTCAGAGACTGACCTTCTCTGATTCCTGCTTCCTTTCCTCAGCATTTTACTTAGGATCTCCAGATTTTTGTTACCAAGAACAGAGTCCTATCTTACCTGACATTCTAAACAAGGCAGCTCTCTTTTGGTATATTCTGGTGTTTATTCCCTGGGTCTTAGCATCTGAATGTATTTGGCATGGTCCAATTCTTTAGATTAGTTTTCAGGTAGAAAAGAGCTAGCCAGCCTTTAGCTGTAACTATGAACAAGTTCATTAAGAGCAGTTAGTATGGCCTAGAGCAGATTCAAGTGGTAGAACACCTGCTAGCAAGTGCTTTGCTCTGACAGGTCAAATCCCAGTATCACTAAAGAGAGAGGGAAGGAAATGAAGAGAGAGGGAGAGAGAGAGAGAGAGAGAGAGAGAGAGAGAGAGAGGGGGGGGGGGGGGAGGGAGGGGGAGGGGGAGAGGAGGAGAGAGGGATTAATTGAGAGATATTGTGAGAAAAGGAATCAGGAATTCTGGCTCCAAATTCTTTGCTATCTTGCCCTCATTGATGGTTTCATAACCTTTCATAGTTTTTTCTTGTCCATTAGACCTTTATGACTTTGGCTTCCAACCTGATCAGCCAGACATGTGATAAACATGTGGTAAATTATTCTAGCAGTTCACTTAACTCTTTTCATGTTGTCCCTTTTCAGTTTACCTGCTCTTCCCATAGCTTCCCATTGTGGCTCTAATAGAGTCCCAGCAAGACTTGGGAAGCTGAGGGAGAGCCAGCCTACACTACATATTGAGATGCTATCTTAAAAAAGAAAATTTACCAAGGAAAGATGTCACTTAACAGCACCTCCTAACTGGCTTCACTGACAGTTTCTGCTCCTTGACTTCCACTAGGCCTTTACTAACTGCTTTATAATCCTTTTATTCGTCTCATATGTTGATTCTCAAATACATTCCACCATCAAGACCAAACCACAGTTCTCCTGAGATTTTGGCTCTTCATTCCTGAGAAATTGGAGCCTATCCCAGATGAGTTTCCTGCCTTCTTGCTCCTTCCCACTTGAGTCTTAGCTTTGGCTGACTCTATACTCCCACCATCTCTAAGGATGTAGGACCTCACATCTTCTGCTTCCTAAAAAACCTGAGATTCTGCATTTCCTTCCTTCCTTCCTTCCTTCCTTCCTTCCTTCCTTCCTTCCTTCCTTCCTCTCTCCCTCCCTCCCTCCCTCCCTCCCTCCCTCCCGCCCTTCTTCCTCCTTTTCCCCTTCCTCCTTCCTTTTCTTTCTCTCTCCCTGCCTGCCTGCCTCAGGATCTAGATACCTAGTGCTGTTACTAAAGGCATACACTACCAGAGCTGGCTTTGTATTTTTAAAAATGACATCTTCAACATAATTTGTATATCATATAATTTACCCAGCTAAAGTATACAGTTTGTCACATTTGCATATTCACAGATTGTTTCCCTTATTAATTTTAGGATTTATCACCCCCAAAAGTAATCTTGTACCCTTCAGCCAGTACCCCATGCTCCTCCATTTCTCCCAGTCCAAGGAAACTAATGTTATCTAGTGTAAGAAAAGAAAAAGAGCAGAAAGAGCCCAAGACCTGTCAAAGTGGCTAGCCACTCTGTTGTCTTTTTCTTTGGCCTTGCTGCAGCATCTACTAAATACTTAACAAGAGTCTCTCCTTTATCTGAGTGTGACATGGCATTATACTTGTCCTTCCCATGCTCTTGTTCTCTTCCTACCTTCATTGGCTCCTTTTTCCTTCTCAAAGCCTTCAAGAAGTGTCTTCCCACAGTTCTGTGCTCATGTCTTATGGTCTGTTCTCTCTGCTTCTGTGGCTTCCCGTCTTCTGCATGCAAAAAATCCATGAATTGGGCCGGGAGTTTGGCCTAGTGGTAGAGAGTGCTTGCCTAGCATGCATGAAGACCCGGGTTCAATTCCTCTGTACCACATACATAGAAAAAAGCCAGAAGTGGTGCTGAGGCTCAAGGGGTAGAGCTCTAGCCTTGAGAAAGTCCAAGGACAGTGCTTAGGCCCTGAGCTCAAGCCCAGGACTGGCAAAAACAAAACAGAACAAAACAAAAAAAACCCAAACCATGTGCATGTGATTCTAGTAGTCCTCACATGAATATACTTTTTCCCTTTTCTTCCTTCCCTTCCCCTTTACCCCTTTCCTTCCCTCCCCTTTTCTCTTCCTCCTTTCCCTCTCTCCTCTCCCTTCTTTTAATTCTTCCATCCATCCTTCCTTCCCCCTCCCTACCTTGGTTCCTACTTTCAAAATTCATTTCTTTTAAGAAAATGAGCTTCTTTCTATTGAGGTTAGAGCCTTTATGCATGGGCTGACCTCAGTCCTTCCAGCCTTAACCTCCCAAGTAGCTAGGATGAGCCACTGATACCTAGCAGTACTTGGCCAGTTTACTATTCTTTTCTTTGAGATGTATACTTACCTCATTTCTATGACTGAATTGGAAAAGGCTTATTGAAGTAGCGACTTCATTAACGGTCTTACCACCATAGTTACAGTGGAAGTTCTAAAAACAGTTGTTGAATTGATTACCTAGAAAGAGGACTGGTTCTCTTCTTTGCTATTGCTGTAGTCAGCAGGCACAGTGGCTGCCTTGACATTTTTTTCCTCTTTATTCCTTCCAAAATCACACAGGCCCCTTTTGAAGCACCCAGCAAGAAGTGCCGCCTCTGTCTCTGCCTGTGCAGGTGGCCATGGGCGGCACATTCCATTTTAAAGCCACTGTTGCTGACCTCAGCACCAAGGATATGACTGACTGTGGAGTACAAACAGCATCCTCTGGCCAGCACGTGGGAGGTGGAATTTCAGGGCAGGATAATAGCTGGATAACCAGAGGGCAGACGGGGGACAATATGGCCCTCAAAGAAGTGACCCCAGAAGAAATGATTAAATGACAGTGGCTAGCAAAGTTAGGGAAGCAGTGTGGCTCCAAAATGAATTGTTCCCAGGATGGATTGTCACAAATAACCAGTCCTGAGATCCTGGAGGAACCATCTGACTGGATTATCACTATCTAGCCACATGCAGCTTTTCTACTAGCCCAGAGTCACCTCTTTTAAGAGATTATCGAACTAAGAGCATGGGCCAGTGAAGCATCAGGTACTTCCAATGTATTAGAGTCAGTTGCTAGGTATCCATTTAGTGATTGCAAGGTATGTCTTGAAGGCCCTGAATGTGTAAGTGTGTGTGTGTGTGTGTGTGTGTGTGTGTGTGTGTGTGTGTGTGTGTAAACAAGCACCACTAGAGTAGACTTACAGGCTCTTTGTCTTTCCAGGCTTATTTTGCAGAGAGAGAAGCATTTCCATTATCTGAAAAGAGGCCTTCGACAACTGACAGATGCCTATGAGGTAAACAGTGGCTCAGAAACTCTTCATGTCAGATTCTTGGCCACATCTTTCTTCTTGTGTGTGCATAGGCTGGTATTGGGCTTGAATTTAGGGCCTCACACTCAAGGCTAAGGCTCTACCACTTGAATCATTCCACTTTTGGCTTTTTGCTGAATAATTGGAGATGAGATTCTCATAGACTTTTGTGCCTGGGCTGCGCTGGCTTCAAACCATGACCCTCAAATCTCAGCCTTCTGAGGAGTTAGGATTATAGGCATGAGCTAGCAGCTTCTGGCTATCTTCTCCATTTCTACTGTAACACCTTTTGTTACAGTAACACCAAAGGTCCTGACTTGTTAACAGATTCACATATTGTCCCACATCTAGGACCTCACTTCTGAAAGGAACAGAACCAAGTCTCTTACTGTCTTGTTGACCTCCCCCCGCCTCCCCAGCCAGTAGAGTACCCTACATGGGATTGTACATTTCCACATTTACAGCTCACAGGAGGTTCCCATGTTTTTTCCTAACTCCCTTGACACCTAGCCTAATCAGGGACCTAGTCATTCCTTAGAGGACAAAGTCAACCCTTTTTCTATAAGCTGATCTAGTTTGTGTTCGACCAGAGAACAATTATGTGAATCCTCAAGAGTACTACTTGCAAGCCTGTGGATCCAAATGCTGAGTGTATCTTAAAGCTTATTTCTCAGATCCCTAGGGTTGGGTTCATAAAGGAGCCTTAGTACTACTGTAATTGGGCTGAAAGGCAACTTGGGAGTGGGGCTGAGTGCCAGTGTACAGGAGGGCTCCAGGCTCCTGCCCCACTTTACTCTGAGCAGTTCCACTTTTAACCTGTTTTATTGAGAGTTTTCTGTATTTGACTATGTGTGGCAGGGATTTTTCAACTCTAAAGGCTGTGGGGCCTTATCAGGTAGTAAAAGTAAAGGAATTGAGATGAATGTGGCCTGAGGTGAAGGAAGACCTGCGTGTGTTTAATCCTCACCTCCCACCCCAAGTTGCCATCATCTGGGAATATCAGACCCAAGGTTGCTAAATTTTTATTTTCCTCCCAAATGAAGCAGAAATTCAGATTTCTATAAGATTCTTCTGTGAGTCGGTTAGGTATTGCAACCAATTCTAGTTAAACTAAAGGACAAAACATATCTGTATGCTAGATTCTGCTGTGGGCTACTGCTTTTTAATCCTGACTGAACTCTTCTGTAGTTAGGATCCCATCAACCCTAATAATGATAATGCAGTGTGTATTATCTCTCTACCACTTCCCTTTTTGTCTGCTGCATGATCTATGTCAGTCTTTGAAGGCATAGCAAGAGGGAGAGCTGGGATTCAAATTTAGTCCAAATACTTAGCAGTGTCTTCAGTGACCCACCAGAATAACCTCTAGTAGTGGGTTAGCCACACCTCAGACCATCAGCACATTTTAAGGAAGGTAGCTTGTGCCAATGCAAAGCACATTGAATTGAAACTCAAGAAAGCTAGCTTCTTAGCTCTGACATGTACTGTTTTTATAAATCTGGAAAAAGCTCAACTCCCTGGACCTCATTTATATACTTTAACATATAGAGGTGGAAAGTGGACGCTACTCCTACCTGCCCCATCTTGACTTAAATGATTAGTAGCCATGTACGATTGCATTAGGATCACATGTCACCTTTGGATGCCTCTTATGTCTTCTGAGACAAAGAATGTGTCAACTTATTTGTTTTCTTTTCCTTTCTCTCTGTCTCTTTCTCTACACACACACACACACACACACACACACACACACACACACACACACACATGATATTGAACCTAGAGTCTTACAAATGCTAGGTCAACTCTCCTTTTTGAACCATGGCCATAACTCCTCAAGGGTGTTGCTGTCCAGGGCAGCATTTGTTCAGGAGTATGTACACAGGTGTTATGTTCCAAGTAGATAGGAAATTTCTTGTACTTATGTGGCTTTTTAATTCCCTCTTCATGTAATTAACTATAAATATATTCCATATCCCAATATCTCAAGAATCTAAACAAACCAGACGTAGTAGTACATGCCCATAAATTCAGAGCTCAGGAGGATCATGAGTTAGAAGTCAGCCTGGCAGTGCCTCAAAAGGCTAAACATAGAACTCCCCTATGACCCAGCAATTCCACTACTTGGCATTTACCCAGCCATCCAAAATCTAGAGCATACTAAGTCCACTAGCACAACAATGTTCATTGCAGCATTATTCACCATAGCAAAGATATGGAACCAACCTAGATGTCCCTCAGTTGATGAGTGGATCAACAAGTTTTGGTATTTGTACACAATGGAATTCTATGCTGCTGTCAGAAAAAATGACATCGACCCATTTGTTAGGAAATGGAAAGACTTAGAAAAAATCATATTAAGTGAAGTAAGCCAGATTCAAAGGAACTTAGGCTCAATGGTTTCCCTCATTTGTCATAATCAGTAGAAACCTTGGGCTCTACTAGCAGTGATCTGCAATAGAGCAAACCTTGATACATAAGGCCATATAGTATGAAGCTAATTGAAAGGACCTCCAGGATACTGAAACAAAAGCCATATAATGAATGATTGTTGTCCTTAATGTACTATGTTATCTTTCATCTCCTTTGCTGTCTCTTGGGTATCTCATATTGTTACAGTATCTCACTTTGTTATCTGATATATTGAATTTATTTGTATTTGGTTATTTGAAATTTGATAGGGAAAGGGGGAAAACCAAGACAGGTGGTGGGTGGTGGGTGGTGGGTGGTGGGTGGGGGGGAGGGTAATGGGTACCAAGACATGTGAAAGGGTATCAATGTATGTGAATTAATGCATCTTCTATCTGGCAAATATCATGTAACCCTTTTATTAATTACAATAAAAAATTATAAAAAAAAAAAAAAAAGAAGTCAGCCTGGGCTACAGAGTGAGTTCTAGACCAGCCCGCCTGCAGGCTGTGAGAATCTACCACAACAACAAGAATTTTGGAACCAATTTCATTAATTATCATACCCCAGTATCTTTTCAGTGCTTAACACAAGTAGATACATACCAAATATTTGACTCAGAGTGTTGTACTTGCTATGCAGTACTCTGCCATTTGAACCACATCCCCAGTCTGCATGACTTCTGAGTATATGTGTCTCTTCAGGTCTATATTGGGAAAACAGGTAACCCTTAACTTCCTGGTATGTAACAGGTCCCCTTTTTGCCTTCTTTCAGTACCTGCTACGGAGGGACCCATTGGGTTTAAGTTTTAATTAAAAAATGTTTAATGCTATCGTCCTTTTCTCACAAAGGGTTATTTTAGCTCTGACTAAGGCTATAAAGCAAAGCATCCTTCATTCACTGGTTCTTGTTCAGGCCAGAGTACCCTCCTCCTCTTTCTGTGCTGAGTAAGACAGATGTAGCCTTGTCAGCAGTGTCTTAGAATGATTGAATAGAGTGTGTCTTCTCCCTGTCTCTCTCACAGTGTCTGGATGCCAGCCGCCCATGGCTCTGCTACTGGATCCTGCACAGCTTGGAACTCCTAGATGAACCTATCCCCCAAATAGTTGCTACAGAGTGAGTCTGACTTCGGGGAATTGGGGTTTGCTCTGAATTTACATCTTGAGTTTAGGGTTCTATTTGTTTTGTTCTTTGTATTTGTTGTGAATGGAAAATACAAACCAAACAAAAAACCCCAGTGCTACCAAGAAACCCTTGCCCTTCTCTTGACCTCCAACAACTTCCTGAAACTCCTCCAGAAGCCTGTTGTAAGCTAGTGGGTAGAAAAAGATTTTGAATTCCCCTAAGAAGGATTCTGGTTTCTTCTGTGGCCTTTTCTTTTGGCTCTTGCCTCTGATCTTTGAGAAGAGTCTTTATCATCAACTCTGCAAGACATGATTTTGCCAGAAAGTACAAAATGTGTTTGCATAGCTGTTGTGGGAAAGTGTGTGCCAGCTCAATGAACAAGAATGCCTCTGACTTTCATAAACATCTCCAAAGAAGTGTAGTACCTGAGGAACAGGATAGCTCTTGACAGGACTGGATGGTTACTGCATGCTATCATTCAAGGATTTCTTTTTCTGATTGGTAACTAGAGATCTTAGCAGCTTAGATTCCTCCCAAGCTGCTCATGCAATGAGCACCGTCACAATTTATAGTGTGTGTGTGTGTATGTGTGTGTGTGTGTATGTGTATATGTGTATGTGTGTATGTATGTGTATGCACATGTGCATGCATGTGCATGTGTGCCAGTACTTGGGTTTGAACTCAAGACCTAGGTGCCGTGCTGTCCCTTAGCTTTTTCACTCAAGGTTAGTGCTCTCCCATTTGAGCACATCTCCACTTCTGGCATTTACTTGTTAATTGGAAAGAAGCGTCTCATGGACTTTTCTGCTCAGGCTGACTTTGAACTGAGATGCTCAGATCTTGAGGAATACAGGAGTAGGCTACTGGCATCCAGCTTCACAATTTATATCTTAAAGAAGAAAAAACTGATCATGTCTTGCATCTTTGGGATATCAGGATGGGAAAGGAGAGCCAGAAATTGGATCTAAGAAGTCCACTGACAGCAAGCTTGAATTCTGCGTTCTGATACTCCTGACGGTGAAGGACCTTGGTGGAGAGCTGCCTGAGTTAGGATCAGTTTTCCTCAGCACAAAGCAGCAGCCCTGGCCATGGAGGCTTACTGGAGCCCTCCTGGGCGACAGGGCCCCTGCCTTAGTCACATTGTCCTGTAGAAAGAACAGAACTCACATTGTCTCATTCATTCTCTTTCAACAATAACTTCTCATTCTTGCATTCTTGGGCCGGGTGTCTTGTGATGACTTTGATGGGGAAGATAATAAAGAATTAGGCCATTAACCCTTGTGGTGGGTACCATGCTTTCTGAGTCAGAGGGAAAATATGCATCTTTTTTTTTTTTTTAATCATCAGGATGCTGTAGCAAGCTTGCTCCCTTCCAGCACTGGAAGTGGAGGTGGACAGTTTCTGCAGTAACAGGATGTTTTTTTTAAATTTTTGTCAGAATAAAGGCCCATGTGTTTTTGAAATATCAGTTGAAGGCTGGGGTTGTTTGGGAAGTCCCCCTCCCCATACACACACCTACACAATCAGGATGTATGTGAGAATGGGAAAGATAAACAGTGCAGACAAGCAAGAACTATTGGGAGGATTCTGTGATAGTGCTGGAAAGGATAGACACCCAAGAGGAGGGCAGAAGCCAGTCTGTCCTGAAGGTTCCTGCAATGGTTTGAAAGCATAGTGTGGACCTTGAGCTTTGTTGTGAAGTTTGCTTAAGGCAGGCAGGATCAGGGCCACATCTGTAGCAACATCTGATTGGAAGAGGGATCCTTTAAAGAGCTTATCTCCATGAACAAAGAGAAACAACCTAAATATTGAAATGGAGGCATGCTCTAAAACTTGTTGAATGTTCAAGTAAGTTATAGTACAATACATGCAGTGAGATGTTACATAGTCATTAAAATTTTCTGTATACACAAATGTATTTTTTGCATGTAAGAATGTTTATACTCTTACAAAGAAATATGAAATGAAACTAACTTTCTAGGTGAAAAGTGAATAGTTATATACATTAAAAAAAAAAAAGATGGGCTGGGCACAGTGGCTCATTGGCTCATGCCTGTAATCCTAGCTACTCAGGAGGCTGAGATCTGAGGATCACAGTTCAAAGCCTGCCTGGGCACTACAGACCATGAGTCTTTTTTCTTTTTTTTTGTGGGGGGGGTCATGGGGCTTGGGCGCTGTCCCCGAGCTCTTCAGCTCAAGGCTACTGCCCTACCCTGGAACCAAGCCCCACTTCCCCTTTTCTAGAGGTTAATTGGAGATCAGAGTCTCAGATCCTTTTGTGCCCCGCTAGCTTTGAACCTTGATCCTCATATCTCAGCCTCTTGAGTAGCTAGGATTACAGGTGTGAGCTACGGTGCCCAGCCAAACATTGAGACTCTTATCTCCAATTAACCTCTAGAAAACTAGAAAACAGGAAGTGGGGCCATAGCTCAAGGGTAGGGCAGTAGCCTTGAGCTGAAGTGCTCAGGGACAGCAGTAGGCCCAGAGTTCAAGCCTCATGACACCGCCCCGCCTCACCTCCTCCATACTTTCCCACACACACAAAAGATGGATGGGGGCTGAGTGTTCAGCCTAGTAGTAGAGTGCTTGCCTAGCATGCATGAAGACCTGGGTTCCATTCCTCAGTACCACATATGTAGATAAGTCAGAAGTGGTGCTGTGACTCAAGTGGTAGAGTACTCAGGCCCTGAGTTCAAGCCCCAGGACTGGCAAAAAAAACCCAGATGGATGTAATATACCCAGCATTGCAATTCTGAATAGAGGTTAAACTGATTCAAAATGTTTTGAAGCTTTTTGCATTTTCTAATGTTTCTCTAATGAACCTTTACTGTTTTTTAGTTAGCATGTTTTTTGTTTTAGGCTGAGCAATTAATTTTAGGTACCAGTAATACGTTATGAACATAGGCTTGTAGATCTGACTACTAAGAAAATAAAGTATTTTTGAAAGGTTCAGAACAATCTTAGGGATTTTATTTAAAAAATAGTTCTTTTTAAGATACTACCTAAAATATGACATTCCCTTTTATTTATTTTGTACAAGAAAAACAAACGCTTTGCAGTGCTATCAGTGTTTTTCCCTCGTGTAAGTATTAAGGTGACCTAGAAGTAAGGCACTTAGCCAGAGAGTTTTATTATATTCCTGCCCTCTTCCCTACCCTATCTGACATGTGCACACACACACAAATGGACACAGATACGAAGGTTTCTTACACTTTCCTATTTTGTTCTCTCCTCTGCCTCTCTTTGTTTATGAACAGTATGACAGAGCTGGGTTCCCTCTAGTGGACAAAATCACTTTTGTCAACTACTGTGACTGCTGAGCCAAATTAGCAGGGCTAGGCTTTTATTACTACCCAAATCAGATGCTTCAAGAATAGTATATTCACAGGTGGGAATTTATCTTGCCTTCTAATAGATTACACATGCAAATTTATATGTGTGTTTACATAAAGTAAGTTTGTAGTTTGGAACTAGATGTTTGCTTTGTTTAATGATTTTAGCATTGAAGGAAATGTTTTAATGAGATTCCCATTCCTTTCTATTAAAAGCAAGTTTACTGAAATAAACAGCAAAATAAAAGCCACAGGGAGAAATTTACACTACTGAAGTGAGTTTCTAGCTTATTATAAAAGCTAAAAATTGTTACCTTAAATATAATTTTAGTACTTTTCAGCTTATAAAGCTTTTCCAAAGATAGATTCAAAATTCCCTATTGCCTTGTTTATTTTTGTTTCTATAGGCTAATCATTAAAGAAAGAAAAGACTATTGGTATGCCCTTAATATTTTTTCTTTATATACATATATTTTGGTAGTACTGTGGATCGAACTTAGTGCCTCATATTTGCAAGACAGGTACTCTACCATCCAAGCCACTCTGCCAGCCCTTGTATTGTGTTGCTCATTTTCCAGATGGGGTCTTTATGCTTAGATCAGCATGGACCAGGCTCCTCCTATTTGTGCAGGGATACAGGTGTGCACCACTGTACCCAACCATGGTACTTCCCTTGTTACTTGGAATGACAGACGTCTAACACCACACCTAGCTATTGGTTGAGATAGAGTCTCCCAAACTTGTATGCTGGGCTGGCCTTGAGCCTATCTGGTCTCTGCTTCCCAGGTTACCAGAGTATAGGCCTGAGCCACTGTTTTCTGCTGTTTTTCCTCTAATTTTCAAATGAAAATATAATTGATATGTTTTCTTGCCATTCAATGAGGACACCATATCTAGACAGTGTGCTTTGGTGGCCAACTTGTGATGGCATCTAGTGGGTACAGATCAAGGATGTTGTTGATTGCACCACAATCTCTGAAAGGGAACTGTCCATCCCAAACATCAATAGAGCCAAAGGTAAAGTAACCTGCTGAGACTTGGCCACACTTTCCCAACAGCAGACATCGAGAGGATTGTTGGTGTTTAGTGGAAGCTTAGTGAATAGCTTCAGCTTTATTGCTGGGCTCTACCTAGGGAGAATATCGCCTCTCTCAGCTATGTTGAATGAAGATGCTTTATAGTCTAACATTTAGAAGAATTGGTACTAGAAGAAGCCTTATGCTACTCATATGTCTTACATTTGCTTCTATTCCAAAGATTGACTGCTTTTCCAAAACTTCATTATCTTTATAATCTGTTTAGGCATTGAATCTGAGGTAACCTCTTCTAGTGCTGGAGTTTTTTGTTGTTGTTGTTGTTGTTTTGTTTTGTTTTTTGTTTGGTGATACTGGAGTTTGAACCCAGGACTTCTTGCATGTTAGGCAAGCACTGAGCTACACTCCCAGTCTTAAGGTTTTTGTTTTGTTTTTAAAATCTAGCCTAAATTCTTACTTTAGGTTAGCCTCAATTTTGCTAGAAATTTTGTAAAATTATCCTTTTGCGTTTATGAAGTGTTTTGCCGCACTATGGTTATCTATAATAGTGAGCTTTTTAATATTTTGTTCCCTTCTCATCCTCAATATCATTCTTTATATTTAAGGTTTTTGTTATTGTTGTTTTTTGTGTTTTTTTTGCCAGTCCCGGGCTTGAGTTCAGGGTATGAGCACTATCCTTGGGTTTCTTTCAAGGCTAGAGCTCTACTACTTGAGCCACAGCACCACTTCTGGCTTTTTTCTGTGTATATGGTACAGAAGAATTGAACCTGGGTCTTCATGCATGCTAGGCAAGCATTCTACCACTAGGCCAAACTCCTGACCCATATTTAGGTATTTTTGCAAGTGTAATCTGAATTCCCTTTGAGCTGGAAAATGGAACCAAGGGGCCAGATAAATGTTTCTGACCAATGGTGTGTTTATGATGGTGCTTTAATAAATATATTTTGTTACTGATTGTCCACAACTCATGGACCCTAATTCTCTGGTCCTTTTCTTGCTATGTTCCTAGTCATTTCTCATCTTGTATCTTCATGATTTCTCACCTCACTCTTTCCTAAGTATATTACTTGCTTCTTGTGCCTGCTTCACTTTTTTATTATCAGTAGTCTGATTTGTGTCTCTGCTCATTTTACATTATTTGACTACTGAACATGCTTTTGAATCCTTTATTCCTATTGGTAACAGTTCTATCCAGAAACATCTACTATCACCTAAAAGTCCAAGTAAATTCCATGGAAGGCAAATAGTCATTGATTTTCTTGCTTTCCACTTGATCTCCTTAGAGCTTTTTCATACTTTTTAGCAGTTGAACGGTTACTATCCAATGGAGCCTGCCATGATAATGACCAAGTATGTGGTCTAATATGGTAACCACTAGCCTGTTGTGGTTACTGATACTTGAAATGTGGTCTATATGACCAAGGAGTTGTATTTTTTAAGTAAGTTAAAATTTAAATAGCCATATGTGGCTAGTGGCCACCTATTGGGCAGTGTAGATCCATCTCATTGCCACCCAAAATGTTGTTCCCAGACCAGCAGCACTGCCATCACTTGAAGACTTGTTACAAATACAGAATCTTAGACTAGTCTAATCTTGAATTAGACCTACTGTGTAGGTGATTTCTGTGCACACTTAAGTTTAAGAAGCACTGGTACTTGGGTGAACACTGGCATCACGTGGGAATTTTTTAAAAATTTCTTCCAGCTTGGCTTACTCTCTGTGATTATGATTTAATTGATATTAAGTATGGCTGGTGCATTATTGTTTACTACATCTCCCAAGTGATTTTAATTGTGCAGCAAAGGCTAGTGTTTACATTTTGTGGGTATTTGAGTCAGCTGTGAATTTGATAACATTGAGAGACCTAGACTCTTTCCTGTTTTGATTTGTCTGAACTTCTGTATTCTTTATTACTCCATTGGTTCTTGTGCTTATACATTGTCTGTGAAGAATCATCCTATCTAGAAGAGACTTTTCCACTTTGTTGGTAATTACCACATAAGATAGCACTAAAAGCATTGCTAAGATTAACAATAACTGATCTGCCTCTACCTCCACTAGGCATTTGTCCATAGTACATCAGAACCATATTCATGAACTTATTTTTTGTTTTTGCCAGTCCTACAGCTTGAACTCAGGGCCTGAGCACTGTCCTTGGGCTTTCGTGAGGCTAGCACCACTTCTGGCTTTTCCTATGTATGTGGTACCAAGGAATCAAACCCAAGTCTTCATGTATGCTAGGCAAGCACTCTACTACTAGGCCAAACTTGGGCCCTCATGAACTTATTTTTCACAAAGTGTACTCTTTTTGATGTTAGCACAGTGCTTCCTGCTTGCAATTTTTTTTTTATTACTTGGTGAAATTTTGGCGTCTGAAATAAGTTTTTCTCCCTCTTTTGGTAGACTGAAGTGTCATGAACATTTTGGTGCTCAAAATTGCTAAGAAGCCTGTTACTGACAGCTGGTTCCATCCTGGCCCACTTGCCAGTTCCTTAAGGTGCAAGTTAGAAGTCTCAGGATCAGAATGTTCTGTAATACAGAAGTGTGAAACTCCAGAGAAGCCCTGCCTCTCTAGCACAACCCTAAAACAGATGCAATGTGTCAGCTGATGGGGCCTTAGCATGGAGGCTAGTACATCTAGATCCCATTTAGTACTGACTTTAGGCTACTAGGTCAGAAGTATTTTGTTCTGAGGAGCTAGGGAAGTGAATGGATGACTCTTCATCTTTCTTCTCCTTTTTATTTAAAATGAACTTTAAGCTGGGTATGGTATTTCAGATCTTAATCCCAGTTGTGGTTGACGCAGGAGTCTTAAGTTTGAGGCCAGTTTGGTGGGCCACATAGTGGCACCTTGTCTCTGGGGAAAAAAAAGTGCTATTAAATTTTTGTTTTTATTTCCCACTATGGGGGCTCAAACCATGAGCCTCACTCATGTGGTTACTCCTGAATCACTTTTCTAATCTCAAACGATTAAGTTTATATCAGCTAAAACCTTGTTTTTGTGGTATAGAAAGGTTCTGGTAAGTCATTCAGGCCATCCTTCCTTAGGACTTGAGCTCTTTAGCTTTTTGTTTCTGGGAGATGGCCTAAGAATTTAGGATGAAGCTGGATGGTGGTGACTCAAGCCTGTAATCCTAGCTACTCAGAAGGCTGAGATCTGAGTGGTCCAAAGCCAGCCCACTCACAAAAAGTACATGAGACTCTTATCTTTAATTAACTTCCAGAAATGGAGTGGCACTGTGGCTCTAGTGAGCTGAAGAGCTCAAGGACAACACCCAGGCCTTGAGTATAAGCCCCATGACCAACAAAACAAACAAACCAACAAACAAATAAAAAGAATTTAGGATGAGTTGGGAAACATATTAAGAATCACTGTATCTCTTTACAATTTTTTTTATTAAAAATGTGTTGCAGAGTAATCTGTATACCAACTTTAGTCTCAAGCCTTGTTTCCTACAGGAAATGTTTAGAAGTAGCATTATTTCAACCTGTGAGTATTTCAAGAATCAAATGGCAAGTCAGCTTTTTCTGTTTCTGTTCTTGCCCATGTAACGAAGGGCCTGAAATCAAAAGCAGTCAAACATGATGTGGAAAAAAACCCATGCACTTTTATCTTCATGGGGGTTAGCTTAAGTAGTCTCTCTAAGCAGTGGATAAGAAAATACTAGGTGAAAAAGCCAGAAAAGAAGGTCCCTGACAACTTGAAAGACACAGACTTTCTTCATGTCCTCTTAAGTGAAGGTTTTCCTGACTAAAAGGCCTTATGTGACCTGAAGAGAGTGGGCTGGAAAAGCAGCTTCTCCCTGGTGAACTTCAGAGGACCTTGGACAGATGGGGGATTTCTTATTTCACTTAAAGCAGGAATGCAACTTCTGGGCATCTTGATGCCATCTCAGAGGCAAATCCTCAATAAAGTTGCTCTCAGTTCAGGACCTGCAGCCTCTATGGATTAATGTGGATTATTCTCCAAGAACTCAGACTGTCATGCTATCCTTGTGATGTGAGCTATCTGGGATCTGCTTGTGTTCACTTGTGTTGGAAAGCATGATCAGGCCCTCTCTCGCTCTACCATACCTGCCATGGGGGTGGACCCCACACAGAGCTTATTCCTTCCCAGCAACAGAAGAAACAGAGTAGGCAACCCTTCAGGGTACACATGGCAGAGAGGGAGAAAGATGTCTCTTAGTATTCACCATCCGTCAAGGAGAGACTATACAGGTGGCTAGTGTGGAAAGAAGCTGTTGACCAGCAGTTCTACGAAAAATTCAAAGGCCATGAAGTCTTCAAAGGCAAGGAAGGAGGCTGGATTTCAAATCCAAGATGGCAAACTGAATGAAAAAATATGGGAAAGGTTTGATGAAGACACATAATACTCTCACTCTTGTGTGTAAAAGGTTGTTTCTTGTCTTTTTGATGAGGCAGTGCTTAAATACAAAACTGATAGGAGTCCATGTAGTTGGGGATATGGTAGAAGGTCTTGAATGCCAACTCCAGTACTACAACAGCAACAAGAAAAGATAGGAAGACATAGTGAACTGATGAGCCAAGTAGAAAGCCTCTGGGCGAGGATTAGTGTATTTACCAAATAAGGTAAGGGATTTCTCCCCTTTAGAGGCAGAGACGATTATCAGAAAGGTGTGCAGTCTGGTGGCATTGGTGTTTGGAAATGAATGCTCTCTGACTTTGCTTTTCTCCTTGGCCATGTAACTAGTGTGTGTCAGTTTCTGGAGCTGTGCCAAAGTCCAGAAGGTGGCTTTGGAGGAGGCCCTGGGCAGTACCCACATCTTGCACCTACCTATGCAGCTGTCAATACACTATGCATCATTGGCACCGAAGAGGCCTATGATGTCATTAACAGGTATGGCCACAGCCAGGAGTGACAGATACCAAGAAGGGCTGCCCAGCTGCTGCACCTCACTGACCACTTCCTCTGCTTCTCTCCCTCCTGCCTGCCTCAGAGAGAAGCTTCTTCAGTATCTGTACTCCTTGAAGCAGCCTGACGGTTCTTTTCTCATGCACGTTGGAGGTGAGGTGGACGTAAGGTGAGTGGGGGTTTTCTCAGGTAGTTACATCCATGGCTTCTAGAGCTCAACTGTGTTAGTGATGCCAGACCAAAGAAGCAACATGGCAGAGTTGCTGCTTTATCCCACAGAGCAGTGTTTAGAATGATGTGTCAGTGACACAAGGCCACAGTCATTGTGGAAGTGACAGATACCCTAAGGGTCATTATCACTTCTTTATGTAAATGTCAAAATGTAAGTAAGATCAGCTGGGTGCCTGTGGCTCACCCTTATAATCTTAGCTACTAAGGAGACTGATAATTGTACTAGCAGAGTTACCACCCTGGTTCCTGCTGGCCAAAGCATGGCATAGCTGAGCTGCAGAAGGCATTATAAGCCTGCCAGAGTCATGTGTTCCAGCACCAAATGTTGTCGTTTACTATAAAGGTAATTTCAAAAGTTTAATCCCATTTCTCAGCCTCTAAAAGAGCCTCACACATTCTGAGGCTCTGAATCCTAATGTAACCTGTGAATCAAGGAGGTAGCTGGTAATGGAGTTTGCCTTATATCAATGCAGAAACTAAGCGGTGATACCGAAGTCACCAATCCTGGATCTAACACTGAGTCAGGGAAGAAATAAGACATAAATTCTTCAGGTGGTTTCTGACTCCCTCCCTGTATCCAGGCATCACAGTGTTCCTTTCAATTTGTCTGCTCCTCTCCATTACTCCATCCTCACTGCTGTTATCCAAATCTGAATCAGTATCTTCCAACTGGATCAGTCTCCTGTCCGGTCTCCCTCCTCCCAGCCCTGAAACCGGAGGCCTTTACAAAAACACTATCCATTCACATGCTTTGGCCAGCAGGAACCAGGGTGGTAACTCTGCTAGTACAATAATCCTGCTTA
This sequence comes from Megascapheus bottae, assembly GCF_031878675.1. NCBI lineage: Eukaryota > Metazoa > Chordata > Mammalia > Rodentia > Geomyidae > Megascapheus > Megascapheus bottae. The sequence goes on from NC_143522.1 coordinate 5,427,019, forward strand.
CAGCTTCTGCAGAGATTTCTATGGAACACCTCAGTAAGTTTGGCTTTGTGCTGTTTACATTGTAAACAGTATACTAAAATGTATAGTGAGAAGAATTAGGGCTGGGATAGGAGAATTGTGAAAAGTATCCCAAATCAAGTGGGATAATGCTTTTTTTTTTCTTTTTTGATCATGAAGCTTAACCTTGACTTTGGTGCTGTCCCTGAGCTCTTCAGCTCAAGACTAGTGTTCTTCCACTTGAGCCACAATGTCACTTGCAGTTTTCTGGTCGTTAATTGGAGATGAGTCTCACGGACTTTTGTGCCTTAGCTGGCTTTGAACTGTGCACTTCAGATCTCATCCTCCTGAGTAGCTAGGATTATAGGCATGAACCACCGGTTCCTGGCTAAGGATAATGCTTTAAAAAAGAAAAAAGAGGCTGTGAGTGTAACTCTAATAGAGCTAATTACTTAGCATGAGGCTCTGGGTTCAATTCCCAGCACCATTAGCAAAAAAAGAGCAACAATGACAAAAGAATGTTCCTTCATTTTTATTGAAAGATGTTTCTTTATGTTGTTTTAGTGAGATGTTGGAAACTAGAGTTCCTTTCCTCCTGTAAATGTTTTAAGAACTATGTCTACTTCTGTTCCCCCTGTTTTGCATAAGCCACTATGAGAGTTCAGAGGTTTCTCTGGACTGTGCCTGATGCAGAAAATGTAAAGTTATCTCCTTAGGTACCAATACCACAGACATCCATCCAGTCCTGCTGACTGAATGAGAGAGCAGCACATAGAAGTCCTTGAAAATAATCTAGACACTTAAATGGAATAGTAGGAACCAGGGTAGGTTTTTGAGTAGACAAGCTAAAGCTACTTTTGACATGAACTGATATGGCTGTTACTTCCTCTGATGTCTATTTGGCCATGTGGAGGTAGGGAGAGTAGAATGTACTGTTCTCTCACTGAAGCCATGCTGTGAACAACTCCATCCAAATAGATTGCCACACTTCTTGCTCAGTTGGAGACTTGGGGGTATTGACTGTGTGCTAGGATTAAGACAGGAGGTCATCTCTGCTTACTTGGCAAGGTAAGCAATCCATCCAAGGAGCTCACTGAGCCAGGACGAGGTGCACTCTTAAATAAAGCATACTGTATTTCCCTCTGTTTGTCTCTCCAGAAGTGCATACTGTGCTGCCTCAGTAGCTTCTCTGACCAACATCATCACTCCAGACCTCTTTGAGGGCACTGCTGAATGGATAGCAAGGTGAGAAAGCCTGGGTTTCCTGACCTCTTGGAATTAAGATGACCAAGACTTCACTAGAAGAGACTGGAGATATAAAATCATGAGGTGTCTTAGGATTACATGATTGTGCATTTAAAAAATACTTTAAATTGTTACTTTTTCCAATCTTTTACCCATATTTAGATGATAAAGGCACAGAAACTTTGGTAAGCAGTATAGGTATGAGTCTGAATTGATCTGAGCAGTCTAGATAGTAAATAGCAGTTTAGCAATATCTCAAAATACCCTTGCTTGTGAATCAGTAATTCTACTCCTGCAGAAATTTTCTTTTTTTTCTGGTGGGTCAGGGGGCTTGAACTCTGGGCCTGGGCATTGTCCCCGAGCTCTTCGGCTCAAGGCTACCCTTGAGCCAGGCCCCACTTCCCATTTTCTAGAGGTTAATTGGAGATAAGAGTCTCAAGTCCTTTTGTGCCTGGGTTGGCTTTGAACCTTGATTCTCAGATCTCAGCCTTCTGAGTAGCTAGGATTACAGGTGTGAGTCACTGCACCCGGCTGATAACTTTATTGTTTTGTTTTGTTTTTGCCAGTCCTGTGCTTGAACTCAGGGCCTGAGCACTGTCCTTGGGCTTTCTCAAGGCTAGTGCTCTACCACTTGAACCACAGCACCACTTCCGGCATTTTCTGTGTATGTGGTATGGAGGAATTGAATCCAGTGTTTGCATGCTAGGCAAACACTACCACTAGGCCAAACTCCTGGTCTCCTGCAGAAATTCTTATGAAAGAGATGAGAGAGCTGGGCACCAGTGGCTCTTGGGGGTAATCCTAGTTACTCTGAAGACTGAGATCTGAGATTGTAGTTCGAAGACAGCTCAGGTAGACAAATCCAAGAGATATATCTTCAATTAACCATTGAAAAGCCAGAAGTAGAGCTGTAGCTCAAGTGGTACTAGCCTTAAGCAAAAAAGCTGAGGGACAGCATCTAGGCCCTGAGTTCAAGCTCCACCATCAACACAAAGATTGTGTGTGTGTGTGTGTGTATAATTTTACATTCTCATCAAAGTAGTAGTACTTTTTTTTTAACCATCTCAATATAAAGGTGAAACTAGATAATCATATTTTTTCATTACTTTGATTTTCCTGGAGTTAATGTACATGTCATAAATGTATACATCAGGAATTCATTTACACAATTCTGTCAGAACTGTAAAATTATTCTGCACATAGTGAAGCATGCAGGCGGTCACGTGTGTGCATCTGTGCGTGTATGCATGCATGCATGCATGTCCTGAGTTATCCTTCTGTCTGCCCTCTTGTTTCAGTCTGGGCAGATTGCTCTTAGCTTGTTGCACAGCAGGCATCTAAAAGCTTCCTTTTGGCATGAAATTCACTTTGCTTTGTTGACATTAGTTTTGCAGGTTTATGTATTCATTTTAATGGAGCACATATTGCAGTGGCTCTCTATAAATGATACCTGGGATATATTCTTTGAAGATCTTGCCTATGCCTATATTCCCAAGCCTGCTTAGTAGTTTACTTGGTTAGAGATTTCTAAGTTAGGAATGTTACAATTATATTCTTTGTTTTATAAGCATTATTCCATTACCTTCTCACTTCTAATATATTAATAATGCAGATAAGCATAGTATCCAACGTTTCTTATGATTTTTATAGTGCTGTTGTAAGGAGACTATGATTTAGAGATGGTAGTTTGAGCACTCTATGTTTGCTTCTTTTGTTGTTGGTGGTAGTCATGGACCTTGAACTCAGGGCCTAGGCACTGTGCTTGAGGTCTTTTGCTCAAGGTTAGCCCTTTACTACTCTGAGCCACAGCTCCACTTCTGATTTTCTGGTATTTATCTGGAGATAAGAATCTCATGGACTTTCCTACCTGGGCTAGCTTTGAACCATGATTCTCAAATTCCAGCCTCCTGAGTAGCCAGAATTACAGGTGTGAGCTACCAGTGCCTGGCTAAGTCTATCATTTGAACCAAGATCTGGACCTATTCATGAGGTGATAGCTTTTCCTTAATCTGAGCAAAGTAATTCTCTGCCATTGCAATGTGGAGGGGACGCACGCACATTTAGTCTGCCTTTCTCAATGTCTTCTAGGTGTCAGAACTGGGAAGGTGGCATTGGCGGGGTGCCAGGGATGGAAGCCCATGGTGGCTATACATTCTGTGGCCTGGCTGCACTGGTAATCCTCAAGAAGGAATGCTCCCTGAACCTGAAGAGCTTGTTAGTAAGTATGTGCTGAATTGTGTGCCCTCAGGCCCATCTCTTGGGGTTGTGACTCTGGTTTGAGACTCTGGAGAGGTTTGGCTGTGTAAATACCCTATAGAGTTTAGCCTTCAGCTCAGAACCTCCAAACCCTGGGAGAAGATGGGATGTTGGAGTTCTGAGACAGTTGGAGGATACCAGAATTATTTTCAGTCTCAACTTTCTTCTTCCCTTCTGTCTCTCTGCCTGTTTAAAATTTTCTGCACTGTATGTAAACCAACTCCAAAGTCCTTTTAACACCTACAAACATGTGGAATGGTCCAGAGTACTTTCCTCATACTTCCAAGGAAAGTAGCTTCAGTTTCAGAAGTAGGCGCTATCATGTGTCTTAGACTCTTCTAAGAGAAAAAGTTGTAAGAACTTGGAAGCATTTTGAAGTGAAGCTCTGCCGCCCCCCCCCCCCCACTTATCTATGTGAATGTCAGCACCTCCATCCAGACACAGCTGGGTAATTGCATTGAGAAAGAGACCCAAGCATTTACATCTAGACCTCTAGCTTCTGGCAGAAATTCAGAATGAATTCAGAAAGCAGTCAGTATTGTCCACAAACATATGCACACAGCGACCAAGGAGAAATGATTCTCCCTTTTCTTTTGGAGACCTTGCACTCTCTGGACTATGACCTCCAAGAAAATTAGCTATAACTGACAGCTGTGAGTACAGGTTTCAGGTTCCTGTCATGGACCCACTGTGGAGTATCACTGTTCACAGGTATAGCTAGAAGCCTCCTATATATCACACTCATTTTGAAAGTTTTGCAAAATGACCATCTGGTGCACTGGACATAGAGTTCACTGGACATAGAGTTCACGAGACACTTAGTGACCTGATCACCAACAAGGAATGAAACTTAATAAAAGTCCCATGTCCCAAGTGGAGCTAAGGAATATAATTTATTTTATTTTATTTGTTTATTTATTTTGCCAGTCATGGAACTTGAGCTCAGGGCCTGAGCACTGTCCTAGGACTTTTCTCAAGGCTAGAGCTCTACCATTTGAGCCACAGCACCACTTCCAGCTTTTCTATGTATGTACCTCAACCAACTATGCAGATTTTTATCTTTTTTTCTTTTATGTGCCAGTCTTGGTGCTTGAACTCAGGGCCTGGGTATTCTCCGTAAGTGTTTTGTTCTACCACTTGAGCCAGCTCTACTTCTGGCTCTTTTAGTAGTTAAGTGGAAATAGAGTCTCATGGGCTTTTCTGCCCCAGCTGGCTTTGAACTGAGGTCCTTAGCTCTCAGCCTTCTGAGTAGTTAGGATTACTGGAGTGAGCCACCAGTGCCCAGCTGTTCTTGACTTTTTAAAAATTTGTGATGGTGACTGTCAATGAATGTTGTAACTACAACATAATTTAAACTCTACAATCCTTAACACAGGTCAGGGCTGCTTTCTCTAATGAGTCTATTGTGTTTATTTCCAAGAACTCAATCCAAAGTCTCCAGGTACTGGGGACAGATATAGCCTGTTCCCTCCCTTTCAGTGCAATGATACTGCTCTGTGGTATAGGCTGGTGGCTGCTCTATAGACGGGTGGGAAATGAATGTCTTACCTGGTCAGCCAGTTGGTCTTACTTCTTCAATCAACCCCAAAGTTGTCTTGATCTTAGCAATACAATGTGTTTAGACTACTTGGAGATAAGTGAGGAATGTTGGTATCACATGTGGCTATTGAGTAACACCAAGTGCCAGTATAGAGTAAAAGAGGTGGGAAGGAGCTGGGCACTGTGGCTCATACCTGCAATCCTAGCTGTACAGGAGGCTGAGATCTGAGGATCGTGGTTCAAAGCCAGCCCAGGCACTAAAGACTTGAGATTCTTATCTCCAGTTAATAACTAGAAAAGAGGAAGTGGGACTGTGGCTTAAAGGGTAGGGTGGTAGTTTTGAGCTGAAGAGATCAAGGACAACACCTAGGCCCAGGGGTAGGGTGGAACCTTGAGCTGAAGAGCCCAGGGACAGCACCCAGGCCCAGAGTTCAAGCCCCACGACCCTACTCCCCCCTCCCCCGCAAAAAAAGAGGAGGGAAGGGGTAACAATGTTTGACAAGAAATGTACTCATTACCTTAGTTTCATAATTGTAACCCCTCTATACATCCCCCTTGCAATAAAATAAAAATTGTAGAAAAGATACACTGTTCATAAACTGCTTGGTGAGTGGCAACTGTTGATATAACTACTTAAGCAACATACACACGCGTTTGCGCACATGCGCCTCTGATGTCAGCCAGCCGTGTTCCCCTGGAGGATGAGAGGCTAGACTGGACAGAGATAACTGCTGACGACCTACGGCTGCTGCCTCCAGTCTCAGTGGAGACTTGTTGAGAGGATTGCCGTGAATGTCGCCAGGTAAATAGGTGAGGTAAGTGCTGTGATGAGATGTAGCAGAGCATTCTATTTATCTGTTTTGAATAACTGTACCTCAGCAGAGTGATGAGTGCAGAGCCATTGATGGTCTTACTTGGCTTCCCTGTTGTTTACTGAGATACTTTTGCAGGTCCCCTTAAAAATCAGTGTGTTTTCTTTATTCCCAACATCAGCACTGAATTGGAACCAAGTGAAGGTTAGCCACTGAGCAGAAATAAGTGCTGGTAGCCTTAAAAGAGCCAGATTAAATGTTCATAGCAAAAATGAGACCAGAGGGAAAAAAGCCAGAGCCCCTAAAACCAAGGGCTAAGTACTTATCATATGCAAGGAAGCCTTCTTCCCACAGAATGGCCATGTCTTGCTGGATTTTGTGAATGTTTAGTTAACATTCTGCCTCTCCTGTGATTTTTTTTTTTCTTTTCTTAGCAATGGGTGACAAGCCGGCAGATGCGGTTTGAGGGTGGATTTCAGGGCCGCTGCAACAAGCTGGTGGATGGCTGCTACTCCTTCTGGCAGGCAGGGCTTCTACCCCTGCTGCACCGCGCACTGCATGCTCAAGGTGAGCCCAGGAGGCCCTCAGCTAGTACTGCAGGGTAGTTGGTCTCCAAGTGGCCAGGAGCCAGCATGCTTGTTTAGAGAAGTGAAAAGAGCTCTGCCCATCCTGGGTTTTGAGAGCTCCATGGGGAACCTCTTGTAGAGGGACTCATGTGCTCAACAAGGTGGGCTAGTGGTTGAGGATGATCTTAGCTTCCTTATGCCACAGTCAGGAGGCCCCTGTCCTTGAGCACTGTCCTTGGACTTTCTCAAGGCTAGAGCTCTACCACTTGAGCCTCAGCACCACTTCTGGCTTTTTTCTATGTATGTGGTACCGAGGAATCGAACCCGGGTCTTCATGCATGCTAGGCAAGCACTTTAACCACTAGGCCAAACTCCCGGCCCTCTAAGCCTTATTCTTTAGCTTCTTAATTTCGCTAGAGCTGTACTGCACCAAGGTAAACAGAGTTGCTGGGCTGTCTCCCAGCCCCAGGGTTACAGGGATTAGGTTCAGAGTATTAAGGGCAAACCTGTCTGTCTCTGAGCCTGTTCATTTTCTGACTAGACCACTGGTAGGATTGTCAGGGAACTCTTATTTCCAGTTCACCACCAAAAAGCCAGAAATGGAAATGCAGTTCAAATAGTTGAGCACCAGCCTTTAGTGGAAAAGCCAAATGAGAGCATGAGACACTGAGTTCAAGCCCTAGTATCATCACACACTAAAACTTTTCTTAAAAGGAAAAGAAAAGGGGCCGGGAGTTTGGCCTAGTGGTAGAGTGCCTGCCTAGCATGCACGAAGACCCGGGTTTGATTCCTCAGTACCACATATACATAGAAAAAGCTGGAAATGGTGCTGTGGCTCAAGTGGTAGAGCTCTAGCCTTGAGAAGACCAAGGACAGAGCTCAGCAGGCCCTGAGCTCAAGGCCAGGACTGGCAAAAAAAAAAAAAAAAAAAAAAAGGATAAGAAAAGAAATACTAAGTTTCTTGGACTTGGAACAGTCTGGAGTTTAGCAAAGGGGTATGTCTTGAGTGGCAGGCAGAATACCAACCTTGGAATAGAAAGGAGATGCATTGTAGACACACCTTACCCTATACTCTGACCACAGTAGTTTCAAAACAGAGTAATCTCATTTTCAGTGAGAGCTGGTTCTACAAATTAATAGAAAAAGCTGAGCATGTAGTTATGTAGTAGAGTGCTTGCCTAGCACATGCAAGTCCCTAAGTTCAATCACGTTTATTTTCTTTTGGCTTGCATTTAGATTTTTCTTGTGCAAAGAAGAATAACACTTGCTGGGCACTGATGGCTCACACCTCTAATCTTGGCTACTCAAGGGGCTGAGATATAGAGAATTAAAATTTGAAGCCAGCCTGGGAAAACAAGTCTGTAAGAGTCCATTTTCAATTAACCAGCAAAATGCTAGACTGGAAAATGTAACGTGAATGGTAGAATGCCAGTTGTGAGCAAGAAAGGCACCTGTGGCACAAGACCCTGAATTCATGCATAGAGAAAAGGGAAAACAACACAGGCTAGGAATTTAGGAATTTGGCTCAAGTGGTAGATACTTACTTAGCATATTTAAGGTCCTGATTGCCATTCCCAATCTGTCTGTCTGTCTGTCTGTCTCTTTCTCTCTGTCTCTTTCTCTCTCTCTCTCTCTCTCTCTCTCTCACACACACACACACACACACACACACAAACACACACGAGTCTTTTCTTAGAAGACAGTGCAGCACCGAGGTGTAGGCCATTGCCTCACTCAGCAAGTGACTATATTGGTAGCTCCATGCCATTGACTGCCTTCCACAAATGGAAAACAATATTTAACTAGAATAATGAATTGTTAGTAGTCACTTAAAATCTCCCAGGATTAAGTCTTACTTTGCTTTTTGGAGCAAGAAGAAAGCCTGTGAATTTCGTTGGGATATTCCTTGGGTCTTTCTTGTCCATCTGTGAAATTGGGCACTATGTGGCTGCAGCTATCAGTTATGGCTTAGAAAGTGACTTTTGATTGGGTAGATGAAACACACCTTTGAACAATGCAAAATGACATGATAATGGGGATGTGTAATTGAAGAAGGGATTTAAAAAGCTGATTTTTGGTGCCAGGAGCATAGCCAAGTGGTAGAGTGCTTGCCTAGCATGCATGAAGCCCTGGGTTGGATTCCTCAGTACCACATACTCAGAAAAAGGCAGAAGTGGAGCTGTGGCTCAAGTGGTAGAATGCTAGCCTTGAGAAAAAAGTGTCCCATTTGTCACAGAATTATACAACCGTCATCACAATCAATTTTAGAATATTTTCAGGGCCTTCTTAAAAAATCACTAAATAAATGCTTGTCCTCACCACCCCACTCCACTCTACTGGGGCTTGAACTCAGGTCCTTGTGTAGGTAGCTCTTCCACTTGAGCCACTCTTTCAGATAGGAAAAGAAAAAACTCGAGTCAAGAGATAAATTGATGATTTTGTAGACAACTTTCATTCTGACTTAGAAAGTAGAAGAAACAGTTTGTTACTGCCTGCTGAGAATTCCCTAGCTGTTTAGAGTTTAGCTAACAAGGTTCAAAAAGGTGCTAGAGGGGCTGGGAGTTTGGCCTAGTGGTTAAAGTGCTTGCCTAGCATGCACAAAGACCCAGGTTCGATTCCTTGGTATCACATACATAGAAAAAAGCCAGAAGTGGTGCTGAGGCTCAAGTGGTAGAGCTCTAGCCTTGAGAAAGTCCAAGGACAGTGCTCAAGCCCTGAGCTCAAGCCCAGGACTGGCAAAAAAAAAAAAAAAGGTGCTAGAATACAGACTGATGGGCTTCTAGGTATGATAGTACATACCTGTAATACCAGCACACACGAGACTTAGTCTAAGGACAGCCTGGCTCAGAAGTGAGACTGTGTCAAAAAAAAAGGAGTGGGGGAGTCCCCAGAAAAATGACTGGTCAGTTTAGAAGTAGTAGGATTAATCTTTGGAATGCTCACAAGGTAGGAAGCAAAACTACTGCTTTGAATGGCTGCTCTTTGACATAGGACCTGGTTCAGCAGAAGGGATATGTGAAGATAGCAGGTATACCAGGAATGAGTGGAAGAGGAGGGAAACGCCACCTGTTCTCACTGGCTCATAAAATACAAGTCATGGTGAATACCTGCCTGGACCATTTGTCTTTCAGGTGATCCAGCCCTCAGCATGAGCCACTGGATGTTCCATCAGCAGGCCCTGCAGGAGTACATCCTCATGTGCTGCCAGTGCCCTGCCGGCGGCCTTCTGGACAAGCCTGGCAAGTGAGTGTCTTGTCAGGATAGGAGGAGGGAAGAAGGGAGAGGGGGATGGCAAGTGGGGAGGGCAGTGCTCTACAGCTCAGCTTAGAACCAGGCCATTAAAGGCTGGGTGTCCCTTTAAATCTGCCTGCTTAGTGCTAGTGTCACATTGGGAAGACACCCGAGTCCATAGGATCCCCAGCATATCTGGTCTCCCAGCTCATATGCCCCTTCCTCCCCCTCACAGGGGACAGGATGGCTGAGTTGGTAGCTTTCCCTCTGTTAAGCCAGACTGATTTAAATAGAACAGGACAAGGCTAGAGGTATAGCTCAGTGGTAGAACACTTGTCTAACATTCAGGAAACTCTGGATTCCCCTGATCACTGCAAAAAAAAAAAACGTTGGTCAAGGTAAGAAGAGCCATACCTGTAGCCACATGTAGCATAAAGGCAAGGCAGGCAATTATATCACTGACACCTGGATCCATGTGGTTGATTTACTGGAGAGCAGAGGAATGCATGCTCAGAGCTGCTTGTCCTTACAGGTCACGTGACTTCTACCATACCTGCTACTGCCTGAGTGGATTATCCATTGCCCAGCACTTTGGCAGCGGACCCATGTTGCATGACGTGGTCCTGGGTGTGCCAGAAAATGCTCTGGTAAGGTGGGATGGGAACTCAGCACCTCTTCTCCATAGTGTTTCTCTGAGCAGAGAGCTTAAGCCTATAATACTGGCATGTGCTCCCTGTGTGAACAGGCTAGGAAGCTATTAATGGACACTCCTCTTACTCTTTGCAGTCCACTAGTAATGATACAACCTTTAGGAAATATGGCTGTGGGCACTTAGATTATAGTAGTGGGACTCTGATCCTGGAATAGAGGTTTTGTATATTTATTCCAGAGTCAGGATCCAGACCAGCACTGAACCCTAAGTTCCCTTCCTGAGGAGAGCACAGTATCTGCAAGTTATGGCACTCACCCTATACTGACCCTATCTTTCCTGGGCATCTCAGCTGAATGTTTAGAGATACTCTGAGCTCAAATATGAGCCCAGGACATGGATTCAACTGAGACTGTCCACAGAGGTCAAGTAACAGGACCCACACAGATTTTTGTGAACACAATTTAATGTTATGAAGTATTACAAAGTCCTGTTTTCACAATTGTAAATATTGAGCCTATTTTCTCATCTAACTTTTCAGTCGTCCTTGTTTGTGCATTTCAAAAAGAAGACACACAAATGGCTGGTAGATGGGTGAACAGATGTTCAACCTCAATCAGAGAAAAATAAGAGTAACAGCTTTACAGCCATTCCAAGTCTTAGCATTTTTTCCTGTTTCTTTCAATGCAACCCTTTTCTGTTTCTTCCCTCATTCTCTAGAGCTAACCTTGTCCTGAATTTGACTTCTATCATGGCTGGGCATTTTTTGTAGTCTTAATGTTTCTATTATAAAAATGTTACTGTGTATGTTAATTTTTTTTTGTCAGTCCTGAGCTTGGGCTCAGGACCTGAGCGCTGTCCTTGGATTTTCTCAAAGCTAGAGCTCTACCACTTGAGCCACAGCACCACTTCTGGCTTTTTTCTATGTATGTGGTACCGAGGAATCGAACCCGGGTCTTCATGCATGATAGGCAAGCACTCTACCACTAGGCCAAACTCCTGGTCCCATGTTGTTTTAAAACCTTATACTTGGATCAAACCTAGGGCCTTGTGCATCCTAGACAACTACTTTTCCACTGAGCTACAGCCCTAGCCATCATTCTGGTCTGGAACTTGCTGCTCAGGCTAACTTCACACTGTGATCTCTTGCTTATCCTTTCAGGTGATGGGACGATAGGCATGTCCCAGCACATGCTGTCAAATGTTTTACTAGATAGCTCCCAAATGTTCTTCAGTGGGGTTTGTTCTATTTCATACTCACAGCAGCAGTAAGATAAAGGGTTCTATAGCCAGATTTTTTTTTCCTGTTGCCAAAACTTTTCGTATCCTTTGCTACTTAGCTTACTGATTTGTAACTTCAGATGTGTTCCTTTGTTTTCCATATTTATAGTTCTTTGTCATGATACTAACCCTTTCTCAATTATGTGTATATGGTAAATGTCTTCCAATTTTGTGGCTTTTCTTTTTTGCTTTATTTTTAGTTGAGATAGGAGCGAGGTATTAGGATTTGAACTCAGGCCTTGAGGCTTGCTAGGGAGGCACCCAGCACTTGAGCCACATCCCCTAGTCCGGAATAGATTTTCATTTTTAAGTTTGCAATCTGTTTATCTTTTCTATAGTTTGGGGTTTTCATTGGGGGGGGGCTGTTATTTTAGTTGTGTGTGTGCAGTTACTAAGGCTTGAACTCAAGCCTCATGATCTACTCACTTGTATTTTCTGCTCAAGGCGAATACTGTCCTACCTTTACTTCCTGCTTTTGGTGGTTAAAAAGTGTGAGATAAAAATCTCACACTTTTCTGCCCAGGCTAGCTATAAACTTTGATCTTCAGATCTCAGCTTCCAGAATAACTAGGATTATAGGTGTGAGCCACCAGTGCCTGGCCATAGTAGATGGCCTGAAATCATTAAAAAAAAAATTCTCTTTGGATGAAACTAAGATTGCTTTCTGTTTTTTTTTTCCTCATTAAACTATGTTATTAATGCTTTATGAAAAAATATTCTATCTTCTGTAATCTTACAGTTTTCATTGTAAAGATATTGATATTTTACCTCCTTGGTTTATTCTGAGGCTTTTTTTTTTTTTTTTTTTTTTGCCGGTCCTGGGCTTGAGCTCAGAACTTGAGCCTAGTCCTTGAACGTTCTCAAGGCTAGAGCTCTACCCACTTGAGCCTCAGAACCACTTCCAGCTTTTTTCCATGTATGTGGTACTGAGGAATTGAAATGGGGTCTTCATGCCTGCTAAGCAAGCACTCTACCACTAGGCCAAACTCCTGGCTGTGAGACTTTTTTTTTTTTTTAAATATAATTGTCTTATGATTTCTTAGATTGATCACTATTTGCACATAGAAAAACTACTGATTTCTTTATGTTAATTTTATATCCTGCTATATTGCAAAACATTTTATCAGATCAAGTTTTCTGGTGGCATCTTTAGTATCTTTTAAGTGTAAGGTCATAATTTGCAAGAAGTGATAATTCAACTTATTTCTTCCCTTTAAGTCTCTTTTATTATCTTTCTGCTAGTACTGCTCTGCTAGTTCTAGAACTATACTGAATAGTAGAGAGAATGCAGAGTGTAGAGACTGTAACTGTGTCTCATTCCTGGACATTTTCAGTTTTTTCCCATTTAGCATGTTGTTGGCAATAGGTTTGTCATTTAATCTTTATTATGTTGTGGTCTATGCATTCTATTCCCAATTTCTTCAGAGATTTTACCAAGGAAAGATGCTGAATTTTTTCTGCATCTACTGGAAGTGATTTTGTAGTTGTACTTTATTTGCTTTATTAAATTGATTAAATAGGTTGAACCATCCTTGCACCCCTAAAAATGAACCTGCCTTAATCAGAATTATGATCTTTTTCATGTGTTGTTGAATTCACTTTGCAAGTATTTATCAAGGAAATTTGTCTGTGATTCTTGTTGTCTTTTTTCAGTTTAGGTATCAGGGCTTTATAGAATGAGTTTGTCCTGTCCCTACCATGTTTTGAGAGAAACTGACAAACACATCACAAGTCATGTTAAGTACTATAAGACAAAAGTGTATTTTCTAGTTGGATTTGATTTTCTGTTTATGGTGGTGGCAAGATATAATTTTGCATTTTTTTTCTGACTAGCAGTATTTACTGTGGTTTGCAAACTTTCTTATTGATGTGCCTCTAGTCAGTTTGTGTGTGAAGAGGTTCTGTTCTAGACTTTCTTTCTGTCCCTTTGGCTTGTTTATCTCTCTGCACTGTCTTAAACAATCTGAATACAGACAAGTAGACAAGTCCCTCTTTTTTATTTTCTTCACAATTGTCTTTACGTATGAGTTATAGGATCAGCTTATCAAATTCTTACAAAAAATTGATATTTTTATTGGAATTGCACTGTATGTTAGGTTAATGTGATACAACCAATTTCAATATTAAGGCTTCACCTTTATAAACATTACTTCAGAGTTTCTTATGTATCTTCAGTGATTTTTAATTGTTTTTCCTTTGAAGGCTAGGACATTTTTGTTAGATCTTTATCTAGGTAGTTCATGATTTTTGTAGTTACTCCGAGTACAATATTCCCATATATATATATATATATATATATATATATATATATTTTTTTTTTTTTTTTTTTTTGCCAGTCCTGGGGCTTGAACTCAGGGCCTGGGCACTGTCCATGGACATGTTTTGCTCAAGAGTACTTGCTTGTGACACTTGAGCCACAACGCCACTTCTGGCTTTTTCTGTGTATGTGGTACAGAGGAATTAAACCCTGGGCTTCATGAATGCTAGGCAAACACTCCACCACTAGGCCACACTCTTGGACCTTCCCCCATTATATTTTATAACTGGTGGTTACTTAGTGTATGAAATGGCTGCTGATTTTTTTTTTGCCAGTCCTGGGGCTTAAACTCAGGGTCTGGACACTATTCTTGGGCTTTTTCCAAGGCTAGCGCTCTGCTACTTGAGCCATAGCACTACTTCCAGCTTTTTCTGTGTATGTGATACCAAGGAATCAAATTCAGGGCTTTGTTCATACTTGGCAAGCACTCTACCACCACTAGGCCACATTCCTGGCCCTACCTACTGATTTTTATATGTTAATTTTATATCTAGCAATCTCTCTTTCTGAACTTTTAATAATTGTAATACTTTACAGAATCTCTTGGATTTTCTATTTGGAAAATAGAAAATCTATTTCTATCTTCAAGTAAGGGTAGTTTTGCTTCTCCCTTTCTGATATTTTTTGTTGTTGTTGGTCATGGGACTTGAATTCTGGGTCTGGGCGCTGTCCCTGAGCTCTTCAACTCAAGGCTACCATCCTCCCTTGAGCAACAGTGTCACTTCCAGTTTTCTGGTGGTTAATTGGAGCTAAAAGTCTCCTCAGATCCTCAGATCTCAGCCTCCTGAGTAGCTAGGATTACAGGTGTGAGCTACTGCACCCAGCTTCCCTTTCTGACTTTTAAAAATCTTATTTTTCTTACCTTATGTTGTTGTCTAACATCCCCACGTAGTATGTGGACTAAGGGAGAAATAGAAGATGTCCCTGTCTTGTTCTTAATTGTAATGGAAGGTTTCTATAAATTCTACTAATAAGTATGATACTCACTGTGGGGTGCTGGTACAGACTTCATATCAAGCCAAGAATAGTGGTATGTATCTGTAATCCCACAGGCTTTAGATCAGGAGTTTGGGACAAGCTTAAGCTGAGACCTTGCTTCCTTTCATGTTTGTTGGTTTGTTTTTGTGTTGTATTTCTCTGGTTAAGTAGAGCTGGAGTCTCTTGGATTTATCTGCCTGTACTGACTTCAAACCACAATCCTCAGATTTCAGCCTCCTGGGTAGCTAGTATTACAAGCATGAACTACCGGTGCCTAATGTTTTTTAAGACAGTTTCACTAGGGATGTAAACAGGCTTTGTTGAAGGAGGGTATCAATAGAAGGAGGTAGGGTAAGGAAAAGGGGTGAAAATCGTTGAAGCCGTTTATTTGCATGTATGAAACAAGAACAGTGAAACCTATTGTGATTGTTTTAACAAGAGAGGAGTGGGATGGAAGAAATTGATAGAGGGAAAATGTCACAGTGAAACCTCTCCTTTGTACAACTAATGTGTGCTTAAAAAAAAAAGTCACATGCAGGTAGCTCATGCCTGTAATTCTAGCTACTCAGGAGGCTGAGATCTGAGTATCTCAGTTTGAAACCAACTCAGGCAGGAATGTTTGTGAGACTTTTCAGTTAGCTACCAAAAAAAAAAAAAAAGGATATGAAGCTTTAGCTTAGTGGCAGAGTGTTGTCCTTGAGCAAAAAAATGTAAGAGGTAATGCTCAGGCTCCGAGTTCAAGTCCCAGTATTGGCACACACACACTCCCTAAAACAGGTGTGTATGGGGCCTCACTGTATTGCCCAGGCTGGTACTTGCTGTATAGCCCCATCTGGTTTTGAATTCCTGATCCTGTTGCTTCCACTTCCCAATTGTAGGACTTAGCAGTGTCCTTTTTTTTTTTGGTGGGTCATGGGACTCGAACTCAGCCTTGGCATTGTCCCTGAGCTCTTCAGTTCAGGCCTACCGCCCTACTCCTTGAGCCACAGTGCCACTTCAGGTTTTCTAGTGGTTAATTGGAGTTAAGAGTCTCATGGCTTTTAGTGCCTGGGCTGGCTTTGAACTTCGATCCTCAGATCTCAGCCTCCTGTGTAGCTAGGATTATAGGCATGAGCCACCATGCTGGCTCACCATGTCCATTTCTTTCTTATCTACTGTATCTTGGTGTGTATCTCTGATGATGAACCTTAAACTACATTCTTAGAAGTACATTTCACCTGGGTTCACACCTGTACGCCTAGCTACTAAGGAGGCTAAAATCTGAGGGTTGTGATTCGAAGCCAGCCTTGGCAGGAAACTCTGAGACTCTTATCTCCAATAAACTACTCAAAAAAGCCAGAAGTAGCCCTGTGGTTCAAGTGGTAGAGTGCTTGCCTTGAGCAAAAATAGCTCAGGGACAGCACCTGGGTGGGCAAGAGTTCAAGACTGCCAAAAAAAAAAGAAGTACATTTTAACAGACAAAGGATGTGTGTGCTTCCAGAGAGCACTAGGTGATGCTGATGGCTGTTCTCTTTACAGCAGCCCACCCACCCTGTGTACAATATTGGACCAGACAAGGTGATCCAGGCTACCACGTACTTTCTACAGAAGCCAGTCCCAGGCTTTGAAGAGTGTGAGGAAAAGGCGACAGCAGAGCCTGCCACTGACTAGAGGACCCACATCCCTGCACCACCCAGCTCCCCAGGCAGACTAAGTTTCTGCATTTTGGTACCTAGTGCATTCTGCACTGCACCAGCCTTAGCTACCATGGAGCCGAGTGTGGTTCTCTTTGTCCTTTCCTGTCAAAACAAAACCAGTGGCTGAGTTTGGAGTACACAGTGGTGTGGTTTTACAAATTCTTTTCATATGTGTCAAACCAAAACTCTGTCAGCCCATGCAGTGAGGCTGGGAGCAGTGCATGCCAGGAGGAAGCAGCCCATCCTGCCAGCCTCCCGTCTGGATGCTTGCACTGAAAAGCGTGGCATCTGAATATTACAGAATCCACAGCCACTGCTGCCACTCCCAACGACATGCCACCATTAAATCACCAGATAGGACACCCTCTTGTGGGTGAAGACTGGTCAACTCCATGCCAACATGGGGCTTTGGTTCCCACCAAAATGAGTTTCCTGGAAAAGACCATGTTACGGCCACAGTAAGAGATACTTCTGCCTCTTGCCTCTCATCTCAGTCATTTTCAAGCGACAGAAGCTTTGGGGTGGGGCAGAACTGAGCCACTCATTTATTCTAGGCCATGCCTAATACACAGGCTTCACCTCAAGTGTGCTGATGTAGAGATCCAGGTAACCAGTTATGAGTGGAAACAAGCCTCTAGCTCTATTCTAGGCAAAGGAAGCAGCCCCCACAGGGTCCAGCCCCTGCCCCACCCATCATGTATCATGTAAAATCTTTGGAGGTCTCGAGATCCTTCTGCGTGTTTCGATTTTCCCCCTGCAGATTCCCAGCCTGTCCTCTGAGATAGTGTTGTCTTTTTCTCAGCATTAACACTACTAAGTCTTTCACCTTCATTATGACTCAGGATTTAGTTCCGGTGTGCTCACTGTCTAGGCTCATGGAAGTACAGTCAAGTGCTAGACAAGCCAGCTTCTGTGGAGGCAGAAGCCCTGTGAACTGGTGGGGGTGGGGTGACTGCTATCCTCCTCTTGGGCCCTGGTGGTATCTCTGCTGCTCCCTACATTGAGCCCTTTTGTGGTCAGTGGAGTGCCAGGTTTAGTTATCTGTCCACTGCTACAGTCACAGCCAGCTCATGTCACTGTCTTGACCTTGTTGTGAGCAGCCCTGGGCTGTAGACAGATCAGAGCTCAGAGATGCAGCATGAGGCTCTTCTCAGAAACTGGCAATTTGCTGCCCCTAATTCCCTATTGCTTTGGCGTACTGGGCTATGTATTACCTCCTTGAAATAATAAAGGAATAACATTTTCTATAATGTCTGCCATTTGTGATCTGTACTGACAAGTCCCAGAGTTAGGAAGCTTTGAAGGCTATTCATGGAATCATTTTTCTCCCATGTAAAAAGTTTCCAGACAAGGCACAGGCCTTTGCAGTGAGATATCAGTTCTGTTCTCACATACCTTTGCCTCTAGTTGAGGAGGCAGTGTTATTTTACAACCCCCCTGCACACATTGCATTTCAGCATGTCTGTCTCTACGCTGACTTTGAGTGGAGGCTGGGCTTTAGAGCCCACAGTAGACATTCTGCATGGGGGTGGGTAGAGGTCCTGGCTAGAGGCAGAGGCTGGCACACCCAGGCTGGAATCCTGTCATCCTCTTGTTTTGCACCTCCTCTGTGGAGAGACCCTCTTGCAAGGAAGGCCAAGAAGGTGGGTGTTGTGCCCTAACATGATAGAACAGAAGGAGTCCTCAGAGAATGTCCATACCACACAACCCATCCAATGCCAAAAGTAATTCTTGGTCCCTGATTACTTTTGGCCTGGTAAGAAAGTTTTTTTTGGGGGGGGGGCAAGAGGGCCTGCAAAATAACACTGAAATGCATCTTCCCATCACTAATGCAGAAGGCTCTGGGCTCCATAAGTCTCAGGGATTGAGAGATTAACCACAGTAATCATTGGTTAACTAAGACACAAAAAGGACTCTTTCCATCTGAGTTGGCATTATAAGGAGCTGGGCCCAGAAAGGGTAGGTAAAGTCAGGCTAGGGAGAGAAAAGGGGGTATTATCTTGGAGTTTACACTGCCATTTCCAGAGATTCATTTTCTGGTGGACTTTACAAATCAGCATACAAGATGGGTCCTAGAAGCCAGGTGCAAGTGTCTTATGCCTATAATCCTAGCTACTCAGGAAGCTGAGACCTGAACATTGCAGTTCAAAGCCAGCCTGGGCATATGAAACTGAGAGACTCAGCATGGAAGAATGGCTTAAGTGGTACAGTACCAGTCTTGAATGAAAAGAGCTACGCAAGAGCCAGAGGTCCTGAGTTTAAGCTCCGGTACTAGTGTTCACAGGCATACAAGCACACATATATAATTGCCTCAGTTTTAGAGATACATTCTCCGACTTATCAAGCAGACCCCTGTATGGAAGATACTACCAATCATAACATCGAATCCCAAATATGACCTGACCCAACAGTAAATGCACAGCATCTACAGAGCTCTTTCTACATGGACTCCACCTTCCCCTCACACCCACATTGAATGCCCTAAATGTTGGGAGTCTTCCTGGGACCAGCAAGGAGGTTTTCTAGGTAAGGCAGCAGGAACACTGAGTCAGAGGTTAGATTCTGGCCAGGAACTGTGAGATGACAATACATATCCAAAGTGAAATACAGGCTGTCATCTCCCCTGATGCATTCTCCTTCACAGTCAAGAACTTTTTCCTAATAGGCTTTCACCCATGGAGTCTGATTCCCCCACCACGAAGATGGACACTTAATCCCCTCACTGCTCCAGTTCATTTCAGAGCTCACCTATCCAGAAACTTCTACGTTTACAACCTGTGGTGTTAATGCCAGTCTTAGTACCTGGTAGCCATACCAAAGCTTCCGAAGCTGCTTTCAGAAAGGAGAGCAGCTATGCCAAGCCAGAAAAGTACCAACCTCTATCAAGATATGATGTCCTTGGTTAACTTCAAAATCCTATCCTGTTTCCTAGCAGAATTCAGGCAGCTGGAGACATCCAACTCAGAACTGGAGACATTGAAGCTCTATGGAGCCCATTCTCGTGTGGGTGCCTTTGAAGCACACAGCAGGAGCATCTTCTTCCTGTGGCAGCAGCACAAGTAGTACATTCACCAGCAGTTCCAAACAGCTCACGTTACTGGACCTTAGTGATCAGAAACTAGAAAGAGCCATGATGATCCAGGAACTCAGAAGAGGAAAGAGATCTCAGCTTTATTTTACCAGAGCTTCCTGGGGTCAAGATAAAACGAAGGAGTAGAGTAGGTCACAGGTGGGCTAAGATCAACCATTCTTTTCCTTAAGGAAGTCTGAGGGATTCATCACGTAGGCTTATGACCTACAGAAAACCCAAGGATCATAAGGATTGGTGCCTCACATCTATAATCCTAGTTATTCAAGAGACTGGGATCTGAGATTAGGGTTTTAAGCCAGCTCGGGCAGAAAGTACCCTAGATCAAGCCCTAGAAATCAAGGACATCCTGCCAAAGCCATTTTGTAGGCAAAGCAACACTATCCTTTATGAAGCCATTTCTGAGAAGATTCATATAAAGTCATCAGAGATATTTAAATAATTTTTGACAGGATTGCCTCAGATCTTGCTGGTGATTTAACTTAGCAGAGACAGTTATTTTAGAAAACCCTGTGAGAATGACTGATTACATGTTTCTTTAACTTTTCTGTAACTTTCACTGTATATATTGGACTTGAGGCAGGAGTGTACAGCTAGGAATTAAACGTGGAGCTGTCCTGGGCCAGAGATGTAGCCCACTCCTTGTAGTAGAGTGCCTGCCTAGTGTATTTAATGAAGCCTTGGGTTCAATCTTATCAGTACAACATAAACAAAAAAATTCAAGCCATTTGATTGCCCTTAATACACTATAATTGTAGCTAGAGGCATAATCCATTGGCAACAGATACAAGATATACAGATACTGACATATGGTTATGAAAGAACCATATATAAAGAACTCATGTAACTTCTACTTCTGGAACAATTACATTGGTCTGACTTCATTGTGAGGGTAAGTCACGTGGTAAGTGGCACAATTTATATCAATGTGAGGTAAGCTCATAATGATGATATTTGCTTTCCTGAATAGCATAGGACTAGACATAGTGAGACATAGGCCAGGATGGGGGTTTCTCAGTGTTGATGTGATTTGGGGACACAGGAAAGGACTTTCCCAATATTTTATTCTTTCACCGTCTACACCAGGGGACAGCACATCTTTTTCTGTGGGTTCTGTGAGTCACATGATCCCTGTAGCTCCCACTCAGCTCTGCCATTGGGCCATTAACACAAAACCATGGGAGTGTGGCTGTGTTCTAGCCAAACTTTATTCATGAAAACAAGTGGTGTGCCAGATTTCTTCCACAAGCTGTAGTTTGACTATTCCTGATCCGGATGAAATACCCTCATCCATATTCATGTAGCATTCTTCCATCTCTTTTATGGTTGGGATGCTTTCCGGGTAATATTAGAATCAAATGACAAATGCACTTCGCCACTAAAACTTGGGCAAACATTGCAGTCACCCATATGTACTTCTCCGTGGTACGTCCTGCCTTGGATGAAGACAAGAAGAGTAACATTTAAGACCGAGATGAAATTGGTAGAAAAAACAGGCCTAACTGGCTTAAAGCAAAGAAGAAATGTGTCACCTCAGAAACTGCAAAGTCCAGGGGTGAGGCTGGCTGTATGGGCCAAACATAATAGTAGAAGTTCTATTGAATTCATATTGTTTTTGTACCTTCCCTTGGAAGAACACTGATAGCAAATGCATTTTTAAAAGTAGGATCTCACGAGCCAGGAGTTTAGCCTAGTGGTAGAGTGCTTGCCTAGCATGCACAAAGACCCAGGTTTGATTCCTTTGTACCATATACATAGAAAAAAGCCAGAAGTGGTGCTGTGGCTCAAGTGGTAGAGCGCTAGCTTTGAGAAAGCCCAAGAACAGTGTTGAGGCCCTGAGTTCAAGGCCCAGGACTGGCAAAAAAAAAAAAAAAAAGTAGGGTCTCACTATAGAAGTGGAACTCATGAAATGAGTAAGGGGAAGGCACAGATGGGGCGGGCAAGACTGGCCACGTAGTACTGGACACTTACATGGACATGTTAAATGTAACCCCCTTGTACAACCCTTTTGAAATTCAAGGGAAAATGTCTAAAACTCAATGATGAAAACAAACACACGTGCAAAATGCAAGGTCGCACTGAAGATCCTAGGTTGGCCTGAAATTCAGTCCTCCTGCCTCTCCCTACTAAGTGTTGATATTACAGGTATGAACTACTATACCTGATTTTTAAAAGTGTTTTTTTGTATAAACAGTATTTTTGACTTACAATGTGTTTCTAATGGGATGTGACCCAATCATAAATCAAGGTGCATCTATACTTGCAACTGAAAATACCGTGATACACAAAAATGTCTCAGAATAGCTCCTGGCCACCTTCCTTGCTGCCTAGAAAACCAGGGGCACTCTAATCAATCCTCCCAAACAATAACCCTGAAGTCGGCCTACCCGATGTTTTGCCTTTCCTCATTCAGTCCTCGACTCAGCTATAGAGGTGGGTGAGGCTGACATGTGACCTGCATTTTACAACTGGAGAAACAGGTCAGGAGCAGAGTGAATCACCTGAGGTCTCTGTGTTGTAAAGTGAGGAAGCCTACCTAAGCCAGATCTGCTGCCCCCAAATCCAAGCTCCCCAAGGAAGGAGTGCAAGGGTTCTAGCAGTCAGGAATAGGACCAGACACGCAGGGTTCCCTCCAGGGCTGATGACTGAGGTCTTGAACGCTTGCCTCCATCTTCCCCCAGAACCAGGATGGAGATAGTCAAAAGCAGGGACAGGTCCACTTCAGTTTTCTAAGAGATCCCTCATGCTCCGTCCAGCCCATGGCATAGGGACATTCTCTGCACCAAGTGTATGTCACCCCAGTGCAGTGTGACACTGTGTGACTCACAGCAAAGCCATACTGAGACAACCTTTGATAGCTGTCCATAGCCTTGGTGGTAGCCAGCCTTTTCCAGATGGTTTCTAGCATGTCTAACCAGTTCTGGACAGCTCAGCTGCCCACAATGACAGCTATGCTCTGGCTTTTCAGAGGTACAGGAGGTTCTGAGACCTAGGACCAGGTAGCCTGATGAAATCCAAGAAGACAAAAGGGTGAGACATAGCCCTTGACTCCCACTCAACTTACTGGGAACTTTCCTTAGTCTTGTCTTTCCAAAAGAAACATCTTTCTTATAAAAATGACTGTGAGTAATGTATGTTTAAAAATAAGCTTTCAAGGGGCCCGGAGTTTGGTCTAGTGGTAAAGTGCTTGCCTAGCATGCACGAAGATCTGGGTTCAAATCCTTGGTACCACGTACATAGAAAAAAGCCACAAGTGGTGCTGAGGCTCAAGTGGTAGAGCTCTAGCCTTGAGAAAGTCCAAGGACAGTGCTCAGGCCCTGAGCTCAAGCTCAGGACTGGCAAAAAAAAAAAAAGCTTTCAAGCTGGGTGCCAGTGGTTCAGGCCTGTAAGCCTAGCTACTTAGAGGCTGAGATCTGAGGTTCATGGTTTGAAACCAGCTTGGGCAGAAAAAGTCCATGAGACTCCTATCTCCAATAAACTACTTAGAAAAAGCTAGAAATGATGCTATAGCTCAAAGGGTTGGGCACCAGCCTTGAGCACAAAGAAGCTCAGGGGTCAGGGCCTAAGTTCAAGTTCCAGGACTACCATCACCACCAACAAAAAGCTTTTGTTTCATTTTAGACTAAGAGAAAAATCATAAACATGGCACACGGAATTCTCATTACCCATCAGCCAGTTTCTCCTGATTGTTAAATGCTTTATGTTAAAATAGGGCATTTGGCATAAGGAATGGACCATTCTGCCTATGTTTTATTCGAATTCCCTTGGTTTTTACCTAATGTTATTTCGGTCTCCTGATCACCTCTACAATACATTCTATTCAGTCATGGCTCCTTAAGGTCATCTTCTTGGCTATGGCAGTTTGTAAGACTTTCCTTATGTTTGATGATCTTGACTGTGTTGTGGGGTACTGTTACTTTGTCAAGTGGAACTTGTGGGTTCTTTCATGCTTTGCCTGGGCTGTGGCTTTCAGGAAAGAATACCACAGAGGTAAACTACTGCTTTGATGATCACCTGGCCCAACTGGTATGGTCAGATGTCTCCAAAAATTACTCCTTCCCTCCCTTCCATACTGTACCCTGTAGAACAAGGAGGCCCAGCCACACTTAAGGATGTGGAACAACTGTATGACACAGACTTCTACATGGGAGATTCTACATGGGAGATGTTCATTCTCCACTTACTTCTTTACGCCTTCTGGCAGTCCTCTGTATCAACACATTCTAAGGTTACAACCCAACCAAAAGCAAATTGAAAATACTAAGCAGAAAACATGTACTTTTTTCTTGTTATTATTTCCTAAATAATACTATATACTATTTGCATAGAATTTACATTGTATCAGGTACTGGCAACACAAGTGATAGGACCTAGGTCTCACACGTGCTGAACAAGTGCTCTACCACTGCGCCCCAAATCCAGGGGATCTAAAGCCTACTGGAGACTGTGGGAGGTTTTGTGCCTGTGCCATGTTATATTAGCATCCACAGATCTGGGTTTCCTGGGGGTGGGGGGGTGTCTAAGAAAGCAGTCTCCTAGTATTGAGCCATAACTGCGTTCATGTTAGTATGGACTCATGAATATTTACTTTTATCCTGGGTTTTGTCCAGCAGTACATAGTTCACATTGCTGTTCAGATTGTTCATGCTTTGGCCATTGGGTGCTCTGTTTCCTTTTTTTTTCTTCTTGCCAGTACTAGGGTTTGAACTCAGGATTTTCTTGGCCAGCATTTTACTACCACAGACACAACTCCAGTCTAACTTTTTGCTGGCTATTATGGAAATGACTCTCCTAAGCCACCCTTGAACCACGATCTTCCAGATCTCAGCTTCCTGAGTAGCCAGAATTACAGGAGTGCTTGGCTCATACCCTTCTCACATACCCACACTCCTCACTTTCAAGAACAATAATACTTTTTTTTTCAAGAACAATGCTTATTGATAACCCATGATATTGGGTATTAGGTCTGTTTGAGTTCAATTATACTACTCTCTCAACCTTTGATCACACTGAATTCCTTCTGTAGTAATAAGTGCACTGTGTTGCACGATGATTATCTTGGGTGTGATTCTGTGGTCACTCCTGTACCCAGGATGGCCTGGTCTGATGGACAGAGGATATGCTGGGGCCTTCAGCTATCAGACACCTCGTGCTGACTAGTGCCAGGCATGAAAGATAGAGCTGATAGCCCTGCAAGTGAAACCTCCATGATGGAGATGCCTGAGACTATGCATGCAGTAGGTGAAATGCCTAGCCAGCCTGTGCAGGGTGGGAGGCTCTGGCCTGTCTTCCCTTCACCAACACTTGCTAGTAGCCTCTGGGTGCCTGCATGGGGTTCTGAAGCTGGACTCTTTCTGGAAGAGGGAAAGGAGAACCCCAGGGTTTAAGAAGCAATGACCCAGTCTCCCCTGATCACTGTTATAAAGCCCTCAACGAGGGCTCTACGGAGCCACTCTGGAATTCAGGTGCCTGGGCCACAGGTGAGTGTACTCTCTAAGCATTTGTTCTAGAGGAAGGATTTATTTTGTTCCTCTCAGCTTGCAGGAGACCAGGCCAGGCTTTAAAACCTATGTAAATCTAAATCTCCCCAGTGGGTGGTGCAGGACAGGGCCCTGCCACTCAACTCCTGCAGAGGTAACCCCAACACTGTCAATGGCAGCAACAATAAGCACTGCAGGGCCAGGCACTGGCTCAAGTTGTAATCCTCCCTATCCTATTTTGGAGGCTGAGATCTGAGGATAACAGTTTGAAGCCAGCTTAGGCAGAAGAATCCTCCAGGCTTTACCTCCAATTAACCAGCAAAAAGCTGGACTGGGGGGATGGCCCAAATGGTAGAGTGCTTGGCATGAATGCAAGAGCCCAGTGGGAGCACTATGGCACAATGCCTTGATTCTTAAGCCAAAAAAAAGCACTGTAGTTTCTTTCCTACATATTTGTGGGTGGAGCACAGTGACAAGGCACTGAGCTGGGGGGCAAAGAAGGGGGCAGCAACAAGTATAGACCAGCCCCAGTTCTCGTGGGGACTCCAACTGCTCTTGTATTGAGGAAGGGTAGAGCCTGAACTCATTTCCTGAATGGGAATCACGGTTCACTTGTTGGAACCAAGGTCCCTCCTATCTAAAGTCTCTCACCAGCCTTGGAGTAGGCATTTTCTGTAGATGTGACATTCCTTTCTCAGCTGGCTGGCCTCACTAAGGCTTTTTGGTCCAAAACCATTGGCCACTGTCCTTCAGCCCTAGATCTGCCCTTGCCACCCTCAAGCTGTTGATGGCACCAGGAGATAGGATACGACTATCTTAAGTGTTGGCATGCACTTCCAGCTGAGCCTGCTGGGCTAGGGATGAGTGACTAGAGGTGTGGGTGGCAGCTTTCCCCCCCCCCCCTGGTCCTGGGACTTGAACTCAGGGCTTCAATGATGTCCCTTAGCTTTTTCACTCAAGACTGGCATTTGAGCTAGAACTCCATGTTCAGCTTTCTGGTACTTAACTGGAGAAAAGAGTCTCATGGACTTTCCTGCCTGGGCCAGTTTTGAACTTCAATCCTAAGACCTCAGCCTCCTGATTAGTAAGATTTTAGGCATGAGCCACTGGTATTTGGCACATTGTTTACTTCATGAGGTTAAACTATACCTGGTCCATTCCTGGTCTTGGACCTCTGTGGGGGCTAGCTTATAAGGAGAAAGCACCTCTCTCTCCTGGCCTGCACCATTAGGTTTGTTTTTCTTGGCACAACTTAGCTGAACCCTTGCCTACATTCAGGACTGGAATGGAAATTTTCTTATAAGAAAACTATATATATAGTTCTTATTATATATTCCGCTTCCCCCTCCCAATCTCTAATTTACTGGGGGAACAAAGGAAAACATTAATGGTTTTCTGTGCCAGATAATTTTGCCTAGAGAAGGCTGTAGGTGGGCAGGGATTCATCACTGCCATGAACATACCAGTAAACAATCCTGACTGGTGGGGCAGTCGCAGCAGGCCTGAGGAGCACCTGAGCTCCTGACATCTAGAACAGGGCTCAGGAGACCTGCTCAGCTGGTTATGAATTGTGCAGGGCCACCTGCTTGGCACACCTGTAACCACACCCATCATGCAGTATGTGTACACGTGTCTGGGGTCTAATCAGCAGGCTTATCTTCCCCACTTCACTCACAATAATGAAATCAATATTTTCTTGTAAGAGGCTGGAGCTTTTCTTTTTTTTTTTTTTTTGATTGGTTGTGGAGCTTGAACTCTGGGCCTGGGCACTGCCCCTGAGCTCTTCAGTTCAAGGCTAGCACTCCACCATTTGAGCCACAGTGCCACTTCCTCAAGCCATTCTTACGTGCTTGTTGAAATGTGAACATCATGGAGCATATCCTTCATTTTGAAACTCATTCAGTGGAAACCTGAATAGATCTCTGCTAGCTTTGGCATAGGAGTCACCTCTAACACGTGGCTATTTTAGGTTGCTTTTGTAGGGATTTGGAGAAAACCTTGTCTAGCTCAGTTATTGAAGTCACCAAACCCCTCACCTTCAGAAATGCCCAAAGGATACCTTTTGACCATCAGAGATTCCAAAGCTACACCCTAGTGTCAAAGTAGGGCAGCTAGTGTGTGAACATGTGTCCTATGAACCATCCATTTTGGCACCTGTGAAAGACATCAACAACTTTACCCACACCTCAGACTACCTTGTCTGGCCCATCCCATAAATCCCTCTAAGCACCACTGTTTGGGGTAGTGGATTTGAGCCTAAGATTCTCCCATATTCATGGCTGCCTAGAGAATAAAACTCTCCCTTTTGCAAATCTCGCTTTCAGGGATTGGCTTGCTAGGTGGTAAGTGAGGACAAGCCTGGCTCAGTACCACCACTAGATGGACTGCAACCATGATCCCAACAAACCCTGTTCAGAACACCTGGCAGACCTCAGGATGGTGCAACCACGATCCCAACAAACCCTGTTCAGAACACCTGGCAGACCTCAGGATGGCTCACCATTTCTGCCTAGTGTGCATCCAGCACCAGACACTATGGAAACACAAACTGAAACCAGAGCGAAGGACTGAAACTCAAACTGAAACAAGTGAAGGGCTGGGTGAAGGCACCAGTATGTTAATGGTTAGTGACACTGATCTAGGTGGCCAGGATATATATAAATATCCCAGGTCCACTTGTTTCAAAAGTTAACACTCGTGGTTCAAGTTCCTCCAGAAAGCAAGCAAAGCACATATGACATGGCCCTTTGGTCCTTAATATACATTGCCCTTTACTTTCTCCCAAGAATCATCATGCACTAAACCTTATTACACGAGCAGGAAGGTGTTCACTCACTGCACATTTCAACAACACCCATGCAGGACGATGCAGAATTGCCAGCATTCACTGAGTACTTACTAATAATGCCAGGTACAGTTCAAGGGTTTTTCACGTATGCCTCCAAGCCTCACAATGACATTTGTCGCCATTATTGCCCTTGTGTTAGGACTCAAATAGTTAGGGCAGTCACCTCAGAGGTAAAGGCTGTCACTGTCTTGCCAATCTAGACAGCGCTGGCACAAGCACTGGTTCTGTAGCTCCTCCAGGCCCTTCCTCACATGGGCCATTGGGAAGTCCAGGGTGACAGCAATTCAACCCTTACTGGTGACAGTATGCTTAGGTGCCCTACAAGTGCAAGCAGGGCCTACCTGGTATGGTCACTTCAATCAACTCCACATTTGAGTCTGGCTTATCTAAACCACCAAAATGGGATATTTGGATTTTTCTCTTTTTTGTGTACTAGTACTAAGACTTGAGCTCAGGGCCTGGGTACTCTCCCTTAAGCTTTAGTATTCAAGGTAACACTCTACCATTTGAAACACAGCTCTACACCTGGCTTTTGCTGATTAAGTGAAGCTAAGTCCTATAGACTTTCCTGCTCAGGCTGGCTTCTAGCCATGATCCTCAGATCTTAGCCTTCTGAGTAACTAGGTTTACAGGCCCAAAGCCACTGGTGCCAGGCTAAGAAAATATTTTTGTTCATCTCTTCATGGGGAAAGGCTGGGGACAGTATTACTTGGCTCAAGCCTTACAAAATCTTATTCACCCCCTAGCAGTACATAGAGAGGGTAGCAAATGGGTTTCTTTCCTTGGGTCTCCAGGGTTGTTGAGAACAGAGTCTGTGAATAGGCCTAGGTGCCCTTGCTCTGGCTGGATGTCAAAACTCTTGGCACCCAGGGGTAGCCAGTGGAGCATGAGAACAGGTATGCTGCCTGGGGCTTCTCTGGTATGCATAAGAAGGGTGGAAGGAGACAGTCCTGTAAATCCGTAAAGCCCCACCACAGAAGGGACATTCAGCAGCTTTTCTGAGCTTTCTCCACGTGCAGCTGACAGGAAACAGTTCAGTTCCACCTTGCAGTTTAACTCAGCTTTGCTTTGCTGTCCCCAGCAGCTCCCTTTAGTTCTTGGGTTATATTTTAGGGAACCAAGTCTAACTGACATGAACTTGTTAAACTGACTCCAATTGCTGGATCAGAATTTTGTATGTCAGAGGGACTGGAGCCCAGAAATCCTTGAAACAAACTCCCCTAGACTGGTTGAAGATTTTCTTTAGCACAGGGGGGCAGATGGATTATATCTATAATCCTAGCTACTCCGGAGACTGAGATCTGGAGATCAGGGTTTGAAGTTGGCCTGGGCTGACAGATCCTTGAGACTCATATCTCCAATTAACCTGCAAAAAGATGGAAAACTGGAAAAGCACTATGAACAAAAAAGCTAATGAGAATATAAGGCCCTGAGTTTTGAGTACACACTCAAAAAAGCCCTCATGTCTGGGTTTTCTAATAGTGACCAGAGCTCAGTGCTGCTGCGGTGGTGTGGCAACCTGCATGGTACACCTGCAGAACTTGCACAACTGAGCTTGAGGTAGGAGTGGAAGCTGAGGCAGGTGCCCAGGAGCTAGAATTTTCCATCCTACAGTCAGCCTTGATCACATGCTAGCACCACAGTGCCCACTCATTCCCGAGG
The DNA here is from genome assembly GCF_031878675.1 of Megascapheus bottae. Lineage (NCBI taxonomy): Eukaryota > Metazoa > Chordata > Mammalia > Rodentia > Geomyidae > Megascapheus > Megascapheus bottae. The sequence goes on from NC_143522.1 coordinate 5,456,644, forward strand.
TGGAGCACATTATCGGCATTCTCATTTGACACACGAGTCTACCATTTTCCTCCTTGCATAGATCAAAGTATGGAGACTGAGAAGCTACGAAGTGACAAATAAGATTTTGAACCTAGGCAGTCTAACTTTAGAGCCAGGAATAAAATGCAGACTATTGTTACAAACAGAAGTTTGCGATCTTTTGTCCTTGCTCAGGGTTCTGTCTACTCAGCCCTGTGGGTTATTTTTTGTGCTGATTTTGGAGCTTGAACTCAGAGTGTAGATGCTTTCCCTAAGCTTTTTTTGCTCAAGGCTAGTGCTCCACTTCCAGCTTTTTTAGTAGTTTAGTGCAGGTATGAACAGTCTTACAAACTTTCCTGCCTGGGATAACTGAATCATGATCCTCAGATCTCAGCCTCTTGAATAGCTAGAATGGTGTAAGCCATTGGCACCTGACTTCAGCCTTGTTCTTTTTTAATCTATCGCAGCTGATGGCTCTCAGCCTAGTTAATTCTTTACTGAAGCAGTAGCTGTTATATAATAGTATTAGCATATCAAGGACTATAAAAACAGGGCCACTTTAAACACTCTTGGCAAAGGTGGGATCGTACCAAGTTCACCATAGCAAAGGAGAAGGTAGTATTCCCTCTGTGATACTACAGCTGTGACATCTACAATAGTGACAAAGCAATCCAGAGGTTACCTGCTTTGTGCAGGAAACTGTCCACAGTAAGGAAAAAAATAACTTGATCTCAGATGATCATTGCTGTGAAAGCATAAGCCACAGTGACCTGGGGCATACTTACACCTCAGGCTACAAGAGGTCTGGCTGTAACTCTGATTTGTCCCCTTTAGCTGAGTAGTCTGCAGCCCTGTGCCTCACTGGCCAGAGTCAGGTGACTGGGTCCCCCCTAGGGAGTACAACTTGCCATCAATCCTGGGAGCCTGGGGACTAGATCTAGGGATAAACAGCTCCCCTCCCAGCCCCAAGCTTGGTTGTGCATCTTGGTTTGCTCCATCACTGCCCGAATGCCTAGCTTCCTTTCTACATCTGACACTTCTTTACCAACAGCAAGGCTTTACTAGCAGTTGAGCCCCAACACCCATCCTGAAAAAACCAACTATGTCTAACAGATTGTATTTATGGCTAGCCAGATTCAGAGATAAACACTGACATAATAAGCAAGCATTCTGACCTGGAGGGATTGTAAAACTGCCTGAAGCTCATTCCCACTTCTTAGTCCAGTGGTTTTCCTGGAAAAGTACCCCTTTGACACTTCACATCAGATGGATTGAAGCTCTGGTACCCTCTATTATTCTAAAACAAGTTACCTGACTTTATGTCCTCCCTCTAGGAAAGCAGTCAGCCAAACAGAAAAACCAAAGCTTTCTTTCCAAGATCAGTCTGGCTCCGTCTGGAGTTATGGTACAGATGAGTTACCTTGATGGTTAGGCCCTTGGCAGTTAGTTCTGCTTCATCTTCTTAGTAACTCACTAGAAACGGAAAGGTCCCGGTGAACACCAAACCCTCTGCACTGGGCACTCATTACCAGAACACAAACCACAATTCTAGGCTAGCAATTCCTCTAAAGGTCACTTATTCAACAGGAAGAAGATCCAACAACATTGTCAGAAGTTACTCCTATTGAATTCCTGGCATTCTGTCTTAAGAGTAGGTCACCATTTCTCATTTACCTATACTCCTCCGGCTGAGCTGAACCCTCAAAACAGCCATAGTCAGAGCAGCTGACCAAAGCTGTTCCTTGTCCTGCAAGCCCTAATGAAAGGCCTTTTTTGACCATCCAGGCTTCCATATAAGCCCAGAAACTTCCAGAAGACTCTTCCTTCAACTACCTTGGCCTTTCAGGGGCAAGAAGACACCACCACCAAGAAGGATAAAATAAGTTTTTATTTATAGTCTTATAGTAAAGGGGAAAGCCTTAACTTGCAAGACAGTTCTTCAGCAGTATGTACAACATACTTTTTATTTCCATGGAATGGAATCAAACATGGACTGAGACTACAGAGTATACACTAGAAAATCAGCGAATGCCAGGAACAGAGTAGGAAAAAGACAAGAGATGAGGCCTAAAGACACAAAACCCTTCACTGGGATCTGTAGATGGCAGCCAGAACCAGGGCTGGACCACACAGTGGAGACAGGTTCCAGGACAGGAAAAAAGGACTTGGGGTGAGGGTGGGGAGGGGACCGCACTCAGGTGCAGGTTTAGTACCAGGTAAATTGCTCTTGGTATTTACATACAAAATCAGTTGGCTCTATTTCTTAGAAATACACACAAAAAGAAAGGAAGATTTGATAATTACTTTATGAATCTGTCGCTTTGCAATATCGACATCATCAGAAATAGGGACAATTCACTCAGATTCAAATTTCAGTAGCAGGAAATAAATATCAAAACATCATCACTGGCCCTCAATACAAAACTTCTACCCCACCCAAGCTCCCTCCCTGCCCCACCCCCCAATAACCACCCCCTACCACTCTCTGGTGGCTGCTGCTCCACTGTTGCTGTCTCCTGTACATACCACAAGTGTCACGTGGCCCTCCATAAGGCTGGCACCGTAGCTTTAAACAGCTGGCTGAGAAGCAGGAGTGAATCTGCAAATCTTTCTCCATTTTTCTTTTACACCACAAATTTGTTTTTGTGGTCCTGGGGCTTGAACTCAGGGCCTTGCATTTGCTAGGAGAGTGCTCTACCACTTGAGCCAGGCCCCAGTCCTACCACAAACTTCCTTAAGGATCTGGTCTTTCAACTGGAGCAATAATAGCTTTCCAGAAAAAAATAATCCTTATGAACGAGAGGGGGTGATTCTGATTACTCCAACCTGGTCATCTTCTCAAAGTCGAGCCATTCACAGATTCACAAAGTCTATCAAACCGAGGTGGGGGTGCAGGGAGGACTGGGAGGAGGCCTAGCAGGGTAGGCATCCCTCCAGGCAAGTGCCCAGCAGGGCTAGAGGAGCTGGTAGGGTGGACAGGACACCATGTGCTCAGGTCCGGCTGGCTGTCTGTCCTCCACAGTAAAAGCTGCCAAGTTGGGGTGTTTTGGTTTAAAAATTCCTGGAGGGGACAGGGAATCCCTGAAGGGAATACATTTAGAGGGAGGGGGAGGTGAAAATGGGGAAGGAGAATGAGAGTTGTTGTCCAAGAGCTTCTATGTAAAAATAAAAATTAAAAAAAAAAAAAGAAAGAAAAAAAGAGTCTCTTAAATGGTTCTAACGATGAACTGAGAGGAAAACTGAGACGATGGAGGAGACAGACAGTTTTTATTGCTGGCCTGCCCCAGCGGCTTTAGCTGGCCTCCATCCGGAGTTTCTTCCTGCTTTGGGGCTCTTCAGGCTCTGACTCCGAGCTGGAGTCTGAGCCCCCATCGAAGGCAGAGATGGTGCTGCCCTTGGCGTTGGTGTAGAGGCTGTTGTCTGAGGAGGAGTAGTTGGTCTGCAGTTGAGCACTTGACCTTGCCTTCTCCAGTGCACGGACTAAAAGGCAACCAAGGGAGCATGTTACCACCTTCTGGAGATTCAGGAACAAACAAGACTCTGCTCAGGGTCCAGCCTGTTCTTCCTAAGGGCTTGCTTGCTGGCCCCCAAGGCTCAGGGTAGCTCAGAAGTCACTCCCTTCTAGTGGCTGTTCCACTCAAGACACGTCACTTCATTTCCCCCTTTTCTCCCTTTTTCAGCTGGGCACACATGACCAGCCACTCTGCCATCCCACCCAACCCTGAAGAGAGAAGGCTTGTGATGTTCCCATCCTGCCACAGAAGCCCAGCACAGAGAATGGAGTGCAAGTTCCCTGTCAGATTCAGCAGTGCAATGCAAAGAAGAAGCCGGCCCAGCAATGCCAGGCTCCACAAGGTTGTGAAGGCCTCACAATAGCCAGAAAAGATGATGTAAGATATACTGACCAAAGAGAAGTTTTGGATCAAGATCCACTTGGAATGACAAGCTGGACACTTGGAAGTCAGTCACCAATGTGCACAAAATACCTGGACCTACTGACAGCCCCTACATGCAGGCTGCTCAGCCCATTAACCAACCCACTGATGCCACCCACGGCCCATCCCTTGGTTCAGCTCAGCTGGAGCCTAGGTCAACCCATTCATTTTATTTATTTCATTTGAGATGTTCTAACCCAGGTGATTACTTGCATTTCCTTTTACTTGCATCTTCCATGAGGGAGGAAGAGAAGTGAATTCCCCAGGAACAAAGAACTTGATCAGCTCTCGCTTTCTCCTGTGGTTGTAGGAAAAGGCGGGTGTGAGCAGTGGAGAACAGCAGGGGCCTGGCCCATAGGCTGCCCTGAAAGGACTACCATTGACAATGGGGAGGGCTCACTGTCCCTGAACACCTGGAGTTTCTGGTACTTACACAGCACATTCCACTCCAAGGACTTCAAAGCTTTTTTTCAGACACCTGATATAGGTGTGACCCCTATTGCAGACAGAGCACCTGAGCTCCGAGAAAGGGAAAAATCAGGCCAGAAAAGACACACCACAGGACGTCCAACTCCCTAGCTCCACCATCTCATTTGGTGGCTCAGATCCTTCCTCAGGAAGGCTCTACCCAAGCCCAAGAAGCAAATCAAAGACTGTTTGAGGCACAGGACTGGCTCTGACTGCAGGCCCAAGTGAAAGCCCTGGCCTGGCCAGAGCACAGCAGGGCCAGTCGCCCTATGAGCTCAGCTGCTCACCTTGCTGCTCCAAAAGAGCGTTCTGCCGTTTGAGGTCATCAATATCTTGCTGGTGCGAGTGGTTTTTCCTTCTCATATACTGGATATACTCTGTGGCTTTGTCTAGGATTTGGGCCCGGGATGCCTGTTGCAATATGAGAAAAAGCACAAGGGACAAAATAAAGACCAAGTACTGGCAGCAAGGAATCATGCCTTTCTGTGGTGACAGCTGAAATAGGCAGGTACAGTGGAGAGAGGAAAGAATATGGCTAGCAATTGGCTTCTTTCTGCCAAAATGCTAAGTGCTACACAGAGCTTATCTGAGATACAAAGCCTTGGGAGTTCCACTAGGAACCCAGGGCTCAGTGAGGGTCACTGGCTTATTCAAAATCACTAGTGGCAGAGCCTGGGCTTTGACTCCTGGGTCCATCTGACTCCTTAACTTGGACTCCCCATCCCCTCTGGTTCTTTAAGTTGCTTTAAAGTCTTCAGGTTGCCTCTGTCTGAAAATATCAAAATAGTACTTAAATGAAAGCTCTGGCTACTCACTCACTCTGCTATGGCCTGGCTACAGTCAGCTGGTCCAAAATAATGAGAGTGTGATGTCTGCTGATGCTGGTTTGGACAGAAGAGTTTAGCATGGCTTTTCACTGAGATCTCACACTTCAGTCAGATCCTCAGACTGCTCTTAACTAGACCCAAATGAACACTGATACTGTGATACTGTTTCAGCCTTCTCTGTGCAAATGGTCAGCACTTGATGTCAATACAGGAAGGGCATGAGACTAAGCCATTTCAGGAAGCAGCCACAGCCCTACAATGGCCAGAAGCAGCCTATCACTAACTTGCCTAAGCAACAAGTTAACAAGGCAATAAAATGCATGGCAGACTAATGTGCCGCCTGGAAGACATGCTCATCTGGGAGACTCCTTCCAGGCTGCAAACAAGGTCCCAGTTATTTCTGGCCAGGCAGCCAAACTGACAGAATGGTACAAAAACAAAAGAAACCCAAGGTAGGACATTTAGGAGCTAAAGTGTGACATACATGCCACAGGGGCTTCTGAGTAGTAGTAGAAAAGTTCTGTGCCCAAGAGCATAGTTCCTGGTAATTCTGTAACCCAAGTGGTTTTAAACAACTGGGTCAGAACACTAGGAGAAAGACAAAAGAAAATCCCAATAAGGCTAGCAAAAATAAATTTACTTTTGTATTAAATGCTAACAATCTCAAGTTACAGATACACAGCATGGGCTGAGTATCAGAGAGGTATGCAAGGACTGAGTTTATTTAGCAGTCTTAGAAATCACTAGAATTACCAGGCTTAGCAGCCTGAAGGCAATTTTTTTCAACCAGAAATTATGTTCAAGCAATAATTTTTATCTGGTATGACTTATGTGCAAAGTACTGGGCAGACACTGTGGGGAAACTATTAAAATACATTACTCCTAGCATCTTTGCCTAGAAGCTTACTATCTAGTTAAGAAGATAAGCATTATCTATGTACAGACAAATCACAGGCAGTGCTGACAAGTGTGACCTGACTAGACTAGTGCAGATTACAAAGGTCATGGGGAAGATGGCCTCTGGCATGGGTGACTGATTCTCTCATGTGTGCCAGGCCCTGGCCCTGGTCTGTATCTGACACATGCATGCATATATACATGTGAACCCTGCATGAGATGAATTTTGGGAAAAAGGTCATGCTAAACAGGGAGAGTAGCAAAGTCAAGGCCACAGGGCAGGGGAGAAGTCCAGAGTGTTTCCTTCATTGGTGGTCTGTGTAGAAGGGATGAAGACACCTAGCAATAAACACTTCACATATGGTTTGCCACTTCTGCAAAGGGCCTTATTGGGTTTTATAATGAAGTGATAAAATAGGTGTGAGTGTAAAATTACAATGAACTAATTAAAATATCCTGCCTCTCTGAACACTAGAGATGGAATTAAAACTGGTTAGTGGTGTTCAATAGGTCTGAAAGGCATGTTCTGCCAAGGGCATTACTAGGCTTCAGTCCTACAGTCACTTCCTGCCCAGGGCTTTTCTTTGTCTGACTAGAAATTCTCTATGCCCCCACCTCACTCTCATGACTTCACCCTCTTGATCTTTGATATAACTACGTCCACCTTTATATCCCATGTATCTATCTATATGTAGTGGGGTTTGAACTCAGGGCCTTGTCTTGCTAGGACCCTAGCCTACTTTGACTTATTTTTACTTATTTCACTTATTATTTTGAGCAAGGCTCATTGGGTAGCCAATGAGCAACACAAGATTTCTTGCCTAATCTTCTAAGTACAGAACTAATAAGGGCTTATAAGGCAATCTTTCTTTAAATGCCTTTTATTTTGGAAGGAGAGTATTAGGATGTCAACTGAGAATCTTGCTAAATTTGACTACTGTAAAATTGTAAAACTATTTTTTAAAATTAATAGCATCCAGAAGGCAATATTAGCTCTTTTTTAAAATACCTGCATGTATCTGGAATGAGGGAAGAAAAGCACAGTCTGAAACTTGAAAATACTTGCAAATGTTTTCGTGGTAGCTTATAATAAATAACAGGCTGAGTAGCTGTCTATGTGCTCTCAGTGTCTCTGGCTAATTTATACATGAAACCATTAAATTACCAGGAAGTGAAAAATAAGCACAGCAAAACAAGCTAGAAAAGGAAAGAGGTTCTGGAAGCAGTGGCAGTCTCTAAGAAAGTTTTGGGAGGCAGACAGAATTCACAGATTCTCAAAACAGAGTGTTCTAGAACAAGGTCACCAAGAAGACTGAAGCAGTGGAAAGCCAGCATGAGACCTCCAAAAGGACCTTCCCCTATCTCCTGCTAAAAGTATCCTTGAATAGAGTACTGCTAGTCTCTTAGCAACTCCAAAGACTGGTTCATGGTAGGGGGCAAAGCTTAAGTAGTAGAGCTCCTGACTAGCAAGCTCATGGCCCTGAATTCAAATCCCAGTACTGAAAAAAGAAAAAGAATGGCTCAGAGTTAACTTTATTTTTTCCTTCCTAGGATAATCCACAAGAATAAAAATCCAATAAAAAAATAACCAAATAAAATCTACATCTAGGCTAGGGCAAAAGATGAAAGGATGAATCTAGAAAATGCTAGATTATTCTGCAATGTCCTGTTCCAACATCTTTCCAAACCACAACAAGACCATAGCCACAGTCACAGAAGTGTTGATATGCCCTTCTTCCTTGTTATAATATGTGTATAGTAAAGGCTTTCAAGAAACCATGGGGCTTATGACAGGGACTATGGACCAACCCCAGGCTTTTGGTTTTGATCTTCTGAATGGGCTCTCCCAGCCAGCTGAATCACAGGAATAGTCATGTGAGAGTGCTGACCAGAACGGGGCTAGCAAGCAAGTCACCTGTCCATAAATTGAGTATTGCCATAAGAATGACCCGAATGCTAATTTTTCCTGCTAATTTTTAAAATTAGAAGGTCCTAATTCCTTTCTAAGCAGAAATGGCTCTCTAAGAGTTTGGACACAGCCCTGGGGATAGGATAGACAGTACTCAGGTCCAGAATTCAAGCCCCAGTATCCCACACCACACCCACCACACACACACACACACACTCTGCAGGGACAGTCCTCATGGAGAAGAAAGTATAGGAAGAGCAAAGGACCTATAAAGAGCCATTGATTGCCTATCAATAAATACCAGGAAACTAGCTTTCTCAAAAGAGATGCCCAGGGCCAGGAATTTGACCTAGTGAGAGAGCTTGCATAAAGACCCAGGTTCGATTCCTCGGTACCACATACATAGAAAAAGCTGGAAGTGGTGCTGGGGCTCAAGTGGTGGAGTTCTAGCCTTGAGAAAGCCCAAGGACAGTGCCTAGGCCCTGAGTTAAAGCTCTAGGACTGGAAGAAAAAAAAAAAAGGGATGCCCAGCAGTGAGCTATCCTTATTGAGGTGCAGGTGAGCTGCAAGCAAAGCAATGATGAAGACTAGTTTTAGAATCTGGCTAGAAAGGAAGAAGTGAAAAGCAGTAGCACTGAGAGGGACTGCTGCCTCTAAAGACAAGTAAGCCAGGTGCCTGGGCTCATACCTGTAATATTAGCGTATTCAGGAGGCTGGGATCAGAATATCACAGTTTGAAACCAGCCTGGGCAGGAAAATCCATTAGATTCAAACAAGCAGGAAATGGAATTGTAACTAGCTCAAGTAGAACAGTAATAGCTCTGAGCAAAAGACTCAGAGCTGGACCTGAGATAGCACCCAGGTCCTGTGTTCTAACCCCAAGACAGCCCCTCCCCCAACCCCCACCCTGCAAGAGAAGGTGCAAAGCAAACAGGCTCCAAACAGATAAGAAGCAAATGGAGAAAGAAAGCCTGGGCATGTAATATGGCCTAAGAACCAAGCTGAGGGGAAGAAATGTCAGCTCCTGTAATGCACCCTAGAAGGGGAAAAATACAACAGAAAATGGGGAAGATTCAGGGGTGTGACAGTGAGACCCTGCTTCTACTACACAGCTGCTGGCCAGGAAGGAAGGCAAGGTCAGATCAGTTCACCTTCCAGAAGAATGGCTTTCTCTGAACTCAGCTTCTAGAAGAGTCTAACTCCCCACCCCAGTGTCACAGCAGGAATCTATACATTTCCAAAAATAGCCTTGGCCCCCAAGGAGTTAGGTTCTAATCAGAACCTTTTTTCCCTCTCTGGTGCCAGTCTTGGGGCTCAAACTAAGGGCCTGGGTCCTGGGTATTGTCACTTAACTTTTTTTTTTCATTCCAGGCTAGTGCTTTACAATGTAAACCACAGTTCTACTTCCAGTTTTTGGGTGATTAGAGTTAGTCTCATGGACTTTTCAGACTTTTCTACCCAGCTGGCTCAAACTGTGATCCTCAGAATTCAGCCTCCTGAGTGAGCTATTGGTGCCCAGTGCTAATCAGAAATTTTTAGTCCCTAATAGGATTCCTGAAAATCATTAACACACATGCTTAAGATCATATCCAAGTTCAGTCAAATCTAAAGCAGTGGCTCTTAAAGTTTTAACACAGAACACGAGCTCAACACATTTCTAGACTTGTACATCTTATTAGAGTAACTTAGATTTGTATAAAAAGTAAATTTGTTTTTTGAAAATGGGTGAGGAAAGGTAACACTGGGAATAGTCCTCTATATCATTAACATTAGGAACACTATTGCCTTTCCTTTCTAGTCTTCTAGAAGTTAATCAGAGATAGGAGTCTCAGGTCCTTTTGTGCCCCTGCTGGCCTTGAACCTTAATCCTCAGATCTCAGCCTCCTGAGTAGCTAGAATTACAGGTGTGAGTTACCTCGCCCAGGGAGCATGAAATTTAACTTTTACATAAATATATAAGTAAATTCATAATAAGTAATATAAAAAATAAACAATATAATAAACATAAACAACATATCAATAGCAATACAGAAATAAAATTTACATAAATTGTACATTTTTAAAAATGCGGTTTTAAATTTCTACTTGAGGATATATTCTTTTCTATATAACTCTATCCAGAAAGAAATCCAAAACTTAACTGGAGACAGCAATATATAAACGAAAATAATCATTTAGGAAGAGACTTTAAAGATAAGAAATTACTATAAACTTTTATATGTATCTGCTAAAGGCAATGGCGTAAATAACTTTCTATTACTAATACATTAGTGATGATAAAGGAAAAGATTGGATATAATCATTCTGGCTTCTGTACTGGAACTAGTTTGTACAATAGAAGGCAGTATTCTACTTCTTTGGAAAGAAAGACAGACTGGCTACTAGGTCTTAACCTCTACCTGAAGATGATACCAATAAACCACTGAGCTTCAAAGCACCCCTTAAACAAAGAATAAATTCCATCCAAGAAAGTACCATTTCCCTATTTTTCAAATGTGAGGCCAAGCCAGGCATGACTGACCATTTCCAATAATCTCAGCACTCAGGAGGCTGAGGCCTGGCTATAAGTTAAAAGCCAACCTGGGCTACTAGTGAGTTCCTGATTAAAAAACAAACAAAAACACAAGCTAGACATTACTGGCTCATCCCTGATATAAAACGCTGAGATCTACAGGACTGAAGTTTGAAGCCAGCCAAGGAACACAAACTTCTGAGAAAAAAAAAAACCAGAACTGGAGGTATGGCTCAAGTGGTAGAACAGTTGTTGGGAGTGGGAGGAATTGAGTAACAGCCATAAGTCCAAGCACAAATAATAGTGGAACAAGAAAAACAAAAATGAGAGAGAGGGACCACAGTTCATCTTATTTAACTTGTTACTCTATTTGACTGGCTGATAGTTTTAATTCCATCCTGTATTTCCCTAAGACATAAATGACTCCTAAAAGGAAAATTTAAATGGACCACCAATTGATTATAGTAATATATTTCCTGGTGCTGAGTGCAGTTATGTGGACTCACAAAGAATCCATAGATTTGACATGACTCCCAATTGAACATTTTCAGTGTAACCAACATATGCCACTTCCGAGTGTATTTTTCTAGTCATCATGGCATGATATACTGCCAAATTACTGGTTCTGAGTGAAGGTCTCAAGATAATGACAACATGTGTTAAGATTTAAAACATCCTTAAATGTGTTTATCTTACAGTACGGTGAAGTTGGAATTTGGCACGCCTTGAGTTCTAGCCTTATTCTACTACAGGCTGAGGTTAAAACCTTGAGCTCTGGGCTGGGAAGGTGGCCTAGTGGTAGAGTGCATGTCTAGCAAGCTTGAAGCCAATTCTTCAGTACCACATAAACAGAAAAGGCCAGAAGTGGCACTGTGGCTCAAGTGCTGGAGTGCTAGCCTTGCACAAAAAGAAGCCCAGGCCCCGAGTTCAAGCCCTAGGACTGGCAAAACAAAAAGAACAAAAACCTTGAGCTCCTTTTTCATCAGACAATGATGATGGCAGGAGCAGCAACAACGGTATCAATTGTCCACAACAGTCTAACATCTCAGAGATCTCACATGGACTTATGTTCACTACAGGTGTTAGTGACTTTTTTCTTAAATAAAATGTGAACATTCCAAAGATAGATAGATAGATAGACAGACAGACAGACAGATAGATAGATAGGTAGATAGATAGATAGATTTCTATTTGTTGGTATCAGAACACAAAGTACAGAGTTTGCATTTCAACCTTTTCTTTTTTCTTGTAATGCCTAGTAGTACAATATCAGAATCTAGAAAGCTGAGGAAGGAGAACTGAGTTCTAGTCCAGCTTGAGCTACACAGTGAGATGGCCTAAACACAAAGAAAAAAGGTACAGTTTAGGAGTGCAAATTTCTAATCTCAGTACTTGGGAAGTTGAGAAATGAGGATCCTGAGTTGAAGGACAGTCTGCTATAGAATAAGAACCTGTCTTAAACAAACAACTCTTTTTCTCTCTCTGTCCCTCTCTCTCTCTCCCCTCCCCACCTCAACACAAGTAACCCTTATTCTTGGTTAGGAATGTATTCAATTAATAGTAATTTCTCTTTAATAAAAGGCTTGGACATATATTTCAAATAACTCAAAATGTTAAATGAAAAGTCACTAGGAAAATAAAGATAATTAAATCAAAGGAGCCTGGATCATGAGAAGACTCTGATCAAAGATTTTCAAGAATCTGATCTAGGGCTGGGAATGTGGCTTAGGGGATGAATTGCATCCAGTTAAGCCTCAAGTGGGGGATTTTCTGATAGGTTTTACCAGGTCTAGTTCCCCTACAAAGCAGTATGACCTGCTACCATGATCTGTTATTGGCCACTTTGGTCTCTAAGTTTCTCTGCTAACCCAGGAGTGCTCCCCAGCTCCTGCTTTAGGGCTTCTACTCTAGGCCTTCCTTCTGCCTAAAGTGCTCAGGATGAATGGTTCTTTCCTTTACTTCCTATCTGCCCAAAGGCCATTATGCCAGTGAGATCTGTCTGCCCCAATTAATTACAAACTTTTGTATTCCCAATTTAATTTTCCTTCATAGTATGAACCTGAAGTAGTATTTATATTTGAATGATTAGTTCACTTTCTAACATTTCATCCTTAGCATAATGGTTTGATTTGTTTACTGCTGTATTCCTAGCACTCTCTTGTCAACAGTACAGAAATGCAGGAGTTTGATAAAAGGATGGGTCTCTCTGTCATAAAGATTTCTTGTGTTATACCCAGGAATGTTGTTATTCCAGTTAAGTATCTTGGTTCAAGACCATTAAAGGAGGTCTATACTAAGTAGGCTTAACCTATGAGATTCTGGTTTTACAATACTAGGTATTCATATAGCCTGTTTTGTGTTTTTCATAAAAGGCCAGATGTACTCCACCTTCAATGAAGTTTAAAGCACATGACTTGTAATAATGTAAAACAAAATGAATCATAATGGTTTTTAAATCTGATTTTTGATAACCCCACCACAGACCTAAATCAGGAGAGTTAATCAAAAGTACACTTAAGAATAAAGGTTGTTTTTAATCAAGTAGTTGTTCTTTTCCTTTCTGTGGTGGTAGGGATCACCCACAGGGTTGTGCAAATGCTAAGCAAGCATTTTACTGCTGAGCTAGATTCCTCTAGATCCAAATAGTCATTTCCTTAAACACTGGATCACTGACCCAGAAAAAAAACTGAGGTCACCCGCCTCCGCCCCCCTCGTTTGCCATTTACACTATGGAAGGGCCACAGAAAACAGCCAGCTACACATTGTGTCAAAATGGAACTAGCTGTGCAAACAGATGTATTCTCCAAATTCCAAGGAGTGATCCTAACCCATAGGATTTTACTCAAAGCTTCTGTTTTTCAGAAACAGCTGGTGCCTACTCCCTCCAGGGAAAATGATAACTCTGAAGACCCCTAGTGTGGGGTGGAAGTGAGGGAGTAACTGTTTTTCCTTTTATAATAACACAGATAAGGGCCGGGTACAGTGGCTCACATCTGTAACCCTAGCTACTCAGGAGGTTGAGATCTGAGGATTATGGTTCAAAGCCAGCCCAGGCACTGAAGTCTATGAGACACTTATCTCCAATTAACAACTAGAAAACAGGAAGTGGGGCTGTGGCTGTAGGGGCAGGGCAGTGGCCTTGAGCTGAAGAGTACAGGGACAATGCCCAGGCCCAGAGTTCAAGCCCCATCACCGCCAAACAACAACAACAACAACAACAAAAACAGATAAGGGACTGAGAATGTGCCTAGTATGCATGAAGCCCTGGGTTCAATTCCTCAGTACCACCTAAATAGAAAAGGCTGGAAGTTGTGCTGTGGCTCAAGTGGTAGAGTGCTAGCCTTGAGCAAAAAGAAGCCAAGGGAAGCCAGGCACAGGGGCTCATGCCTGTAATCCTAGCTACTCAGGAGGCTGAGATCTGAGAATTAAGGTCCAAAGCCGGCCCAGGCACAGAAGGACCTGAGGCTATTATCTCCAATTAACCTCTAGAAAACGGGAAATGGGGCTTGGCTCAAGGGTAGGGCTGTAGCCTTGAGCAGAAGAACTCAGGGACAACACCCAGGCCCAGGGGTAGGGCAGTAGCCTTGAGCTCCCAGGCTGACCCACAAAAAAAAAGAAAGCCTAGGGACAGGCCATGAGGTCAAGTCACAGCACTGACAAACACACACCTGTGTGCACGGGTGCGTGCACACATGTACATACACACACAGATAAGTGAACATGTCTTTTTTACTCAAACCTTTTGTTCCACATCTTAAAATTTGCTCTTTACATACCTTGGAATAAACAGCTGGAAAAAAAAAATCACTGGTGCCCAGGTAAGTTCACAGATTACCTGGAAGTGCACTTGTAGTTAAGGACTACCCTGGAAGGGAATTCCCATGGAGGTTTAGGAAGCCATCAATACTGTGAATCTTTTTTTTCTTTGTGATACACTAAGGTTTAAGCCTAGAACCATGCTTATTAGGCAGGCATTCTACCTCTTAAGCCAGGCTCCTATGGCTCTCTTTCCTTTTTTTTTTTTTCCTTTTCTGTTTTCTGTCATTGGAGCTTGAACTTAGGGGCCTCAAGGCTCTTTTTCAGCTGACATTCTACCACTTGAGCCCCACCTTCATCTTGGCTTTTTGTTGGTAATTGAACAGAGAATCTCACAGACTTTTCCGTTCAGGATGGATCTGAACTAGTACTCCAGCTCTTGGCCTTCTGAGTAACTAAAATAGGCATGAACCACTGCAATAAGCAAATGTGGGCAATCTTTAATGCAATTCTAAATTAATTATGAGGTAAGCTCTGTATTACAGACTATACTTATTAAATGATAATTTTGTGAATGTTATTACATATTATATCCAACTTTGAAAGACCATTCTTACAGTTCCACTACAACTTACATATTTTTCACTAAGAATAAACAAGAGCAAATAACGTGTAATGACTTTTCAAAGAATCTAAAATTAAAAGCCATGCCATTTGAATATCCCCAACTATATTTATTTCCCAGAAATGGAATGTCCTGTTATTATTACAAATTTCAAGGTAGTGTTGGCCTATCAGATTTGTCAATAAACTCACCTTCTCTCCTTGGAGTGATGGGACAGAGTCCCGCAAACTGTGAAAGCTGTCTTTGATATGGTCCCTACGTTTTCGTTCCAGTGCATTATGATGAGCTCGTTTGTCAGCCTACAAGAATGGGAAAAAGAGAACATTAGAAATGTCACTCCTTATACTTGGTACCAGGTGGATGGGGGTACAGCTTGGAAGTATATGTTGTCAGCGCTGTCCCTGGTGAGTGGACTAGGAAGATTTGTCAAGTGAAATGGGCAGTTAGGAGTCTCCAGAATTAGGCTGCTAAAGGGGGAGAAAGGATGAGCAAGGCTTGTGACAGACAGGAACATCCAAAGTAGTTCGATGCATCCAGCTCATGCATAAGTAAAATCATTGTTATTCATGGGGACAAAGTACAACTCTCCTCCAACAGTGTCCCCCAACTTCTATGACAGACACCCACTAGTCCATGTTTGAGAGGTGACTACAGAAAGCTCGAGTGGGACCATGTCTGAGATGCGCTCAACCCACTCTAAGACTAGGGGAGATGCTCGGGGAAGAGCTGAGGCGTAAGTACAAGTGCTTCTCTCCAAGTGAAACACAGAGGTTCTGAGGTGGTTTCTTACTTGCTTAAAGACACTAATATGTTCTCATCAAAGAAAACACAAAACCCTTTAGAATCTGAAATCCTCACAGAGCTGATAGAGATGTCAATTGCACTCAGACTTCTTTTTTTTTAGAGCAAATCCAAGGTGTGAACTAAAGGCTTCCCAACACAAAAAGCTGGTACAAAGGGGCAGTTCTTAGACAGCAGGCTTTTTATACACACACTGAGCTCTCAGGCACCTGCATTAGATCAGGCTAATTTGGCAATTTTTAAGATACCCAGCCAAACTTTAACTTGTGCTGCCTGGAGTCACAAAGAACAGGACAAAAACTGTCAATAAGTCAGGAGGCTAAAGGTAGTCAGGGTTAGTGATGTAGAGTACTGATTGGGAGCTTCAGCAAGTCCCTTATAATAATGATGGTGCCTCTTAAAGGAATCAAAGCACTTTATTCACTTACACCCTGGAATTACAGAAAATTTTCTTTAGGAATTTACCCTGACTATACTAGATTGCGCTGAGCTACCATATCTGGAAAGTGAGATAGCTTTAATCCACACAGATGGTGTCATGAATTTTAAAAATGAAGCAACAAGAGTATAAGAACAATGCCACTTCCAATAAATGCATGTACTAGACAAGATATACACACAAAAGTCTATGAAAATTGTAAGAATGAAAGGATATGAAATTCTCATATTATTTAATCTAAAAAGTGTAAGCCAGGAATGTAATGCATGCCTGTAGGCTGAAGCAGTATGACAGCTGAGGCTGCATGGTAAGACCCTATCTCAAAGAAAGAAAAAAATGTCTGAATCACTCCAGAGGAAAGAAGTCAGAAACAGCTGTGGTCATCTCACCCACTGTTATGTTGAATGGTCATGCGGTTTCCATCATGGAGAAAGCAAAGAGCAGTCTAAAGCTGTCTCATCTGAAGTCAGAGTTCACTGTAAAATTGTATTTTACCAACTACAGATACATGAAATCAAATCATACATCTAATGGGACGATAAAATTTGGAACATCAGAGAACCTGAATCTAGAGGTAGGTACTCCATATCATACAACACTATAGCAAAACAAAACAAGACACTAATTGTAGCAGCTTTATAAAACAAGTAAAAAATAGTTTGAAGGAATTAAACATATTTAAGGCCTAGTGTTTTTCTAACTTATTGTTCCCTCTAGTCACTCAATACAAAGGTAAACTAGGCTAAGACTATACCTGAGTTGCTTAGAAGGTGGAGGAGAGCTGACATTTGGCATTTAGTGCCTCTGCTGTGTTTGCTATATACTTTCCAAGATGGTCTATTTACATGCAAATTAATCGCCAAGCTTTGGTCTCCCACAGCAGTCTAAGACACACTAGTCTACTAAATCACCCTGATTCCTGGCCTTCCTCCCAGCTTAAGGGCTATGAACAGAAGCAGTTATACTAGTTATCCACAATCCAACCTGTGGATACAAATAAAAATTCTGTTTTCTTTCTGGGAGAGTCCTGCAGCTCTCAAATACCTACAGTAAAGTTGGACTTGGTTTCACATGGGCCGGAGGTGTGGCCCTATATATAATCTAATACCCAAATCATCCCTACAATGAACTACTACTCTCCTGTCCTGTTCGCTGAACACTGAAAGGACTCAAATGGATGACAAGCCTTTTGGTTAGAGGATTGTAAGTGAACTTGGCTGGGAACCATAGCCAAAATCTTGGCTTCTCATTTGGGGAGGCAGCCAAGTTTAAGAAGTTGGCTCAACAAGGAAAGGCGGCAGTCTACTGCCTGGTAGAGAGTCTGAGCCTGGGACTGTTCTCAAACTAGTATAAGGAATTTCTGTGACTCCAGGATCAGTTTAACTAACAGAAGAGAGGAATCTCAAAACGGTCCCCCCTTCCTTGTCTCTCTTCTTCATCTGTAATGTCTAACCAGAATCAACGTTAAAGCTTTTCAACAATGGCAAGGAAGTGTTTTTTCCCTCTTCTCCAAGCCCACTTGCCAGAGCCAAGTTAAAAACATACAGAATACGCCTAACTATACTGAATCAAGTTGTATTACTAGTGGCTGGAAAAAACATATGAAAAACTGAAAAACATTTACACAGGCTGAGAATTCTGGTTATTTCTAAACCAGCGATCCATGCAACCTGATACCCTGTTACCAACACATACAGCCGGTTGGCAGACTCATTCTCAATGCTTTATTAACTATCTTCTCTTGCTGGTTGACTCCGTTCCAAAAGGAAAAATTTCAGAGTCAAGAAAGAAAAACCGGGTGAAAACTCAGTGTGAGGTATTGGAATTCCTCCCATAAACTCAACAACTGATTTCTTTTTTTAATATAAAGGGCCAAACTATTGTGTTGAGCAAATGAAATTCAACTCAGATGTTGGAGATTTCTCTCCCTTGTGCTGAGGTATTCTTACAATGAAAACTCACCCTTACAGAATTGATCAGACACAATTCTCCTGCTGCTGTGCAGTAGATCCCCCAAATACCCAATGTATACATGCTCTAGAAGCAATGGCTAACTCTGCTAGTTCTTCAACACTGGATTTCGTTTCTGCCAGAAGGCCTTTCCTTTAGCACATCTTAGACCTAACAAAAATACTAAGTAAGGGACTACCAGAGAGTGGCCCACAGATGCACAACAGGAACTATAGCACCAAATCGCTTCCAGCTTTTGGTGGATTATGAAAGCCAAGGTTTTTTACTTGGCTTCTCAGTTTTATTTCCACTGAACTTTCCATACTGGCAGCCAGAATAAAAATCTTCACCTACAATTTGTCCCTCTCTGACATTAACAAAGCACATGTACCTTAAGTGCTATTAAATGTTCTAAGAAAATATTTTATTGGCCAATAAGTTGTAAAACTGGCAGGTTACTAAAGTTATTCTGTCCTAAATTAAGGGAAATCTCTTAAAATGATTTCAACTTAATGAAGGAGATCCATGTTGATTCAAGAAATTATACCAGTCAGCACTCTTACTTCCTACAACTTTTAGGAAAATAATATGGAACAATAAATGCTTTGTTATTCAAGGATACAGAAAATTTTCCAGTACAATGTAATTTGTTGCAAGACACTGACACCTATCCCTCTCATAAGAGGAATCTTCTCAAGACCAACATAAAAAACTCTTAGCATACAGAGGAATCTGTATTTACTGCCCTTAGGAAATGTAAATAGAACCTGCACCCTTGACACCTTTGGCTCATGCCCCTGTAATCCTAGCTACTCAGGGTGGCTGAGATCTGAAGATGGCGGTTTAAGGCCAGCTAGGGCACAAAAGTCCATGAGACTACTATTCCCAATTAACCGCCAGAAACAGAAGTAGAGCTGTGGCAAACATGGTAGTATGCCAGCTTTGAATAATTAAAAAAAAAAAAAAAAAAAAAAACCAACCCTAAAGGAGAGCACAGAGGCACTGAGTTCAACCCTCTAGTGGCATATGACTCTTGTGTGTGTGCATGTGCACACACATACAAACTAGTTAAGTTTAAAAAGCCAGGCATCGGTGCCACATGCTTATAATTGTAGCAACTCAGGAGGCTGAGATCTGAGGATCATGGTTTGAAGCCGGCCCAGGCAGGAAAGTCTTAAGAGACTATTTCTAATTAACCTCAGAAAAAGCCAGAAGTGGTGCTGTGGCTCAAGTGGTAGAGTGCTCACCTTGAGCAAACGTTCCCCAGGTACAGGGTCCAGGCCTGGAATTCAAGCTCCAGGACTGGCACACACACAAAAGTTATAAAACTTTAAAGCTATTTTTATCAAAGACTAAAAACATCAAAAACATAAAGTCTCCAAATTCTTACTCAAAAGTATCTATATTCTGATTGATAAATAAAACTGAATTTTTTAGAAACTTAAAATTCTCATTTTAACTAACATGAAATGAAATAAACCCACCAAAGTTCCTAACAAGAAAACAGTAATTTCAGTTTCCCAACACTTATTCTACCCACTGCCAGGTACACATTCTGGTGATCTAATAATAAATGTACTTATATTACAGGCTCTTCCCACCATTTGATATCTAAAGCAAAATGGGAAGATTATTACCTACACACAGCATTATGCTATAACCATTTAAGAGGAAGGATACCTTGGTCAGAATATCTCAACTGAAAGTCAAATTGGATTTATAAGTCTTTCACTATTTCTGGCATCTTGACTCTTGAAGCTCAAAGTGGCAGAGTACTAGCCTTGAGCAAAAAGAGACAGTGCCCAGGCCCTGAGTTCAAGCCCCACGATTACTACCACTACCACCACCACCACCACATTTATTTTAAACACAGTCACATTCAGGATTTGTATTATCTCTGTCAGCCCAAAGCAGACATTAAGTACAAGCACTTCTGCTGTACAACTGATTCTGTTGCAGGTAAGAGAGATAACCCTTCTGAATATACTGCAAATCCATAAGAAACAAAGAGCTGAGAAATTAAAAATATATTAGAATAGCACCAGAAGCAGATCTGTACAAATCTATTTAAAACTCCTAATGGGTTTGCTATACAACTGCTACACACATTTAGCTGACACAGGACAATACATTGGAAAAGGTCTCTGGCTTCCTAACCAGCTCACATTCTATATTTGTCGTACTTTCACCTTTTTCCTAAGCAACTTACCAAACTAAAACAAAGGAACTCCTTGCATAAAATAGACTTGTTACAAAAATTTATCTTTTAAATGCAGCATTTCACTTTCACAAGGCAATGAAACTAAGATAATATCAGTGGGATTCTATGATTAATCAAATCTGGGGCTACTTCTTAAAAACAAAACAAAAACTTAGTAGCCACTGGAAAAGTTGTTTTCTCATCTGTACTGAGACACAGAAGCATAGTCGTCAAATCACTTTCACTTTCTGTTACAATCAGCCTTACTTCCTAATTTAATTCTGTTCTTGCTGAGCATCCTCATTTTTCATGTAGTAAGGCTGACATAATATAGTAGCATTATAAAACATAAATGTTAATATTAGAACTCACAGAACACTTTCTGATAACTTCAAAAGTTATTTTGTAGTCCTAAATATTTTATGGTTCAAAACCCACATCTTTTTCTAAATGTTTTTTTCCAAGACAAAATGTAAGAATAGTTTCCTTGTAAATTTTTAAAGTATATTTTGTACTAAATGTCAGAAAGTAAACAAATGCATTCACAAAGAAGAAAAAATCTGAAATCATTTTTACCCTTGCTATCCATGTTAGTTATTTTGTATACAGTAACATTTGTCTATACACATCTGCTCTTTCTCTCTCCTGTTGTGTTCACTTATGCCAGAGAAAAACTTAAATTTCAACAAGTAGGTATATCAAATTAAAAACTAAGGCTTTGAAAGACCAGAGTTCAATTTCTTGCACTAAGGAACAAAAACAAAGGGTCAAACCTACTTTCATTGTCTGTTTCCCACAAATCAAAAAGAAAAAAAAAAATTCTAGTACCATAACAGTAAACTATAACCATCTAAACAAAACATGGAGATTAGCATTTTAGGACGGTGGACACATTTTTAAAGTTTAGTAAACAAATACACATATATACCAATGTGGATGAATATTTTAAAAGCAAAAAGCATTCAAGAATTGTGAGCCAAAATTTAACACAAAGGAAAACTTTTCTTTCACTGGAAAGCAATACAATTCCAAATCAAGGGATAATTCTGAAAAGGAAGCCCTCTAGCAGATTTTGTGACTGCAGTCTTGGAGGAAATACAATATTTTAAGTAGACTGAACCACAGACATAAAACTCTAAGCAAGTCCACGTCCACATTATCAAGTAAACAGACACTATTAAAAAAAAAAAAAAGGTCTAGGGGTATAATCAAATGGTAGAATGCTAAGGCTTTGAATTAAACTCTAGTACCATAAAAAAAACAAAAACAAAAACAAAAACTAACACATTGCCAAACATACATTACAAATATAAGTTTTATACAACATTTCAAGATAATTAAAGCAAATTATTTTTCATAACCATTACCCAGTGACAACCTTTATGGGAAACAATTGCATCCTTGGGTTTTATGGAAACATCAAATCTCAAATACATATAAATTTTAATGTCTATCTTCTTAGACAACCTGCACAATCTGATCATGCTAAATAGCATATACAAGCACAAGAGCTTGCCTTTACACCTTGTTTACTAAAATCTTACACCACGGGAATCAAAGAGGCACCCTCTGGAGTTCGAATTAAACAGGTGTTCCACATACCACTTTAAAAAAATCAGTAAAATAGAATAAGGGTGCAGCTCAGTAATACAGCACTTGCCTAGTTGCTTTATGGCCCTGGTTAACTCCAGTACCATAAAAAAAATAACATTAAAAAAAATATAGGCTAGAAGCATCGTTCGAATAGTACACTGCCCGCTTAGCAAGTGTGATGTCCTAAGTTCAGTATGGCAACTTTCCCTCTCCTCTACCCCCCAAAATCCAGAAAGGTATTATTTTAACATAGGAAGATCTAAGGGATGTGGCTCAGTGATAGAGGGTCTGCCCAGCATGCATAATTATGGCCCTTACTCTGGCTTCCCCACCACCACAAAAATACATAAGCAGTAACAGAAATAGGAAGATCTACTAACACTGAGCTCTCCCACAACATAACCCACTGTAGTTGAAAAGTAGACACCTTTTTAGAAGCGGCATATGTTCCAGTCCTCACCTCTTCTCTCTACCTTATTCTTCACTATCACAAAGACAAATGAATCTTTGATTCTCACTCTTTATATATCTTACTGTTCCTCACTGTCAAGTATCAGAAACATTCCTCTCCCTCACTCTTACTCTAGGTCTATGTTACCTTTAATCCATACTTTTTACAGTCTCAAACTCCAAAAACATGAGGTTACAGTGTTTTTTTTTTTTTTTTTTGCCAGTCCTGGGCTTGAGCTCAGGGCCTGAGCACTGTCCTTGGACTTTCTCAAGGCTAGCTAGCACTCTACCACTTGAGCCTCAGCACCATTTCCGGCTTTTGTCTATGTATGTGGTACCAAGGAATCGAACCCGGGTCTTCATGCATTCTAGGCAAGCACTTTAACCACTAGGCCAAACTCCCGGCCCCGGTTACAGTGTTTTTAAATCCACAGGATGATCTTCTCAAAACAAAACCCAAACCTTAAGACATTATTAAAAGTCAGGTGCCAGTGGCTCAGGCTTATAATCCTAGCTACTAGGAGGTTGAGATCTGAGGATCCGTGTTCAAAGCCAGCCCAGGCAGAGGAGTCTATGAGGCTCTTATATCTGACTAACTTGAGCTATGATAAAGCTCCAATCTTGAGTGATAATTCTAAAGGACAGTACCTAGGCTCTGGTAGCAACACACACAAAAATGAAATTATTATACTATATGACACATCCATCATCTTTCAGCAAAGAGACTGCAATGCCAATTCAATTTTTTTGTTTGTTTTCTTTCTAGAGAAATAGATCACAAGAAGCTGTCTGTGATACTCTCAGGAGTCAACCTCTGGCTCCTCTGTATTTCCAATTTTTGCAATAAAATACTTCGCTCTGTTGGAGTTTATAGCTCTACAGCAGTCACATGACTCGATTAGAGGCGATTATTGCATATGGCCTTCAGATTCACACAAGTATGCAGATATAGTTTAAAACCTACTTGTTCCTAAATAAATCTCTGGCGATTCTGCCCTGAAATAATACCACCATCAGTTCAGAACTACTTTTTTCTCACTTAACATACAGCGACTGCTGGATTGCTCACCTACAAACTACAGAAAAAACGATTCACTTCTCTGTATACAGTTCTTACTGACTACACACTACAATCTACCACCTGAGGATCCAAAAAACACGGAATTTGCGACCCACTCCAACCCCAGAAGACTCCCACCTCACTTCAGCTGTCAACAAGAGAGTTTACTACATTATTAAAAGTAATAGAACGATATCGTTTTCTCTCTGACCCCAAAAAGGACTAAAACTGAACGGAAATGAAAATGAAATGGAGAGTAGGAGACGTACCGCAGATTGAAACCTCGGTTGCTCTTCCTGGAATAAGAAAGAGAGAAAAAAATAGAAAATATAGGAGTTATTTTTACACTTCACATTCAATAATAAGAAAGAAAATGCCGGCGGCGAAGGAAGCGGTGGGTGGGAGTCAGCCCGACACCCCTCCCTCCCTCTCTCCCTCCACCCCACACCCCCAGCGGGATCCGGTAGCGCGGTGGGGGGGGGGTGGAAATCCAGGGCGCCGTCCCTCTTTCCGGGATCCGATCCGGGCTAGAGGGAGTCAGGAGCACTGTGCCCTCCCCTCTGGCTCTGCCCGGGCATCTGGGCACTCCCCACCCCTCTCCGTCCTCCCTCATCCCCAGGATCCGCACAGGTCACGGGAGGGGGGGGAAGAAGGGAGGGGATCGCGGACCCAAGGGGGCAAGTCCCGAGCGCCGTCCCTTTTCCCGGCACCCGGACAATGGGATCCCTGGCGCAACCCACTCGTATCCCCGGAACCTGAGCCGGGTGGGGTGTATAGGAGGCCGCGACACCCTCCTCCACGGGAGGGGGCGGGGGTCTCAGAGGCCGCGTGTACGCTCCCACCTCCAGCCTCCGGAGGCCGCCCCGGCCCGGAGAGCCCGGAGGGGAGCGAGCCGGGAGCGCGACGCAGCGGGTCCCGGTCTCGGGGGGAAGGGGAAGGAGACGACGGCGGCCTCGGCCCCCTCCCGCAGTCTCCCCCCCACAGAGCCCCGGCCGCTGTCCCTGCCTGACAACCCTCAAAGGAAGGAAGAAGCCCCGGGACTCACGTCGCTCTCCACCTCGATGTCATCGTTATCGCTCATTTCCTACGGCCCAGGGAGCGGCCACTGCAGCGACGGCGGGGAGAGGGCGGGCGAGGGGAGGGGAAGTCACCGACAACAAGAAGCCGAGTGCCCCCCCACACACACACTCTCACTCACTCACGCACTCGCTCCCTCACTCACACCACACACACACACACACGCACACACACACGCGCACACACACCACACACAACACGGGCGAGAACCACCTCCTCACTGCAGCACCGGATCAACGGCGGCACGCACGCCCGATCGGACCTTGCCACGTGACCCGGCTCCGCCGCGCTGGGGCAGCTGAGACTTGTAGTCCTCAGTTCTATACTGGGCAACCCGACGTACGCCAGAAAAACTATAAATCCCATAAGGCACCGCACCCCGAGGTCCCTAGCTCGGCTTGTTGACGGAGCATAGGGCGCCTGCGCACCAATAGGGGCGGAGAGACGCGGCGCGATGCCTGCCGGGAGGTGTAGTCCATAGACCGCGAGTTGTCAGGAGGTTTTCTTCCTGAGGCAGCGGAGAGGCTGCCGGGAAGACAGGACACGTGGAGGGAGCTGAGCTCCTGGAGTGTGCCACTGTCTGGGCTCCGAGCTCCGGGCGCCGGGCCCACGGGTCTGGGTGGAGGCTTTTGGGGAGAAGCCGACTGCCTAAATAACGCTTCCTCTCCGGGTGCGACTGTCTTTATTTTGCAGCCTTTAAAGGCTGAGTCGCTCCCCTTTGCTTCCAGGGGCGCACCGGGCCGGAGGAGGAAACTCTGGAGGAGGACGGGGGCCAGCGGCGCGACCTGGGCCCTTGGGCTCTTGGGGCTGCCAATGGCTGGGGTTAGGTGGCACAGCAGGACCGGGTAGAGGGCCGAACTCCCGTGGCAGCGCTCCGAGCAGCCAAGGTCTTGTGTTTGTTTGTCTCCGAGTGACCGCCCTGGTCACTCTGAGCTCACGTGAGGCTCGCACAATCGCGGCACTGGTGGTGGTCGTGGACGAAGAGGCCCCTTCCGTGTTCGCAACGCTCCTGAACTTTAGGGAGTGCCCAAATTCAGGGAGCTGTAATTAAGAATCGGGGGGGGGGGGAAAGCACCAAACGGGAAATGTGCTTCCAATCCAGTTAAAATCATATTTAGATACTGGCATGAAGTGTAATTACTTCCATCCCACCGGTATTTATTGAGCACCTAACGTGGCAGGCAGCAAGAAAATGCCATGAGAGATGGGACCGGACCTGCCTTCACAGAGCTCACAGCCAGCCCTGGAGGTGGGCCCTGCCACTATTTTTTTTTTTTTTTTTTTTTTGCCAGTCCTGGGCTTGAGCTCGGCCTGAGCACTGTCCTTGGACTTTCTCAGGGCTAGAGCTCTAGCACTTGAGCCTCAGCACCACTTTGGCTTTTTTTCTAAGAGTTCCAAGTCCCACAGGAAAGAAAAACAAAAAGACACCTCTGTTGTCAGATAAACTAACCAACTCTCTCCCATCTCTCCTCCCAGTTGAACAATATCTTGAGCTTTTCCATGAGTTGCCAGTTGTTAAAACTTATATTAATCCCCAGACTCTTTTTGAATGTGGGAATTTGGGGCTATAACACATAGAGTCATTGTGCCATGTATCTTTTTAAGAACATATCTTTGTATTGCTAAAGATACAAATGTAAATGTAATATAGTCTTTCATTTTTTCCCCCTTCAAATATGTTGTCTTTGTTGATCAGTGGTACAGTCCTACTAAAGTCTACTTGCTGCAAGTAATTGTTTTCCCCCCTCCAGGACTAGTGTTTGAACTCCAGGTCTCCAGCAGTCTCAGCTTGGCTGGCGCTCTACCACTCCAACCTTTCTTTTTCCTGGTGGAGGTGATGATGGACTCTCACAGACTCTTCTGCCTAATCTGTCCTTAAACCATGATCTTCCAGATTTCAGCCTCCTCAGTAGCTATGATCACAGGTATGAGCCATTGGTGCCTGGCTAATTTACTGTTTCTAAATTCCTTTTAGTATCAGGAAGTTTATTATGTGATAAGAGGTACTAGGCTGAAAAGGAGACAAGGGTGGTAGCTCTTCAATGAGTTAACTAGATAGTAGATCTGGGCTAATTGATGATCACAACAATCATTGGGTACCTGCTATGGGTGCTCAATGGAGGTGTTAAAAAAAAATCCTATACCTGGATCATATGCCAGGCCAAATCATAATCTCTGGGGAAGAGGACCAAACAGCAATAGTTGTCAAAGCTACTCAGGTAATTTCAGTGTGGACCCAATTTTGAACCATAGAGAATGCCAAGACAAATAAGATAGTCTTTCACTGAATTGTATTCTTTGAAAGAGTGGGTTTTATGATATGTCAATAATTATATCTCAATAAAGCTGTTATAAAAGAAAAATAATCTTTGCTAAACATGGAACTACTGAAGAGTAAATTATGAAAACAATGTGGTGAAGACTATGTGTCAAATGCATTTGTAAGGGCAGTGACTTTTGTTAAGAGATCAGAAGAGTGAGAAGAAGTCCCATATGGGAGTGGGCTCAGTTAGGAACATCTGAAACTGTCCCCTCCACCAGGAAAAGCGCTGAGTCTGTAAAGACCAAGGCCATAGTTTGTTCCCTTTTAATCCTTAGTTGTTGAAAGAAGGTCTGGGCAAGTAGATCGAAGTGAGAGGAAAGGCTTTCTAGGTAGAGAAACTAGAGATGTTAACACATCTCTTCCTAGTAATTATGAAACTCTGAACACCTTCTAGCCTAGTTAATAAATCTGACAAAACTCGGCACCCAACAACTGTAGAATGTGTTGTTTTCATAGGGCATGTACAAGAACTGACCATGTCTTGAACCATGTTCTTAGACCAAAGACAATTAAAGAACAAATAATAACCCTTAAGCTAACTAGAAAATAATAAAGACTTTCAAAAAGTGACCCTAGTAGACGCAATTCCCTTTGATTTTCCTGCTGGATGCTTTCGTGATATGAATAACAATCTAAGAATCTATTCTCATCCCTGTACACAGTTGTCTTTGGTAGAGCTTGGGGAAGCTTTTTAAGGCTTGTGAGCAGGCTTGTTAGCTCCTTGCTACTACAAGCTGGGTCAATGGTAAACAAATCACCTGGAAGCTGTTTAGAGTGAAAGTCTCAGTTGGCACGTAGACCTTCTAAATCAGATCTGCATTAAAACGTACTCATTTGTATGCACATTAGAGCTTCAAAAGCTCTGGTGTGGGAGGAGGGGTAGGCAAACTGACTTTTTTTGCTTTCTGCACTTCCAGTTCTGGTTTTTTGCTGGTTAATTGGAGATAAGAGTCTCAGGGATTTGTCTGTCCAGGCTGGCTTCAAACCTCAGCTCTCAGCCTCTGGAGCAGCCACTGCATCCAGCTAAAATCGCTTTTTATTTTTATTGTTTTTTTTTGGGGGGGGGAAGGAGGGGATTTGTACTTAGGGTCTTGCAATCTAGACTGGCCCTCTTCTACTTGAGCTATACCACCAGCCTAGCTTTTTTGCTGGTTAATTGAAGTTAGAGGCTTATGGACTTTTCTGCCTAAGGTGGTTTTAAACCATAATCCTCTGGATCTCAGCCTCCTGAATAGCTAGGAAGGATTCCATTGGCACTTGACACCAGTGTGTTGGTAAGTTATTGGTAACACCTGGATATATCCATTTTGAATAAGCAACTTAAAACTCAAGACCTAGCAGGACACCCGTGGCTCATAACTGTAATCATAGCTACTTAGGATAAAGAGACCCAGAGAACTAAGGTTTGAAGCCAGCCCAGGCATACAATCAGTACCCTTTATTAGCCCATAGCTAAGTGTAGTAGCTACATGGGAAACTCTAGGAAGATCTAGACAAGTCCATGCAGAAAAACCCTAGAGACTCCAATTTCCATAGAAAGAAGCTTGTGTGACACACACTTGTCATTTCAGCTATAATGAGAATTCTAAAATAGGTGGATTGAAGTACAGGCTCTGATTTCAAATTCCAGTACTGCCAAAAGCAAAACCAAAACAAAACAGATATCAAGGCTTTGCATATTGAGATTATTAAGAAACAAAACATTTAAATGTTGCTAAATACCTTTAATGATTCTCTCTTTCTCCCTTCCTCTCTCTTCTTTCTCTCTCTCTCATTGGGGTTGAGCTCAGAGCCTCAGCTTTGGTAGGCAGGCATCCTACCATGTGAGCTGCTTTTTTTTTTAAGTGTGCATCATTTGTAATGAAACAAAGTTTGTTAAAGACTAGCCACTATCTCAGCAGCTTGGCTATCTTTCCTATGCAGCACATTTCCCAAGGAAAGCCTAGGAAAAGTCTCCTCCTTTCCCTACTCAGTGTGTTTCTCTCTCCTTATTTGGGGAAATGTAAACCACCTAGTTCCCTCAGGAACCAGTTGGCACATTCAACAAGAGGTTTTCAGAATGAGATTGATGCAGGAGATTTAGCTCAGTGGTAGAGCATTTGGTAGAGCATTGAATCCAGGAAGCCTGGATTCAATCCCCAATCTTACAACAAAGTAATGAATAAAGTAAGACTTAAAAATGAAAACGATTATTTACTGACATATAGACAGAGTATAAAGAAACTACAAGTGATTGCTTGGTTCTCTTGGGGCTCTTTTTTCATACTTCCATAGAGGAGAGGAGGCAGAGTGGTGGCTACCCTGAGGCTGTGTATGGACAGGGGCTTAGGTAAAGAGCTCAGAGCAATTGGATTTGGGCAACTAAAAGGAAGGACCATAAGAAACTTTTTTCTTCTTTTGTTTTCAGAGAAGAAATGTGTTTTAATCCATTCCACAAGGAGGAAAAATGTATAAAAATATGAGGGGAGGGCATTCGAGCATCCGTTATTTCTTCTTGGGGATGAGCAAGTAACTCGTCTTGGGAGGAAAGGAAAACATTTCCCTTTCTTCCCTGAGGGTTAGACAGATGTACCTATGAAATAGACAGTTGAAGGAAGAAAAGTATAGAAATTTATTTTTGATTACTATTGATTTACATGTGTTTGTGTCCTAGTACTAGAGCTTAAAATCAAGGTCTGGCACTCTCACATGGCTTTTTTATTCAAGGCAGATGCTTTATCATTTAAGTTACTCTTCTACTTCTAGCACTTTTCTCTGGTTAACTGGAGAAAAGAGCCACAGACTTTCTTGCGAGGGCTGGAATTCTCAGATCTCAGCCTTCTGAGTAACTTGAGCCACAGACAATGTGCCACCAGCACCTACCTTATAAATTTCTTATGTGCACCAGGCATTACAGAAAAGGGAGTATCTCATACCCAGTGAGAACTAGAAATTTCTTTTTTTTTTTTTTTTTTTTTTTTTTTTGCCAGTCCTGGGCTTGAGCTCAGGGCCTGAGCACTGTCCTTGGACTTTCTCAAGGCTAGAGCTCTACCACTTGAGCCTCAGCACCACTTCTGGCTTTTTTCTATGTATGTGGTACCGAGGAATCGAACCCGGGTCTTCATGCATGCTAGGCAAGCACTTTAACCACTAGGCCAAACTCCCGGCCCGAACTAGAAATGTCTATACCCTGTTGTAGGGGTAGAAAAGAGGTCTGAGGCAGTTTAGAGAATAAATGACTACTGGAAAGATGGATGGGCCCTGAGGATGATAGGAAGAACATGAGGCAAAGTCTCTCTGCACATGGTGGTGACTCCAGGCTTGAATTTAATCCTCCCTGGCTGATGACATTCTGAGAAGGATTGCTGACTGTTGAACTCTTTTTGGAGGATCTGTGTCTACTTAGATAAGGGAGTACAGAGAGAGCTCCTCCCTGCATTTGCTGTTCTCCAAGGGCCCCCTCAGTTTGCAATCACCAAAAGAACGTTGTGGTATATTTGTCACCTGGGAGAGTTCAAAGGAGAAACTTGTCACTTGTGTCCCAGTCCTTTTTCCCTGAACTGTGAGTTCGTTCGTTCGTTCTTTCTTTCTTTCTTTTTTTTTTTTTGCCAGTCCTGGGGTTGAGCTCACTAGAGCTCTGTCACTTGAGCCTCAGCACCACTTCTGGCTTTTTTCTGTGTGTGTGGTGCTGAGGAATTGAAACTGGGTCTTCATGCATGTTAGGCAAGCACTCTACCACTAGGCCAAACTCCCAGCCCTTTTTCTTTCTTTTTTGGTGCCCATCCTAGGCCTTAAACTCAGCCTGGGCTCTGTCCTTGAGCTTCTTCTTGTTCAAAGTTAGCACGCTACCACTTAAGCCACAGCCCTACTTCTGGGTTTTTATTTGTTTGTTTTGTTTTTTACTTTTTTTGGTAGTTATTTGGATATAAGAGTCTCACAGACTTTCTTGTCTGGGCTAACTTTGAACTGTGTTTCTCAGATCGCAGCCTCCTGAATAGATAAGATTATAGGCATGAGCCGCTGAGCCACTGGTACCCAGCCTGAGCTGTGAATTCTGCCATCTCTCCTCCCTTTCTATAAAGTCTGTGGCCAGCTAGCTTTGATATGACAAATTGCCTGATAGCTGTATCAGGAGGTCAAGCTTCATCTTCAATTTATTCATCTCCAACCCATAATAAAAAGAGTGTGTGTGTGTGTGTGTGTGTGTGTGTGTGTGTGTGTGGTCTGTCTGTGTTTTGTTTTGTTTTTTTTTTGCCAGTCCTGGGGCTTGAACCCTGGGCCTGGACTCTGAGCCTGAGCTTCTTTTATGCTCAAGGCTACCACTTGAGCCACAGTATTATTTCCAGCCTTTTTCTCAGTACTTTATTGGAGATAAAAGTCTCATGGACTTTCTTGCCCAGACTAACTTCAAACTATAGTCTTCAGATCTCAGCCTCCTGAGAAGCTAGAATTACAGGCTTGAACCACCATTACCTGGAAATAAAGCTATTTTGTTTTCATCAGTTTGTCTCTATATATTGAATCCAGATTTATGGTGGGAGGCTTGAATGGCCTTTATGAGCCCATCTAGCGCATCAGCAATTCTGTAATGTATGTATATATGTATGTATATATGTATCAGTAGCACTGGGATTTGAACTCAGGGCTTTGTACTTGCTGGCCAGGTGCTCTATTCCTTGAGCCATGCTTCTAAACCAAGTATGGTATTTTCTAGGACTTCCATGCTTTTAGCTCCTGATGCAGCTGTCCATTCCTACCTACATCTTCTCTGACCTGGGCAATGGTCCCCTTAGTCTCCCTGCTTTCCAGCCGACCCTTCTTCCTTTTTCTACCCTAGTGCTAGGTGATCTATTGAGAATGAGGTGTCAAGCCAGCTCACGCCTATAATCCTAGCTGCTCAGTAGGTTGAGATCTAAGGAACATGGTTCAAAGTCAACCCAGGCAGAAAAGTTGTGAGACTCTTACCCGCAATTAACCACCAGTGAATGGAAGTGGAGCTGTGGCTCAAAGTGGTCTAGCTCTAGCTTTGAGAGCAAAAGATCTCAGGGACAATGCCCAGGCCAAGTTCAAGTCCTACAACTAATAAAAAAAAAATAATAAAAGTATCTTCACTGGTGCTTGTCCTGCTACAGCTCTACTTTTGGCTTTTTTTGGTGATTAATTGGAGATAAGACTCTCATAGACCTATCTGCCCAGGCTGGCTTCAAACTATGATTCTCATCTCAGCCTTTGGCATCCTGAGTAGCTAGTATTACAGGTGTGAGCTACTAGTGCCTGACTTTTCATTACCTAGATCAAACATCTCAGTCCTTCCTGTGGTCCCCGGATAAACCTATACTTCACAGTTGAGTTTGCTCTTTCAAACAACTCCCACTCAGCTCCACTTTCTTGTCACCTCTAGGAAGTCCTCCAGGATTCTCCAAAAGTGGATTAGATGTCCAGTCAATTATTTCTAGAGCACAAGATGCTTCCTTATCTTAACACTGTTCTGTTTGCTGGCTTTCTGTTTGGATGCGCCTCTCTTCATACTCCTCTCTACATTGACTATAAACCCCTGAAGGACAGACTTCCCAGTGTCCTATGGTATCATTGTCCAGGCACACAAGGTTTCTCATCTCCCCATCTCCCCAGCAGCATTGTGTCTGCAGTTCCCCTGGCTAGACTCTTCTGGTGTTAAGCTTCTTGAGAACCATTCTGAGTTCATCATTTAAGCTAGGCAGCCATTATCACCCTCTATTTTTTCACTGTGGTTGTTTTAAGACAAGGTCTTTTTCTGCAGACCAGAATGGTCTCTGATTTGAGATTCTCTTGCTTCTATCTCTCTAGTGCTTGGATTACAGGCATGTTCCACCGCACCCAGTTTTCACCACTTACTTTTATTGGTGTTTGTTTGCCTATTTATTGTCTCATTCCATTAGACCTTCAACTTTATGAGGCCAGGGACCTTGGTCCTTTTGTTCTAGTCATATGTCTGGCATTTAGCATGGTAGCTGGCTTATGGTAGACACATATGCTTTTGTCTACTGTTTGTATTCCATCAAAATCTTAGTTCCCAGTCAACCATATTAGAAGGGGAAGTGATTAGGTTCTGGAGTAGAATTAGTGCCTTTGGAAAGCAGCCTAAGATATTCAGTTTCCCTTTTGGCGGAAGGGGCACTATGAGACAACACCTTCTAGGAGACCTTCCATTCCTCTGCTCCCAGAGTTTTCAGAAACAAATGTTTATTGTCGCAAGCCACACAGTTTATGGTGTTTTGTTACAGTATCCTGAATGGACTGAGATATAACAAATACTATGAGACTGAACCTCACAACTGTTTGCTTCTTTATTTTTTTAAATTTTATTGTCAGGATGATGTATAAAAGGGTTACAGTTATATTCATAAGGTATGAGTACATTACTTCTCAAAAATGGTTACCCCTTCCCATGTTTCTCTCTCACTTTCCCTTCCCCCACCCACAACTGTTTGTTTCTATTTTATCATAGTTTATAGACTTCCTGGACAAACCTTAATTCATCCTCAAAATATCTGGGAATAAATCAAGAAGATTGTTCCACCTTTGGCAGAAAGGCTTCAAAGATCTACCTTCCCCTTAAACATATGGGAATAGAAGGCAATGAAGTAGCTATTTGTTTAGGTCTCTCTTCACACATTACTTGGCAGGGTAGTCCCTGTTACTAATGCAGGGTCTAAATGATTCTAGAAATATGTTCCTATAATCCTGAGGACTCAGGAGGTCATGATGAAGAGGAAGAGCTTAATGTCAAGGACCAATCTGCATTTCGCTTCTACCTTACTTGAAGTCCTTGAATTAATATGACTGCATTGTCAGAAAATCAAAGGCATTTGTTAATAGCTTTGGTAAGCAACAGCCCACAGAGAATGTTTATTAACACTAGGGTCAGTTTCCTAATACCCATTAGAAGTGTGCTCATATGAGTTGTTCTACTACTACTATTGGTTATTGTTAGTGATGTTCAATGGATTTTATGAGACAAAGGAGACTTCTTAAGGAATAATACTGCATGGTCAAGGCCTAACTGACAAAGAACAAACAAAAAGTGCCATAACTCTATAACATACATTTCAGGCTAAATGGCTAACAACTTTTACTTAAAATAATAAATCTATCAGGAGCTCCATCCTGATACTCTTCAAAATGTCAAATGTATTTTATGAGACTGACGCACTACCTACTGCGCTAACGAGGCTCCTAGTCAAATGTATTTTAAGAGACAACTTCAGAGTCACTTCTGAGAACTGTAACATTGCTCTGGTGTTTTTGCTTATCATGGTCAGAATATTTTTACCTACAAACCCCAACTTCCTTTTTTGTTGTTGTTGGTTTTGTTTTGAAATAGGGTCTTACAGTATACCCTAGGCTGGCCTTGAACTCTCTCAATCCTTTTTTTTCCTTCCTTGGTGCTGAGGGTTGAATCCAGAGCCCCACATGCTAAGCATGCCCTCTGCTGCTGAGCTACACCCCAGCTTCCTAAGCTTCTTTCATTTTGAAAGAACATGAGGCATTTGTTTTTTCCAAAGAAATATCCTTTGTCCCTTTTCTGTGACAAAATGAAGGAATCTTGAAGAAAGATGGTTCTCTAAAGCTTTGAGGAATTCAGACACCAATCACTGAACCTTAAGGTAGCAACTTAAAAAATTTATCAATTCATTGATGTTATTTAAATCAATGACTTGAAACAATAAAAAGAAAAGATGAGAGAAAAGAGTAATTATGGAACTACGACTTTTGAGTGTCTTAATTAAAGTTGAAAAGTCATGTACCATAACAACACTACATTCAACAATGGGACCACATGTAGGACCAAGGCCCACAGGATTAGAATGCAGCTGAACCCCAACACTTATGGCTCATGCCTATAATCCTAGGTACTCAAGAGGCTGAAATCTGGAGATCATGTTTGAAGCCAGCCTGAGCAGACAGATTTGAGAGACTTTTATCTCTAACCAGAAAAAAGCTGCAAGTGGAGATGTAGCTCAAGTGGTGAAGTGCCAGCCTTGAGTGAAAAAGCTAAGTGAGTTCAAGCCTCGGTACCACTGGCACAAATATGTATATATATCTATCTATCTATCTATCTATCTATATATATATATATCTTACATGCAGCTAAGTATATGACATTTGACATTGATAACAACAGTGGCCATATTACTAATGTGTATTTAGTATATGTATTTTTTCTTGGTAGTCCTGAGTATTGAACTCAGAACCTCACTCTTGTTTGGGAAATGCCCTATCACTTGAGCTATATTGCTGGTTCATTTTTTAAAAGCATTTAAAAATTGTTATTGTAAAGGTGATGTTCATAGGGATTACAATTCTATAAGTCAGGTAAAGAGTACATTTCTTTTTTTGTTGTTTTTGAACAATGCTGCATTGGTTATTTCAAGATGGGGAGGGGAGGGTATTGCTTTATGTTTAGATCAGCCTGGGTTACAGTACTCCTACTTGTGCTTCTTCATGTTGGTAGGGATGACAGACATGTAGCACTTTGGCCAGCCATTATGCTTCCTTTAGGTTTGATAACAAGCCTCATTGTGCCCAGCTGTTGGTTGAAATGGGGTCTCCCAAGTAGCTAAGATTACAGGCTTATACCACTGAACTCAGTCCTATCCTATTACACATTTTGTTGTTGTTGGTGGTGGTTGTGGGACTTGAACTCAGGGCCTGGGCTTTGTCCTAAGCTCTTCTGCTCAAGGCTAGCATTCTGCACTTTGAGCCACAGCCCCACTTCTGGTTTTCTGGTAGCTAAATGGAGATAAGAATCTCATGAACTTTCTTGCCTATGCTACTTTGAACTGCAGTTCTCAGATCTCATCCTCCTGAGTAGCTAAGATTACAGATATATGCCACCAGGGCCTATACTTTTAAGCATCCATTTAGTGTATAATTCAACTTAGATTTAAAAAAATGTACAGATGACAATTGTGTTTACTCTGTCTCTTGATTGTATCAAGAGGCCACATAGAATGACTGGCTTCTGCTGTCTCAGTTTGTGCAAGTGCACTCTATGGTGTCAACACAATGACAGAATTGCTCAAGAGTGTCTTTCTCAGGAGGTGTCTTCATCCTTAAGTGTCACATGACTGTAGTTCTGGTAAGGGACCACAGGTTAGGTACTACCTACCTCACTGGAGTTGCCTTTCCCTCCCCAACCTTATGGCAGAATGGCAGAGGGAGAACACTTTCCCTAGACGATGGAGATGCATCAATACTTCCTTTTGGCTTTCTGTTAATTGAGGTCTCATTTATATGGAATAAAATCTAGGGTACATTTCTGCCAATCTTGAAAAGGTCTACAACTGAGCACCACAATTAATATCCAGAACACTTTTCTCACACCCTAAAAACTTCTGTATCCCTTGCTAGTTAATTCTTCCTGTCTAAACCCCCAGACCCTGAAAACAACCTCTGAACTATCTTCTCTATACAGATTTACTAGCTGCAGAATGGTACATTTCTTTTTTGTATATAGTGCTGGGGATTGAACCCAGGACCTTACACTTGCTAGAAAATCACTTTATCCCTGAAAATATATACCCCAAGCCAATAAATTTCTCTCCCTCCCCTCCTCTTCTCCTCCTCCTCCTCCTGCTCCTCTTTCTTCTCCTTCTTCTCCTCCAGTCTTGGAGCTTGAAGTCAGGGCCTAGAGAGGTCTGAGCCTCTTTGTACTCAAGGCTAGTACTACCAGTTGAGCCATAGTACCATTTCTGGCTTTTTCTGAGGAATTTATTGGAGAGTCTCATGGGCTTTCCTGCCTGGGCTGGCTTCAGACCGTGATCCTCAGGTTTCAGCTTCCTGAGTAGCTAGAATTACAGGTGTGAGTCACTGGCACCAGGCTTCTTTTTCTTTCTTCTGGCGGTACTGGAATTTAAATTCATGGCCTCACTTTCTTGTTTGGCACATTTACTTCTATAAATTGCCTAATAAGGATGATAGCCATATCACTATGTGTTTACTAGGTCTAGGTGCTGCAGTAGGTCCTGGATCATGCCACAAAAATCTCTCAATAGTTCAGCAGACATGAAGAAACTGAGGTTGGGCAAAGCTAAATATCTTGCCTAACATCACTTAGCCTAGTAGGTGGTAGCAGGGCCTGAACAGTCTCTCTGATGCTGACATGTGAAATGCATGCTCTTTAACCCAGCACTGCTGCCTTAGATCAGAAACACAATGGAGGACTTTAGAATATGAAGGACTCTTAGAAATGACCTAGTCACCTGATCCTACCCCACTCCTTTTGATCAACCACAGCATACTTGCTGTTAGTTCTGTCACATTGGGTAAACTTTTTGCCCTCTTCAGTTTATAGAATAGTGATTTGAAGGACGTGGCCTTCTTTATGTGGACTGAGACTTTTATTGGTCAGCAGTCTGAAATAGCTGAGCACTTCACCATGAAGTTCAAGCAGTGTTGGGGTAATAAAGGATAGCATTTGTGAAGCAGGCACTTCGGTGTTTAGAATGTTCAGGTGCTCTCTTTCAAGGGGTGAGTTGGGGAATGCCACCGAAGCTGTCATATTATGTTCCAAAATCCAGCTGTCACTTTCATCTGCCAGTGCTGAGCCTCATGCTTGTGACATTCCAGTCTGGGTCTGGTAGGGATGAGTTGTCATACCTGGCACAGTCTGTCTGCTGGCTGAAGACAACAAAACCATCTCTCCCTCTTCCTTTTGATCATTGCCACTGGCTTATGTGATCTTGAATGAGTCTCTCAAGGAGTTATATTAGTAGATCTCTTTAAGTATATTGGTTCAAATAAGGAAATAGATAGGAATGATAATGCATGAACAATGGCTCTGAATGCTACAAATATTCCCTCCTAGGCCACAGTCTCCCCTAACTCCATTTCTACTCCCTTTGGCAAAATTACAGGCCAAATGCTGCAGCAACTCAAGAGAATGAGAGGAAATTTGCTTTGAAATAGGAGGAGAAACTGACCTGGCTGGTTTGGTAACAGGTCCAAAGAACACGGTGTCCCTTGGACTCAGCTGTTGGAATGTCTGTTTCTGTTGGTGGCCGTTGACTCAGGGCTAGCAGAGATGGTGACCACATTTATGGCCAGTCCTTGTTATCCTCCATAATGAGGTGAGCTGAGATAGAGGATGAGGGAGATTTTTTTTTAAGATACTATTAAGGAGTTGTACAAAGGGATTACAATTCCATAAATTAGGTAATGAGTACAATGATTTTTGGACAATGTAATTCCTTCCTTTGCTTTCCCCCAGTTTTCCCCTCCTGCCCCTGCCCATAGGTAGTGTAATTCTTTTTTTTTTTTTCCTGTCCTGGGGCTTGAAGTCAGGGACTGGGGCACTGTCCTTGAGCCTTCTCAAAGCTAGCACTCTACCACTTAAACCACAGTACCACTTCTGGCTTTGTGGTACTGAGGAATTGAACCCAGGGCTTTGTGCATGCTAGGCAAGCACTCTACTACTAGGCCATACTCCCGGCCCTGTATAGTTCATTTTTACAAAATACATATTGAATACAATGAATTTTTTCACTCTTTCTCCTTCCATTCCTGTCTTCCAATGCCCTCCCAAATGACAACAACAAAAACAACACCAACAACAATAACAAAAAAAGTTTCCATTTCCTGAAATTCATTTTGATAAATAATACTTCAGATGTTATAAGGAGTTATGACTTTGGATTCCTTGCCAACTTGTATCCTCATTTAGTCTATTTGTGCATAGAGCCTCGTATGAATTCTTATGTCCAGTTGTATTTTAGATCTAGCTGTCATATATTAGAGAAAGCATGTACCATTTGTCTCTCTGAGCTTGTTTTACCTAACTTAATGTGATTTGTTCTAGATCTATCCATTTCCCTGAAATGATATAATCTTATTTATTCTAATGGATGAGTTAAATTCCATTGTGTATATATACCACATGTTTTTGATCCACTTATCTATTGTAGGACATCTGGGCTGTCTCCATAACTTAGATACTGTGAATAGTGTGGCAGTGAACATGGATGCTTGAATGTCTTTACTGTATCCTGATTTAGTCTTCTGAGTGGTATTGTCAAGTGTGGTATGGTTGGGTCATAGGATAGTTCTATGTGTAGTTTTCAATTTTAAAAATTATTATTATAAACATTATGTACAGAGGGTTACAGTTACATAAGTTATGTAAAGAGTACATTTGTGTCACCTCTTACCTCACTTTCTTCCAGATTTTCCCTCCCAACCCTAACTACAAGTTATATAGTTCATTTTCAACACAGTATCTAGTGAATACCACAGCTTCATTTCTGTTTAGTTTCTTTGAGAGGAGCCTTCAAACCACCATCCAGAGTATTTGTATTAGTTTACATTCCCACCAACAATGCAGTAGGGTTCCCTCTTCCCCACATCCCTACTAGCATTTGTTATTGTTTGAATTCTCAATGTTGGCCAATCTTACTGGGACGAAATGGAATCCCAATGTTGTTTTGATTTTCATTTCCTTTATGACCAGCGATGTTGAACATTTCCTCATGTGTTGTTTATTTGCCATTCTTCTTCTGAGAAGTGTGATAAAAATGGGATGATGCTAGAAGTAAACAGTGATACAATCCAAGCAGGTTACAAAAGAATAGTTACCAAGTTATCATAGTATGTATTTCTACAAACACAAAAACGTATAGAAGAATCTTTACAAACTGTTAACATAACTGCATTGAAGAAAACTGAGGACACAGCTCAAGTGACAGTGTCTGCTAGGCAAATATAAGACACCATGTTCAATAACCAGAAACTAGAGAAAAGGTAGGGGGAAGGAGAAAACTGTAACTGAAGCAGGCAGAGGGGATTTTTATTATCATTTCTATATTATTTAATTTAAAAAACTAGTCTTTTCAGTACTTATTAAAATACTAGTTTTGTCATGTTGCACAAATTTATGAGGTATAATATGACAATCCAGTATGTGTATATAATATATAATGATCAAATCAGAACAGTTAGTATTTTTTTTTTTGGTTGTTGTGGGGCTTGAACCCTGGGCCTGGGCATTGTCCCTGACCTCTCCAGCTCAAGGCTAGCACTCTACCACTTGAGCCACAGCATCGCTTTGGTTTTCTGGTGATAATTGGAGATAAGAATCTCACGGACTTTTTTTTTATGTGCCTGGATTGGCTTTGAACTAAGATCCTCACATCTCAGCCTCTTGAGTAGCTAGGATTACAGGAGTGAACCACCAGCGCCTAGCTCAATATTTCTATCTTGTCAAATTTTTTCTCTAGTGATCAGTGATATAGAACATCTTTTTATGTATTTATTGGCCATTTGTATATTATTTTTGGTGACATATCTTCAAATATTTTGTGCATTAAACTGTTCGAATCTGGCACACCTCCTGTAATCCCAACTATGTGAGAGATTGATCTTGTCCAGTGCCAGTCCAAGAAAAGTTAGAACAGGACTCTGAGAAATGACTAAAAGAAAAAAAATGTTACTTTTCTGTTAGTGAAGGTTAAGATATTAATATGTTCTAGTTATTTGTTTTTGCAAATATATTTTCTCCTGTTTGTAATGTGTTTAATTTTCTTAGTAATGTCTTATGAACATCAAAAGCTTAATTTTTTTTTTGGTCAGTCATGGGGCTTGAACTCTGGGTCTGAGCACTGTCTCTGAGCTCTTCAGTTCAGGGCTAGCGCTGTACCACTTTGAGCCACAGCACTACTTCTGATTTTCTGGTGGTTACTTGAAGATAAGAGTCTCATGGACTTTCCTGCCTTGGCTGGGCTGGCTTTAAACTGTGATTCTCAGATCTTAACTTTCTGAATACCTAGTATCATAGGTATGAGCCTGTAAGAGTTTTAAATTTTGATGTGTGTCTATTTTTTTTTGGTGGCTTGTATTTGTGTGTGTGTGTGTGTGTGTGTGTGTGTGTGTGTGTGTGTGTGTGTGCCAGTCCTAGGGCTTGAACTCAGGGCCTGGGCTTTATCCTTGAGCCTTTGTGCTGAAGGCTAGCACTGTACCACTTGAGCCACAGCTTTTTCACTTCCAGCTTTTCTGGTAGTTAATTGAAGAGTCTCATTGACTTTCCTGCCCAGGCTGGCTTTGAACACTGACCCTCAGATCTCAGCCTTTTGAGTAGCTAGGATTATAAGCATGTGCCATTAGCACCCAGCTTGGCCTGTCATTTTTGTCCTATTTAAGAAATCTTGCCAGGGTTGGTGATACATATTACTCAGGAAAACCAGAGTCCAAGGCAATCCTGGTTACATAGCAAGACCTTCTTTCTCAAAAATACAACAAAATCATATACAGGAAGGAAGGAAGGAAGAAAGGAAGGAAGGAAGGGAGGGAGGAGGGAAAGAGAAGGTGATAAAGATTTTATTATATATTTTTTAAAAGTTTGGTTTAAATACTTACATTAAGGATTATGATTCACGTTGAATTAATTTTTAACAATCTGAAATATATTCATAAATTTTACTTGAATTCATTTAAAGTATATAATACAATGGTTTTTTTTTATATTTTTACAGAGTTGCATGGTCACCATCATGTTTTTGTTTTTTTTTGCTTTTTTTTGGCCAGTCCTGGGGCTTGAACACAGGGAGTGAGTGAGCACTATCCTTGGGCTTTCCTCAGGGCTAGTGTTCTAGCTCTTGAACCATAGGACCACTTTGGCTTTTTTTGTGTATGTGGAATCAAACCCAGGTCTTTGTGCATGCTAGACAAGCACTCTACCATTAGGCCCAAGTCCTGGCCCCATAATCTCAGTTTAAAAGATTTTTGTCCCTAGGTGTGGGTAGCCCATGCTTGCAGTACTATCCACCCAGGAGGTTGAGATGTGGGGCTTGCCATTCAAAGGCAGCCTGTACCAGAAAGGCCATGAGACTTTTCCCTTCAATTAACCACAAAAAAGCTAGAAGTGGAGCTATGGCTCAAAATGGTAGAGTGCTAGCCTTGAGCATAAAAGCTTAGGAATAGCACCCAGACCCTGAGTTAAAGCCCAGAACCAGCATAATTTTTTGTTGTTGTTAACCCAGAAAGACAGTTTATACTCAGGGTGGTACAAGTGAATAATCCCAGATATTTCAGAAGCCAAGACAATGGATTGAGGTTCACTGTCAGCCCTGGAAAAGCTAGCATGAGACCCTATCTGTGATTTAAATGTTAAACTATTTGTGGCCCTGAGTTCAACTTCTAGTATCACAAAAATTAAATGAACAAGTAAAAAATAAACCTCAAGTCTATTAGTTTACCCTACCTTATCAGTTCTAGGAAGTACTATTTGCAGGCTATATAGATTTGCCTGTTCAGTTAATGGTACAAGATAAGGGCCAAAGTTCATTTTTTTATGCATGTATGTCCAGTTGTTCCAGAACCACCATTTGTTGAAAAGACTGAGTTATTCAGACTGACATCTTTGTCTGTAATCAATTGAATTTCATGTGTGAGTCTTTCTAAACCCTGTGTTCTGTTCTATTGAGGTATATGTTTATCCACATGTCAAAACCATGCTGTTTTGATCTTGCTAATAAATTCATAGGAGACTTGAAATGTGGCAATGTGAATCCTCCAACTTTGTTTCTTTTCAAAATAGTTATGATTCTTGTAGATCCTGTCCATTTCCATTAAGATTGTAGTCATCTTACAGAAATTGGTATGATTATCGATTTCTGGGTAGTCATACAAATCAGAGAAGGTTTTTGTTTTCTTGTGGTGCTGGGGATCAAAGATAGGACTGGGTACATGCTAGGCAAGTATTTTATCACTCAGCTATATCCTCAGTCTTTTTTTGTTTTTTTTTTTTGGTATTAGATTTGAACTCAGGGTCTTATACTTGCTAAGCAGGGGCTCTGTCCTTTAAGCCATGTTCCCAGTCCCCAATTTGCCAATTGAGAAAAAGAAAAAAGAGCCTGATAGGATTTTAATTGAGACTGCTTGAACCGTTGAGTTAATTAATTATGTTTTTGTGGTGCTAGAGATTGAACCTAGGGCCTTGTGCATGGCAGCCATAAATTCTACTACTGAGCTTCTGGTTTTGGTTTTGTTTGTATGTGTGTATATGGTTTGAACTCAGGGTCTTGCATTCTTGCTTAGTCCTTTCTTCCCTTCCTTCCTTCTTTTTTTTTCTTTCTTTTCTTTCTTGCCAGTCTTGGGGCTTGAACTCAGGGCCTGAACACTGTCATTGAGCTTTCTTTGCTCAAGGCCAGTGTTTGCCATTTGAGCCACAGCACCACTTCCAACTTTTTCTGTGTTTGTGGTACTGAGGAATCAACCCAAGAGCTTTGTGCATGCTAGGCAAGCAGTCTACTACTAGGCCACACTCCCAGCCCCAGCTTTTTCATTCATGGCTGTCTCTCTGCTACTTGAGCCATATCGTACTTCAGATTTTTTGCTGATTAATTGGAGATAAGAGCCTCTCAGATTTGTTTGCC
Source organism: Megascapheus bottae (assembly GCF_031878675.1). Lineage (NCBI taxonomy): Eukaryota > Metazoa > Chordata > Mammalia > Rodentia > Geomyidae > Megascapheus > Megascapheus bottae. Next base: position 5,499,851 of record NC_143522.1, read on the forward strand.
CAAGCTGGCTGCCTTCGAACCTGGATCTTTAGATCTTGGCCTCTTGAGTAGCTGGGATACATGCATAAATCATTGGCACCTGGCTAGTCTAGCTTCTTATCTTCAAAGATCTTATGTCTGTTTCTTAGGCAAGTGATTTCCTAGTTCAAGGAAGCTGTTTTCAACAAATACATCTTGTTCTATGTAAGGACAAACTCCAATTTATTAAACTCAACCTCTGGAACCTCTCTCCTAGTAATTAGAATAAGGGCCCACTTAATCCAAAGCTGAGCCATTGGACAGACAGGCAGCCCAGACATCTTTAAGCTCTTCCCACTTAGGCTTTCAGCTTCACTCACTTCAGAAACATGTGATGATGATTCACCTGAACCAGGTCCCTCTATACAGAGGTCTTGTAAAAATCTGTCCATTGCCATTTCACAACATAACAACCATACAATAAACACAGCATTCAGATAGTATGAGTTGGTACATTTTTGGTATGAGGAAGGTCATACTTATTTACTAAGTGAGGCAGTAAAATCTTTCCTAGAGGGTACATGTGAAGTAGACTCAGGGGCAACTTTGTATGTAAGTGACAGCTTGAGATAATTCTTTCAAGCTAGTCTCTCAACAAGGTGGTTTAAAGATTCAAAGAATAATGACACACATTTTGCCTCAATATTTTCTTTTGTTTGTTGTTTGTTTTAGTGGCAAAAAGGTTTGAAATCAGGACTTTATGCTTGCTAGGCAGTGGCTCTACCATTTGTGCCACACCTTTAGCCCTTTTAGTTTGGGTTATTCTTCAGATAGTCTCTAGAATATGTTTGAACCAGCTTGAACCATAACTCGCCTCCTTGTAGCTGGATGACAGGCATATATCTGCACACCCAGCTTTTTTTAGGATGGGCAGGGCAGTGCTGGTATTGAGGCTTGAACTCAGGATCTCTAATTCAGTCAGCCTTTTTAATCACAGCTGTTGAACATGTTGAGGTTGTTGATATGGCTCTTGAGCCATATCTCCACTTCCAGCTTTTTGCTGGTTAAGTCTCTGGGCAGGGCCCAGAGTGTGGCCTAATGGTAGAGTGCTTGCCTAGCATGCATGAAACCCTAAGTTCGATTCCTCGGTACCATATACACAGAAAAAGCTAGAAGTGTGCTGTCTCAAGTGGTAAAGCACTAGACTTAAGAAAACTCAAGGACAGTGCCCAGGCCCTGAGTTCAAGCCCCAGGACTGGCAAAAAAAAAAAGAGTCTTGGTATTACAGATAAGAGATTTTGGATTTGTCTGCTTGGGCTAGCTTTGAACTGTGATCTTCAGAGTAGTTAGGATTGATTATAAGTGTGAGCCACTAGCACCTGACCTTACCCAGCTTTTATTATTTGATATGGGGGTTTTAAAAATTTTTTGCATGGGCTGGTCTTCAAATGCTGTCTTCTCAGTGTTTGACTCCCAGGTTGATAAGACTATAGGTATGAGTCACCATGTTTGGCTATAAAGGACTGTCTCAAATTGTATCTATCTTCAGTCACTGTTAGGATATCTAAAACCTACCTCAAAATAAAGTAATTTAAATTCATATGGCTAAATAATTGGTATTTATACTAGTTTTAGGGGATGATTCAAATTGGAATGGACCTATTTAAGGATGAGTGTTGTATAGATTTTTCTCAGTTAAGGGTCAAAGTTAGGTGGGGTCTAGCTTCTATGTTGTTTGCTGTAGCTGATATACATTTAGGGAATTCTGTCATTGGAGAGCCTTAGGAAAGTCTATGGGGTCTTTTATGTTCTAACACTATCAAAAATGAGAGACATGTAAGATGAATAGACTTTCTGTGTATTAGTGTATGTATATGTTGGAGATTGAACCCAGACTTCCCCTGCTCTGGACTGGGGGGACCCAGGATCCAGCCTTCAGTGTTCCTGACAGCCAGAGATCACAAGACAACCTGACCTCACAGCGAGGCCTGACTCACCACCTTCTTTCCCTCCTCCCTCTCCACTATAAATGTCAACAACTTGAGCTAGTGCTCACCTTAAGTATTTACCTTAAGAGACAATCAGGAGTGAGTTGCCCCACCTGGCGCCCTCCCTGCATGCTTGTAGACTGCTGTCAGACCTGCCCTTATGCTCTGGATTGCAAGGCATTTTATCCCCTCATCCTTTCACAAGTAACCGCCTTTAGACTTGTGGTGGATAGTTTCCCTTCTGCTTTTTCCAGGGCAGAAAAAGCTTCCCTAGAGACAAAAAAGAAATGCTTTGAGCTCCTGGTCAACAGCTGCTCTGTATATGGACTTATCAAAGCTGAAGCCTAAAGCCAACACTGTTGCCCAGCTGCAGGTAGAAGCTTGGCCTTCTTTGCCATTCCTGGACCACAGTGACCAACCCAGAGGAAAGCTAGGACTTCCTTCTTTCCTCTCCTCTCTTCTCTCTTCTCCTCTCCTCTCTACTCTTTTCTTTCTTTGTGCCAGTATGGGCCTTGAACTCCAAGCCCACTGTTCTTTCTTGGCTTTTTCATCCAAGATTAATTCTCTTCCACTTGAGCCCTACTTCTACGTCTAGCCTTTTTCTGGTTAATTAGTGATAAAGAGTCTCATGGACTTTTCTGCCCAAGCTGGCTTTGAACTGTGATCTTCAGATCTTTGCCTCCTGAGTAGCTAGGATTGCAGGTGTATGCCACACGTGTCTAGAAAGAACTTCAGATAATGGTTGAGTTGTTCCCTCCTAAAGTGTTGAACATGCCCAGTTTAGTTAACTTAAGGATTGGGGCCTTAGCTTTCATGTTCTGACCCCAGATTCTGCAAACCAAAGATAAGAGGATTTATTCCTTTTCTTTGTATTGCTGGCACTGGAAATGTAGGTTTTAATCTGGCTCATGTAAGGCTCTATCACTTAGATACACCCTTAGCCTCAGGGTTTACATCTTAAATATATAAAGGAGGAGGGCAAACCGAACACTCTGATCCCTAGAAGTGGCACTTGCCTTTGGTCTCCTCTAGATTGGAGGAGCAGTTATGCAGAGAGGGCAGCACAGACCTTGGGAGAGGGCTTAAGGACCATATGGGTGGGAAATGCTAGAGTGTTGTCTGGGTGGGGCTGGGGTGTGAGTTTGCAGTGGGCATATCACTTTGGTCCTGAAAGAGTGTAGTTAACCTAGAGAACTAGAGAAGGAACCTTTTCATTTCTTTTTTTCCCCCCTGCCTTCTTGTAAGTTATACAGCTTATTGATTAAGATGGGTCTTTGCTATTTTTTTTTCCTTCCTGGGCTGGCCTATAACCAAAATATGACTGGTTTCTGCTTCTTGAGTAGGATTACAGACTTGAGCTACCATGTCTGGCTAGGGGCAGGAAGAGGGTAGAAGGGGGACTTTTTATGTGGGTCTACAGCAAGGACCTGGGCATAAGGGCAATATTAGAAGGAACAAACAGTTCCCTTCCATAACCTTCCTCCTTTGTGCCTTTCCCAAGTCCTTCTCCAGGAGGAAGCCAATGGGGAGGCAGTGGATCAGAGGTCAGTGCTACGTGGACATGTCTATACGAAATCAGTAAAGCCTCTTCTTATCAGCTGGTCAGGTTTCTTATCAGCAACCTGACTTCTAACAACTGTGAATGACCAATACTTTGGATTGGGGCCACTAGCCAATGAAAGATGGCCATTCTCAGTTTCTGAGAGATCAGGGCAAATATATGGAACAGAGACAGGATCTGTTCGTCTATAGATGGTTTTGCTCTCTCATTAAAGAAGCATAAACAAGATATCCTGAGACTCTTTTACCCTTTTCCTTCTACTGTCCCCCTCATATACCTGTTTAGGGAACAACTGTTATTTTCTGCAAAGAAAACAAGACCCTTTCCCCCCATACTAAATGAAGCTTTGTGACTGTTCCAGGATATTCCATAGCCTCCTTAGCAAGAAGACCACATTCATCTGTGCCCCCCCTTTTTTTTTGCCAGCCTTGGGGCTTGAACTCAAGGCTAGCACTTTACCATTTGAGCCATAGTGCCACTTCTGCCTTTTTCTATTTATGTGATACTAAGGACTCAAACCTAGGGCTTCATGCATGCTACACAAGCAGGCTATCACTAAGCCACATTCCCAGGTCTGTGTCTGTTTTATATAACTGTTTTATGACTAGAAATAACCTGCTTATCACGAATTTCTCTTGTGGGACTTACAGAAGTGTTGCTTATTCTATTTGACTGGCTTTTCCACACATTTATTTAACTTTATCCATAATTTGAGAATATTTTGTAGTCTAAATCTTAATTATGCAAGGAAGAAATATTGTCCAACAAACATAGCCTTACTATATTGATTAAGGTTTCTTCCTCCTCCTCCTCCTCCTCTTTTTTTGCCAGTCCTGGGTCTTGAATTCAGGGCCTGAGCACTGTTCTTGGACCTTCTCAAGGATAGAGCTATCTGGATACAGTGGCTCAGGCCTATAATCTTGGCTACTCAGGAGACTGAGATCTGAGGATCGGAGTTCAAAGCCAGCCTGGGCAGGAACGTCTATGAGATTCTTTCTCCAATTAATCACTAGAAAATGGGAAGTGGTACATGGCAATGTGTAGGCCCAGGGGTAGGTTGGTAGCCTTGAGCTGAAGAGCTCAGGGATAGTGTCCAGGCCCAGAGTTCAAGCCCCAGGACCTACCCACACACACATACACACACAAAGGATAGAGCTCTACCACTTGAGCCATAGCACCATTTCCAGCCTTTTCTATGTATGTGGTACTGAGGAATACAACCCTGGTCTTCATGCAATGCTAGGCAAGCACTCTACCACTAGGTCAAACTCCCCACCCATGATTAAGGTTTCTTTAACTTAGAAGATTTCTGTTGTTGGTAGTTCTCTAGATTTTAAAAGACATTTTCTCTATGAAGCCCCAGTTACTCAGTCAGGACTTAACAATAGTATCAGGTTCAAGCATGGGGTGTTCAAGGGGACAGATGCTTGCTTGCTTCCTTCCTTCTTCTTTCTTCCTTGATTTTCTTTCTTTTGATGGCTAACTGGAGATAAGGGTTGAAGGATCTACCTCTTCCCTTTAGGCCCAATCTTTTTATGTTTCTAAAGATGGACTATGAAGGATTGAGTCCTGCCTTATCCCCCAGGGTCAAGCAAGATACCAGGTGCTCCCTGACAAGCTTGATCATATACCTGTCCATAGGCCAGCAATTCCTATCTGGGCTGAAACTACTCTTGGTCCCCTGGTGACAATAGCCCCTCAAAATAGGTGAAACATTCCACTGTGGGCCTGACTAAGAACATTGCCCTAGGCTCCCAAGAGACTGGAACACATTTTCTAATTTTATTTTTCCTTGTTAAGCCCTATAGAGGCCTATTCCCAAATCTAGTCCCTAGCGCAACCTCCAATCCCGTGGGAATGTCTGTGCCCCTCGCCATTCCTCAATAAACAGTCCTCGCCTGTTGATGATCAAGTCTGGCCTGTCGGGGTCCTTTGTCCTGGGTCCTTCTTGACTAGTAGGAGGGATGGGGAAAAACACGCCCTGACCAGGTCAAGCCTCGAGAAGAAAGACCCACTGTCCTCCCGCACTCAGCCTTCCTTCCCCGGTGCACGAACAGAGACGCCACGCAGCTTCATCAAGGCAGGAAAAATCTCTCTCTCAAAACCCCCCTCCTGAGAAAGTCCCTCCAGCTAATAGACCCTCACTCTAGGTCCCAGCAGAGAGTGATAAACAATAACACATTTGTAACCAATGGTAATCAAGTCTTGCGCCCTGCCTCGTGCCTTGCCTTGTCTCAGCAGAAAGTTATTAGACATGACATTACTCGGCCCCCAACACTGGCCTATTCCTTTTCCATTCTCCTTCAGTTTCCTTATAAGTATCTTATAGATTTGTATACTGGCTTCAAACCTTGATATTCAGATCTGAACCTTGCACATTGCTAGGATTATAGGCATAAGCTACCAGTGCCTTGCCTTGCCAAATGTTTTCTTTAAGGAAAAACTCAAGGTTATTATTGCTCTAACTCCGATAAGTTACTAGGGAATTTTTATCTCTGCCTCCATATTTGTTTTCCCCCATGTTCAGGGGCTTGAACCCAGAGCCTGAGCACTGTCCTTGAGCTTTTTTTTTTTTTGCTCAAAGCTAGCACTCTTCCACTTAAGATACAGCACTACTTCTTGTTTTTTGGTGGTTGACTGGAGATAAGAATCTCATGGACTTTCCTTCCTGGTCTGGCTCAAACTGAAATTCTCATATCTCAGCTTCTTGAGTAGCTAGGATTACAGATATGAGCCATGGATGCTTCCATATCTGTTGTATATTCATGGAGTTGAGGGGGCTTTATATATATGAGGAAACTGAAGACAGAGGTATATGGTAAGCAACTAGGTATATGGTAAGCATGTAGGTGAATGATGTATATATATGTACATATATATACATATATGTATATATCATTTATGTTTTATCTATTTTAAATATATATCATTACGACATTCACTGTGCTGTACAACTGTCACGACTATTTCCAGAACATTTTCATTAACCCAAACAGAATCTCTGTAAATTTTAAGCAGAACTCCATCTCCTGCCATTTTTGCTTAGCTTGTATAACATTTAAATGAATGTACTTTAGAGCCAAGGAATCTGAGCTGGAACATTGGCTTTGCCCCTCAGTAAGTCTGGGATCTTGAACAATTTGCTTTTCTCTTTAAGTCTGCTTAATCATCTGAAAAATGGAATGGATAAGAATTATAGCTCTCAGGGGCTGGGAGTTTGGCCTAGTGGTACAGTGCTTGCCGTAGCATGCACGAAGACCCGGGTTTGATTCCTTGGTACCACATACATAGAAAAAAGCACAAGTGGTAGAGCGATAGCCTTGAGAAAGCCCAAGGACTGTGCTCAGGCCCTGAGTTCAAGCCAGGACTGGCCAAAAATTAAAAAAAAAAAAGAATAATAGCTCTCACAGGATTATTCTATAAAGGCAGTGCCTGAAACATCACTGACTTTTGGGGGGGTTGGGAGCAAGGGAGTGTTGGTCCTGGGGCTTGAATTTAGAGTCTAGGCTCTATCACGTGTGCATTCTTGCTCAAGGCTAATGCTGTACCACTTGAACCATAGCTCTCCTTCCAGCTTTGTTTGATCCTTTTCCACCCCTTTCATTTTTTGTTTCCTCTCTTCTTTCTTCTCTCTTTCCTTCCTCCTTTCCCTCCCTTTCCCCATTTTTCTCTCTCATAGTTTTGGGTCTTCATACTAACCTGGAACTCTTGATTATTCTGCCTCAGCCTTGGAGTGCTAGATTATAAATAAGCTCCATTATGCTCAAGCATCTTTTTTTTCCTTCCTTCCTTCCTTCCTTCCTTCCTTCCTTCCTTCCTTCCTTCCTTCCTTCTTTCTTTCCTTCTTTTCTTCCTTCCATCCATCCATCATGGAGCTTGAACTCAGGGCCTGGGCATTGTCCTTTTTTTTTTTTTTTTGCCAGTCCTGGGCTTGAGCTCAGGGCCTGAGCACTGTCCTTGGACTTTCTCAAGGCTAGAGCTCTACCACTTGAGCCTCAGCACCATTTCTAGCTTTTTTCTATGTATGTGATACCAAGGAATCGAACCTGGGTCTTCATGCATGCTAGGCAAGCACTTTAACCACTAGGCCAAGCTCCCAGCCCATGGGCATTGTCCTTTTTGTTCAAGGCTATCACTCTGCCACTTTGAGCCACAGAGCTACTTCCATCAGGAGTTTTTTAATTGTCACAGTAGCCACTAGTATTTGGCAAATTCTTACAGATGAGGAAACTGAAGACAGAGGTACATGGTAATTATGGAGATGGTGTCTTAGTTTGTAGGCGAATGAGATAGAATTTGAATGCAGTCTGACTTAATAGTGAACGCAACCACCTAAATGTGTTAATAAGTGTCTGGAAATGATGATGGCACAACTTAAAGGGAAAAATTCACGTTTGCCAAGTGGGTTGGTAGCATGTTTGATAGTATGTCTTTTGATTCATCATGAGGGGTCCACTGGTTCTGACTGTGCCACAGGTATAATTACTCTGTGTGTGATGTCAAAAGTAATCAGGGAGTCAGGTACTGTAATTAATGTCCCTTTCCCCAGAGTGAGGCCTGAGGTCTTTAGGTAGGGTAGTACAGGTAGCACCAATGGCTTTCCTCTGGGACTGTTGTTTTATTGGGTGCCTCAGCTGTCTTCCCACATATCAGCCAAAATACATGCTTGGAGTTGCCTAAAGATTAATGTCACCACCCACTCTGTCACCTTCCTAATTCTCATCCCCCAACATCCCTGCCTTTAAGACCTTTTTAACTGATCCTGGGTAGTTCACAAGGTGTTAAGGAGACATGCTCATATAAAATGTTGCTCACATTTTCATGTAGACTTCTGGGGAATAAAACTTTGTTCCTTGTAAAAAACAAGGGTGACTTTTTTCTTTCTTTGGTTGGTTCTTATTGTTTTTGTTGGTTTCTGTTTATAGAATAGATTACTACCTATGAACACCAAAGCAATCACATGTATCTTTTGTTTTTTATCATTGCCTCTTCCTTGCCCTCTAGCAAGTCAGGGACTTCCTACATAGCCCAGGCTAGCCTGAAAGTCTATGAAATCCTTTTCAACCTTTTGAGTTCTGAGATTATGGATTGAGATTACAGATGTGTGTCAGTACATCTAGCTTACAGCAGTTTCTTTAATAAGCTATGAAATCTACAAAAAGAATGGAAGAGGAGACAGAAGGTTGGTGTTTCCAAGCTTATTAGTGTTCGTATCTTTATACTTATTTATTTATTTATTGTCAGTCATGGGGCTTGAATTCTGGGCCTGGGCTCTTAAGCTCAAGGCTAATGTTCTGCCATTTGAGCCACAGTGCCACTTCTGGTTTCTGGTGGTTAATTGGAGATAAGAGTCTGGACTATAGTGACCAGGCTGGCTTTGAACTGTGATCCTCAGATCTCAGCCTCCTGAGTAGCTAGGATTACAGGCATGAGACTCTTTTGTGGAACTTAATTTTCCAGAGAACATGACTTGTTGGTAAATATTGCTGAAAATCAATTGATGATTTACACATACCAACACAGGAAAAAATTTATTCTACTGTAAAAACTGGCAGTAGATTTCCTCCTGGGGCAAAATCTGTTTTATTTCACCAAACCTTTTAGTAGATCATTTAGACATGAAATCATTAAATTTTAGGACTTTGACCTGGAAGACAGAAAATGGAAAAGAGGATCAGGAGTTTGGCCTAGTGGTAGAGTGCTTGCCTAACATGCCTGAAGACCCGGGTTCGATTCCTAGGTACCATGTACATAGAAAAAGCCAGAAGTAGTGTTGTGGCTCAAGTAGTAGAGCGCTAACCTTGAGAAAACCCAAGGACAGTGCTTAGGCCCTGAGCTCAAGCCCAGGACTGACAAAAAGAAAACAAGAAAGAAAATGGAAAAGAGTGCTTAGTAGTTGTTCACAGTCCTAGGAGGGTAATTTGTAATTTGAGACTAGGAAAGGGTGAAAGGTGAGGAAAGGGGCAGGAAAAGGAGCTGCAAAAGGTCCCTAGGAGCTTCAAAAGAGCCAAAGAAATCTGAGAGGAGCAGTTAGCTAGTATTAAATTCCCCTTTGGGGCTGGAAATGTGACTTAGTTGATAAAGTACTTGCCTAGTGTGCTTGAAGCCCTAGGTTCAATTCCTCAGTATCAAATACATAGAGAAAGCTGTAAGGGGCACTGTGGCTCAAGTGGCAGAGCCCTAGCCTTGAGTAAAAAGTGTCCAAGGAGCTGGTCGCTGTGGCTCATACCTGTAATCCTAGCCACTCAGGAGGCTGAGCTCTGAGGATCAAGGATCAAAGCCAGCCCAGGCACAAAAAATCTAAGAGACTCTTCAATTAGCCACTAAACAATCGGAAGTGGTGCTGTGGCTCAAGGGGTAGGGCTGTAGCCTTGAGCTGAAACGCTCAGGGACAGCACCCAGGCCCAGAGTCCAAGCCTGACGACAAAAAAAGAAGTCCAAGGACAGTGCACAGGCCCTGAGTTCAAGTTCCAGGACTAGCAAAAAAAGAAACAAACAACAACAAAAATAAAACAACAACAAAAACAACAAAAACTGTTAGTGGCATTGCACCTCAAGCAGTCGAGTGGTAGTCTTGAACAATAGCTCAGGGTTCATGCCAAGGCCCTGAGTTCAAGCCCAGAACTGGCAAAACAAGAACAGCATAAAACTTCCTGTGGTAGAGGGAACAATGAAGAACGTGATCCAGTATTTAATATGTAGAGCCTGATGCAGAATAACATACAAAATGTTGAAAATTTAGCAAAAGGGCCTTTTGAGGCATTGAAATATGCATCCCTTCTTTTTCAATTGCATTTTTCTCTTGATCTGTCATTTTTATTTAATTTGGTATCATACTTCTTTGGTCATAGGGAAAACTCTGTAAATGCAGATCTTAGGGTGGGAAGTGATGGGGTGAAAGGGATACTCTAATTTGACACTCATATATAGGCATCTCACTGGCTGTAGGTTTCCCTTTCCATTATGCATCTGACTAAGGGGCTTGCCCAAGTCAAGTGTCATGAAGTTGGACCAGGCATCACTCCATTTTCATGTACCAGACACTCTAACCATGGTGAAGTAGCAAGATACAGCACAGAGGATAATGAATTGTGGCCATTGGGAGTTGAGGAGCAAGCCTCTCTAACCAGGTAGAGGTAGAAGATAGTAGGGTTTGAGAACAGCTGAGAACTTGGCTCAGGAAAGCAGGGAATAGGCAGGAGACAGGAGGCAGTACTCAGGCCCAAAGTCCCTGATGCAGGTCCTGTTGCCCATCAGACTTGAATCACAGAATGGAAATTCAGAGAGCAGTTTATTAAGAATTTCAAGAAAGCAACCCCAGAGAGTGAAAGTCCAAGTATCTGAGCACAGGGACTGTATGGTTTGTATAGTCTGAGTGTTCCCCACCCCCACCCAAAGCATCATGAGCTACAATTTAGTCCCTGGATTTGGAAGGAAAATGATTGCTGAGTGATATCACCTGGCACCTCTCCTTGGGGTCACACTCTATTGAGCTACTATTCCCACATCAAATTCTTTGCATAAATGCTAACAAAGTCAGTGCTAATGGCACGATGGATTTGCTTCCACCATTGTCCCATGAGCTCACCACTAGCAACATTGGGAAAGATGCCAGTGCAGGCCCACAAGACTCAAAGCAGTAGGGACCAAAATGGGTGAGAAAAATGAATGAGAAACAGAAGCTATCTCTCATTCAGCCAGGCCAAGCCTGTGGTAGAAATTGAGGAAAACACATCAGCAACTTCACAGAGACACCCCTGCCCATACGAGACAAAAGACAGAGTTCTGAGGAGTGGCAAAGCTCCACTACTAGACAGCTCCATCCATAAATTTTCTGTAGAGTAGACCTAAATGAAGCTACCAGGGAGAGTACCAGCAAGCAGGGACACAGAATCCAGGAACTAAAGGATGCCTGTATGGAGTACAACAGATGGAGGGTGGAGCAGGCCACACCTTAAGTGGGGAGTGATTGGGAATTGTGGGGTTTACTACACTCCCCTGTAATCAGAAATTTAAGTAGACTTCAGGGCTCAATGCAGCCACCATCCCTTAGAGCTGACTCCAAGTGAGGTTCCTCTGACTAGAAGAACCCGTTGCTCCTGAAAACAAAGAAGATAATGCAGACTTTTTTGGGGGTGTGTGTGTGTGTGTGTGTGTGTGTGTGTGTGTGTGTGTGTGTGTAGGATGTTTTGTTTTGTTTTTTGGTCTTACAATTTTCTGAAGCTATGATTAACTGGAGATAAGAATTTGACTGACTTTTCTGCCTGGGCTAGCTTTGAACTGTGATCTTCAGATCTTGGCCTCTTGAGTAGCTAAGATTATAGGTATAAGCCATCAGTGACCAGCCAAATTTATAAATCCTTCCTTTATAAAGTTAGGCCATCTCAGGTATTTTGTCGTAGTGACAAAAAATGACTATTTCAGGGTCCTGTGGACTGCAGTGGTTGCACCCTGTATCTTGCCCTGATAATGTCTAATTTTCTTTTTTTTTGGGGGGGGAAGGGGTGTTCCTGGGCCTTGAACTAGGGTCTGGGCACTATTCCTGAGCTTTTTTTGCCCAAGGCTAGTACTGTACCACTAGAGTCACACCTCTACGTCCAGCTTTTTTTTCCCTCCTGTTAATTGGAAATGAACATCTTATTGACTTTCCTGCTCCATCTGGCTTTAAACTTTGTTCCTTAGAGCTCAGCCACATGAGTAGCTAGAATTGCTGGGGCAATATCCCTGAACTATTTTTTCTCAAGGCTAGCACTCTACTACTTGAGCCACAGCACCACTTCTGGCCTTTTCTGTTTATGTGGTACTAAGGAATCGAACCCAGGTCTTCTTGCACGCTAAGCAAGCACTCTACCACTAGGCAAAACTCCCAGCCTCCTCTTTTTTTTCTTTTTAAAGGAAGAAATCTCACACCTTTAATTCCATTCTATAGGTAAAAAGCTGCTGCCTGAACAGACTTGTGTTGCCTTGGGAAATTCAAGGAAAAATGAATTGATTTTTCTGGTTTGAGTAGATGCCAGCCGGAGGAACAGAGCAGAAATTGGGAGGTAAGGCAGGCAGAGACTCAGAGTTCAGCTAAACAAGAATTTGGATGAGCGATGGCTATGAGAATGTAATCCTACTGGGAGCATGTGGACATTTTGAGTTTCCAACCATGCAACTGACCAGTGCCAGCTGGAGGGCTTAGAGATGGCCAGATGGCTAACACTTGGGTTTCCCAGTATGACTTATGCTTTAAGAGAAACATGTTAAAAATATATGAAAGAATTTGAGCATATTTGGTTGTCTATTTTTACTATATACATTGCTCTGTACTAAAAGTAATTCTAACTGTAGTCTTGTGTGCCTTTAATTTGTTACTATTAACTTCTGGTGGCAGGAAGCAGAGAGAGATGGTAATAAATATTTCATGCCCAGTATCCAGTAGTGTGTGCGTAGTGGGTGGTTGTGGGGGTAGAACCACTCTGTACAACCAACCTAGTTGTCCTGATAAAAACTGCATGGTGGAGAAACACAGGGAATGGGGCAGCAGCCATATTTAGCTCACCTGACCAGGTAGAGGGTATTGAATAAATAAAGAACAAATAAACTGAATAGCTATTATTATTGTTATGAAATACTTTCTTAGCATCAGGCATTTTGCCATGTCCTTCACTCAGCTAATTTCCCTTGATTTCTACATTAATCTTATAAGATGAATTATAAGGTGAATTGTGTGTGTGCATGTGTATGTGCCAGTACTGGGGCTTGAACTCAGGGCCTTGAGCTCTTGGTTGGCTTGTTCATTCAAGGCTGGTTTTCTACCAATTGAGCCACACCTTCATTTCTGGTTTTTTTTTTATTGTTGCTGTTTGCTGTTTAATTGGAGATTCACTTGGATTTGTGTGCCCTGGATGTCTTCAAACCCACAGTCCTTAAGTGTTAGTCTTCTGAGTAGTCAGGATTATAAACATGAGCTCGGGGCCGGGAGTTTGGCCTAGTGGTTAAAGTGCTTGCCTAGCATGCATGAAGACCCGGGTTCGATTCCTCAGTACCACATACATAGAAAAAAGCCGGAAGTGGTGCTGAAGCTCAAGTGGTAGAACTCTAGCCTTGAGAAAGTCCAAGGACAGTGCTCAGGCCCTGAGCTCAAGCCCAGGACTGGCAAAAAAAAAATAAAAATAAAAAAATAAACATGAGCTCCTAGCTCCCTGACTATCAGGTAGATTTTTTTTTATCACCCATTCTACAGATGAGAAGATGAAGCTCAGAGAAGTCCTACTCCTATGTGACTGTACAGTTAGCAAATGGTAGAAGTGGGATTAAAGCTCAGGACTGCTTGAAAGCCCAGCCTCTTCAATCACATCAAAGTGAGTTTATACTTGCTTTTGTTAAGAGATAAAACTGCTCTTACTTTTAAATGTCCAAATTCAGAAAGCTCAAATTTGGCTTAGAAATCTTGTTAATAAGACAGGTGCCTATGGGTCATACCTGTAATCCTAGCTACTCAGGAGGCTGAGATCTAAAGCCTGAGATTTGAAGCCAGCCTAGGTAGGAAAGTTCATGAGACTGTTATCTCTAGCTAACCACCAAAATGTCAGAAGTGGATCTGTGGCTAAAGTAGTAGAACTATAGATGTGAGCCACTGGCTCCTGGTTTCTCTAGTTTCTTTTCAAAATAGATCTAGTACAGAGAGTTTTGTGCAGATGGTCCTTAGTAGGTGTCAGTCATTGGTTTATTGTGTGTGCTGTCTGCCTCTTCTGTGAAGTACAGCCATCCCTGAGTACCTGTCTGGAAATATCAGCTAACTGCGTGAAGATCTTGGGGTTTTCATTGTTCTTCTCTGCCCATTCCACAAAAGACTCTTTATTTCTTTTGTGCTCCAGTACTTCTTAAGTCCTAGAAACAAATTAAGGAAAAAAATCCCAGAGATTACTGTTGAATCATTTTGTTTCTTCAATGATTTTTCTTCAAACCTTTCTCTAAATCAGAATTCTGGGCAGGACCATGTTGAGATGTTATATTAGTAGGTATTGCAGGAAAATCCTCCTCCTAAGCCTCAGGGTCCCCATCTCCATGCCAGATAGTGTGGCATGCTAATCAAAAGCACAGGCTTAACTCTACCACTTGATAGCCATGTGACCTTGAGTATATTACTTCTTTGGCCTCAGTTTCCCCATCCATAAAAAGAGAATTAATTATGCTACTTTTCTTTGGTTTTATAGCTTGTATCTAAAGAAGTCTTGTCACATGGAAAAAGAGTCACATATATATATTATCACATCCAGGGCCTGTTCTGCTTGATTTCAATATACAGTCACTGCAGTAAGGTTAAAAAAAAAACCAAAACACCAGTTCCCAATAACATAGTTCAAATTTCACCACTGAATCACTGAATAACAGGTGCTCAGCACGATCAGGGACCATTACATTGCCTGTTTTAAAGTCTCCTAGTGCTTAGGTTCTGTACTTCTGATGTTTGCTGAGTATACAGACAGCAAAACATTTAGTTGTGTTACTATCTCCATAACATTTTACAAAAATGTTTTTACATAAAGATGTCTAACAATGATGAAAGTGTAGCAAAGAACTGAAAAGTGACTAAGCTGGCAATGGAACTGGGTTTGAGAGGATTTGAAATGGCAATGATAAAATGAGGAGAAACCTCATGAAGACAAGGTACCAATCACACAGAAACAATCTGGTTAACACAGAAGCAAGCTAAAGTCACTTTGGCATCTTTCCTTTCTTTTTTTATTTTTTCTCTCCCCCACTTTCATTCCTCTTTTTTCTTTTTTTTTCCTTTGTTGGTTGTGGGGCTTGAACTCAGGGCCTAGGCACTGTTCCTGAGCTTTTTCACTCAAGTCTAGCACTCTACTGCTTTGAGCCCAAGTGCCACTTCCAGCTTTCTGGTGATTACAGGCATGAGCCACCAGTGCCCTGCCTTCCCTTCCCTTCCCTTCCCTTCTCTTCCCTTCCTCTTCATTGCCACTTTCACTGCCTCTCTCCCTTCCTCTTCCTCCTCCTCCTTCTTTTTCTTCTTCTTTTTCATGTATGCTGGTACTGGGGCTTAAATAACTCAGAGGCTTCATGAGTTCACTTAAAGCTGGCACCTTACTACTTGAGACACATCTCCACTTCCAGCTTTTTGCTGATTAATTGGGTGTGAGTTGCATGGACTTTTCAGCCCAGGCTGGCCTCAAACCTTGATACTCAGATCTTACCTTCCTCAGTAGCTAGTATTACAAGCGTGAGCCATTAGTACCTGGCTTACATCCTGTCTATTTGAATTATGCTAGGCACAGAAAGGTGCTTATGATTGAAATGGAGTCTTTACTTCTGCTTTGGATTACCTGCAGTATGGCAGTAACTTTGACTCCACTATGCAAAAAAAAGAACAACTGTCAAATTAAACTCTCACTGAACAAGGGATATTGACACTATCCCCACTCAAGAGACTAGATATGCAATGTGAAGAAACTATCAGTATTTACCATGTGTCAGACTTTAGGCTAAGTGCTCTATAACCAGTACTTCAATATTATAACATGCTCAGAGGCAGAAACTGTCATGATGTTAAAGGTGAAGAAAAGGAGATTTAGCAAGATTAAGACTTATCCAACATGACTTTGAGGGGAAGCAGCGGAGCAAAGACCAACTTCAGATTCTCTTAGCCACTAGGTTGTTTAAGAAGTGATTTACGGGCCAGGAGTTTGGCCTAGTGGTAGCGTGCTTGCCTAGCATGCACGAAGACCTGGGTTCGATTCCTCAGTACCACATACATAGAAAAAAGCCGAAAATGGTGCTGAAGCTCAAGTGGTAGAGCTCTAGCCTTGAGAAAGTCCAAGGACAGTGCTCAGGCCCCGAGCTCAAGCCCAGGACTGGCAAAAAAAAAAAAAAAAAGATTTACTTGGGCAGAGCATGGGATACAGGTATCTGGTGGCCAGTTCTGGGAAATGTCCATTTCACTAGAACCAGACATATGTCATATCAGTGTCCTTCCCCTGTACCTATCATGCTATTCTTTTAGGTTTTGCTTCTGTCAGTACTAGAACTTGATCTCATGGTTTCACATTTGCTTGATTTTCTAGCTTTGCTAGAAGGCCCTCTGGGGCCTTGCCTCCAACCTAGCTTTTTGCTGGTTACTTTTGAGATGGAGTCTTACAAGCTTTTTTTCTGCTGGCTTTAGACAAGATTGTCCTGGTCTCAGCCACCAAAGTAGCTAGGATTATAGGCATAATCCTTGACACCTGGCTTCACATTCCATTCTTTATGCTCCCACCTATGCTTGGGCAGGCCCACAAAAACTGATCAGCAGGAAGACTCAAGGTCCTCAGAACACTAGCCCCTGTTCCTCACCTACAGCTCTGTGTCCAAGTTGTGCTGCTCTGATATGGTGCAAGGGGCCCTGCTTCTTCCTGCCCTTCTGCAGCAGCCTGGCAACATTCTACATCTCCCAGCTACCTGTTGGGTTTGCAGCTCTGGGCCTAGAGAGTCTGATGGCTCAAGTGTCAGAAGAGGCCCCTACCTAGCAGCCAGAGAAACAGAAATTAGGCCATATCTGATTCTTGGGTCTTGAGGAAGATACAGTCTTGTCCTGAAAGGTCAGAGGATCTGGGAGTTGACTTCCATATTCACATACTGGCCAGTCTCAGAGCCAAAGGCATTGGCTATGGCCTCCCAGATCAGCCTCGGTGAGTAATCTAAGCATTTTTGGCTTTAAGATTCTTTTTGTTTTGGAATCAGAAAATTGTTTTTCTTGATCCCAAAGGATTCTCACTCCACAGGTCTGTCTGCAGGGCACTCTGTTACAGGGAAGGAGAATTTACTGGACAGGGCTCCTCTGACAGGGCCTATGGCTCACTGCTTTGTAGTAACTGCTATGATGGGTCCTGACAGATGTGAACCCTTGAGATGTGTGGTGTCTGCTTCTCACAGAGTTCCTACTGAACTCACAGCACCCCTAGGGAGGGAGCAGGGCCCGAAATATTGTTTGTAAGGACCTTAAGAACAATGCCCAAATCCCTTCCAAATAATTTGCAAGAAGCAGTGCTTTTCTAAAACTTTTCTTCCCCAGTCTCTGCCTGCCTGCCTGCCTGCCCCCCCCCCACTCCTGTGCTAAAAGACTCTGGGAACATGTCAATGAGGAAAAAAAAGGAAAAACAAAAAAACAGAAAAAACTATTTTTATGAATTTATACTTCATTGGAAGAGACTGGAAAATAAGTGACATAAATGAGAGAAATATAGCATGAGACCACTTAGAGTGAAAAAGTTGAGACTGGATGAAAAGAGGTAGTGGTCATATATACCAAAGATGCTGAGATAGGTCCTATCCTCTTCTCCTTTTCCCTCCTCTTTTTTTCCTTGACAGGATTTCGCTGCTTAGGCTCAGGCTGGCCTCACATCCCCAGTCCTCAAGCCTCAATCTCCCAAATGCTGGGATGACTTGCTTGTATATGAAGCTCCCCAAGCAATTTCTTTTTTTTCATATATTTTTATTGTAATTAATGGAAGAGTTACATTATCTTCACCAGATAGAAGGTGCATTAATTCACATACATTGATATCCTTTCTCATGTCTTGGTCCCCATTTCCCTCCCCCCAACTCCCCAAGCAATTTCTGATAGCTAAAGCAATCCCTACCTGTTTTAGGTGGGAACAAGGGCTAATCCTGTTAACACTGATAGAAAGATGACATTTGTCAGATAATGAGAGAACTCAGTGGAACAAATTTGCATTTATGTTCTACATGGGCACCTCTGGTGATTCATAGATTAGCCACAGAAAAGTGAGAGGTTTTCAGAAGTGTTTCTTACAGCAGATTTCAGTTTCATATATAAGAGGGCCTAAGCATGAACATTTTAATACAGAAGCAGTGAGAGGCAGCTTCTGTAAACCAACCCTCCAGTTAGTTAGATATGAATAAGATGGGAAAAGAGAAGAGGAAGATGAAGAGGAAGACTACAGAAAAGAGAAGAGGAAGACTACAGCCAGCTTAGGGTGCTTAGGGACTTCAGCTGATAGTCTCTGTTTCTTGTCTGGGGGTCACATTTTCTGGAATGAGGTTGATCTGCCCCAGCTTGGAAATGCCCCAGCTAGAAGTATTCTGGAGTCAGGCTGATTAGAGAAAAGAATGAGAAAGTCTATTTCTTTCATGGAAAAGAAACAGTGTGTTGGAGCTAATTAGCTCCTGCAACTGCAAGGATGGTGGTTGTTAAAATTTTGTAAATTGTCATGTTGAAATTGGTTATTATGAGCATACGTACACCTTGGGCATTGGCAGATGCTACAACTTAGGGTTTGTCCCTGGTACACTGGTTATGAAGCACTTACCTGCTCTCTCGGGGAAGTAATAGTAACCTCATGTGGTTCTTTGTGGCTTTTTGTTGTTGTTGTTGTTGTTGTCAGTCAGAGGACTTGAACACAGTGTCTGGGCGCTGTCCCTGAGCTCTTTTTGGCTTACCACTTTGAGCTACAGCACCACTTCTGTTTTGTTTTGTTTTCCTTTGTTGTTGTTGTTTTGCTTTGTTTTGTTTTTAAGATAAGAGTCTCACAGGGACTTTTCTGCCCTGGGTACCCTTGAACTGCAATCCTCAGATTTCAGCCTCCTGAGTAACCAGGATTATAGGAGTAAACCACCAGTGCCCTGTTTTTGTGGCTGTTTGAGGAGGGGGATACCAAGTTTGGGGTTTGGCTTTCTTTCTCTGTGATATCATGATGAGAATCACCTAGTAAAATAAAAATAAAAGTAAGTAATAAATACAAATGAACATAAATAAAATAATAAATACAAATTTAAAAAAGTAAATAACAAAAACATTGTAATGGTTGCTTTGGCTTTCACTGCTTTCATTTTTCTACACTTAGAGAACAGAGTAGGCTCGGATAGAATATTCAGCATCTTTTGCTTCTAGTCTTTCTAGACCTTGGTTCAGTTCATATACAATGCCGAGCCCAAATCGATAATTTTTAGTGTTGAGTGTGCATGTGTGTGCGCGCACAGCCAGTATCACCTATTAGAATAGCACGCTTTTTCTAATTTGCCAGCAGAGGGCACTATAGGACTGATGATATGTTAGTTCCAGGCTTTTTATAATCTCTAAAAGAAAATAAAAACATTAATTTGAATTAATTAGGAAAGGAGCAAACTAAATTGGTAATTTTTAGGTAAAGCATCACTTTTGAAAAAGAAAGTATATTGTTCAAGCAAAGATGGTAAGCCTCTGTAGCATTTCACAGATTATACAAAGCACTCGGCCTCATTGACTTTTTTTAATTCTTAGAACAATCCCACACAGGTGTAAGCATCCTAGGTGTAGAATCAGAGGACTTGTGCTGTGCTTCAAATCTTGGCTCTGTCATTGACTTGACATTGAATGTGGAGAGCCAAATTCCCTATGTATTCCTTTGGCGATAATACTAGTACTTGACTTTGGGGTTTGATGAGGAATGAAAAGAGGAGCTATACACTGAGCACTTACCATATTGTTTTGCACATACTGGGCGCTCAGTAGACATTAGCTCTTTCTCATTATTGTTATAACAGGTTCTCGAGCTTACAATGAAGGCACTATTCAAGGTCACATAATTAATAAGGGCAAAGCCAGGACAGAAGTCCCACCTCTTTGCCCTGAGCCTCTGACCATTACCTGTCTGTCAGCTGTCATTGCTGACAAAGCTTCAAACCATGCTAATAATGCTGTAACCACTGCTTGTGCTAGAAGACTCATTTCATAAAAAGATATTCCCTCTTGCAATCCTATGTTTGTCATTAATTGCTCAGTAACTAGTTTTTTCTTAAGGAGTTCACATGTAATTTTAGTCAAGTACCAATCAGACCTCATGATCTGAATATGAGTGCTTAAAATCAAGTTGATATGCTGTCCTGGACAGTTTAAAACTAGTGTCAGGAACACTTAACACGATCAGGGCCTAGCCAGTGTTGTAGGTTAGAAGGAGAGGGGATTCTGGTGCTCTCTGAAGCAAAAAGTCAGTATGCAGGCCAAGCTTTGCAAGACTTTCTGAATTTTCAAGAGAAGCATGAACTCACAGTTTTTATGTGAAATACCTGATAATTCTTGTTAACTGATTTTGAGATTTATAAGAAAAGAAGCTGAGAACCAAATAAAACATGTTGGTAGGGTACATCTATTCTATGGCAATGGATTGCCAATCACAGGCTGAGCCTTGATTGATGTGGCATAAGGAGGGGTACTTAACATTCTTAGGGGCAATAGGAATATCTCACTTCGTTGTAGACATCCTTGTCAAATCCAGTCAACTTTGTTAAACTGATCATTTTCTCCCTGTGGCTGAGCCAAATAGCAGGCTTTGTTCATGGTGAAAGAATCAATTCCTGTCCAAGGAAGCATCTAGTTAGAGAATTAGAATGACTGAAATCTATCTGCAATCCTGTGGAGTGACTCTAGGCAAGTCACAGGCTCTTTCCTTTCAAAACAGTCAGCAAAGCTGGTGGTACCATAGTTGTGATCTCCTCCTCCTCCTCCTCCTCCTCTTCCTCCTCCTCCTCCTCCTCCTCCTCCTCCTCCTCCTCCTCCTCCTCCTCCTCCTCCTCCTCCTCCTCCTCCTCCTCCTCTGTGTGAACCATAGCACCACTTCTGGTTTCCTAGTGGTTAATTGGAAATAAGAATCTCATGGACTTTTGTGCCCAGGCTGGCTTTGAACTGTGATCCTCAGATCTCAGCCTCCTGAGTAGCTAGGATTATAAGCGTGAGCCACCAGTGCCTAGCTGATGAGCTAAATTTTAAGCAAGTATAGCCATTTACTAGTGACTCAGGCCTATAATCATAGGTACTCTGGAGGCTGAGATTTGAGGATTGAGGTTTGAGACAGACTGGAAAGGAAAGTCAGTGAGACTCTCATCTCCAATTAACAACCAAAAAGATGGATATGGAGCTGTGCCTCCTGTTAGAGTGCCAGCCTTGAGTGAAAAAGTTAAGGGAGCCGGGCGTGGTAACTCATGTCTATAATCCTAGTTATTCAGGAGGCTGAGATCTGGGGATCAAGGTTCAAAGCCAGCCTGGGTACCAAGGTCCATGAGACTCTTATCTTCTAGTAACTACTGGAAAACAGGAAGTGAGGCTGTGGCTCAAGGGGTAGGGCAGTAGCCTTGAGCTGAAGAGCTCAGACACAGTGCCCAGGCCCAGAGTTCAAGTCCCATGATGGACAGAAAAAAAAAAAAAAAAGAAAACGTTTAGGGAGAACACAAGCCCTAAGTTCAAGCCTCAGTAAAAGTACCCCGAAAAAGGCTAATAGTTCTTTGCTCTGAAACATGGTCTTGGCTTCTCTTGCTCAAGAGGCTTGGCTTTCAACTTGTTCTGCCTTTGACACCATTAGAATACAGATTACATTTTGACACTGATAACAGTAAGTAGCATGACTCAGTTTCCCCTTTCAATCTATCTAACACATTTCTGCACATTTCATTCTCTTCTTTCTTAAGTATGGCATGGCCCACACTAATTAATCCATGTCTGGAATGAATCTAGTTCTTGCCCTTTGGTCCTTGGGCCATAACTCTCTTGAACTTACAGATCTCCAGGGTTTCCATCACTTCAGAGAATGGACCATTTAGTCCATTCCTGGTGCAGAGCAGCATTAATAGGCAATTGCCACCGGGAGATAATACAGGAAGAAAAATGGCTAAAAATATTCAGTGAATCACAGAAAATTACATCTCCTAAAACCTACAGTGTATTCCTATTGCCATAGCAACCCCTGGCTAGTAAAGAAAGAGCTGATTTATTACAGGATTTCCCTAGCCCTCCATTCTGTTGGAAGCACCTTCACTCTGTGGTGTGATCCTGGGCAAGGAGGACCATGAAGCTGTCACAAATGCTGTGATTTCTCAACTCTGTCACTTCCAGTATCAGTTCTAGGGCAAGAAACTACCTCTTTCCACACAGCCAGGTGATCTCCAAGCCCCTTTCCTGAGATGAAGATGACTGTTTCTAGTTTCTGGACAAATATCTTACTTTCTGTCCCCGTGAATGCCAATTGCAGCAGAGTGCTCACTTCCTGGAGGGTGTAGCAAGGTTGGGGTTATGAAGAAGCTACAGGTCCCAGGCCTATCTGAGAGAAGAGAAGAGATCTTTCTTTTCCCTTTGTTTTCCTCCTGGCCTTTCTCGTGCCTTTCCTTTATTCTGAGTTTTTGTTTGTTTGTTTGTTTGTTTCCAAGTACTAGGGCTTGAACTCAGGGCCTAGTACTGTCCCTGAGCTTCTTTTGCTCAAGGCTAGCACTCTGCCACATGAGCCACAGTGCTACTTCCAGCCTTTTCTGTTTATGTGGCACTGAGTGGAACCCAGGATTTCATGCATGCTACACAAGTACTCTACCACTAAGCCACATCCCCAGCCCTCAAGTTTTCTTTTTCTTTTTCTTTTTTGTATTGGCCATGGGGCTTGAAATCAGGACTTGTGGGCTGTTCCTGAGCTTTCTTATGCTCAGGGCTAGTGCTCTACCATTTTAAGCCTCAGAACCACTTCTGGTTTTCTGGTTGTTAATTGGAAATGGAGAGTTCCACAGATTTTCTTACCTGGGCTGGCTTTGAACCATGATTCTCAGATCAAAATAGCTAGGATTACAGGCATGATCCATCAGTACCAGGAAGTTTTTCATTTTTTATGGAGTTGTCTGTGTGTGTTTGTGTGTGTGTGTGTGTGTGTGTGTGTGTGTGTGTGTGCATGTGTGCCAGTCCTGGGTCTGCAACTAATTTCCCAACTGCTGTCCCTGAGGGGTTTTTTTCTTTTTCTCTTTTTTTTTAATGTGACAGTCCTGGGGTTTGAACTCAGGGCCTGGCTCTGTCACTGAGCCTCTCTGTGCTCAAAGCTAGTGCCTTGAGCCACAGACCACTTCTAGCTTTCTCTGAGTAGTTTACTGGAGTTAAGAGTCTCATGGACTTTCCTGTGGGCTGGCTTCAAACTGTGGTCCCCAGCTCTCAGCCTCCTAACTGGCTAGGATTATAGGTGTCAGCTACTGGTGCCCAGCTCTCCTTGAGCTTTTTCGCTCAAAGCTAGTGTTCTACCACTTGAGCCACAGTTCTATTTCTGGTTCTTTGAGTTTATTTGATATAAAAGTGTAAAAGACTTTCCTGCCCGGGCTAACTTTAAACCATGATCCTTAGATCTCAGCTTCCTGAGTAGTTAGTATCATAAATATACTCTCCAAGAACTACTGGAGTCACAATGATAGACACGAAAATAAAGAATTGTCTCAGCAAGATGAAATTTACTTTTTTTTTAGCCAGTCCTGGGGCTTGAACTCAGGGCCTGGGCACTGTTCCTGAGCTACTTTTGCTCAAGACTAGCACTCTACTACTTAAGCCACAGTGCTATTTCCAGTTTTTTTTGTGTGTGTGTGTGTATGTGATACTGAGGAATCAAATGCAAGGCTTCATGCTTGCTAGACAAGCACTCTACCAGTAATCTACATTCCCAGCCCCAAGATGAAATTTATCTGTTCAGAAAGGTGCACCATTGGGGCCAGGAGTTTGGCCTAGTGGTAGAGTGCTTGCCTAGCACGCACGAAGACCCAGGTTCAATTCCTCGGTACCACATATATAGAAAAAAAGCCAGGAATGTGCTGAGGCCCAAGTGGTAGAGCTCTAACCTTGAGAAAAGGACCTTGAGAAAAAGACCAAGCACAGTGCTCGGGCCCTAAGTCCAACCCCAGGACTGGCAAAATAACAAAAAAGAAAGGTGCACCATCATTCAAAAATCTGCTAAGCAAGTGCACAGAGCAGGAAGGCTGCTCCTCTGTTTATTCCTAATGCAGCAGGTCCTGCCCCTTTGCTCAGATTGGTTGAGCTCAGGTTGACAATCTGTGTGGGATTGGCTAGTTTGAAAAAGGTAAAATGTATTTACATAAGGCAACTTTGAAATAAGATTAACAATACACAAGTAATTTCAAAACATACCTATACTCTCAGTGGGTACATTTTGTCTTAATTCTATCTTGAAAAGAAACCAGTTTAAGACAAAACCTTATATTTCAAAAATTGTTCCTTGTTCCAAATCAGTTCCTCTTTTCCTTAACAAGAACCAAGCCAACAGGCAATACAGGAACTTTTTTTTTTTTTTTTTTTTTTTTTTTTGCCAGTCCTGGCCTTGAGCTCAGGGCCTGAGCACTGTCCTTGGACTTTCTCAAGGCTAGAGCTCTACCACTTGAGCCTCAGCACCACTTCCGGCTTTTTTTTTTTCTATTATGTGGTACTGAGGAATCGAACCCGGGTCTTCATGCATGCTAGGCAAGCATTTTAACCACTAGGCCAGACTCCCAGCCCCAATACAGGAACTTTTAATGAACACATTTTAGTAGAAAAAAAAAAAACTTTTTCTTACACTAGGATTACAGGTGTGAGGTGCTGATGCTGAGTTTAAGTCCTTTTGAGTGAATTAGTGCTTAGGGCCTTACAACTCTCTTTGCAAAGCAGAATTCTGTGCGGGAAGTGAGAGGAAAGAGTGTGTGTGTGTGTGTGTGTGTGTGTGTGTGTGTGTGTCTGTGTGTCTGTGTGTGTGTGAGTGTGTGTGTTTTACAGCAGTTTATTTTTCTCAGATGTCAAAGAGGACAAATATACATGCAGGATAAAGTCAAGGGCAAATCAGATCAATGGATGAAGTCAAAGGCCCCTCGGTGACATCTTGGGTTTCTCGAAGGGAGGCTAAGGCCTTGAGCTATGATGACCCAGCTCAGTGAGGGTCAGAGATAGCAGAGGATAGACAATGGGACCCAGTTCACATCTCTGTCTGTTCCTTTTTCTTTTCTCTTTTTAATACAGACACACACACACTCACACAGACTCCCTCAACTCCCCCCCACACACACACCTTTATCCTGTTTCCTGAAATCTTTTCAAACACTGGCACAATGAGGGAGTCATTTCTATCAGGGACAGAGTTTTCACATGTCAGGAGTGTTTTCTCCCACTGTCACTATGAAATGATTCAGTTAGGGGTACCTGCTAACTTCAGGTGTCAAGATGAGGAGAGGAGAAGGAGTAATATGAGGTTCAGGGTTCTCTCTCCCCTGCATTTGATCCAGCCTGCCCAGAATCTTCTGTCCAGATCTAAGGATCTGATTGTAAACCCCAAAGTACATATGCCCATACAGTGGTAATGACATGAAAGATTCTGGAGGAAGTCTTGTCATGTGCTACATTAAATTCTACACCCTTCCTTTCTCTAATAGCTCACTACTGTAATTCACTCATCTCAGTGTCATGAGCAGCAGTAGAGCAGAAAGTGGTTCTGCTATTTATAAATTATCTGGATTTAATGCAAGAGCATCTTGATTTCTTCCCAGTAATCTAGAAACAATAATAAGGGCAGTTTAAGGGGTGAGCAAGGAAGAGTCCCCCTGCCCCCCGTCTTGGAACTGAACTTCTGTATAACCCCTGCCTTTAGATCCCTGGCTTGTGGCTGCAGGGATACCTTGAGAAGGAAAAAATATAGTCACTTTTAGTTCTGAAAATATAATTTGTCTCAATCCTCCAACACCAGCCAAATATGAGTTGTATAAAGGAAATCAGCACAGGGTTTCAGGCTGGGCTGTAAAAGAAGTTAAATATTTGAGAGCTGGTCAGTCTTTATTTAATAAAATTAGAGTAATAATGAGTACAAGAAGCCTAAACTACCCTCACTTCTTTTGTGCCAGTACTGGGATTTGAGTGCAGGGACTCATACTGTCTCTTAGTTTTGCTTAAGGCTGGCACTCTGCTACTTGAGCCATAGCTCTTTTTCTGGCTTAATTGGACATGAAAGTCTAATAGACTTTTCTGCCCAGGTTGGCTCTGAACTGTGACGCTCAGATGTCAGCTTTTTGAGTAGCCAGAATCAGACGTGTGAGCCATTCGTATGCTGCTAAATTAAAGGAAGCCATAGTCTTTGTAGGAAAGAGGGAACCTATGGCTAAGCCCAAAATTTGTATATATGCTTGAGAATCCAAATTGTTAACCATTATGTGACCCATTTGCCTCCATACTACCTCCTCAGAGGGTTTGCTTTTAAGATACTGATTATAAATAGCATCTTGAAGCAACAAAATGGGATTCAGACAATGAAAGACTAGGTGTTACCTTTAGGCCTCTCTTGATGTCTAGATAACCCATCATCAGTCTCACGAGGCCAGGGTGAACAAAATCTTTCCATATGGGCTGGTTCACATAACCTTCGTGGGCCCAATGATTGAGTGCTTTTAGTTTTTTTTTCAAGCTTCCATTATGGAAATCTATCATTTATTTTGTGTGTGTGTGAGAGTGTGTGCACATGGGCATGCATGTGCCGCTACTGGGGCTTGAACTCAGGGCCTGGGTACTATCCCATAGCTTCTTTTGCTCAAGGCTGATGCTCTACCACTTTGAGCTGCAGAACCACTTCAGTTCCCAGGAATATTGTTCTAAAAGCAAGCCTTTTCTCTCATACATATCAGTGTTTCTATACATTGGCCCCATCATTCCTATCCTGTTTATTTTTATACTTCTTTTCAATGGCATCATTTGTTCATTTCACTTTTAAAAGACTTCATAGAACATTATGATAGTAACATTTGTAAATAATCTAGTCAACTAATAACAAAGAAAATTATAGTACATCTACCCATAATAAATGTTGAATTTATTAAAACTATTGCTACAGAAAGGTATCTACCAAGAGATATTCCCAATGTATATTATCAAACAGTACAGATACAGTATACATAATGGCTAGAGAAGTCAGTGAGGGTTGGGTGTTAGTGGCTCATGCCCATAACCTCACTACTCAGGAG
Source organism: Megascapheus bottae (assembly GCF_031878675.1). Classification (NCBI taxonomy): domain Eukaryota; kingdom Metazoa; phylum Chordata; class Mammalia; order Rodentia; family Geomyidae; genus Megascapheus; species Megascapheus bottae. Next base: position 5,527,118 of record NC_143522.1, read on the forward strand.
ACTGAGATCCAAGGATGGCAGTATCAAGCCAGCCAGGGCAGGAAAGACCATGGAGATCTTATCTCCAATTAACTACCAGAAAAGCCAGAAGTGGAACTGTGGCTCAAGTGGTAGAGTGCTAGACTCTGAGTTCAAGCTCTAGGACTTGCACCAAAAGAAAGGATGTAAAGACTTAGAACAGGGTAGAGGAGAGTGTGGGCAGTCTGTACATTCTGATTTGAGTTTCTTGTAGTAAGCAGGTGTGGAGCTTTGTAATAGATAGACAGGGATAGAAGTGGTACTTATGAGATTGAAGAAGTAATGGGACAGAGGAAGTCTGTCTCATCCCTGGGGAATAATGCGTCCTAGATAAAAAACAAAAACAAAACAAAACAAAAAAACCCACCTGTGGTTTCTTAGGCTTCCATTAAGTACTTGCCCTTTAGTGCCTAAACTGTTTCAGGCAACTTGTGACATGACCACTGTTAACATCTCAAGTCTGGGTCCATGTGGTAATTAATTGGGTGAGTAGCCTTCTCAGAAGTCCACCATCAAATAATGTCGATTAGTATTTACTTTATCCCTAACGATTATGTTTCTCAGCAAAAGCAGTTTCCTTCTCTAATATGGCCCAGGACCTTTATTTCCCTGTAGCTATATTACTTGGCAGAGTACCCCAAAATGCTGTTTTATCCTTAGGGTGTCAAGCAAATATCTGGCTGATTTCTGGGATATTTTGTCCAGCTCTTATTTTTTTTTCTACATCTTACTAAGAAAAAGAGAATAATAAAATAGAAGATTCTGTCATCCAGAATTGTATTTTCTGTTGGAACTTTCACCTTGATTTCTTTTTGGGGAGCTGTCTACTTCCATCTGTTCATGGAATTGGGGCACGAGACCCAAGTTTGGCCAAATGGCATATTCTTTTTTTTTTTTTTTTTGGCCATAGAGGAAAGAGCCATAAGCAAACATGTGACCGAAGTCAAGCCATGATTGCTTCTGGGACTTTTCCTGAGACTACTGGGCCAGGGTGGATAGCTTCTATTTGAGGTGCCAAGCTGATAGGCTGCAAGCTGGGAACTGCCTGTGGCCATCTGCCTAGCACTGGGCAAACCCCCCGGGAGAGAAGTCAACATTGCAGCATGGAGCTGGAGGAGGGGATCATCAGATTCTTTTTTTAATTTATTTGAACCTTAGGGGTTTCAATTCAATGTCAGTTTATGAATACAATGCACATTTGTCAGTGTCACCTTATTCATTGTACCCTTTCTTTTCCATCTATTCTCAATTCCACTATCAGATTCTTTAATTGTCATCTTTTTGGAACCTAGATTCAGTTACTCTAGAATTTACTCTTGAATTTCTCAGGTGCAGGATCTAATAAACTCTTTTTCTCCTTCCTCTCTAGACAGTTTAATGGATTTCTTCCACCAAAAAAGCAAATGAAACTGAAGTGAGACCTGTGAGATTAGACAGTGTAGCCTTTTCCTTTTGCCTAATATGTATTCCCTCTCCCCACCTCATGCTGAAGATGGAACTCAGGACCTCATGTGTGACAGGCAAGGTCTCAACCATTGAGCAGTACCTCCAGCCTCACTTTGAAGCTTTTGAAGCAAGTCACATTCACACACAGTGATGTTAGAGTTTCACCACAACCTTCTGTAGGAGAAGAAACTGAGGCTCAGAGAAGTTGGGTAATAATAGAAACAGACACAGTATTGGAGAGCAGCAGACCTGGGACACAAATGCAGGCTTTTTTTTTTTTTTTTTTTTTTCTGGTGCTGGTCCTAGTACTTGATCTCAAGGATGGCACTGGATGCTTTCTGTAAGCTTTTTTCTTCAAGGGTAGTTACTGCTCTACCACCTGAGCCACAGCCAAGCCAAGGCTTGGGCCCTGTCCCTGAGCTTCTTTTTGCTCAAGCACTTTGCCACTGATACATCTCGACCTTTGCAGATGTTTTGGATGACTCATGAAGCCTTCTGGCTTTCGATTACCTAGCTCCTGAGATACTGAGAAGCCTAGAGTGGCATTGTGAGGGGTGTAGAACAGGAGAAGTAGGGCTTGTCACCTCACAAGCCCTCAAAAGACTTGCTTCTCACACCCCACTTGACTTGTTTTATCCATTCATGCAAATGCAGCTGCATTATCTATTTTATAAAGTGCTGCCCTTGGTGTTAAAATCACCTCAGGGTGCAGAGTGCACAAGTTAAAAATAATTAGAAGATATAAAATAGAGGGTTGATAGTGAGGGGCACTTTTACAAAATATCAGCATTAAAATGTCAGGTTGAGGCTTACTTGAGGCTCTGAGGATTTCCTGTGTAATGTTAGCAGAGGGGTGGCAAACGATAGTCTAGTGATTTCTCACAATGCTAACTCACCAGCTACCTTCCTTAAGTCTTCCCTGGGTCATTAGGACTCAGCACCCAGCCAGTGCCAACTCTCTTATATTCCTCCTCTGCATGTTGTTGGCCTGCAGCAGCCGGTGATGCCTGACAGGAACAGAACAATGGCTTGCTCTAAGAGTTCGGCATGGGGAACCAGCCAAGACCTCTCTATAACAATAACATATATGAGATAATCTCATTAGAGCCAGGAACCAAGACTTGAGAACAATGCTATCAAGCTACTGTTTTCAGCTTCTTACCTACCTTTATGACCTTGGCCAAGTCAAGGTCATTTTACTTTTAAATGAGGGGACTGGTTTAGGTGTCTCTTGCATGCTATGTTGATTTCTTAGATAGATTAGTTTGTCTTAGGTGCTACTTGTCTGTCAGTCTACCTGTCTACTTGTCTATCTAGCTATTTATTTGAGACAGACATGATCTCACTCTATAGCCTAAACTGGCTTGGAACTCATGTGTAGCCTCAAAGTTACCATCTTCCTACTCAGCTTCCTTAGTGGTAGATAAGCAACAATGTACCATTATGCCTGGCTTCATGTTGGCTTTCTAGTTCTCAGAACTCATCCACAGCAAATATTTATTAGTCATCTTCTAGCTGCTAAGTCATCTGTAGGGTTCTCTCATGCAAAATACATTTTCTATCTCTATATCACACAGTTTTCTCTCCGATGGCCACAGCCTAGTCCCCAATGGAGAAGGAGAAGAAGCATCATTGGACTTAACTACATTTACCCAGTTACCTACCTTTCCTACCCTCTGTGTTTTTGGTGGCCCATATGGAGGCTCTTCCATGTGATCCTTATACAACAGCATTCTGGGATTCCCTGAGCACCACTCAACCATCCTGCCTCCATCAGGGCAGTAATGAGGTTTCCTTTCCAGCCTCACACTGACTCACTATCTTTCATCCTGCTGAGTGTCCCCCTGGCTGCATTCATTTCTCTCTCTGCCCTGGTTTATTCAGCTGTGTTCTCCTCTGCTCTGCAGGCTATCTGTCACAGGAGGTTGTTACAGCCCAATTGGAGTGCACTTTATCTTTCCCTCTGCCCTTTCACTGAGCAAACATGTACAGTCGGCATTTCAGCCATGGAGATTCTCCTGTCCCTTAACTCTTGCCTAAAATGGAAATTCAGTGGCTTTGTAGCAAAAATCCACATTCCCCTGTAACCTAAACCCAACAGCTATTTGCTGAATCCTGATACTATGCCCAATGATGTTGTGTCCTCAAGAGGTTTATGGTGTTGTTGGTGAAATACAACAGATAAATGAGAAACAGCTTGCAAGCAGCAAAACACAGTATGCTGTCAGTATTATCATTAGGTGCCAAAATGTGCAGTGCTAAAGCAGCAGCATTGACACTTGTAGTGGAACTGACTCATGCTGAGCATTTATGTGCACCTCCTTTCCACCTCACAACAAGACTGAGAAGGGGGATTAGTGTCCCCATCCATAAAGTGGCAAACTGTCACAATTTACTTGTCTCATGGATGCTAAGAATGTCTGTTCTGTTCAACACCCAAGTTTGTGCATTTTAAACTATATGCTCAGTTACTTCTTTGGCAAGTTCTATGAAGGTTGGGGCTAGGTTCTCATGACTGTTTTCCAGAGTCCAATTCCAAAAAACAAAAATAACCATTACTTCACATGTATGTATATGTACATATATTCACACACATGTGTATTCATACATATATGCACAATATACAATGTTTCTATGTACACACACACACACACATATATATATATATTATAGACAGATCTATAGAAAAAGCTAGATGAAATGGTTTGTTTTTCTAGTCAAGAGGGATAACCCTTGAGAGATCTGGAGGATTGGGATATTCAAGTTTGGCTATCCCAGAGGGAAAGGAAGAAGATGATGGGTTTTCTTTTGGAAAATGCACATACACACGGGGTGCTGTTGGCCTAGTTTTTACTCTTAGTTATTCAGGAGGCTGAAATTTGAGGATTGTGATTTGAAGCCAGCAGGGGCAAGAAAGTCTGTGAGATACTTATCTCCATTTTACCACCAAAAAGTCAGAGGTGGAGGTATAGCTCAAGTGGTAGAGCATCAACTTGAATAAACAGGCAGTGCATAGGCCCTGAGTTCAAGCCTCAGGACTGATGCATATACACTCATGCATATGTGCATGCATGCCCCCCCACACCATCACCACCATAATCAATAACAAAGTGAGCCCCATCAACAACCTGAACCCCAATTATTTTGTTCTTGTTTTCAAGGTTTTCAGTTCTGTGTTTCCTGACCCCCCCCTCATGCCAGGTAACTCATGGTAATAGTGGGATATGCCTGCTTTTGTGGTGCTTGAGTCTGAGTCTCCTACATGAGAGTAAAGCTGCCTTTACACTATTTTTTCTGCCCTTGAGGCAAGTTGTTCCCTCGCAGCCAATATTCCTTGAAATGAATTGAAATTAGGAAGGGTCCCTTGCTGTTCAGCTCTTCTTTTCCTTTTTCTTTCCTGTTCTTTTTTCCCCTTTCCTTTTCTTCTCTGTGCTTTTTGGGAAGTAGCAATGATATAGGCAGAACAGCAGAGAAACCCCTTGGTAGTTATAAGCGGAAATGAATGTGGTGCCATTTTATTTTAAAGCCCTGAGTCTGATCTGTTCCAGATTGGAATCCCATTCTTAGGGGACTGGATGGGGGAGTGGAGAAGGAGGAAAAAACAACCAAGCTGCCTCTCCCCTTTGAGGTAACCTGGAAGGTTTGCTTCAAAGAGGTCCAAGGGGGAAATGTTCAGTTTTATTGGTGCGTTCTGATGGGTCCTTCTCTCCAGGCCCCTGTTTAGTACAGTGAGCCAAGTGGAAAATGAAGAGCAGGTGAGCACTCAGCTGTGAAAAGCTCTAATGGGCCTGGTTCCCCTATGGGAATGAGGCTAGCTCTTGCTGGAGCTCTGGAGCAACATCTCTTTCAGTTCAGCAGGCTTTGTTTTTGCAAAGGGAATTTAACTCCCCCATGTGGCCTCAGGATGCAGGAATAGATATCTGTGCATTCAGTAGCATGGCCTTCAGCATCTTCTAAAGAGAAGCCACTGGCCCCAAAGAGGACTCCTTCCTTACTCATGGTGCGAGTTCCTGCTTAATTAAGTGTTTTTGATGCGTGCACGCACGCGCATACACACACACACACACACACACACACACACACACACACACACACACATTTTTTACTATTCCTAGGGCTTGAACTCAGGGCTTGGGCTCTATCCCTGAGCCTCTCTGTGCTCAAGGCTAGTGCTCTTCCACTTGAGCCACAGTGCCACTTTCAGCTTTTCTGTTTATGTGGTACTGAGGAATGGAACCCAAGGCTTCATGCATGCTAGGCAAGCACTCTACCATTAAGCCACATTCCCAGCCCCAATTTTTTAATACTTAGCTTGAACTCAGAATCTTGAACTTGCCAGGCCTTACATTACCACTTGAATCCCCCTACTTTTGGCTCCTGAAAACACACACACATACCCCCACACACAGACATACAACATAACATATATATATATATAAATAACATTATGTATAACATATATATAATCACACAGACATGTACATATGAAGAGAGGTGAGCAATAAGCTGTGAAAAGAGCCCATATATATTTTTTCCTCCCTCCCGTTGCTACTCACAAGTTACATAGTTTATTTTTTCCATAGTTTTCATTTAATACAATGATTGCATTTACTCACCCTCCCTCTCTCCATTCATGTGTCCCTCTTTACCCCTCCCAAACATGTTTCTACTACCTGGCATTTATTTTGATAAACAGTAGTTTAGTTGTTCAGAGTTGTGACTTGGGATTCTTCCCCTAAGTGTAGCCTTCTTCAGTTAGTTTGTGTGTAAAAATGCTGAGCTCTATATATGTTATCATGCCTAGTTGTATTTTTAGATCTGGCTTCCACCTATGAGAGAAAACACGTGCCCTTTGTCTTTTTGAACTTGGCTTATTTCACTTAACATGTTTTCTTCTAGATCCATTCATTTTCCTGTAGGTGGGCATAATATTATTCTTTTTAGTGGATGAATAAACTTTGATCATGTATTTATATCACATTTTCTTGATCCATCCATTGTAGGGCATCTGGGCTGTTTTTGTAACTTGGCTATTATGAAACAGCAATGAACATGGATGTACAAGTGTCTTTACTATATCCTGACTTGTAATGTTCTAGGCAGATGCCCAAGGGTGGTATCGCTGGATAGTAGGGTCATTCTATGAGGAATCTCCAAATCGCCTACCAGAGTCAAGGTACCTTTTTTCCCTTTTGGTCAATTATGGGTCTTGAACTCAGGGCCTGGGTGCTATCCCTGAGCTCTTTTGCTCAAGGCTAGTACTCTACCACTTTCAACCACAGCGCCACTTCCAGTTTTCTGGTGGTTAATAGAGATGAGTCTCAAGGACTTTCCTGCCCAGGCTGGCTTTGAACGGTGATCTTCAGATCTCAGCCTCCTGAGTAGATAGTATTACAAGTGTGAACAACCAGTGCCTGGCTCAAAATATATCTTAACAAATGTTTTTTTTTAAATTATAAACTGGATTCTCATTTCCTTTTTGAGTAATGATATTATGATTAGGAAACTCTGTAAGTTATATTTGGTTTTATATTTGTCTTCTTCAATGTAACTTTTAGAGAGACTCAGTGATGTGTGATTCTTACTTGTGCCTGGGGTATAGATATCTTACTTCATATAATCCTTATAATCATGCAAGGTAGGTGGCATGATTTTGTTTTATTGGCAGGAGCACTGAAGTTCAGAGAGTGGTTAAACAACTCTTCCAGGGTCAAAGAATAAATAAGTAGACAATGGAGATTCCAAGTTTGAGTTCATTTAAGCTCTTATATTCTAAACCCAAAGTCTTAAGAGCTTACTTCAAAACTGAATTTCTCAACTAAATGTCATAGATTTTTTTTTTTAGTACCTGAATATACTATGGTTTTGTTTTTGAGATTGAGTGTCAGTATTTGTGCAGGCTGGTCTCAAACTCAGGTTCTCCTGCATTGGGTTCGCTGGAATTCCATGTACCACAATGCCCAATTCTAGACTCTGACTTCTAGAAATCCTTTTTTAGTATAAGAAACATCAAACATCAGAATTCATGTCTCACCCATGAATGAGTGTAGTGAGTGGTGAGTGGCAAAGCACTAGACTAGAATTCAGATCCATAGAGTAAGCAACAGGAACACAGAGGTTCAGGGAACAGCTGCAATAATATGAACCAGATCAAGCTAAGGACTCCTTTATTGTCTGTTCCTTTCTCAGATTCACCCACCTCTCTCTTTCTCTACCTTCTCTCCTCCAAGCATTGTATTATGTCCTATTTCTATGGTTCCTGTTCTGAACCACTGTCAGAATCCCTGCAACGTGTTAGCTGATAAAGGCTCATGGGAGGATCATAAAACATTAACCCAGTGGAATATATAAAGGCCACAGAAGTCTGAAAACAAATGTCAAGACAGACAGTGTGGAAGATACAAGAAGACCTAGTCACCAGACAGCTGGGCATGTCAGGGTGAGGGGAGGGTCTTCTTGTCCTGAGCCAGGACTCCAAGTGCCTCTCTTCTGATCAGTAAAGTGAGGAATTCATTTAAATAGTTTAAGTATTGTATTTTTTGTGGGTCAGGGGGCTTGAACTTGCTGGGTGTTGTCCCTGAGCTCTTTGGCTCAAGGCTACTGCCCTGTCTCTGGAGCCACAGCCCACTTCCCTTTTTCTAGTGATTAATTGGAGATAAGAGTCTCATGGTCTTTAGTGACCAGGCTGGTTTTGAACCATGATACTTAGATTTCAGCCTCCTGAGTAGCTAGGATTACAGGCATGAGTCACTGTGCCCTGCCAAGCATTGCATTTTTCTTACTTTCTCATGGTGTAAAATACCAAGGTGGCACATCACATGGACCTCCAACAAATCAATCTCTTTTAGCTTCACTGTATGGAAGAATCAAGGACAGAGAAAGCCAGGGATCTCTCAGACACTATTTTGGAATCAGCTTTACCAAGAGCATTTACATTATAAATTTTCTTTTCTTTCTTTTTGTGGGGTTGAGGATCAAATCCAGAGCCTCGTATAAGCTAGATAAGTGCTCTACATGGAGCTACACCCTGGCCCCTTGCATCTAAAAATACTCTTAAATATTAAAAAAAATGTAAGATCCATATTTCAAACAGGATTTCAGATTAGTAGTGAGGAGCAACTGAGCTAGTGGTGCATGCCTGTAATGCCACTTATTCTGAAGAATCAGGCTTATTAAAGCTACCAGGACAAAAGTTAGAAGACTATATCTGGGGGGTGTGGGGGGTGGAACCCTAACTGAAAAACTAAGAAAGCAAAATGACTGGCGTGTGACTCAAGTGGCAGAGCAAGTGCAAGGCCCTGAGTTCAATTGCCAGAAATTGAGGGAAAATAATGTTCCTTCCCCAATATGTCCTATCATAATCCCCAGAACCTGTCACTCTGCTGTCTTAGGTGGGAAATGGCATTGTGCAGATATGATTTAAGGGTTTTGGTAGGGACTATCCTAGATTGTCTGGTGGGGCCCAATATAATTGCAAGGTCCTTATTAGGGTGAGGTGGGAAAAAGAGGATGTATGAGAGAGAGAGGGGGAGGCTGGGGGAAGGAGGAAGAGAGGTGTGATGACGGAACAAGGTAGAACTGATGTACTTTGAAGATTCAGATGAAGAGGCCAAGAGCTAAGAACCACAGATGAGAAAGGGAGGGAAATGATTCTGCCTTAAGACCTCCTACAGGAAAGCAACTTCGGATTTTTAGCTGTTGTTTCGGACCTCTGGTATGAAGAACTGTAAGAGAATAAATCTGTGTTTTGTAGCAGTAGTCTCCCCTTCTCCTCCTTTTTATGCTGGTTCTAGGGCTTCAACTCATGGCCTAAATACTCTCCTTGAGCTTTTGTACACAAGGCTAGCACTCTACCACTTGAGCTACAGCTCCACTTCTGGCTTTTGGTGGTTAATTGGAGCTCAGAGTCTCACAGACTTTCCTGCCTGGCCTAGCTTCTGATCCCGATCTTCAGATCTCAGCCTCCTGAGTAGATAAGATTAAGTGTGCACAGGCTGCAGTGGTTTCCGCCTGTAATCCTAGCTACTCAGGAGGCTGAGTTCTGAGGATCAAGGTTCATAGCCAGCCCAGGCACAAAAGAACCTGAGATTCTCATCTCCAATTAAACATTAGAAAAGGGGAAATGGGGCTTGGCTCAAGGGTAGGGTGGTAGCCTTGAGCTGAAGAGTTCAGGGACAGCGCCCAGGCCAAGTTCAAGCCCTATGACCCACAAAAAAAAAAAAAAAAAAAAAAAAGATTAAGTGTGACCACTGGTACCCAGCTTAGAGTTTCATTTTAAAACTTATTTTGGCCACAGAAGATAGAGGACACATTTAAGACTTCTTAGAGACCCCCCCACACACACCAATTTAGGGTCTCTACACAGACATCAGTGGACCTGAATCTAGAACTTTCCCTGGTTTCTGTATGGTCATGCAGGTTCCCAAACTGTTCTTTGCTGTTTTCTAGACCAGGGGTAATGGAACCTTCTGCCATTCCCCTCCCTTTGTTGCTCACAAAGTCACATCCTTGGAGTTGAGAGGCCAGCATTCCCAGAAAGGCTGCTGGGTGCATTGGGCAGGAATCAGTAAGGAGTGGCACCAAGGGTACCCTTTGTGCTGACACAAAAGGAAAAAGGATTTTAATTGACTTTGAACTTGAACTTTTGGGGAACAAAATTCTCACCATGTGAACTTCTTGTGGTTCTGTAGGTTTCTTTATCTCCATGTTCCACCTCTGTGATGACCCCAACAGAGTCTAAAGTCCTTCTCTGTCAAACTCTTTGCTTTCTTTTCCAGTTAAGTCCCAGGCCCTAAGAGGAAATGAAGAGGACATCACTTAGACTGTGCTTTTAGAATGAAATGGGATAGGAAAAGGCTCAAATTCATTTTAGAGACAGCCTCTTCTGTCAGAAATCAATAGAGCTCTTTCATTCTGCGATGTGCTAGTTCATAAAGTGAAAACTGTTCGAACTCTCAATTTAACATTTTCAAAGCTGATATTAAATTCCAAGGTTTTATATCTGCTGTTGCCCATTTAGGACCAAGTTATAAATTTGAAGTTTCTCCCTAGCTTGTGAGTTTGACAGTGCTCGATAAGAACTTTTATAATCAAGTTCAATAAAGAATCACAAATCTCCATCTTGTAATTTTTGCTTTACAACTACCTTCATAAATAACATCTTTCCAGCTGGATGTTTGTCAATATTTGTCATTTTTAAAAAGGGGAAAAATAGAAATACAATGTAAACTCTTACCTCTTGGACAAAAATGGTTGCTAGTAAAGACTTCAGTGAAGACGTTTTCATAGTGTTATTGAGAAGGAAATCACCATGAAAAGGCAGAGGTGGGATCTTTAGTGATGTACATGGTCTGCTACCAATGCTATTTCCAGTGAGATGAATACGAGCCTTCAGTTGGAAATCTAAATAACTCCTCGACCCTTTGATCATTAACATTTTTGTTGAATCAGGCAAAAAAGTCTCTCAGCCTCTTCCCAAACTAGAAACAAAGGTACCAATTTCACCTCCAATCCCATTTAAGGTGGGTTTCTTTCTTCAGAATCAAAACCCATTTAAAAAATAAGATTCTTACGTGTATGTGCATGCCAATACTGGGACTTATACTCAGGGTCTCACAATCTTAATTTTTCATTCAAGGCTGGAGCTTTTCTTTTTCTTTTTTTTCTGGTCAATTGTTGCTAAGAATCTCACAGGTTTTTCTGCTCTGGCTCACTTCTTTCTTTTTTTACATTTTTTTTTTTGCCAGTCCCAGGGCTTGAACTCAGAGCCTGAGCAGTGTCCTTGGGCTTTCTCAAAACTAGAGCTCTACCACTTGAGCCACAGCACCACTTTTGGCTTTTTCTATGGATGTGGTGCTGAGGAATTGAACCTGGGATCTTTGTGCATGCTAAGTAAGCACTCTACCACTAGACCAAACCCCTGGCCTCTGCTCTGGCTAATTTCAAACTGCAAATCTCAGATCTCAGCCACCAAAGTACATAAGACTACAGGCATGAGCCACCAGTATCTGGCAAAAAGTAATATTTTTCAAAGCAAGGTGGACCTTGAGTTCGGTGCCTACTGTTAAGAGGTTGAAAATGACATAAAATATATCCAGTCATTTCCAAAAATCCAAAGTGGATTGGTTCTAGGATTCCTTGAGGACACCCAAGTCCTCAAATTTAAGGATACTTAAGTCCTTTTATTAATAAAATTTCATACTATTTATATATTAAATATATACATACTCCTGCATACTTTAAATCAACTATAGATTACTTACATTATTTAGTTCATTGTAAATCTATGTAAATAATTGTTATGCTGTATTGTCTGAAGAACAATGGCAAGGGGGAAACCACATGTCTATTATAGATGCAAATTTTTTTTGTGTGTGGGACATGGGGTTTGAATTCTGGACCTGGGCACTGTCCCTGAGCTCTTTAGCTCAAGGCTACCGCCCTACCCTTAGGCCATAGCCCCACTTCCCATTTTCTAGAGGTTAACTGGACATAAGAGTCTCAGGTTCTTTTATGCCCAGGCTGGCTTTGAACCTTGATCCTCAGATCTCAGTCTCCTGAGTAGCTAGGATTACAGGCGAGAGCCACCACACCCAGCTATAGATGCAATTTTAAAAAGCATTTTCTACTTGTAGTTGTTTGAATATGTAGTTGTAGCCACACACACACACACACACACACACACACACACACACACACACAGACACACACACATAATTCTAAAATAGTAGCTGTGGAGTGGCATGGTAAGTATCAAATTCAGAACTAGGGTCATCCTTGAGGAGTGAGCAGAGAAATGTAACAGATACCAGTAAGCCTCATGTTAATATATAGACTTATTTAATTGGGTAATTCTCAAATTCTTCTTCCTCCTCCTCCTCCTCCTCCTCCTCCTCCTCCTCCTCCTCCTCCTCCTCCTCCTCTTCCAGTCCTGGGGCTTAAACTCAGGGTCTGGCACTGTCCTTGAGCTTTAAAAAGGCAGTACTCTACCACTTGTGCCACAGCACCACTTCTGTTTTTTTCTGTGTATGTGGTACCAAGGAATTGTACCAAGGGTTTCATGCATGCTAGACAAGCACTCTACCACTAGACCAAATTCCCTTCCCCTCAAATTCTTTTATATCATTTTTATTTCTATTTATTTGTACATTTGCCATGTTTCATAGTGAAAACAAATTTTAAAGCAGAGTTGGCTCATCAGAGAAATAGTCTACACCAAATTTTACATGGTTCTTTCTGCTCTCCTCAGGGTTGCCGTGCTGGCTCTGTGGTGAACTGCAGAGTAGTATTTGGCAGTGATAGGGAGAGTAAAAGGCTGTGCTGCACTGGGGTGGCTCTTGGAAGCTGGCTATTAAATTTTCAGAATTTTTTAAGCTAATAGTTAAATGGGCAGGAAAGTATGTGAGAATCTTTATCTCCAATTAACTACCAGAAAACCAGAAGTGATGCTACGGCTAGAGCACTAGCCTTGAGTGAAAAGTTTAGGAACAGTGCTGAGGCTTGAGTTCAAGCCCCATGACTGAAAAAAAAATAATAATCATGTAAAACTCATCACATCCTGATTATTTAATGAATGTATTAGATTTTTGTTCCCATTGCTAAAACAAATTACCTGAGCAAACAAATTAAGGAAGGAAGGTTTATTTGGGGTCCCTCTCTCTTTTTTTTTTTTTTGGTGGGTCATGGGACTTGAACTCTGGGCCTGGGTGCTGTCTCTGAGCTCTTCAGATCAAGGCTACTGTCCTACCCCTAAAACTACAGCCCCACTTCCCATTTTCTAGGGGTTAATTAGATAAGAGTCTCAAGTCCTTACAGGCGTGAGCCTTCATGCCCTACCCAACTATTTTGGCTCTTGATCTCTTGGCAGGAGCTGAACAGCTTATCTCAGGGTATCCAGGAAACAGAGACAGAGATGGAGGGGGTGGGGAAGGGTAAGGGGAGAGAAAGAGACAGAGATAGGGAGAGAAGGAGAATGTTTGCAACACTGGGCTGAGCTTTTTTTTTTTTTTTTTTTTTTTACCTTTTCTCACTTTTATTTTTTTTTCTGAGTATTTTATTTTATTGTAATTAGTAAAAGGGTTACATGATATTTGGGCTGGGCTTTCTTTTATATATCCTCTTTTGTGTCTGTCCTCAGGCTTGAATTTAGGGCTGCAGCATTGTCCCTGTGATCTTTGTTGTTCTCCTCCTCCTCCTCCTCCTCCTCCTCCTCCTCCTCCTCCTCCTCCTCCTCCTCTTCTTCTTCTTCTTCTTCTTCTTCTTCTTCTTCTTCTTCTTCTTCTCCTTCTCCTTCTCCTTCTCCTTCTTCCTCTTCCTCCTCTTCTTCCTCTTCCTCCTCTTCTTCTCCTCCTCCCCCTCCCCCTCCCTCCCCCTCCCTTTTCCTCTCCCTTTCCTCCTCCTCCTTTTTTCCTCCTCCTTTCTTCTTCCTCCTCCTCCTCCTCCTCCTCCTCCTCCTCCTCTTCCTCCTCTTCCTCTTCCTTCTCCTTCTTCTTCACTGGTCCTGGGGCTTGAACTCAGGGTCTGGGCACTAACACCACCACCCCCCTTCGTGAGCTTTTGCACTCTATAACTAGAGCCATAGCTCCACTTCTAGCTTTTTGAGTTCTTAATTAGATAAAAGTCTCACAGACATATCTGCCTTGACTGGCTTTAAATCTCAATCCCTTCTAGGGTGTAGGTGTGAGCCACTGGTATCTGGCCTCTTTCTCCTGCCCTTTTATTGCACCCACACACCCACCTTATGGAATGATGTCATTCACACTCAGGACAAGTCTTTCTCCTAAGTCTTTCTTAGAAATGCCCTCACAGATCTACCAAGAGATGTGCCTTATAAATCTCCTAGGTATTTCTCAACAAATTGACAATCAACCCAACTACCGTTTCCTAATGTCTATTCTCTTGTATTTATAACAATTGTATCTGCACAGTGGAAACACTGTCTCATGGACATGTCTTCACAACTCTGTATTCATTGATGTCATGTTGATAGCCTGAGACTGAACATGGTGGAAATGTTTATAGCAGTGAAATTCGCAAGTGCCATTAATATCAGCCCCGTCCCTTACTATATAACATATACATTGGAAATTCTACTGTTAAATATTACTAGCTCCCTAGCAGGCAGAAACCAACTTCTTTTTAACATCTTCTTGGCACTACTTTATTCTGAACTGTGTGAATTACTAATCATCAAAAGAAGTTCATCTCTCTACTAGGTTCAGATGACTTCTTAAAAACCAACTGAATGTATCCTAAGGGATCAGGCAATTGAGCAAAGTATTCTGTTTTCCATTTGTGAATCCCTCAGGCCTCAAAGTACTAACAAACAGTGTTCTTTATTGTCCCTAGGCAAGGGTGCATCTGTTTGTTAGGCTAGTCTAATTCCGGATGTCAAAGTATTATCCCTGGTTATTCCAGTTCCATTTCTTTTCCTTTGTCAGTATTGGCTTATCTTCAACTGGTGACTCCTTGGAGGACTTAAACCTTGACTTACTATGTGAGTCTATCAAAGGAGTCAGAAGCTGGCATGAAGAAACTCTGGGAACATTAGCTTGTGCCTATGTCTACTGACCAACTTTCTTGCCTCATTAAAAGTATGACCTTTGGGTTGTTCTCTTGCTCCTGGCAGCCCATGGGCATCTGGAGCTCAGTCAGAGGCAAGCAGGGACTGGTGTAAGATTGGCCTCTGTCTCTGCTCTAGCAATTCTGCCATCAAAGGCTTCAGCTAGAGCTAAAGAACAGCATGGGTTCTAGAGAGGAAGCTGTTATCAAACCACAGCAGGAGCTTGTAACCATACTGGGAGATTTGAGAGGTGACTCATAGAGCTGCTAAAATAGTGCTTATGACTTGAAGTGGATCTTGATATATATTTTTTTCTTTCCCAGTTCTTCTCCAAGCCATTGTTTTGTGGAAGGATTCTGTAGGTTTAGGGTTAAGGTCAAGAAATAAGTAAGATTTAGGGCAAAAATGCAGCATATTCTATGAAGGATAAGGAAAGTTGAAGTTAGGATTAATGAAAACTAAAGTGCTTTTGTTGCTATTACTTGTGATTTATAATTGGGATTAGGGTTAGGGTTCTGGTTGGCCTTAAGGTTACAGTCAGAAAAAAGTAATACGGTGAAACTGAAAGTAAATTTTAGAATTACAGGTGGAGTAGAAGAATTTAGGAAAAATAGTACATTCATATTAATTTAGGATTCATTTATTATTAGTACTAGGACTAACATTGTAATTCTGTTTCAGGTATTATTTGGGCTAGGATTAATATTAGTGCTCTGCTTAGAGTTAGGAATGATAAAATGGAAACATTTTATCTGTAACTGCAACTTATATTAAGATGTATGAGTTGAATCAAAGTTAGGATGCATGAAACCTTGCCTGTTACATTTGCGATTAGCTTACCACTAGGGTTGTTGTGCCAAGATTGTCCCATGTTCTGGGAATGACTCCTCCCCCCCACCCCCACCCCACCACCTTGCTCAGGGTCCATGTACTAGGAATCAAAAAACACATGTTCCTGGAACTAGCCCGGACTTGAACCCCAGGTGGCAACAGCCCAATGCTCAGTGGTTAGACACCTGAGCTCTGATCAATCCTGAAGTGACCAGTGGTTCAAAGTTACCAAATAGCCAATCAGGTGGTTGTAACTATGGACTTCCCCTACTTGTTTGTATAAAAGCTGTGTAAAACCTTTGTTCGAGGTCTCAGCTACGGGTACATGGAGGTCCGAGTTTGAACTCGTAATAAATGACCCTTGCTTCTTTGCTTTGACTTTGGCCTCTGGTGGTTCTTTCGGGGTCCTAGAAATTCGGGTACAACAGGGTTAGTTTTCCAGTTGAGGTTAGAGTTAGGGTTAAAAAATGTAAAACTTGGGGCCGGGAGTTTGGCTTAGTGGTAGAGTGCTTGCATAGCATGCAAGAAGGCCTGGGTTCAATTTCTTGGCACCCCATACATAGAAAAAAGCCAGAATGGTGCTGTGGCTCAAGTGGTAGAGTTCTAGCCTTGAGAAAGCCCAAGGGTAGTGCTCAGGCCCTGAGCTCAAGGCCCAGGACTGGCAAAAAATAAATGTAAAACTTGGGGAACAAGTGCAACTTATTTTATGAAAGATGTTAGTTAGGATGAATGAAAGCTAAAGTATTTTTTGTTACTACTAGATCTATAGTCTCTTTAGATTAAGTTTCAGGTTAGGGTGAAAATTAGTGCAAGAGTAAACTTTAGAGTGAAACTGAAAGCTAAATTTAGAATGGTAGTTGGAAGAAAAGTTAGAATTTAGATAAAACAATAGTCAATTTAATTTTAGGATTTGGTTTTAATTAGGGCTAGGTTATATTAGTGTTCCACTTAGGTTTAGAGTTAGGAAAGGGTAAATATTTAAGGTATAACTTAAACATATTTTAAGACGTATGAACCAACTCAAATTTAGGATTATGAAAACTAGTGTGCATTAGTTTTATGATACAGATATCATTAGGGTTACCATCCTTACCCTTCTCTGCAGAGCAACCTTAAGGCTTATTCAGTTTGCTCTTCTTTCACCTCCACGAGCTACTGAGGGAAGAAACTAAGTGGGAGAAACTGAGACTAGAGAAAGTGAGAAGTGCAGACTGCTCATGTGGAACCAGGAAGGGGAAATGACTCAGAGCAGTACATGGGAGCAGTTGTGTATATGTGCACATGTCATGCTCATGTGTTGTCGAACCACACATCTGGCCTGCCCCTGCAGTGCTCCTACAGCATTGTGACTTTAGGGATAAGACATGGATGCAGAACTACTAACTATTTATTAAGGCACCATTGATTGGTACAATGCACCATCAATTTAATAACTGCTTTCTTTTGGGAGGGGGGAGGAGTTGTAAAAGAAACATGTTCGCGGGGCTGGGAGTTTGGCCTAGTGGTTAAAAGTGCTTGCCTAGCATGCATGAAGACCAGGGTTCGATTCCTCAGTACCACATACATAGAAAAAAGCCGGAAGTGGTGCTGAGGCTCAAGTGGTAGAGCTCTAGCCTTGAGAAAGTCCAAGGACAGTGCTCAGGCCCTGAGCTCAAGCCCAGGACTGGCAAAAAAAAAAAAAAAAAAAAAGAAACATATTCGCATAGATCTGCATCAACTGAAGCACCCATTTTGGACATCAAAATTACATAGTGCTTTGTATTACAAACAAAATAATACTTTTAAAAAGTAACAGAACTTATACAAAACTAAATACAAGACTTTCTTTCTGGGAATGAGATTCAAACAAACCCACATTTTGGAATAATGTGTTAATAGGACTTTTTCTGGATCATGACTGTAATCCTATCTTCTCTGAAGATAAGAGCCGAAGATCACCATTCAAAGACAGGCAAGTCTGTGAGATTCGCGCTCTCTCTCTCTCTCTCTCTCTCTCTCTCTCTCTCTCTCTCTCTCTCTCTCTCTCTCTCTCTCTCTCTCTCTCTCTTTTGGAGGTGTGTGAGGGGGGTCATGGGGCTTGAATTCTGGGCCTGGGCACTGTCTCTGAGCTCTTCAGCTCAAGGCTACCGCCCTACCCTTGAGCCACTGCCCCACTTCCTGTTTTCTAGTGATTAATTGGAGATAAGAGTGTCTCGGCTTTGTAGTACCATAGCTGGCTTTGAACATATGATTCTCATATTTTAGCCTCCTGAATAGCTAGGATTACAGGCAGCATGAGCAACCATGCCTGGCTCAGAGTTGTGAGATTTTCATCTTGAATTAACCAGCCAAAAGCCAGAAATGGATATATACTCCATATTGTAATATTGTACATGTCAAGTAGTCCAGGGTTTAATTGATTGGTCAGGAGTATATTTTGCCTGATATTAAGTGCATGTTGGATATGATTCAACACACGTGTCTAAGGCTTGGAAACAATTTTGCCCATCTGCATCCCCTCCTGCCAACCAGGACCAGGACCTCCTGGCTGGGCCCTGTGGATGTAAACATGTGCTTCCTGCCTCTTTCCAGCCTCCATAGGTGTCACAGAAGAAGCTGAAGACTGATGTGCCTACTCAAAGGGTCAACATTGTCTGACATGCTCACTAAGAGACCTTAAGTGGCAATGTTGAAATGATGAGATAGAAGAGGAGGAAAATTACCAGGTAAAACAGGAAAAGGAGAGTGGCTAGGGAAAAGCTGGTAAGCTGTGGCCAATGAAGGCAGAAAAGAGAACAAGTCCTAAAAAGTGACATAACTGGAAACATATGGGTTTCTGACTGGCCTCTTCTGGCAATCATCACTAACACAAATGTCTCCAAGGACCAGGCAGGTAACTCAGGTCATACGAGCTAAGGTAAAATGAGAAGCAATGGGAACTGTGACAAATTGTAACCTCACTGTCTGCCTAAGATATTGATGGTTATTGTGAATTTGGGGTTTGTATTTTAACATTTATTGTGCTTTTTTTTCCTCCCTCTCTCCTTTATTGCTGTTTTTAATTTCTGTACCTTTTGCAAGTTTATCTGTTTTGGAGAAGGTAAGGGAGAGCACAGAAATGGTGGGACAAAGGGTCAACAAATGCCACAGCAATACTCACTAGACACTATGTTGAAAATAAACTATAAAACTTGTAGGGGAAGAGGGTTTGGGAGGGAAAAACTGGGAGAAAATGAGGGAAGAGGTGACACTGTTCAAAAAGAAATGTACTCATTACCTGACCTATGTAACTGTAACCTCTCTGTATATCACCTTTCAAAAAAAAATTTAAAGCCAAACTAGAACACTAGTTGCTTAGCAGTAGCCCATAGCTCTTCCTCTTCCTTATCTGAGGCCAGGAGTAGAGGTGAACTCTTGGTCTCCACCATCCAAAAATAAAATCTAGTACATTGGTTGCAAATTCTAAAATGATAATAAAAATAAAATTCAGGCTGTTTTTTTGTTCTCTTTTTAATATATAAAAAATTTAAAGTTATCTTTAAGCTGGATGCCAGTGATTCATGCCTATAATCCTAGCCACTCAGGAGGTTGGGATCTGAGGCTCATAGTTTCTAGTTAGCCATGGCAGGAAAGTCCATGAGACTTTTACCTCCAATTAAGTACCAAAAGTTTTGAAGTGGAACTATGTCTCAAGTGTAGAGCACTAGCCTTGAAGAAAAATGCTCAGGGACAGCACATAGGCCTAGGGTTCAAGCCCTAGGACTGGCACTATATAAATGTATGTATATATATGAATATGTATGTATATGTATATGCATACATATCTATGTACATACATATATACACAATCTTTAAGTGGTTGTACAAAGAGTTGACATCTTGATCAATGTTATCCCTACCATTGTTTTTGGTGAGTGGTGTGTGTGTGTGTGTGTGTGTGTGTTTAAATGTCACTGTGGGCCTTTTGCTCATTTGGCTTTTTCACTCAAGGCTGGTTTGGAGATGAGTCTCACAGACTTTCCTGCCTGGGTTGGCTTTGAATTCTGATACTCAGATATCAGACTTCTGAATAGCTAGGATTATAGGCATGAGCTACCAGAGTCTGGCTTTGTTCTATTTGTTTTTGAGATAGGGTCTTGCTACATATCCTAGGCTGATCTTGAACTCATGCTTTTCCTGCCTTAGCCTCCCATGAGCTGAGATTATACGAGTGTTCTACCCAGATCTTAGGTTTTTGTTGTTTTTGTCAGTCCTGGTGCATGAACTCAGGGCCTGAGCCCTGTCCTTGGGCTTTTTCAAGGCTAGAGCTCTACCATTTGAGCCACAGCACCACTTCTGACTTTTTCTGTGTATATAGTATGAAGGACTTAAACCCAGGTCTTCGTGCATGCTAGGCAAGCATTCTACCACTAGGCCAAACTCCTGGCCCCAGATCTTAGTTTTAAAAATTACTATTATCACCATTTGCTTGGAATTCTGATGAAAATATTCCTTCTTGAAAAAAATCTTTCTTGGGTCTAATTCTTAAATAATTGTTATAGCTGTTGGCAAGTATAACAATCTATACATATGTAACCTTCAAATCAATACTTTTAAATAACTTCTCTGTGGATGAACAGTGCTTTCTGCTCAGAGGCTAATTTAGAGAATTAACCTCTGGTTCTCATGGTTTTATCCACAAGTCTTTGTTTCTAGAGTTAGAATCTAATGGTTTGGAACTCCTCAGTTTCAAACCCTGAGGGAACCAGAGTCCCATATTTAAACAGTAGATCCAGAACAAACAATGCTCCTACATGATTATACTACTGCTAAACAGAATCTGAATTTGTTTCAATTGTGATGTTTCATGTGAGCACTGCAAACTCAAAAGGACAGTGGGTAAATGCCTTTCTTTTTTTCATACACAATGGGTTGCATATTCTCACGGACTGGTCCAGTAATACCAATCTTTGTGCCACTCTGTCACTTTCTCTGACTTGGATAGAAGCAAAACCTCAAGCAAAATTAAGAGTGTATTTTCTGCCAAAGTTATTTTAGCAGAAACATTTTTGATTGTGGAGATATTTGAGTGAACAAAGATGATCCACAAATCTACTGAACATATATATTTTTTTGTCAGTTGTGGGGCTTGAATGTAGGAGCAGTTTTGAGAACACATCTTGAGCACCTAGTGATCGGCCTGAGTCCATCTTGGCAGCTGAGAATGGGCTTTGGAGCAACTTTGGAAATTTACAAGGGTGGTGCTGTGGCCAAGCAGTGATGAGTCTTACTCCATCCTGAGATCAAACATATCATGGGGGCCTTTCTAGCCACCTTCCCAGATGGGTCCCTTAGATTTTCACTGGCCCAGTAGCCCTGACTTTGAGAGTAAAGATGACTTTGCTCTCCTGACCTGGACCATTTCACTACTGGTTTCATTGTGCTTCTTCCTTGCAGCATGGGGAGAACAAGCCAGACTATATCAAGGAAGGGCCAAAGCTGAGACAGAGAGTGCTCCCCAAATCAGATAGGCAGTCAGGCTGGTCCTTACTGTGGCCAGCCTTAAGTAGGCAAAGATAGTGACTTAATTTGTTGTTTTTTTTTTAATTTAATCTTTTATTGTCGGGGCAATGTATAGAGGGGTTACAGTTACATTTGCCAGGTAGTAGGTGCATTACTTCTCACACATTGATACCCCTTCTCATGTTTTTGAATGACTTAATTTCTTTCTCTCTTTTTTTCTTCCTTCCTTCTTTATTTCCTTCCTTTCTTCCTCCATCCCTTCCTTCCTCCCTCCCTCCTTTCCTTCTTTTTCTTTCCACCCTTTTCTTTCCTTTCCTTCCTTCCTTCTCTCTCATATCATTCTCTCTCTCTCTCTCTCTCTCTCTCTCTCTCTCTCTCTCTCTCTCTCTCTCTCTCTCTCTCTCTCTCTCTCCCCCCCCCCCCCCCTCTCATACTGAGACAAGAACTCAGGACCTTGGGCTTTCTAGGTGAATAATCTACCACTTGAGCTACATCCTCATTTTGTATTAGTCATTTTTTTGAATAAGGTCTCACTTTTTTATCTGGGCCACATGGACCATAATCTTTCTATTTATACTTCACATATGTCTGGGATAACAAGCATGTGCCATCATACCCAGCTTTTTATTCATTGAGATGAGGTCCCTCAAACTTTGTGCCTGAGCTGGCTTTGAGCTACAACCATCCCAATTACGGCCTCCTGAGTATCTAGGATTACAGATATAGCTTACCACAGCAGGCTATGACTTTCTTCATGAAATCCCTTGAAAATGACCCACAATGGACCCCACCTTTCCAAGCTTGAAATCCTCACTACTATAGTATATTAACTCTACTATTGCTACTCTCATCATTTTTTACTCAAGAATGCTTCTTAGGCATTCATATAAATGCACAAATGGGCCATATACAGACTTTATCCTTTGGAATAACAAGGAAGACTCCTTAGCCAGGCTGTTCATACAAAACTTTGGGGAGTCTTGTGTGAGGAAGTCTTTGAACCAGTGGACAGGGTAAAAGGGCATAGGAGTCAGGAAGAGATTTAGATTGCCAGGGAGTACCTGGTGCCCAAGATGGCTCAGGCAGAGCTTTTGATTGTTAAAACTTAACAGGTTCATTGAGAACATGCAAAACTCAGGCATCTGAGAGACCAGGTGGTTTCTAGTTGCACGGAGACACACCAAAAGCAATTGTTTTCTTCTTTAAGGAAGCTGTTAAGATTATTGATTTAAGTCATGACAGGCTCAAGGGCTCTAAGAGAGTCTCCTAAAAAGAAATCAAGCTGTTTCACCAGGTAACTATTGCTTTTTATTTAGGCAGAGGTCTAAATCTATTGAGGTGAAAGCCACTGGGTCTCACCTCTGGAGCAATCTCTGGAGCTGTATAAAGTTTATCGATTTGACTTACTTAACTCACACTGGCTAATAATAAAGCAACTAGACCCATCAATCAGTCCCAAGCCTCCCCAAGAGAACAATTATCAGGTAGATTGATTCTTCCTTGGTGGTGAGTTGATGAGAAAGCTCTGAGGGGGTCAGGACAGTAGACAGGCCTCATGCTGGGGCTCAGTCATTCTCCGGATTTCACATTGACCTTCTAGGGCAGCATATGCAGGGAGCCATTTCTCTGTCCAGATGAGGGACCTGGGAGAGGGCCAGGGAATTCTCTGAGAGCAGGATGCAGTGACCTCTCTAGACAGCTGAGAGTCAGACTGTCCATCAAGATAGTTATGGGAAGCTGCCAGATTTCCTTCTGCCAGGTAAAGACAGGCAAAGAGAAGGAAAATTGGACCACAGGGGAGGAGAGGGGGCAAGAAGCCAAGACCAAAGTCTGGAATGGGGCCTTCTAGGACCTTCTAGAGGACATGCTAACAGGAAGGACTAGGAGGAGAAGCCATCAATCCAATTCACTAAGTATTTTTCCTGTCTGGAGAAGTTAAGCATGTCCAGATGGAGACAAAACATTCCAATTTGATGACCTGAGTCCTGAGGTAATAAAATGCCAAGTTGGTGGCACACAGGGTGAGGCTTGTGGGGATTCAGGGGAATGGGTTCTCTGTGGGGGCTGGAGGAGTGAGAGAGGATCTAAGAAAGATGAAATGTGAAGTCATCTTCCTTAGTTCAAGAAAAGCAGAGGAAGAAGGATGAGTAAATGCATATCTTAGAAATGTTCTGGCATTTCTGTGTCATTGGGCTCAAAAATAATAAGGGCAAATACAGGGCAGGTTCTATGTGAGAGCTCTAGAGTTGGTTTTTGTATTTATGTTTAGATCTACCAGTTGCTATCCATATGGGCAAGTAATTCATGTCCATGAATCTGCATCTCCTCATCTACAATTGGGGATAATAACAGTACTCAGTAATGGTGACTAATAAAAAAAAGCTTAGTAATAGTAGTAATATTAGTACTAAAACAATAGTGTTAAAACTAGTTGTTTAGGGAACGGGAGTTTAGCCTAGTGGTAGAGTGCTTGCCTAGCATTCACAAAGACCCGGGTTCAATTCCTCGGTACCACGTACATAGAAAAAAGCCAGAAGTGGTGCTGAGGCTCTGGCCTTGAGAAAAGCCCAAGGACAGTGCTCAGGCCCCGAGTTCAAGTTCTAGGACTGGCAAAAAACACAAAAACAAAAAACAAACTAGTTGTTTAAAAAAATGTTACCTATATGGAAAAGTAAAAATGAAATGAGACTTATGTTTATAGTGCCCTTTGCATAGTACCTGGCATACAGAAAGTATTTGAGGAAGGACAGACACTGCTATCACTGTTGTTAAGTGGAATGGTGAGAGAAAATTGTCAGATTGCTACTCTTATGGTTTGTCCCTAATCACTTTCATACCTTGGCTTTTAATATTCACCTGTCCAGGAAGCAGATTATTAGAATTATTGCCATTCCTCCCACTTTCTGTTTTGTTCTCTGACCCACCTTTAGAAGGAGAGATTAATACAGAGATATATAGAGGGAGTTTAGAGAGAGGCTCCAGGGCCATGAAAGGAGAAGACCTCAGAATGAGGAACACTTACATCTATAATATATCATTGTAAAAACAGTGCTAGGATAGCCACGAGTAGTCTAAGAACTCCCAGTCACATTAGGAATGACAGAATTGAGGTCTGGTCTTGAGTTCCTGCTTCTTCCAGGAGAGGAGTTTTGACCCAAATGTGGAGGCAGCTCCAAGTACCTACTGTCCTGTTGGCATTTCTCAAGTGTGTGCTATTTTCTTTGGATTTTCTCTCAGTCTTACCCAGAAACTGAAGGGCGAGGGAAAGGAGGCCCAGAAGCCCATGGAGGAAGGACAATGAAGTGCTATTGCCACAGCTGGCTAGTTCAGTGCCTGAGGAAAGGGGGGAGAAAGGCTTTCTGACTTGTGCAGGGCCTCCACTTGCAATGAGGCCTTCCCCAAAAGCACCTTTGGAGAGCTGACAAGAATCAGAGTAGGAGAGAATGTACTGTTGAGTCTTGAACTTGAGGTAGCCTAAGGAAGAAATAGGCTGGAGAAACTCTGAGAGGAGACAACCTTTTGGAAATTCCACAGAGGCAGATTTAGAAGTCTTGACTACACTCAGCAACAATTTTCCAAAGAGATCTCCTAACACTCTGTGAGTTAAAAACAAAACCAAACCAATCAACCAACCACAATGCAGTCCCAGAATGCCCAGGGTGACATTTGTAAACTTCTTCATAGTTAGGCCAAAGAGCCAGGCTTCCTCGTGCTCTCTAGAATTTTTTTTTTTCTGTGTATATGATGCTGAGGAATTGAACCCAAGTCTTCATGCATGCTAGACAAGCACTCTACCCCTAGGCCAAACTCCTAGCCCCCACTCTGGAAAATTTGTTTTTGCATTTCCTGTGCAAAGAGAAGCTTCAGCTGAACCAACCCTCAAATAGGATGTGGTGGGGGTGAGAAGGAAGGATGGAATTTCCAAAAGAAATACTTTCTGTTAGCTGGTATAAGCTAGTTAAAAGATTTGAGCGGTTAAGAAATGCATGGACTACTCTCATTTGTTAAATGGTCCTGGTATATGATTGGGGGGAAATCTCTAACCTTGTGCAGAACATGTCATTCTTGAGGCTTCCAGGAAAACCTCAGTTAGAAATGTAACAAAATCAAATCTTGAATCCAAGGTCTTTGGTCAACCTGGGATAAAATTGGGCAAGTGGCTTCTCTATTCCTCATTTCCTTTCCTAAGTCCATAGCCCTGTGTTTAATAGTAATAAATAATTTATATAAAACTAGCACTTGATGAAGGCTCAGAATAGCTGGATAATGTTTCAAGATTCCTTTGTTGAATTAGAGAAAATTTAAAGAAAGGGGTACTGTGGCTTCTGGGTCAGCATTTTGGGCACCCGTTTTACTTTGTGGGCCCAAATTTCATGAAAGTACTGGCAACAGGACTCTGTTACACACATGGATCAACAAGAAAAGCCTAGGAAGACTCTGAGGTCAAATGCTAAAGGGAGACAAACAGTTTTTCTTCCCCATGTATGTGTAAGACTGTTACTTCAGAGGTTTGGGGCTCATCTGTCTCTTATTCCACCTGGCTCCAGATCTGTGGACACCAACCAGTTCCTATGAGTTACCCCAGGTTTGTGCAACCCTGCTTTCTGCCTTGAGGATAGTCACAGTAGGAATATCATGGTTGCCTGCTTGACATTCACACATTGTGGGGAATGTGGGGGACCCAGACATTATGGATATATTGAACAATGGAGAAATGGTGTTCATTTTCTTTGTTCCCTGGTTGGTGCGAAGACACTTTGTACCACAGATTGACACATAGTAAACAGTATGCATAGCTAACTCAATAATACAGCTCTGTATTAGCTCTTATTTCTCCCCCTTCCCACCCCCCCACATTTTTCTCCTTGGTTCATATTCCCCAAGAAAGGGCTTGCAGAACTGTTAATGTCCCAAGCAGGCCCCATTTATGTCTGGTTTTGTACTGTCCTAGTCTCTCCTCTCTAGAAAACCCAAACTTCTTTTCATAAGAATTTGGCAGTATACTTGATCTTTCTGTTACTAGCAATTGATTTTTTAGCCCAAATGTAACATGTTACATTGAGATTGGTTATGTACCATCTATTGGGCATGCTTTTAAATTCTGCTTTTGCCATTTAACGGAGTTAGCTGTCCTTTCTAGCCTTGAGCTGTCTACAAATTTACTCATAAAATCTATTGATTCTTTAAAAAAAACTATTAATGACAAACCTCTGAACCTCATCTCCTCTTCTACTTTCTATTCTTGGCAGTCTCAGCTCCTGTCAGGTGCAAAAATAGGCCAGGTCATCTTTCTTTCTGTCTCCTGCCTCTCCCTAGTCTTAAACTTGTTATTTTGTTTAGAATCCTCTTCCTTCAAGTTATTCAAATGCACATCTCTTTAACATACTCTAAAACTGTGTAGGACCAGGTTGGTGGCTTATACCTGTAATCAAAACTACTTAGGAGGCAGAGAGCAGAAATATTTCCATTTGACGTCAATCGGGGCAAAAAGTTAATGAGACTCATCTCAACTAACTTGCTGAGTATGGTGTAGTTCAGCTGTAATCCTAGTTATGCAGGGAAACATGGGTAGAAGTATCATTTTACATGGCTGGCTACAGCCTAACATGTGAGACCTGTCCAAAAAGTAACTTTAGCAAAAACAGAATGGCTCAACTGGTATTGCTCCTATTTATCTAGCAAGTGTCAGTTCCTGCATTCAAACCTCAATACCACCAAACCAAGCAAAAATAAGCAAACACCAACCCCAGCGTAAAGGGCATATTCGGATGATGATCCCCATGGCCACTCTCTTAACATATACACCAATCTATGATTACCATGCCTCCTCTAGCTGTGTTTTTTTTTATTATCTGCTTCCCTAATAAGAAAGTGATTCCCCCAGCACCTACTCCAGGGTCTGGCATTTGGAAGGAACTCTGTAACTGCCTGATTCATTCTCCCTATTTGGGTACTGACTCTCATCCACTCAAGGGTATCACACAACTTCCCTCTCTACTCTCCTGCATCATCATTTTCCATCCTTTACTCAGTACTCATCCTCAGCAGTAAACATGCTATCATTTCTCTTGTCTTAAAAACCAAATAGCCAGCACCAGTGGATAACTCTTGTAATCCTAGCTACTCAGAAGGCTGAGATTGGATGATCAAACTTCAAAGCCAGCCCAAGAAGAAAAATCTGAGAGTAGTGGAAGTATAGCTTAAGTGGTAGAGCACCAACCTTGAGTGAAAAAGGTAACCAAGAACTTTAAGCCCTGTTAAAGTCCCCAGCACAAATCGTAAGACACACATAGCACATGTTTCTTGGCCCTTAACTCTGTCCACTGACACTTATGTCATCTGTCTTCCATAGAAGTTGCTCCCTGAGAACAGGGTTTATTTGTTTGCTTGCCAGTCCTGGGGCTTGAACTCATGTCCTGGGCACTGTCCTTGGACATTTTTGCTCAAGGCTAGTGCCCTGCTACTTGGCACAGCACCACTTCTGGCTTTTTCTGAGTATGTGGTATCAAGGAATCGAACTTAGGGCTTTGTGCATGATAGGTAAGCACTCTACCACGAGGCTATGCTTCAAGCCCAAGAATAGGGTTTATATCTTTTTTTTTTCATTGCTATATTCCTAATTCCCCAAGTGTTTGTCCCAGAGCAAACATTTAACAAAAGTAATGCTTGAATATTCAGTCAAGAAACAAATTCATGCATGACCATTCTGTAGCGAAATGAGGTGACTATTTACTGTGCTGTGTATAGGGGAAGAACTTTCTTCCACTTTTGGGAACTGTCATTTAATGTGGAAAGCTCAACATGGTGGCTGAATAGAGGAAAGAAAATCTGCCATAGCCTCTTCAGTGTTTAGATTGCAGCCTGGCCTTGGAGATGGAAAAGCTGAGGCCTAGAAGTATTTTCTCAAACTCATTGTTATTTCTGCCAATGCCTGGGATATAATATCCTAAAGAATATATCCAGATTACTAGTTTACAGTACAAAAAAAGTCTTGTACTTACTTCCATCCTGGACACCAGGAATTGCTTTATGAAAAGTAGCATGCAATAATAGTTCTAGCCAGGAGATGGCGATGTGCTTCTCTCTCTAGAAGGACTGCACATAGGTAGCTCTGAAGGACAGAGTGAAGGTTGGGATCTGGCCCAGGCAGCCAGGGGCCTTTAGGGAGAAGAGCCCAGAAAACAGCCACATTCTTCTTGGCTGGGTATCTATGAGTAAAGTAATCCTTGCTGGAAGAGATACATTTTTAAGGCTTCAGATGTAAGAGCAGCTACAATTCCAGGATGGTTGGCAGGTCCACAGTCAAGATATTTAGCTCAAATTCAGGGAGTCTGGAAATCTAGGACAGCTCCTTGGCAACCCAGTACTGATAGACCTTTTGTTCAACTTTCTCTAGGCTTAAGCAACAGTAACTTCTGAACACCAAGTAAAAAATTTTCTCCAGAATGGAGACTCAATCTAGCCTACATTCTACCAAAGGAATTATGGCCTGGCATTGAGGGTCCATTTGCCCTTATCAACTTGTAACATTGTGTGCAAGTATTGGAGGTGTGTGATGTACTGATAAGTACCTATACTTCCTAGAGAGAAGGTCATGGCTTTTCTCAGAGCTCCATTACTCAAAAATAAAAAAAGGTTAAGAAACTGCTTTATGGGCTAGAGGTACAGCTGGTGATAGAGTGCTTATGTATCATAATCAAAGCCTTGGGTTCAATGTTCAGACCTAGAGAAAAAAGAAAAAAAAACTGTATGAAAGTAACTTTTCATTTTGTCTGTTCCTTTTAAGCTTTGTCTTTATGTATACATAAGTGAACCCAGAGATCAACAGAAGGTACATCAACTGCCAGACTCTGAGGTTTCACATCTGTAATTCTAGCTACTCAGGAGGCTGAGCTCTGAAGACTGATTTGACAGGCAAATGTGAACAACTCATCTCCAATTTTTCAGCACAAAACAGAGAATGGAGACATAGTTCATGTAGTAGAGCCTCAGCTATGAGCAAAATGCTGATTAAGAGTATAAGTCCCTAAGTTCAAGCCCCAGTACTAGCACAAAAAAGGGGGAAAAAGAAAGAATGAAAGAAAAGAAAAGAGGGAAAGAGAGAAGAAAGATGCATCAACTAAAAATTAAGTGGCTTGCCAGGTAACTGAAAAGGCACAGTGAAGACACTGGGGAAGAAATTATTAAAACTTAAAACTTGAAATCAAGACTTAAGGAGATGCTGCTTGGCTGGGATAGTGTATCTGAGTTACAGAGGGGCCAATGTGAGCAACTGGTGCCTGGATTAATCTCAGAATTCTTGAAAGGTAGAGAGAAAGAGGCCTGGAAGAAAGAAAACGGTACATGATCTATAGCTTATCATCTTTCTCTTTCCCCATTTAACTACCCAGTGCCTAGGCTTCTCTCTCTCTTTTTGACCAGTTGCGGAGACTGAACCCGAAAGTCTTGCACATACTAGCCAACCACCCTACACTGACCTATATCTCTATATGGCCTTCTTAAAGACCTCTCAGCATCGCCACAGTGTGGGCCAAGTTCCAGCCCTAAGAAGCTTCAAGGTATATACCCAATTACTATATTTATCCTGTGTGGTTTAAAGAGACTAGAAGATTATTGGTATTACTAATTATGACCAGACAGTCATGAAATCTGTTCTAAATTTCATCTGAGACAGAGGAAGATCCCACTTTCTTGAACAGATGCAAAAAGACAGTGGGAGAATCCAATATAAATTTTGCTTTTTGATAATACCCCATGAGTCATGCTCATTGATCACAGTGAACATCCACATTTCTAACACTGAGAGATCTATTAATCCCCAGGGGAAGAATCCATTGTGATCAGAATCCCAGAAGACTTTGCTAGAAAGGTAAAACCAACTGTACAAATAAGTCAGTGTTCATACTCAATATGAGTACATGGTCAAGAAGTCTCTGTTGCTGTTTACTCAATTAGAAGATGATCTTGACATTGGGAATAATAAGATTAGCTGCTGCTCTCATTGCTATAAGACTGGGAGGGGGTGGAGAGGCTGCTACTGCTTTATCATTGGGGACCCCAAATTTGGCTGCAATTTACTAACTGTGCCCCACTGAAACTGCCCAATGATGGCTCTATCAAGAGCTTGAATCCCCTTTGCATGGAGGGATTTGGGTAAGGGTCACATACCGCAGTAAACAAAATGTTTGGGGAGACCTCCTCTCTAAACCAACTCCTCTGTACTTGGCTTTGTAATGCTGGAGCTGAGACCCTGCCAACCACATTTCTGCTTTACCAGCTGGCTCCATGTTAGGCTCATCCAAGGAGAGACATGAGAATGATGAGCCCAGTCAGAGACAAAGAAGGACCCGTTTCTTCCTGCCTGCTTTCTGTTACTATGGATAGTATGGTGCTTTCTTATGGTAGCAATTGAATGCAGTTCGAAGTTTTCCCAAGGCTTGCAGGAGCCTCTCAGGAGGCTGAGATCTGAGGACAGAGGTTCAAAGTCCCACCAGGCACAAAAGTCTGTGAGACTCTTATCTCCAATTAATCACCAGAAAACCAGAAGTGATGCTGTAGCTCAAGGGGTAGGGCTGTAGCCTTGAGCTGTAGAGCTCAGTGACAGTACCCAGGCTCACAGTTCAAGTCCCATGACAGAGAGGGAGAGAGAGAAGAGAGAGAGAGAGAGAGAGAGAGAGAGAGAGAGAGAGAGAGAGAGAGAGAGAGAGAGAGAGACACAGAGAGAGACAGAGAGAGACAGAGAATACAAAAAGGTGGGGCTCGTGAGAGGTTGCAAGACTAGCCTCTCCCCACTCTGACTTTCTATCTCCCAGGTGATCTCTGTCCATGTTCTTCCCGTAATGTCATGTAGTAAAGAAGACCCTTGCCAGAGCCAGCACTGTTTAGACTTTAAATTTCCAAAAAGTGAGAATTAAATAAGCCTCTTTTAAGATGAAGCACCCAGTTTTGGTTTGTAATAGTAATTGACAGTGGACTAATATACTAATATAGTTCTACCATTTCTTGTTTGAAAATTGAAACCTCTCATCTCAGATTTTTTTTTTTTTTTTTTGTGCCAGTACTGGGGCTTAAACTCAGGGTCTAGGTGCTGTCCCTGAGCTTCTTTTTCCTCAAGGCTAATGCTCTACCACTTGAATCACAGTTCTATTTCCAGCCTTTTTTTTTTTTTTTTTGGTAATTTTAGTGGAGATAAGAGTCTCACAAACTTTCCTTCCCTGGGCTGGCTTTGATCCTCAGATCTCAGCCTCCTGAGTAGCAAGGATTACAATGTGAGCAACTGGTTCCTGGATTAATCTCAGAATTCTTGAAAGGTAGAGAGAAAGAGGCCTGGAAGAAAGAAAATGGTACATGATCTATAGCTTATCATCTTTCTCTTTCCCCATTTAACTACCCAGTGCCTCTGACTTCCAGAAATGGGAAGAAGAAACTGGTCTAGAGAAATTCTTACTTGATAGCTTTTGCATGATTATTCAACATGGGTCTTTCCCACAGCAGACAAAAAACTTCATTCAGAAGTTCTCTCTATATATCTTCTAGTTCTTAGCCATCTATCACCCTCAATGAAGAGTCTAAGATCACTAGTCTAGTGTCTTCTCAGGAGTTTTTGCTAAATCTTTCATGGTAGTTTGGCACCTCATTTTGGAATTGGACTCTGTTTTCCGATTTTGGCAGAATTTTATTTTAGCATATCATTAGGTGTATACCCTGAGAAAAAATGCTTAAAGTAACCTGGTTGCTTTATTCTAAAAGTAACAATATTATGAAAGCTTCCAAGCATGAGTACAATGATCAAAACAGGCCCTATAGGGTCTGTTCTAATAAAGGAGAGATGCTACAAAATTTCCCCCAGGGCTTAGCATCATCTCAACTGAAATCACCAAACTGTTTCTAATCCCTTGTAGAAGCATGGAAAAGTCTGGGATTGCTTTGAAGGAAACTCATTCACCCCTCTGGTTTCCTATGGGGATAAAGTAAGATAATGTATACATATTTTTGTACTTTGTAAAAACTACAGGGCACACTGCATAGATGTATATGCATTTGCTATAACTATGAATACCTAAAGCAATGTTTTAAGGACCTGGGTTTGAACCCAAGGCCTTGCACATGCCAAATATATTATACCATTGACCTATATCCCTAGCCTGATTTTGTAAATTCTAAAAACAGCTCTAACTAGATATTTACAATTCAGAGAGGAAATTCTGCTCTTTATAAGTAGATCCAAGCCAAACAACCAGAGTGTGTGTGGTTGGCAGTTCTGGAAAGAGAGTATATACTCTAGAATGTACTAACCCCATGGGAGGGAACTATGTAGCTGGCAGTTTCAGGGGAAGGAGTCCCACCTTACACAGTTGGTTGCCTTAAGGCCACATTTGTGTCATTCCCATGGAACAGCAGCTTTCTGCTTCTCTTGCCTGACTGTGTTCTTTGGCCCTTGGAGTTCTTGTTCTGTAGTAGGACAGGACCCCTAAAGACTGTGCTGAGGAAAGCTCTCAGTAACAGCAACAAAAGACATCATCCATTGCATATAAGGGTCCTTAAATAGATTTTCGGATTCTTTTTCTTACTGACTAATCTAGCAAAAAGAGTGTGTGTTGGGGTGGGGATAGGGGACTATGTGTTAATCAGAAGACAGCAAGACCTGATGAAGGGCAGGGCAGGAACAAGGAAGGAAAGAACCAGAACACTGGGAGAAAGAAGGAGGGGGGGGGAGCCACAAACTCCCTAGCTGCAGCAAGGGACCTGATCCATGGATTCCCTCCTGCTTGCTAGCCCCGCCCCACCCCAGGAGCTCCTGGGGGAGTGGCAGTATTGTTGGGCTCCCTGGAGGTGAGGAACAGGATGATCTTGCCCTAAAGGAAGGCCAGCATTTAACTTGTCAGTGCATAAAAGGCAAGGAGGCCTTTCCCCAGTCCTTGAAAGTGAAACAAGTTTTTGCTTTACTTTCAGGGCCATATCCTGAATAACAAGGGTCAGTGTCTGGCAACTACTCTGTGGGGGCGCAGGCATCTAATTATTTCCTGGATAACCTGTTATCTATTACCCATCAGGCTGCTAGCCAGAATATGTTAATATCTCTGGAGTTCCCAGTCTGGATACAGAAGAGCATTTTGTTTTGTTTGAGTTTTTTGTTTTTAAACAGAAAGTAGGGAGGGACAGGCCCACCAGTGGCTAATCCTAGCTACAAAGGAAACTGAGATCTGAGGATTGAGGTTTGAAGCTAGACTGGGCCAGGAAAAGTCTTAGAGACTCTTAACTTCAATTAACCACTCCAAACCTAGAAGGGGAGCTCTGTTTCAAGTGCAAAAAGCCCAAGGACATTGATCAGACCCCAATGTCAGCCCTAGTACTGGCATGCCCATGTATACACACACACACACACACACACACACACACACACACACACACACACACACACACACACACACACACACACACACGCTCAGTAGGAATTAAGAGTCCAGCATCTTTGAATGCCTTTGAGTGTGGTGTCAGCAAACACTAATGCCCTGAGGCCACTGATGTCCCTCCTTCCCCCCCACTTTCTCCTTAACTCACACTCCTCTGGGAAACAAAGGTTTATCATAATCTTTTGGAACAATTTCTCAGAAAGATGTATTTTTCTGGGCTGTTATCATTTGTTTGGTGAACAAGGAAATCTTTCAGTAGTGTTGCTTGGGGAAAGGATGGAAAGGAGGTTTGGTCTTTGGAGGACTAGGGACAGAATGTGCTCATCACCCAGGGGAGCTGCTATCTCCAGGCACTGGTTACACCCCTGGCCTGTGTGCTTGCACTAAGGCAGAGTGAAATGTCACTAAATGGGAGGGGTACATAAACATAGGGCATCATTTTTTCTAATCATAAAGGTAATATGTTTATTATTGAAAATTTTTAGAGAAAAAACACACCCCAAAACCAAAGCCAAACAAACTAATAAACCAAAAACCCCAACACAATCCTGACTACAAGTTTTTTTTTTTTACAGATAATCACCACTAACATTTTGTTTCTTCTGCCCTTTTTCCTATTCCAATTTGAACCTACCAATGACAATCAAGAGCTTTTTTATTTTAGAGTATAATGCAACCTTTGAGTATGTGTATGTGTTGGGGGAGGTGTCTGGAAGGTAAGGTGTCTCAGCATTGACATTTCAGATCAGCACTCTGGACAACTCAGAGGATAAGGTTCAGGAGGCTAAGAGGGTGCAGGAGCTGGGTGCTGTAGCTCACAGTTATAATTCTAGCTAAGCAGAAGGCTAAGAACTGAGGATTACAGTTCGAAGTTAGCTGGAGCAGGAAAGTCCCTAAGACCCTTTACCTCCAGTTAATTATCAAAAAGCTGAAAGTGAAGGTATGGCTCAAGTATTAGAAGTGGCAGCCTTGAGTGTCCAAGCTAAAAGACAGCACCCAGTCCCAGAGCTCAGTATCAAGAAAGAAGAGAAGAAAGGAAGGGGGAGGGGCCATAAAAATGAGGAACCAGGGCTCACAGTCTAGGAGGAGCTAATGGTGTCTAAGATCCAAGACTGTGTAGGTTTTAAGTATCATTTTCACTTCCACATCATGTGGAGGAGGGTTAGGAGGATCTGAAGGAGTGCAGAAGGACTATATGCAAATTCTAGTTATCCAAAAAACACAGGGTCAACCTTTCATGGTAAACATCTAGAAAACCAGACAAAACATGTGAAACAATTGTTTTCACACATTTCAGACATTCACTGAAAGGAGACAGATGTCATGTTCCCTAGATTGCTTCCCATTTCTGCCTAGGAGCAAATTCTAGGCCAGAGCCCTGGGAGTAAAACACAACCGTCTTGCTGAGGTGAGAAGATAGAGGCCAGGTGGGACTGAAGTGATTGGAATTTGCCAGGTGGAGTATAAGGAGGAGGAAACTATCTTCTCTAGAAACCTTTGTGCTAGTATTGGGCTGAACACTAGGCTATAAGTGCACAGGTTCACAAGATATGGCTCCAAGCAACCACACAGAAAGCCTTGAAGGAAAGGATAAGCACTAGAGCTAGCAGCTGAACAAAGAAGCTTATAAACAGCCTTGGGGTTTTTAGAGTTTATTTTTAAAGGTCTGTTCAGTTACAATCAGTCTTCTCTTGGGGCTCAATAGAGACTTCAGAAAATAAAGAATATTAAAATAAATAATGGCTGAAAGGCTTTTCAATTTCTTTTTCCTTTGTTTTACTAGTACTGGGGCTTGACCTCAGCCCAGACTGGACTTGAACTGTGTGATCCTGAGATCTCAGCCTCCTGTGTAGCTAGTATTACTGACATTAGCTACCAGTACCCAGCTGGTACCAGCATTTTTGAACTTGTTACTTTCAGGAGTCTTTAGACTTCTGCAAACTCACTAAAGAGCTCTAAATACTTCTATGTAGGTTAAATCTATTGGTATTTGTCATCAGTGTTAAAAACTAAACATAAGAATTTTTGGCACCTGGCACAGGTGTCTCATACCTGTAATACTAGCTACGTAGGACGATGAGGTCTGAGGATGGTGGTTCAAAGCCAGCCCAGGCACTAGAGTCTGTGAGACTCTTATCTCCAATTAATCACTAGAAAATAGGAAGTGGTGCTGTGGCTCAAGGGTGGTAGCCTTGAGCTGAAGAGCTAGAAACAGTGCCCAGGCCCAGAGTTCAAGTCCTATGACTAAAAAAAAAAAAAAAAAAGCAACAACACCAAAAATACCTTTTGGCAATATTTTTGAATTTTTTTTTTTTGCCAGTCCTGGGGCTTGAACTTAGGCCTGAGCACTGTCCTTGGGCTTTTTCCTCGAGGCTAGTACTCTGTCACTTGAGCCACAGCACTACTTCTGACTTTTCTATGAATGTGGTACTGAGGAATTGAACCTGGGTATTCCTGCATGCTAGGCAAGAACTCTACCACTAGGCCAAACTCCAGGCCCTGATGTTTATTTTTATGTCTATATAGTTATGTTTATATTTCCATTACCATGTCCATAATTTTGGGTATGCAGTTATTGAGTCCTCACTCTTGTACTCTTTGGATTTAATAGCCACATATTAAGGATACCATGCGCCTTTTTTTCCTTATTTTTAAATGTCTTTAAAAAATAAATATTGCAGGCTGGGAGTTTGGCCTAGTGGTAGAGTGCTTGCCTAGCATGCACGAAGACCAGGGTTCAATTCCTTGGTACCACATACATAGAAAAAGCCAGATGTGATGTTGTGGCTCAAGTGATAGGGTTCTAGTCTTGAGAAAAAAAAACAAAACAAAAAACAAGGACAGTGCTCAGGCCCTGAGCTCAAGCCCAGGCACTGGCAAAAATAAAAACAAAACAAAAGACATCAAATCTATTGCATATTAATGTAGCTCAGGTGGGCCTGAAACTTGAGATGTGCTTGCCTTAACCTGTTGAATACTAGAATTATAAACATGTACCACATGCCTTACAATAACATTAAAAAAATGAGAAACAGGACTAGATTAAAATAAAAAGTTTCTGCACAGCTGCGGATATAGCTACTAATCTAGAAAGGCAGACAATCAATTAGGAAAAGATCTTTACCAGCATTACATCATACAAAAAGCCTAAGTCCAATATATACAAGTAGCTCAAAAAACTAAACCCTCCCCAATTTAATACAACAATTACTAAATGGACAAGGGAGCTAAGAAGAAACTTCTTAGAAGAGGTAAGAATGGCAAAGAAACACATGAGAAAATGCTCATCATTCTTGGCCACAAAGAAAATGCAAATCAAAACAACCCTAAGATACCATCTTACCCAAGTTATATTGGCCAATATTTTTAATTCTAACAACAAATGCTGGCAGGGAAGTGTGAGAAAAGGAACCCTACAGCATTGCTGGTGGGAATATAAACTATTGCCATCACTCTGGAAGGCAGTCTGGAGGTTCTTCAAAAAGCTAAACATAGATGTACCCTAAGACCCAGCCATACCACTCCTGGGCATCTATCCTAAGCATCATGAACCAGATATGAAAAGCACACCTACACATCCATGTTCATTGTAGCACTATTCACCATAGCCAAGATATGGAAGCAGCCCAGATGCCCCACAATAGTCAAGTAGATTAAAAAAAAAGTGGTATCGATATACAATGGAATTTTACACAACCATTAGAAAGGATAAAATAATTTTATTTGCAGGAAAATGGATGGAATTAGAATAAATCATGTTAAGTGCAGTAAGCCAAGATCAGAGAGGCAAATAGTGCATGTTCTCCCTGATTGGCAAAAGTTGGATCTAAAATGCAAGGGAATATGAAAAATTATAACTGTCCTTTTGATATTACCCAAAATGTCAACAAATGGTAGTTTCCTAAAGTTGGTTTATAATGTAGAAACTTTATACTATGGCTAAAATAATTTTATTAATCTCTGACATAAAGTTACTTTATTTATCTTGTACTGTTTTGCTTTTGCTTTTTGAGGATGAATCTTACTACATAGCCTAGGCTGATCTCAGACTTGTGATCTTCTGCCTCAACTTCCCAGGTGACCAGGTTTACAGATATATGCCAGTACCACATTTGGCTTATCTTGCACTCTGTATGGATCTTTTATGGTTTTGTAATTGCATTCATGGGTCATCATTAGAAAACATCCATAAAATTCTGAATATTGACATATTTATTATCAAAAAATCATCATACTTGTTAGTATCACCATCAGGTTTTTTGGTGGAGGCGGGGTTGGGGAGAACCTTGATGTATTGGAGATTGTTAAGCTCAGTATAATACATGCACATTTTCGAAGTTTCTAGTTTTTGCTCGAAAGCTCAGATTTTATCATTGGCAACAGACTCTTATCAGTTGTCTTCCTTGGAGTAATAGACTTACTTTGTTCATTTTTTGAGAAATTGTCTGTTAACTGTCTATGTCTGAATCACCATATTTTTTCTGTCAGTTTGTTCTTTCACTCAAAACTGGTGTTCACTGAAAAACTAGGCCAGGGAAACTAACAGTTCAAACAGCTTTCCGAGTGTGGCTTCTTGACACATCATCATATTTTGCCATGCTGAAGTACTTCCTGCTTAATCTAAAAATAACCACCTGATATATACAAGCAGGATTTAATATAGTTATCTCTTTATTGTTCCATCAGGGTATTCTTGTGTATAACTGGGTTATTTTTTCTTGAAAATGAATGGTAGTAAAAAAAAAAATCAACAATTGGGCTGTGGGTGTAGCACAGTGGTAGAGCATTTGTCTAACATGCAGGTGGCCTTAGATTCTATCACCCATCCAACCCAAGAATGACTTAGTGCAGTATCATCTTTTTCATGCTCAAATTCTGGCAGATTAGCCAGATGCCAGTGGCTCACACCTGTAATCCTATCTACTCAGGAGATTGAGATCTGAGGTTCATGGTTCAAAGCCAGCCTGGGCAGGAAAATCAGTTAAACTCTCAATTCAAATTAATCACCAAAAAGTTGGAAGTGGAGCTGTGGCTCAAGTCGTAGAGTGCTCATTAGCCTTGAGTAAAAAAGCTCAGGGACAACACCCAGGTCTTGAATTTAAGCCCAAGAACACATATAGACACAGACAAAGACACAGACAGACAGACAGACAGACAGACAGACACACACATACACACACACACACACACACACACACACACACACACAAATCAGCAGGTTTACTCAGCATTGTTTTTTCACCATTTTGCAAATATCAAGGCAATGAAAAAGAAACATATATCGTTATTGTTATGAAAAAATATTGTGTGTATGTGTGTGTACATACTAGTGCTGGTACTTGGTGCCTTGGGCCGTTGGCTTTTTCACTCAAAGCTGACACTCTGCTATGTAAACCATCCCTACTTCTGACTCTACTGATTAATTGGAGATGAATCTCTTAGATTTGTTTGCTTAGGCTGGTTTCAAACTTTCGTCCTCAGATCTCAGCTGCCTGAGTAGCTAGAATTAGAGACATGAACCACTGGCCTCTGGCAAGAAAAGATTTTTAACCTCATGGATCACCTGAAAATTATTGAGGATTGTCCCCAAAGATCTAAGATATATATCTATATATTTATACCTTTTTAATGACTCTATTTGTTCATCCTTTCTCCTTCCATTTGTATGCCCTCCTCCACACTCTGTGAAACTTACTTTAGCCTCCTGATATTTGCTTTGTTAAGTTATTCATTAGTTGTTCAGAGGGGTTATACCAGTGGATTCTTCCCCTGAGTATATAATCATTTAGTTGATTTGTTTATGTATATATTAAGATATATGTATGTACATGCTATATATGCCTCGACATATGTTTATATTTTAGATCTCACTTCCACATTTGAGAGAAAACATGTGTCATTTGTTTCTGAGCCTGACTTCACTTGACATAATTTTTCGTGTGTGTGTGTGTGTGTGTGTGTGTGTGTGTGTGTGTGTGTGTATGTTCCAACAAAGATACTTTAAAAACTGTTTAATCTTTCATCTTGATTAGTAAAATATACTTATGGTTGTATTCGGGAGTGTTTCTAAAGAGGTTTAGCTGTGGTGGAAATTTGCCCTAAATGTGGCTCTGCAACACCCCTCGACTGGGGCCTGAATTGAATGAAGGGAGAGGAGGAGAAGGAGGAAGAGGAAGAAGAGGAAGAGGAGGAGGAGGAGAAGGAAGGGGAAGAGGAGGAGGAGGCCTCGGCTGTGGTGGCAAGACATCCTCCTTCTTTACTTCTGGACTACCGCCACTAACAAGATTTTTACCCAAACGATATATCATTCAAGAATTTATCTTTAATAATATAACAGCAGTAGTTTTGGCCCCATCCTTCCTGGCTTCCATGATATTAGCTACTCTGTTCTTTTCCTACCCTCCCCGCTGTGATGGAAGGAAACCTCTATAGAAACTTCTATAATCATGAGTCAAAATAACTAACCCCTCCCTCCTCCAACCTTAAGTTGTTGATGGTAGGTATTTTATCATAGCGATGAAAAGTCTGATGAATACACTGCTACTGTAAGTTCTCAACTGGGGAGATAGCTACTATCATAAAATCTGAGGGAATAAGAGGAGGGGGTTCAAATCATTAAGATTTGGAAACTTGGATGAAGAGGGCTGTGGAGTTGAAAGCCGGACCTGGGAGGCAGAGGCACTCCTTGGTGGAGGCTGATCTCTGACAGTTCAGAGGATGCCCTTGCAGTGGGAAATGCTGAGTTGCAGCTCTGAGGAGGGGGTGCCAGCTGGCTGTGCCGGTGTGCTAGCCATGGTGTGATGAGACTGGTTTTGTAAGTGTTGGAAAAACTATACGACATATTCAACTGTTTCTGGGGGGATGGAACTGCTCCTGACAGGGTGAAGAAGCGCTTTGTTGGGGTGAGGCTCACGGGAACTTCAAGACAGGCAAGCAGGAAGGACTAGATTCTTCCTCCTTCCTCCAGCCTTGCAGCAACCACCTCTCTCTTTAATTCTGTGGAGCCCAAGGAAAATTGACCTTCAGGGTATGTATTCCATCATCTAAAATCAGAGTATAACAAGGAGATATTAGAACTGAGACCCAATAAAGGCTTGTTTGGGTTTACTTGCATTAATGTAAAATTCCTTCTTCCTCTACTTATTTTCTTTTCTATTTTGCAGAGTATGTGTATGTGTGTGTGGGGGGCATTACTGAGGGCTTGAACAAGCCCAAGGACAGTGCTCAGGCCTTGAGTTCGAGCCCCAGAACTGATGGGGGAGGGGGGAGCCCAGCCTGAGGGAGTCAGG
The DNA here is from genome assembly GCF_031878675.1 of Megascapheus bottae. Lineage (NCBI taxonomy): Eukaryota > Metazoa > Chordata > Mammalia > Rodentia > Geomyidae > Megascapheus > Megascapheus bottae. The sequence goes on from NC_143522.1 coordinate 5,568,157, forward strand.
AAAAGAGCCCCAGGCAGAGATAGAGCTGAGCCTCAGGGGAGAGGAGGTAGCTGGGGGAGTGGGGGGAGGGAAGGCCCAGTTCCTGTTGTCCACTATGTAGGCTCTTAGGACTCATTACTCTGTAGGCCTCTTCTGGGATCCTGCTTCTGCTACCTGTCTGTGTGCTTGGAAATGCTCATTAATTTTAATATTAACGGAAGGAAAGCTAATTAGGAAGGTGAATTCACTGCAGAATAAATCCTCTGATGCATTTACAAAGGAATGAATTATCTATTGTTCAGGAATGTTCTGTTCTGCTTCCCTTCCATTAGCACAACCCATGGTGAGCCAAGTGTAAACGACAGTTGTTCCATAATGGAATAATATGTGCAAGGGCCAGAGGAGTGGTACAGACAACAGGTACAAATCAGTCTCAAGGAGGAAGAGGTCATGTTAGGCAAGTGGACAAGTGGCTTTATAGAGCCGGAACTTAAGTAGCTTTCAGCATGGGGTGATATTCTACAGCCATATAGTTCATTGTATAATTTTCACATAATTTATTTAATTAATTTTCTCAACATCTAGGCTTTTATTCCTTCCCTTCTTCCTTTTACCCTCCCTCCCTCTGTTCCTTCCCTTTTTCTTTAAACATAGTCTCACTATATAGTTGTATGTGTGTGTGTGTGTGTGTGTGTGTGTGTGTGTGTGTGTGTGTGTGTGTCTGTGTCTGTGTACTTTTCTGTGTATGTGTGTTAGGGTAGCTTTGAATTGCTGATCCTCCTGCTTCAGATTCCTCCACTGCTGGGATTGTACGCTTGAACTACCATCTTGGCTTTGTTTCCAGTTTTCTGCTACTATAAATAATGTCATCATAACCCTTTTATATTTTACATGCTTATTACTTTTCATCCCCTGGTTCTGGAGCTTGAACCTCAGGCATTCTTGTTTGTTTAGTCATGAGCTGAAGGGAAAGTAAAGAAAACTGAAGTGGAGGATGGGTCACAGGTCAAGAACACTGCAATTAAGCATGGAATGTCACAGAGTTTTTTGTCCTCGTCCTCTTTCTTTATCTGCTCATGAGGTTTAAATTTGGGGCCTGGGTGCTATCCTTGAGCTCTTTTTACTGAAGGCTAGTACTCCACTACTTAGAGCTACATCACCACTTCTAGTTTTCTGATGGTTAATTGGAGATAAGCATCTCACAAACTTTTCTGTGTGGACTGGTTTTGAACTACAGTCCTCAGATGTCAATCTCCTGAATAACTACAATTATAGGTATGAGCTACCAATACCTGGCTGCAGATTTTTTTTGGTTTTGTTTTGCTTTTGAGTAATCTATCCACCTAAAGACCAATAGTGGGCTTCATTTCAGTCTAGGTTGGGGCAATAAATCAGGTCTTCAACTTCGATATTTTAACTAAAACATCAGATGTTTACCTTACCCAGTAAACCTTGGGCCTAGAGTTTGTATAATTCAGTAAAAGTCTTCCCTAGGGACAGTAATTCTGGCCCCTGGGTGGCTGATCCTACAGAAGGACTTAATGCTTCCAAACTCCTTTCACTTCAATAAAAACTGTAAGTTTCACCTTAGAGATAATCCATTTGTAGTTTATAGAATGTGTTTTCCTTTCTAATAAACCTTTGTTTCTCTATTGTCCAGTCTTAGTACATTCTTTTACCAAGCCTCATCTTTAGGTCTAAATACACAGGGCACTTAGAACATGACTGAGCCCCAGGTGGCCCCTGTGTGGCCCTTTTCTCCATCACTCTTTTCTGTTTACTTTGCTTCAGTACTGTGATCTTGCTGCTTTTAGAAGCAGTTGAACATGACACTACTCAGTGCATTGTGAGTCTTCTGATTGGGATGTTTGTCTCCAAAAGATTCGTATGAGTTCTGCCCCTTGTAATCAGAGGTGTAGGCCAGAAGTCTGATTCTAGGGATTCCAGCACATTAGAGCTGGCAATTTACTCCAATACACCAATGAAAACGATGAGCAATGGTGAAAAACAGAGAAAGGAGATTTATTAATGGGATGGCCTACTTGTAGCAAAAAAGGTAAGTTAGCTCTTCTTTAGGGTATACACATGAGCTATAGGTGTAAATAGAGGATTAGGACAGAAGGAAGAGGAATATATGATTCAGCACTCCAAGACAAAGGTATGATCTGCTTGATCATTATTGCAGGATTGCTCAGGAGGAACAATTTTAAAAAGTTTTAAAAAGAAAGCCTTGTTGCCTGTGGAGAAACTTCAATTCTTTTTTTTTTTTTTGCCAGTCCTGGGCTTGTACTCAGAGTCTGAGCACTGTCCTTGGGCTTTCTCAAGGCTAGAGCTCTACCACTTGAGCCTCAGCACCACTTCCGGCTTTTTTTCTATGTATGTGGTACTGAAGAATCGAACCAGGGTCTTTGTACATGCTAGCAAGCCCTCTACCACTAGGCCAAACTCCTGGGCCCGCTTTAATTCTTTTGTTTCAAGATGTTTACCATCAGCCCCGTCTTTCTTCTACTCCATTGTAACTGCAGGAGAGACTGGCACAGAGCAAAGAAGAAAAAATGGAAATAAAGATGCTGTATTTCTTCTGCTTTTAGTTGGACATTTGCAGGACCATGGGAAGGTTCCATTCATTTAGCACTGTATTCACATTTCTGCTCAACTGCCACCATTTCTAAAAGGCTTTCTCTGAGGTACCCCTCTCTCCCTCCCTAAACTAACATATCTCACATAGTACTTATAGTGAGTTGTCTCTTCATTTTATAAATCTACTTATCTGCTTGTGGTCTATTTAGAAGACTCTGAGAGGGAAAAGACTGCATTGTTCTTTGGCACATATATTTCTAGCACAATGGAACAGAAATTGGCATGTAGGTGCTCAATGAGTGTATGTTGGATGATCAAAGATTAAATTCCATTTATACTCTATAAAAACTTTTTTGTTTGCAGCAGAAACCACATGTTCACTAATAGATAGCAACTAGTACTTTCTCAGGTTCCTTACATAATCATTGAAATATACATTATAAAATGCAGTGCTCACTTTTGTATTGGTGGTTCTCACCTGTTATTTTAGCTCCTCAGAAGGCTGAAATCTGGGGATATAATTCCAAAGCCAGCCTAGGCAGGAAAGCCTGTGAGACTTCTTTTTGTTTGTTTTTGTTTTATCTATTATAGTGGGGCTTAAACTGGAGGCATAGGTGCTGTCCCTGAGCTTTCTCCCTCAAGGCTAGTGTTCTACTTTGAGCTATAGCACCACTTCTGGTATTCTGGTAGTTAATTGGAGATACATAGACTTTTCTGCCTGGGCTGGCTTTGAACTATGATCGTGAGATTTCAGCCACTTTAGTAGCTAGGATTACAGGCATGAGCCACCAACCCTGCTTGTGAGACTCTTATTGCTAGTAACCACTAAAAAGCCAGATATGGAGCTATGGCACAAGTGGTAGAACATGAGCTTTGAATGAAAAGCTAAATGACTGTACCTGGACCCTAAATTGAAGCTATAGTTCTGGCTGGCACACATACACATGTACACATCATTGTTTAACATGCTAGTGAATAGATTCATTTTGGGCTCAAAGAAAGAGAAAATCATACAAAAGGTACTGTCTGCTTCTTACACAGATGAAGCTTGATGCTTCACTGAACAGACTGCTCAGTGGTATTGTGATTTACTCAATGTTCTTTTGATAAGCAGAGTAATTTCCAATCTCTCAATATTATAGATAATGCATTATATAACTGTGTTCAGATTTCCTTGAATATTATTTATGTTTTATGTCTTTTGAGACAATGAAAAAAATCTAGAAGAATAAATACCTACCTTGATGTTGGAAATGTAGATTTTTGATATGAAAGGTATACTGTATAGGGGTAGATTAGAAACATCCTTGCAGAGTCATCATTGAAATCATAGAAACCAATGAAATATAAAAATAAAATGGAGCAAAGTTCTTATACATGAATCGTAAACATATCTGCATGCAGAGGCTAGGGGCAAGAAAGTAACTTATCAATTCATTCTACAAATAGTTATTGAGTTGGTGCTTTCTAAGGGGTAGAAAGGCAGTAATACTCCATGAATGAAGTATACTGTGTTCCTGTCTTTCTGTGACTCAGAGTATCATGGAGAAGGGATCCAGAAAGTAAGAAATGAAAGCAGACAATCATAAGAGGATGAATACAAATGGACACTGAAGTACAAAGGGAAATTATCCAAACAGCAGGTTTTCTAGAGACTGTTCCAGAATTAACATTTAGTCTGAGGCAGGAGTCAGGAGCAGTTAGCCAGGGGAGGGGATGGGAATTGGCACTGGGGAGGTATTTCAGGATGAGGAGTTGAGGGTATGAAAGAGTATGGCACATCCAGGACACTGAAAGAGAAAAGTTGAGTGTGGTAGGAGAGTTGGGAATGGGAAGGGTGAGGAGAGGAAAAGAGAAGAGGCAGAGGTAAGAAGGTGTCTTCTCCACCATATAAAAGGGTTAGATTTTTATTTGGAAGGATGTGAAAAATTTTAAGCAGGGAGATCATGTGAGTAGGGCAATATTAGTAAATTACTGCAAGTACAGTGTGAGGCTGAATTGCAGGTGAGGAGAGGCATGGCAGTGGGCATGACTAGAGGAGCACCTATTAGGAACTAAGGAAGAGGAAATGTTGACCTTAGAGTAAGAGCATTGAGGCCAGGAGTGTGCTAGTGGTAGAGTGTTTGCCTATCATGCATGAAGCCCTGAGTTGGATTCCATGGTACCATATACCCAGAAAAGGCTGGAAGTGGTGCTGCAGTTCAAGCGTTAGAGTGCTAGCCTTGAGAAAGCTCAAGGACAGCGTCCAGGCCTGAGTTCAAGTCCCAGAACTGGCAAAAAAAAAAAAAAAAGAGCATTGATCATACACAGCAGAGAGTGGATCCCAGGAGTAAGAATTTGAAGGTACAATTGGCAGGTCTTGGCTGCAAATTAGATTTAGGAGAAGAAAGTTAAAGCATCAGAGATAAACACTGATGAAGAACAGCTTCTGATTTCCATAACCAGTCTAGGAAAAGAAATGGCAGAGGATAACAGGGAGAATTTTATCTGGGGCAAAGCAAGTTTGACAAGTCTATGTGGAATGGCCAAGTAGAGATGTCAAGAAGACAAAGATCTGGGCTGGTGACCTAGTTAGGTGCCAATGGCATCCGCTTAGGACTAATACCACTGGGAGAATGTCAAATGCACTATAGCTAAGACTTTGAGTCTCTTTTCACTATGACAACCTTAGGGTGTAGCACATTGCTTTAACTCATAGGTATCTGATAAATACCTATCAGTGACACAGAGAGGACACATCCAGGAGGGAGAGAAATGCCAGGCAAGGATAGGTGGAAAGTAGTTCCATAATGTTTAGAATATGGCAAAGGGCAACCCAAGGGTCCAAGGGATTTAGGCACTGAGGAAGGAAGTCATTGGTAACCTTAGCAAGGTTGTTCTTCCTGGCACATTGGAAGACAAGCCACCTTTCAGAGTATGAGGAGTGGCCAGAAAGGGTGTAAAAAGAGAGAACAGGTCTACCTAATGCTTTCAGAAAGTTTGACTATAAATAGGTATGAAAGAAGTTAACCTAAGACTATGTTACAAAGAAGACAGAGACTTAAGAAGATTAAGATGAGTGGGGCACTGTAATCTTAGCTACTAAGGAGGCTGAGATCTGAGGATCAAGGCTCAAAGCCAGCCCAGACACAAAAGGACCGAGACTCTTATCTCCAATTAACCTCTAGAAAACAGGAAGTGGGACTTGGCTCAAGGGTAGGGCAGTAGCCTTGAGCTAAAGAGCTCAGGGACAGTGCCCAGGCCAAGTTCAAGCTCCATGACCCACAAAAAAGAAAAAAAAAAAGAAATGAGCAGCTGTATGGCTTGTGAAAGTAGCATATATATATATATATATACATATATATGTATATATATCTGTATATATACAGATAGATAGATAGATATAGATATAGATATATCTATATATATCTGGAGACAAATTGGAAAGGGAAAGCAGGGGTAGGAGAGTGGATGCTAAAGGTTATTTGAAATTAACTCATGATGTTTGTTTTCAAAAGTATAAGAAATTTTGAAGACAAGGCAGGAGCCCCTTGAGAAGAAAGGTTTGAGTTGTTGGTGAAGGAAGAAACAGAGGAGCCACAGAAAGTGGGATCAAAAGTTAGGTATGGCTGACTAACAAAAGAAATTAAAGAAGCCACTAGGAAATGGAAAGACATCCCATGCTCATGGCTAGGGAGAACCAACATAGTGAAAATGGCTATACTGCCAAAATTGATATACAAATTCAATGCAATCCCCATCAAAGTCCCAAAGACATTCTTTACAGAAATAGAAGATATAATCCAAAGATTCATATGGAACAAGAAAAAACCTAGAATAGCCAAAACAATTCTAGGCCAAAAGAGTAATTCTGGTGGTATTACAATACCAGACTTCAAACTCTACTATAGAGCCATAATAACAAAAAACAGACCAGAAGATCAGTGGAACAGAATAGAAGACCCAGAAATAGAACCACATACCTATAGGCAACTTGTATTTGACAAAGGAGCCAAAGATATACAGTGGAACAAACACAGTCTATTCAATTATTGGTGATGGCAAAACTGGGCAGCCACATGCAGAAAACTAAAAATTGACCCTAGCCTTTCGCCATGCACAAGCATTAACTCAAAGTGGATCAAAGACCTCAACATCAGACCAGAAACTGTGAAACTGCTACATGATAAAGTAGGAGAGACACTGGCACAGGCAAAAGATTCCTGAACAGAATCACAGGGTCACAACAGATTGGAGAGAGACTCGATAAATGGGACTACCTAAAAATAAAAAGTTTCTGTACAGATAAAAACATAGTCGTGAAAGTAGAGAGACAGCCAACCAACTGGGAAAAGATATTCACCAATAATACATCTGACAAATGCTTAATATCCAGTATCTACAGGGAACTCAAGAAACTAATCCCCCCCAAACCCAATAAACCATTCACTAAATGGGCAAGGGAACTAAAGAGAGACTTATCAGAAGAAGAGATTAAAATGGCAGAAAAGCATATGAGAAAATGTTCATCATCTATGGCCATAAAAGAAATGCAAATAAGAGCAACCCTAAGATACCACCTTACCCCAACAAGAATGGCCAAGATTTTGAACTCAGACAATGACAGTTGCTGGCGGGATTGTGGAGAAAAAGGAACCCTACTACACTGCTGGTGGGAATGTAAACTAGTTCAGCCACTCTGGAAAGCAGTGTGGAGGTTTCTTAAAGAACTGAAAATAGACCTCCCTACGATCCCGCCATACCACTTCTGGGCATCTATCCTGAACATCATGACCCAAGATATTATAAGGACACCTGCTCAGCTATGTTCATCTCTGCACAATTCACAATAGCCAGGCGATGGAAACAATCCAGATGCCCTACTGCAGATGAATGGATACAGAAAATGTGGTATATATATACACAATGGAATTCTACATAGCCAACAGACAAGATAAAATAATGGCATTCGCAGGGAAGTGGATGAATCTAGAGCGAATCATGTTGAGTGAGACAAGTCAAGACCTAAGGATCAAAAGATGCATGGTATCCTTAATATGTGGCTATTAAATCCAAAGAGTACAAGAGTGAGGACTCAAAATAACTGCATACCCAAAGCTATGGACATGGTAACGGAAATATAAACATAACTATATAGACATAAAAACCTATGACTCTATAGACATAATGTTTTATTTCATAAATTAATGTTTCTATGACATACAAACCCTTAGCCTAATTTTGATTAAGTTCTAAATACTAAGTCCCAGTGATTATAAATAGAGATTCCCCCCTTGAACACTTGTTTGTTAAACTTGTCATTTAAAATATAATGTAAAAATCAATGTTAATAAATTCTTTAATAAAAAAAAATCTTCACACTAAAAAAAAAGTTAGGAATGGCTGGGCACCAGTGACTCACGCCTGTAATCTTAGCTACTCAAAGGGCTGAGATCTAAAGATCACAGTTTGAAGCAAGCTGAGGCAGAAAAGTCTAAGTTGTAGGGAAACTCTAATCTCTAATTAACCACTGGCAGTGGAAATGTGGCTGAAAGTGGTACAGTGCTAGCCTTGAACAAAAGAGCTCAAGGACCAGTGCCCAGGCCCTGAGTTCATGACCCCATTTCCCGCCTCCCCCTCACACACACACACACACACACACACACACACACACACACACACAATTGAGTATGGGAGACCCTTCACTTGGTGACAAGAAGTTGGAGAAGACTTGAGGTAATGGTACATTCATCATTTTGATAGTCTACAAAGATTATTCATGGAAACACAAGTGGTGCTTGTTTGTCCTTTTCCCCAAGCTTTAGCTTCATAGACTACTAGGCATTTGATACTCACATTCTTCCTCAACCCCCTACCTCTAGTAATCTGACCCACTGGTTGTCATATCTAAGGTTATGGAAATGTATGCTCTGCCTTCATAGGCTGAAAGACTATTCTGTATACTTCTTTAATGTTTCCTTAAGGAAAAGAACAATCACAGAATGTCAAACTTGGAGGAGAGCTCAGAAGACATATTGTTCAAATCCCACAGTATGCAGATAGGAGAATAGCCCACCTGGTCACCTTCCCTTTTCAGTTGGTACTTTGTCACTCCCTTGTCAGCTCCTTTCACATTTCCCCATTATCTGTGGAAAGAAGTCCCAAGTTTTTACCCTGGGATTCAAGGCTCTTACTTGATCCTGTAAGGAGTCTACATTTTCCTTATTTGTAAAATCTCTCATCTGAGCTGAAATCTTTCCTTCAAATTGGAACAACTTATCTTCTGTGTCAAAATCCTGCCTTCCTCAATAAACTTTTGGTCAAAGTCCTAGAAGGATAGTGGGGTAGGGGTAGGGGTTATAGCAATAAAGCAAGTACTGACATAAAGATAATTTTAAGATCAAAATCAAGGAAAACTGATGTCCTGGCTCAGCCAGGCTGAGAGCAAATTCAGCTTTCTTTCTATCCAGGTCTTTAATGGTTCAGACAAGGCCCACCTACATTAGGGAGGACAATCTTCTAGACTCAGCCAATGAATTCAAATGTGAATCTCTAGAAACAACCACTCTCACAGCCACACTCATAGTAATGTTAAACTCACTATTGGGCACTTCCTGCCCCAGACAAACTGACACGGATTATTAGCTATGAGAAATCTGCCCTTGGTCACCTTGATATCCTTGTGCATCTCCTTAAGCCATATTTTATCTTCAAATAAAAATAATAATGAGGTTATAATTCTGCCTAACATGATATAAATATCTTGCATACAACTAAAACCCACACTAATCCCTTCCCCTGAAGAGGAGCTAAAGTCCCTGAGGAATGTTTACTTTCTCCTTAATATCCTGTAACTTAAATGCTGTGATGAAAAATTAACATTGTGTAAATACTATGATGATATAAAGTCAATATATCTTTGTTACAGGATGAGGAAATGAGATGGGAGAAAATAAAGATCGGCTTAACATATAGATCAATTCATATATTATATATAATATATAATAAAATAAAGAGTGAATATCCATGACAGTTACAGCTTTTTTTTTCTCTGTAGTCACATGGTTATAACTTCTCCCGCTACCTATTCTATAGTCTCTTCACCCTTAGTGAGCACCTCAGCAGCTTATGGTTCTTTATCTGGGAACACTTAAACCTTTAACCCTGGAGTGTATGCAGCTGCATTGGGTTGCAGTTTTCCATTGACTATAGAGGCAATGATCAGAGTAAAGAGTAATCTGCATATAACCGCCATATAACCCACATTTTCTCTCCTTAATTTCTGGACCTGTGAATCCCAACTAGAGAAAATAAAGCACCAAGTACTGGAGCACATATGGCTTTCTGAAGAACCTTACTGTGGACCTACAAGATATTGTCATTTGACTCCTGTAACTGAGTCTTCGAAAGGCCATTCCTCTATTCTGTCAAAACCTAGCTACTCCAGGATAGTGGGTATGTGTGCCAGTTTTCCATTACTATAAAAAAGTATCTGAGAAAACTTATAAAGAGAAAAATGTATTTCACTTCACATTTGGGAAGTTCAGTGGGCGCCATTACTTTGGGCCTGTGTTGAGGCAGTATGTTATGGCAGAGAGTCATGGTAGAGCAATGTGTTCCTCTTGTGGACTAGGATTCTTAGGAAGAGAGACTACAGTCTCATGATTGTAATTCCCTTAAGGTAGTATCTTCAAATGATTCAAAATCCTCAACTAGTCCTTACTTCCTGAACGTTTCTACCACTTCCCTAAGGCACCACTCTGAGATAAGTTTTTAACACATAGGCCTTTGGGGAACATTGAAGATGCAAACTTTAGCAGTGATTCTATGGTAGTATCAGTGAATGCCAAATCTTCCAATGAAACTCTTTTATATAATTAATATATGCTAACAAAAATAAAGTGTGACAAAATGGAAAACAAACAAAAAGCAATACTATGTGGAAAGTCAATATAGAAAATAATGCGTTCACTAAGCATGGTAGTTTTCTCAGGGGAGAAATATCTGTAGGGAAGGCAAATTCATATCCAAAGTCAGTATGTATTCCACCTATCCTTCCATGATGGAAGCTGTTCAGTGTAATCAGCTTGCTACTAGGCAGCTGGCTGGTCACCCTAAGAAATGATGCCATATCACTTTGTGATGGTCTCTTTTCTGGCAGATTGGGTACTCACAGTGGCTATAGCCAGATTGGCATTGGTGGGCAGAAGTCTGTATTGCTGAGCCCACCCATCATCTCCATTCTGCTACTGTGGACATTTTGGTCATGAGCCAATCGGGAGATGATCAGGATGGAAAGAGGCTGACTGGTACCCACAGAATTGGCCATCCCAATCACCCATTAAAATTATTCTCTGCAGAGATCATCTTTTGATGAGTATATACATACGTGTGACTATTTGTATTTTTTTTTCCTGTCCAGAGAAGTATAGCTATATCTTCTTCATCAAGTTTCCTGATCACCAATTTTCTAGTCAGATTCCTTCCTTCCAAGTCCCTGATCATACAGCCAACTCATCAGCCACAGACAATTAGTCACACCTGGCCATTTTCCTTTCCAAGAAAAGCAAACAACTGGGTACATTTTTGGATGTGCTGCCCACTGGGAAGATTTTCCTTCACAAATGTCCTCCCCTCTTTTTTCTTCTTTCTTTTCTTTCTTTTTTTTTTCTTGGTCCTGGGGCTTGAATTCTGGGTCTGGGCATTGTCCCTGAGCTTTTATTCAAGGTAAGTGTTTTACTGCTTGAGCCACAGTACTACTTCTGGCTTTTTTGAATAGTTAATTGGAGATAAGAGTCTCATGGAGTTTCCTGCGCGGGCTGGCTTTGAACCATGATGCTCAGCATTCAGCCTCCTGAGTAGCTAGGATTACAGGTGTGACCCACCAGTGCCTGGCTCAATTGTCCATTTTAAGTTGGTGCCTGAAGGTTGTGCAGAACTACCAGGCTAGGATCTTCTCTTTCTCTGTCAAGTCATCGTGGAGTATGCTCTGTGAGGACACAGCTTAGAGACAGAAGGCAGGGTAGCAGGACTAGCTAGGTATGGTTGTCATATGGGCTACTTTTTATTTAATATATTTATGCCATCAGGGACTGTTCAGACCTGATGGCCTCTGCACCATTTCCATTTAGTGATAAAGTATTTACTATGTACACCCTACTTAGAGAGATGAAAGAACACTCCCTCAATGATGGACAGGTTACATGGTAGCTTTGTTGCTTATAGTCAAATATTCAATTTCTACTAAGGCACTGTCATGTTTCCAAGGGGGAGTAGTTATCTTCAGATAATGGTAGAAACTTGTTCCCAAACCCTAAAGGCTTATAGGGCATTTTACCAGTAGGACCTTGCCATGTGATTCTAGTGGCAGAGCAGCTTGTACAGAAACATGGGCTCATTTCAGAGCCTTCCACTGAAAACTAGTAACTCTGCAACTCAGTAAATGGACAATTTTGCACTCAAATAAGGAAATCCCAAGAAGCCCAGTGGACATTATACCTCTTTTATGACTGAGGGAGGAGCCAGGTGCAAAAACTTATCCACCACCTTAGAAGATATATCTTGGCATGCCTCATACAACTGGACCGCTAGAAATTTCATGGAATGAGCCACATCTGTAGTGAATCTACACCAGTAATGACACTATATCTGGTATATCAACTGCAATTGGAATCACCACCTGGTTAAGCTTATGATAATCCATTGTCATTCTCCAAGACCCATCTGTCTTCTGTGTGAGCCAAATAGGTGTGGGATGCGAATGTGGTGGAAATTATTGTATCTGAATCCTTTACATTCTCTTATTTTTTTCGGAGGGGGGATAATTCCTAGATAATGCCCTATGTCTTGTTCATGATAAGTGTTCTGCCACTGAGGGACACCTCCAGTTCCTTCCCCCAAAGTAAATTTGATGGTGTCAGGCCATAAGGGCAAGCCTTTAGTCCAATGGTACTGTGACTTTATAAGACAAGGGCTAAAGTATGGCTCACTGTTGCCCTAGGTTTGATCTTTAACACTAATGAAGATGGAGAGGGAGGAGTTGGAGAAGGAAGAAAGAAAGGAATATAGAAATGGTTCACTCAATCCTTAACACGTGAAGGCCAGTATATCTTGAGCCTCCACCAGCAAAAGAGCTTTTCGAGCCAAATAAATCACTTTTTTTTTCTTATGGACTATCTACACTGCGATATTCCATTAACTAAAAGAAAATAGACTATGACAATAACCCTCACTGTATAGATAAAGGAGATAATTCTGCCTGTGGCTAAATATATCTATTCCAAACATGCATTCCACAACTGGGAAATGAGCACAAGAAGGGAGGTGAATTCATAGAACCTATTATGAGACAGACCTGGGAGAAAGATCTTGATCTGTATTCATATTTGTGCTGCATGAACTGGTAATCTTTTCAGGCTAAGTGCATGCCAGGTCTTCAAGAGAGAATTCTATATAAACAGAAAAAGAAGAAGGAATCAAATTCAGCCATGGAATGTGAAGATATTCATGGGACTTTGCAGTGGGCAAGGCTGTATTTGGAAGGTATTTGTATTAATTGTTGATTTTTTCAGCTCCTTTTAAAGTATCTATGATTATTTTACTGTCTTTCTCAGGGATTAGTTTAAGAATAGACATTGAGTAGACTGGGGATGCAGGTCCAATATACAGCACTTGCCCAGCAGTCAAGTACTGGGTTCATTCCCTAGTGGGGGGTTGAGGTTGGGCAAGTACCCAGTTTAAGCCAATAAGAGATGAAGGAGATTTTCAGAACATCTGAAGAAAACTTCCATGCTTTTAAGAAGCAGACACACCCCTTCCTTCCCCTGGATGTTGTGTCTGGTGCAAGCATCTTGATAGCATAAATAAAGCTAATTTAAAGATAAAGCCAACATCCTGAACACATCACAACAGAGACATGAAGATATAGGAGTAATGGGAAGGTTCTGTTTTACCTCAGGAGGTTCTCTGGAACAAACTGACAAGAGACAGATTAACAGGAGAAAAAGCATACACATTTGTTTAATGTACTTGGGAGAAAGTCACAGAGGAGCGATTACCTAATAACACAATGAGGTTCAGAGTCTTACATCTTACCTTCTTCTGGGAGAGTGAAGTGGGGAAATGAATGGGCCAGGAGAGTGCTGAGTGGTTTTTAAATGGAAAATTTCTGGAAATCAAGTAGGAGATAGAATAGCTGGGGCTAGGGCAGGCAAGGTAAGCAAGGTAAGGGTGAATTGCATGGTGAACAAATTGATCTTATTATGCTGATCAAGTCTCTTTCAAGGTGCTTGAGCTGCTCTCAGAATAGTTGAAATGTCTGTCTGGACTTTCTCAAGTGGTTAATCTTTCCTGTTTATTTTATGAGATTCTTAGGGAGGAGGTTTGCGTTTCTTTTGAAAATTAGAGAAGGGAAACGAGTGAACTTGGTGGGGGGGGGGAAGAAAGGTTATTTCAGCTTAGCATATCAGTACCACTGTGGTGCCATTTTGTTTTCTGAGACTCAATGAAGACTTAGACCTTAAAGGTACCTGGATTCAAACTGTACAGTGCCTGGAACTCACCACTTCTAGACTTCCTGCTTAGGAGACACTATATTTACTTATATGTTTGGATCTGATTTTCTAAAACTTGCAGCTAAAGCATTCTAATCAACAGAATATGAGACTGAATTTCCTGTGGTAGGAGCTTTGCACCAATAAGATTTGGGTGTTAAACAGATGTAAATGGTATCTTCATAGGCTAGTGTGGCAAAACAATGGGGTTATTCATTCTTCTAGACATTATCATGGTGACTCATGCCACAACCTTGCTGGGCCAACAATATTGAATTTCTCTACTTGTACTTGTATTTCTATTTATTTCTTTTAAAAAACCAAAGTAAATCTTAACTCAGACTTGCACAGTGGGCTCTGGGAGTCCACACTTTCCCCCTAAAACATTGTGTTCTGGGAAAAAGTATCAAGCCTCTCTTATAGCTATCAGCCAACAGTCGAAATAAAATGTCCCATGTAGCCTCAGATCCCTTCTAATTGTGAAATTTTGCTGTTTTAGAACTCAGGAATCTGGAAACCCACTGCCAAATCTCTCTGTTACCTGAGGCTCTGTTTTTGCAGTCGGAATTGTGTTCCCTTTTTCTGCACTTCCAGGGTCTGGAAAGCTCTTCTCTCTGTCCTTGTCTTTGAAGGCCCTCCTTTTAGGCTGCCTCCCAGCTTCTCCCAGAGTATCTAATCATCACAATAGGCCCAAGCTTTTACAAAGAAGACCTGATGGTCTATTATCTTTAAGCAGCTTCTGCTTCCTGTCCAGAAAAAAAAAAAAAATTCCTAAAGGAAGGAAAAACAAAAAGCCAAACTACAAGTACCTGTGTGTGGAAAGAGAAGGAAAAATAAAGCAAATGCTTTATCTAGTCACAGGTACAAGAGAACTCAGCCCAATGAGAAGATTTGTTTCATGCTGAATTGCATCCAGTTAGCCAAAGATGATGAAAAAAAAGAGAAAAGGTGTGTCATTGCTTGGGAATCTTCCAGTTAACATATGAAACCTGTCTGGCAGCCAAGGGAGGTAGCTGTCTCTTTCATATCTTACATGTACCTAAAAATAACTTTTTTTCTTTCCCATAGCATTCTCTTGGTTGTCTCTTGTGTTCCTGTGGAAAGGGCTACTATAAATACTAACCTCACCACTGGGTGGGAAGAATGAAATGAGCTCACAGTTTGTGAAAGGAATTTGAGTCATTCTGCTGAAACGACCTACGGTCCCCACTGGACTGGAGCAGCTTCTTGGCGTTCCCCATTCTCCTCAGTGGAGATGGTCACCTGAGACTTCCCTGAAGGCTGTGTCCGCCACCACCTCCAGGTGGCATTGGGTCTCCCAGATTTATAGGCTTGTCAACACAGAGATAAACTTAGGTAGGAGAGGTCTATTCAAATAGGATTTCCATAACTTTCCCACCTAGAGCTGAAAGGACCTTTGAGACCATCAAGGCCAGCTCTCTAATCCTGTAGATAAGGGCCTGGAGACTCAGAGAACCAAAGAGAATTGGCCCCTTGTTCACCAGAAACTTGCAACCAGGAGCTTCTCTTGATTCTCAGTCTTCCCACATAGTCTTCTAGTTCTACTCATTGGTCTCAAATGTCCCTTCAGAATTTCTGAATAATCTACCTGTTCTCTCTTACTACTTACTACTTCAAAGGCCAGCAGTGGCTCCCACTCTCTCCAGGCTATGGGGCTGGACAAATGACTACCCAAAGGCAACTATGGGCCCCAGATGCTGGACTAAGTTCTTGCTCAGATTTGTTATCCTCAGAGAATTTTTAAAAGCTTTCACTTGAAAGCTTCTTTATTGATTGATTGATTTTATTTATATTTTTGTAATTCTGAAGTTTGAACTCAGAGCCTTATGCTTGTACTCTAGCTCTTAAGACATATGTCTAGCCCATATTTATGTATGTGTATATGTATTTATATATGTATATGTGTATATATATTATATGTACGTATGTATGTATTTTTGTGCCAGTCCTGGGGTCTGAACTCAGGGACTAGACTAGGCACTGTCCCTGAGATTTTGTGTGTGTGTGTGTGTGGGGGGGGGTTGTGGGGCTTGAACTCTAGGCCTGGGCGCTGTCCCTGAGCTCTTCAGCTCAAGGCTACCACCCTACCCCTTGAGCCACAGCACCACTTCCAGTTTTCTGGTGGTTAATTGGAGATAAGTCTCATGGACTTTAGTGCCCAGACTGGCTTTGAACCACTATGCTCAGATCTCAGCTTCCTAGGTAGCTAGGATTACAGATGTGAGCCACCATGCTCGGCTTCCCTGAGATTTTTTTTTTTATTACTAGCCCTGGGGTTTGAACTCAGGTCCTAAGCACTGTCCTTGGACTTTCTCAAGGCTAGAGCTCTACAACCTGAGCCACAGCACCACTTTTGGCTTTTTCTGTGTATGTGGTACCAAGCAATAGAACCCCGGTCTTCATGCATGCTAGGCAAGCACTTTACCACTAGGCCAAACTCCAAGCCCCTTCCCAGGGATTTGTTGTTGTTTTATCATTTTTTAGCTGTTCTCTTCTTACCAGTATAACTGCCCTGTCTCTTCAATGTCACATTGGTCAGGAATTTTTATTTTATTTTATTTTTTTTCATATATTTTAATAGTAATTAATAAAAGGGTTACATAATATAGATGGTGCATTAATTCCCATACATTGATAACCTTTCACATGTCTTGGTCCCCATTTCCCTCCCCCCCACCTCCACCCCTCATCTTGTTTTCCCCCCTTCCCTATCCAGTTTCAAATAACCAAATACAAATATGTCCAATATATCAGGTAACAAAGTGAGATACTGTAACAATATGAGATAACCAAGGGACAGCAAAAGAGATGAGACATAACATAGTACCTTAAGAACAACAATCATTCATTATATGGCTTATGTTTCTATATCCTAGAGATCCTTTCATTCAGTGTCTTACTATATGGCCTTTTGTATCAAGGTTTTGCTCTATTGCAAATCTCTGCTAGGAGAGCCCAAGGTTTCTATTGATTATGACAAATGAGGGAAACCACTGAGCCTAAGTTCCTTTGAGTCTGGCTTATTTCACTTAATATGATCTTTTCTAAGTCTTTCCATTTCCTAATGGAATGGGGCAATGTCATTCTTTCTGACAGCAGCATAGAATTCCATTGTGTACAAATACCACATCTTGTGGATCCACTCATCAACTGAGGGACATCTGGGTTGGTTCCATATCTTTGCTATGGTAAATAGTGCTGCAATGAACATTGTTGTGCTGGTGGATTTAGTATGTCCTTGTTTCTGGATGATTGAGTAAATGCCAAGCAGTGGAATTTCTGGGTCATAGGGGAGCTCTATGTTTAGTCTTTTGAGGAACTGCCGTACTGCTTTCCATAGTGGTTGAACAAGTTTGCACTCCCACCAACGGTGTAGTAGTGATCCCTCCTGGCCACATCCCCTCCAGCATCTGTTATTACTTTTCTTGATCCTGGCCATTCTAACTGGAGTGAGGTGGAATCTTAGAGTTGTTTTGATTTGCATTTCTTTTATGACCAGAGATGTTGAGCATTTCTTCATGTGTCTATAGGCCATTTTTGTTTCTTCTTCAGAGAAGACTCTCTTTAAGTCTTTGGCCCATCTTTTAATGGGATGGTTGTTACTTTGGAGATTAGTTTTGGAGTGATTCAATTTTTTGAGCTGTTGATATATTTTAGATATAAGGCCTTTGTCTGTTGTATGGTTGGTGAAGATCTTCTCCTACTCTGTAGGCTTCCTAATTAGTTTACTAGCTATGTCCTTTGCCATACAAAAGCTCTGCAATTTGATGCAGTCCCACTTATCCAGTCTTTCTCTGATTTGTTGTGATTCTTGGTCCTTATTCAGAAAATTTCATCCTGTGCCAAGGAGGTCTAGTGTATCTCCTATTCCTTCTTGTAAAGTTTTCAGAGTGTCAGCTTTTACCTCCAGGTCTTTGATCCATTTGGAGTTAATTCTAGTACAGGGTGACAAAGAAGGATCCAACTTTAGTTTTCTGCATGTGCTTAACCAGTTCTGCCAGCACCACTTGTTGAAGAAGCTATCTTTCTTCCATTCTATTTTTTTTTTGCTCCCTTGTCAAAGATTAGGTGGCCATAGGTCTGTGGTTTAATATCTGGGTCCTCAGTTCTATTCCATTGGTCTTCAGGCCTGTTCTTGTGCCAGTACCAAGCTGTTTTGATAACTATAGCTCTGTAACAGAGTCTAAAGTTTGGTATTGAAATTCCTCCTGCACTGTTCCTGCAAAGAGGGAAAGTTTTACTTCCTCTTTCCCTATTTGGATCTCCTTTATGCCTGCTTCTTGCCTTATTGCACTGGCTAGGAATTCTAGTACTATGTTAAAGAGGAGTGGAGAGAAGAGTGAGCATCCTTGTCTCATTCCTGATTTTAGAGGGAATGGCTTTAGATTTTCACCATTAAGTATAATACTAGCTGTGGGTTTGTCATACACAGCCTTTATTATATTGAGGAATGTTCCATGAATTCCTAGTTTCTCCAGAGCCTTTTCTGCATCTATTGAGACAATCATGTGATTTTTGTCCCTGCTCCTGTTGATGTGTTGAATTATATTAATTGATTTGCGTATGTTGAACCAGCTTTGTCTCCCTGTGATGAATCCTGTTTGATCATAGTGTATAATTTTTTTGATGTGCTGTTGTAGACGGTTGGCCAGTATTTTGTTGAGAAGTTTTGCATCAATGTTCATCAAAGAAATAGGTCTATAGTTCTCTTTCTTTGATGAATCTGTGTCTGGTTTGAGGATGAGGGTTATACTGGCTTCATAGAATGAGTTTGGTAAAGAACCTTCATTTTCAATTTCGTTGAAGAGCTTGAGGAGTATTGGTGTGAGTTCTGCTTTGAAGACCTTATAGAATTCAGCTGTGAATCCATGTGGCCCTGGGCTTTTCTTAGGTGGAAGTTCTCTAATTGCCATTTCTATTTCAGTGCTTGAAATAGGCCTGTTTAGTTGGGTTAGTTCTTCTTGGTTCAGTTAATATTGGCTAGGAATTCATCCATTTCTTCTAGATTCTCAAATTTGTTGGCGTAAAGGTTTGAGAAGTATTCCCTCATGATACTCCGGATCTTGGTAATTTCTGTCGTGATATTACCATTTTCGTCTGTGATTTTGTTTATTTCGATATGCTCCCTTCTTTTTTTGGTAAGATTTGCTAAGGGTTTGTCAATTTTGTTAATTCTTTCAAAGAACCAACTCCTGGTTTTGTTGATTCTTTTTGTAGTTTTTTGGATTCCAATTCATTTAATTCTGCTTTGATTTTAATAATTTGCTTCCTTCTAGTGGGATTAGGGTTGGTTTGTTGCTCTTTTTCCAGGAGCTTAAAGTGACGCATTAAATTGTTGGTTTGCGATTTTTTCCAATTTGTTATTGTAGGCACTCAGACCTATAAATTTTCCTCTGAGTACTGCCTTTGCCATGTCCCAAAGGAGCTGGTATTTTGTGTGCTCCTTATTGTTAAATTTCATAAACTGTTGGATTTCTGTTCTGATCTCTTCGATGATCCATTGGTGATTCAACAATGTGTTGTTCAATCTCCATGAGTTACAGGGTTTTCGTTGGTGGAGTTGCGTGTTCAGTTCCAATTTGATGCCCTTGTGGTCTGAGAGAGTGCAGGGCATAATTTCAGTGTTTCTGAATCTGTCCAGGTTTGTTTTATGGCCTAAGATGTGGTCTATTTTGGAAAATGTTCCATGTGCTGCTGAGAAAAACGTATATTGTGTTGTTGCTGGGTGGAATAATCTGCAGATGTCTGTTAGATCTAGTTGGTCTATATAGTTGTTCAATTCTAAGGTTTCTCTGTTGAGTTTTTGCCTTGTTGATCTGTCCAAAGGTGAGAGTGGTGTGTTAAAGTCACCAACAATCACTGTGTTTCGATCTATGTATGGTTTCAGTGAAAGTAAAGTTTGCTTGATGAAGTTCGGAGCTCCGGGATTCGGTGTGTAGATATTTAGGATGGTTTTGTCCTCCTGGAGGAAAGATCCCTTTAGTAGTATGTAGTAACCTTCTTTGTCTTTTCTCACTAATTTTAGTTTGAAGTCTATTTTATCTGATATGAGGATGGCAACGCCAACCTGTTTATGGGGGCCGTTAGCTTGATAGAGTTTATTTCAACCTCTCATTTTCAAAAGGTGTTTGTTTTTTTAGGTAAGATGTGTCTCTTGAAGACAGCAGAACAATGGATCTTGTTTTTTGATCCAACTAGATAATCTATGCCGTTTAATTGGAGAGTTAAGTCCATTGATATTGAGAGTTAGGATTGAGAAATATTTAGTAGTTCCTGCCATTTTTACAAGCTTTCATTAGGGCCTGTGTCTTGATAGTTTTTGTGGTAGTTAGACATTATGAGTTTTAGGTGCCATGTCTTTCTCTGTATTACATTTGTGTTGGTTTTCCACGTGTAGAACATCTTTGAGAATTTTCTGTAGTGTTGGTTTTGTTGCCACATAATGTTGAAGCTTTTCCTTGGAATGGAATGTTTTTATTGTTCCCTCAATTATGAATGAGAGCTTAGCTGGGTACAGTATTCTTGGTTGGTAGTTATTTGACTTCAGGGCATGGTATACATTGTTCCAATCTCTTCTTGCTTGCATGGTCTCTGCTGAGAAATCTGGGGTTATTCTGATTGGTTTGCCTTTAGGTGATTGTTCTCTTCTCCCTGACTGCTTTTAGGATCCTATCTTTGGCCTCTACTGATCCAGTTTGGATTATAATGTGGCGATGGGATGTCCTTTTCTGGTCAGGTCTGTTTGGGGTTCTAAAGGCTTCTTGTATCTGGATGGGCCTGCCCTTCTGGATATTTGGGAAGTTCTCTGAGATGATTCCCTGAAGTATATTTCCAATACCATTGACCTCTTTCTCTAGACCCTCCTCAATACCAATTAGCCTTAAATTAGGCTTCCTAATTGTATCTTGGACCTCCTGTAGCGTTTTCTCATATTTCCTAGATTTGAATTGACTCATTTTCTGTTCTTTTTCTATAATAACTAAATTATCTTCAACCCCGGAAATTCTCTCTTCTGCATTGTCTAACCTGCTATCAAAGCTATCTACTTTATTCTTCATCTCCCTTGCTTCTAATTGCTCATTTTTGATGCATCTCTTGTTTTAGATCATGTATGGATTTCTTTAGTTCCTTGATTTCCATTTGAGTGGTTAGCTCAGCAGCTTTATTCTCTTTGGACATTTGTTGGAGTTCAGTCACCTTTTTGTTTGTGGATTCTATGAATTCATCCATTTTTCTTTGAAAAACCTTTATTATGGCCTCCTTTATGGCTTCCCCCTTTTCACATATCACCTTGTTTATGGTTTCCTCTTGTTTAGCTGTGGCTTCCTTCCTTATCTCTTTCTTTATGTTTTCACATTTTTCATTAATGATGTTTATCAATTGCATTTGTATAGCACTTGGAAGGCTCTCCTCTAGATTTGCCACTGACTGCTCCATTGCCTGTTTATGTTGGGTGGGAGATGCTATTCCTTGATTTGACATTTTTCTTGAGTTTCTTGTTCTGCCCATTTGAGGATGGGAGCAAGATTAATACTAAGCAAGATTATAATTTTTCAGATATAACCAACCTAGACCTTTTTAGTTGGCTGACAATAGATATTAGCTCTTTTAGATTGGTAATAACATTCTTTGTTTTTGTACACTTACATACAAATCTAATACAATCACAGATGACCAATTTATGACCAAAACAATAAGCCCCTCAATCCAATCTGTATTGTATTTAAGTCCCTCTGGACCTAGAGTATAAATGAACACCTAGATACACAGCATTGTTCAACAACCATCAAATGTAGATCCATGCATTATAAGAGTTGAAGGATGAACAGAGGACCAGAGATAGAAAAACAATATGAAAGATGACAAGGGAGGTAGGAAAAGAATAATACTGGAGTGTAAGAATATTATAGTAATGAAGAAAGGGTGTAAGGATAACTGACCTAAGGTGATAGACAGGTAGAGTATTTGTGTAGAAAGTTTAGATGAACTTAGATAAAACTTATCAAAATAAGAAGAGTAATAAGAAGAATATATAGAGAAAAGAGAGAGGTTGATATAGGAGATTTCAATGATACCTATTTAAGAAAGAAAAGAAAAAAAAGAGAAAAAAAGAAACAAAACAGCAACAAAATAAAACAGAACATACACACACACACACACACACACACACACACACACACACACACAACGAAAACAAAAACAAAAGAAAAAAGGTGGGGGGAGATTCCTTACTGTTCTGAGTTCTTACCCAAGAGATACTAGGGTTGAGAACCCGGAGTTTAAAAAGCAGGTAACTGTATCAATATGGATATCATTTTTATTCAAACTGTACCCAGAGCTGTCACTGTGTTTCTAGGAATGACCACAGTGAGAGCAGGATTGCAGGAAAAGAGAGGAGAAAAAAAGAAAAGAATGAATCATAACATTAGGAAAAAAGGTGTAGGTTAAATGGCAAAGAGAAAAATAAAAACATTTAAAAATGCAAATGAAATGGGGTTAAAAAATTAAAATAGGGTATTCTTCAGGTTTTTTTTTTTTGGTGGGGGGAGAGGTTAGGAAACTTGTGTCTCCACTAAACTCGGGATCTAAACACTTCACAACGTCTTTTTCTCTTGTGATTTGGCTTTGTGGTTTTTCGGACGAGATTGCTTGTTTGTTAAAACAAAGCTGAAAGATCCACAGGCGGCTTTGTTTACCAGGTCTGCGCGGCGCAGGGGGATGGACTTCAGCAGCGCTGGGACCAGATTTCTGGCTAAGGGATCTCTGGGAAATCCTTTGCCCTATAGGTTGGTGGTGCTGTCAGCAACACCTCTCAGGCTCCAATTGCTTTGGCCTGGGTCGTTGCCAGCAGTCAAGATGGTGCTGCTCTCAGCTGGAGGGGGAGGGGCTCCCTCCCAATGCCGTTCCCGGAGCAGAAGTGGGAACTTCTCCTCGGAGCTACTCACAAATTGCTGGATTCTCCGGTTCCGTGAAGCTGGCAGGTCCATGTGTTGGCTCTGGGCTCGCGCAGGCTCTGTGTGGCTCTGTCTGCAGCCAGCGGGTCTGCACTGCCATGGCACTTTCTCTGCTCTGATTCAGAAGAGCCTTTGTCTCCCGGCTGCTCTGCGGCGGAGCCCCACGCTCTCTTTTTGTCCTGGTATTCTTCCTTTTTTTCCTTTTTTAGCTCTCTGCCTGAGTTCTCTGTGGTCCTAAAGCTTACTTAGAATCAATTTCTGTTAAAGGACTGTCTCCTGCACTGCCAGTACAAGAATCTTGGCAGGAGCTCAGTATGTCTTACCCTGAACCGCCGCCATCTTCCGCCGATCTCTTCTTGTTATTGTTGTTGTTATTCAAGGCTAGCTCTCTGCCGCTTGAGCCACAGCTCCACTTCTGGCTTTAGGCTTTTTATTAAATTGGAGATAGGAGTCTTGGGGACTTTCTTTCCTCGACTGGCTTTGAATCTTGATACTCAGATCTCTGCCTCCTGAGTGGTTAGGATTATAGGTATGAGCCCCCATAGCCTGGCTTATTTTAATTTTTAAAAGCAATGTGAAAGTGTTTCTCACTGTGTTGATCAGGTTGGGTCCTGAACTCCTAAACTCAAGCAGTCCTCCTGCTTCAGCCTTCCAAATAGCTGGAACTAGTACATCTGACTCTATACTTTGGGGCATGTTCACTTGTAACTTATTTTTTTCCATTGGGGTTTGAACTTGGGACCTGGATCTTGGTACACGAGTGATCTACAGCTTCTGTCTGCTTTTAGCCCTTTCTTGGCTTTAGTTGTTTTTGTTGTTGTTGGTTTATTTTATTTTTTATGGTGTGCTGGGTCTCATGCTCTCACTTGACTTTTTCAATTCATGGTTTGCACTCTACCACTTGAGTCACATCTCCAGTCCTACTTTAGTTACTTTTAAGGTAAGGTCTCATGATTTCCCCAGGCAGGCCTCAGAGCTTGATCTTCCCACCTGAGGCCTCCTGCATAGCTGGAATTGTCACTGGTTGATAATGAGGGCTTCCCTCAGCTTCCACATAAAGTCACAGGTCCTTGAAATCTACTCATGAAAAGAATTTCATGATGTCTCAGAAGGAGAATCTCTCTGGGTGGAATTTTTAGTGAGGAAGATAGGGAGAAATGGAGAAGAAAGAGAAACATTTCTAGTTTCCCACACAGGAAATGAGAGTTTAAAGATGCAGAATGGTGGTTCTTATCAGTAGCTTTCATACTTTTTGGTCTAAGGGAATGTTCATGGTCATGTCATGTAGCAACACTTTATCCTTATACAGTGGTTCTGATTTTATGGCTCCATTCCCAAACCCAGCTCAGAAGACAGCTCCAGTCTTCTCTGGCATGCCACGCCTATGACTGTTCTCACAGGCTTTACTATTATCACTGAAAGCCCCATATAAGTCTTCTCTTTTGTTCAATTATCTAAAGAGCCATAGGTGAGAGGACTAGTGCAAGTGATCTCTAGAGATCATCATGGGTGACTCTCTGTCCAGAGCCAAAGTACAACAAATATAGTTTAAGTATGTTAATTGGCCTTGGTTGTGAGTCTAGAATCAGGAATAATTCATTCTGAAGGAGGGCACTGGCTTAACTAACTCCATTTTGTTCTTCTCCCTCTCTCTTCACTGTTAAGAGATTTTCTTTTTCTTTTTTTTTTTTTTTGGCCCCCTTCTCTCTTTCTGGCCCCGCTCGCTCCGGCCCCGCTTGCTCTGGTCAGGCTCGCTCCCTCACGCTCCTGGCCCCGCTCGCTCCGGCCCCTTCTCACTCTGGCCCCGCTCGCTCCGGCCTCGCTGGCTCTGGCTCGGCTCGCTCCCGCACGCTCCGGCCCTGCTCGCTCCGGCCCCGCTCGCTCCGGCCACCACTCGGTTGGGCTCTGTTCACTTCAGCTCAGCTCGCTTCTTTCGCTCTCTGTCGCCGTCGCAGTCTTGTCTCTGCCACTTCCGGCTTGGTTGTGTCTTGTCTCTGCCACTTCCGGCTTGGTTGTGTATGTGGGATACCGAGGAATCGAACCCGGGTCCTTGTGCATGCTAGGCAAGCACTTTAACCGATAGGCCAAACTCCCGGGCCCTTAAGAGATTTTCTTAACAGTCAATTCTCCCCTTCACTGTCACCTAGCCTCTAGTAACTTTGGAATCCCAGGAAGGACAGGATCACAGGATCAAGAGTAAACATCTTGTGACAAAAGCTGAAACCACTCCTTAGTTAAACAATGCCATCTTCTCATGGAAACACCTAATCCATCCTGGGATAATTATCAACCAGATGACATGTTGACCAGGACCACCTAAATACCCATTACACATACATTTTTTTTCCACTGCTTAAATGGAAGATTTATGTCAGTACCCTGAAGACAATCTTGGGGGTCATTGAATCCTTTTGTCCACCCAATTTGGCTACATATGCTTAAATATTTCTCTGATGGTCACTACTGCTTCATATAGGAGGGGTGGATGACCAAACCAAGTCCAGTTGGGACTCCTAGAACCAAGACTTTTTGCCCTAAAACTTTGGTTGCAATTCCATAAAATAGAAAACTTATCCTAATGGACTGAGCAGAGGAAGTTTATTTTACCTTATGTTTTAGAGCTAAGGACTGAACCCAGGGCCTTGTACTTGCCAGGAAAGGGCTCTTCCACTGAGCTAAATTCCCAACTCTGAGGTTTATTTTTAATAGAGGAACAAGGCTAAAGACAGCCAAAACAAAGAAGAAAAAGTAAATCGGTCAAAGTTACAGTGATAGGGAGACAATAGTAGAAAACAGCTTTGTGCTGATAGCTCACACCTGTAATCCTAGCTACTTAGGAGGCTGAGATCTGAGGATCATCGTTCAAAGCCAGCCAGGCATGAAAGTCTGTGAAACTCTTCTCTCTAAATAACAACCAGAAAACCGGAAGTGGTACTGTGGCTCAAGTGGTAGAATGCTAGCCTTGAACTGAAGAGTTCAGGGACAGTGCCCAGGCCCAGAGTTCAATCCCCACGACCAACAAAAACAAAACAAAACAAAAAATAGTAGAAAAGTAATCGGTTAATATCAGATTACTTTTTCTTTCCTTTAGTGCTGAGATTGAACTCAGGGCCTTGCAAATAGTAAGCCTCGATTCTACCACTGAGTTACACTTCTATCCCCTTACCTTTCCTTGTTATTATTAAGGATTAAAGCAGACAGCACTTTATAATCATGCCTATTGAAACTGTCCGATTTGGGAAATTTGGCTATTATCTCTTTCTAGGCTTCACAGAAGGTCAGATAAGAACTTAGTTTCTGTTTGGGTATCTGAAGCTTTACTGTAAGTGACTCGGTTTTGACTTTTACTCCAGTCTTGAGTATAGAAGCTTAGTTAGAAACAGTATATTCCAGGCCCTGAGTTCAAGCCCCAGGACTGGCAAAACAAACAAACAAACAATTAAAAAAACACCCCGAAAACAACAACAAAAAAAACAGTATATTATAGAAAGGGCCTACAGAAGGTCCAGGGTCAAAGTTTAAGACCTGAGGGTCCGTAAAATCTAGACAGAGAACTGGCCAGAGGATTACTCCTATGGTTTGCTCCAAGGCCAGCAGCCCTCACCCTTAGACTTGAGTATATGGAACTTCATCAGAAGGATCATGGAGCTAACTACCCTGTTTCCTCCTCAGCTTTCTGAATTGTGCACTTGAGGTGAGGACCAAAGATTGCAAAGGGCCTTCTGATTGGAACTCATTTACTGTGTGAATCTAGACAAAGCTCTCATCCTCTCTGCATTGGAGATAAGTACTTCGCAGGGTGAGTGTAAGGATTAGTTCAGAAGATGGATGATAAAGTACTTACCAATACAGTCTTAAGCACTCAGTGTTAACTGTATTGCTGTTATGATTATTTCAATCATGTCACTGCTTAGTTAGATTGCCTGGTATTGCTACTCCACTTTGAATCTCTGCCTGGCCTGAGAGATATAATTGACCTCGACCTCGGTCCTCAACATCAATGCTAGTCCCAATTGCATTCCCAGTCAGATGGATTTCTTGTCATTTACTCTGACGGTAGACCAAAACACCAGGATTACCCCTGCTGTCCTCTCTCTCTCTCTCTCTCTCTCTCTCTCTCTCTCTCTCTCTCTCTCTCTCACACACACACACACACACACACACACACACCCCACACCCATGCCTCAGCTCTGCACATTGTTCCTACAAATGCTGGTTGTCAAAGTGTTGAGGGGGTTGACAGAAGGCATCTTTGGGTAGGTGAGATGGTAGGTGGGTACTTCTTACAAATTTTTTTTCTTTCTTTGCTTTTTTGTATTTTTTTGCTTTGTTTGCCATAAGTATATATTACATCTGTACCAAGAAATAATTTCATTTATGTTTTATGAACTGTAGTTGTGGCTGTGTCTAGAAAACTTTCCCTGAAAGATTCTACTACATTCCAAGCACTCATTTTAAATGCACGCCCTCTTGGTGTCTCTGTTCTCTCTGCTCAGCTACTTTTACTGGTGAGTTGCTCTGTCATTGCTCTTTTTAAAAAATTTACTTTTTAAAATTATCTTTAAGTGGTTGCACAAAGGGGTTTCAATTCATAATATTCAGTGTAGATATGTGAAAATGGAATCAGGAAGGGGATGGTGGGATTAGAAGAGATGGGAGAGAAGAATGGAAGAGGCGACATTAATCAAGATGCATTAT